>NC_141689.1:884445718-885045718 GCF_964263255.1 Lissotriton vulgaris | reverse complement strand
ACCTCTTCCTGACCACTATTTGAGCCCAGATATCAAGGTCCAGCTTCGTGGGGGTGGCGATATAGGTACTTTTGTGTCAAGTGTGTCTCAGTAGCCATGCCAGATCCCAGTATGGTCAGCACGCCACCGCTTACCATGTGCAGTCAGTGCTTCTCGCTTTCTCGGACTGTCCACTCTGAAACATACCAGAGGTGGTGTGCCCAGTTTTATTCTAATAGAGCAAGCGAGGCCCTCCTGTCTCTTGGTAGCATTAAGAATTTGTTGGGGATTCATGGCGTTTTTCCATCCCAGACAAATGTACGGCTGTTGTTCTGAAGTTGGTCATGTCCTGGGTTGGGATGGGGGGTCGGTCTTGATTAAAATAGTACAGGACTCTGGGGAGAGTGTCCATTCTGATGATGTTGATATGTCCCAGCAATGACAGGTATAGCGAGCACAATCGTCAATGGTGTTTGAGAATGTTTGTGCGTAGGGGCCTCCAGTTACTGCTTGGCCATTCCGTTAAATGTAGGGTGATGGTGTGTCTCAAGTATTTTTTCAATTTCTGGGTTCACTGATAAGGGATTGTATCCTGTCGGGTCTGGAGGTAGATTGGTGGTTTGGTCAGACTGAGTACATGGGATTTGGCCAGGTTAACACTGAAGCCTAAGGATGGGTGTTAAGGCTGCAAGGTCATTTGTGAGATTTGTTAGTGTAAGCAGAACGTCATCTACTAACAGGCATATCCCTGCCTAGTCTTTAAAGATTAAATCAAATTATAGTGCTTAGAGTTATAAAGCGCCATGAGGGCAGTGTGTTGTCCGTTAAGTCTGACCACCGATGAAAGGAGTTGTGTAGTCCACTAGGATTTCCTCCCTATAGCTGCATGGTATCTGGAGATTTCGGATGACTTCCTTCATTAAGGCCCAGCTCACTCTGTCAAACGTTTTCCCTGCATCGAGGGAAAGGGACAGGGCTAGGATCTTATGTCTCTGCACTTTTTCGATCTGGTGGGCAAAGCGGCAGATAAGAAGGTGATACGTCGGTAGGACACGCCATCTGTTGGATCTTTATCGGGTTTAGAGATATCTATGCTTCCTGCATGGTACGGATTAGGCCAGTTGCAGAGGTGAAGTAGTTGAAGAGCAAGAGCTTGTGTTTCTATAGGGCTGGTAAAAGGTTCCTCTTTCATTAGCTGGGATAGGATCCCAATCACATAGGCTTAGGAAATGTCTGACACAAGTGGGATCTGTTGTGTCCTCTATATAAAGGGTCTGTCAAAATTTGCGAAAGGCCACCTGTTTGTCCTTCTCGTTAACTGCCAACAAATCTACCCCTTCTCAATCTAGGGGTCCGGGGCTGCTGGACTCTCAGTTTGCGTGCAAGAAGGGAACTTACTTTATCACCTGATTGTCTGGCACGTTCGTTCAGCGTGATGGGTCCTATGGAGTTTCAGCTGACCTCTAGTTATGGCTATTTTCTGCGTAAGGGGTTTGGAAGATTTTTTTCAAGGGATTCTAACAGTTTTTTTCTTGGCTGCCAAGGAGCACTTTCACAAAACTCACCTCCCTAACCCTGCCCTTCTCCATTCCAGCCTAGGGTGCTGTGTGGGGGCGAGAGTCTCAAGTCCACTCGCAGCTTGTGACGCAGATCAGGTTGCATACAAGGCGTGCTTCTTGGGCCCGAGAGAGAAGTGTTACAACATGGTGGGCCCATTGGGGTCCATGAGGCCCGCCACGTGGGGGAGCCAGTCCCTGGTTCTCTAGGGGCATGTGCCTTGGACAACTTGTGAAACAGGTGGCTAGGATCCAGAGGCTAGGTACCTCCATCCAATGGATCAGCTGTGTTGTCAGCAGCCACCCTTCAGACTCACTAAGCTGGCAAAGGGGAGTGCTGTTGGGAGCGTCACCAGGAGTTGATTAGCATAGCGGGTAGGAGCGAGCCCACCCGGGTCGGCGATGGTGTGCAGGCCACTTAGTTTCATTGCTGTGCCTTCCTCCCAAAGATTTTGAGCTCTGTGGTGAAGGCTGAGGGGCACAATGGGGTCCTATGGCCACACTAGAGCTTCTGGGTTCCCTGGGTCACCCGGCACAGGACCCCATCGGCTCTCTTCAGTCTCACCTGGCAGGGACTGTCCGTGTCCAGGCCCAGCCAGGCCCCTGGTTGAAAGGATTCCTTCTGGGGGAGAGGCACCCACCCCCACAGCTGTGGCAGCTTCACTAAGTGCCCCTCAACTTGTTGGGGTGTGATGGTAGCTTGTAGAGCTCACTTTGGGGTGCTTCATGCTGCTGCTCGGCTGGAGTAGAGAGGAGATTGGAGATCTGATGCCTACTCCATGCTTGGCCTGACCACCCTTCTTCCTCTTCTGCTTTTTAGGGGGTATCTTCCAAGAAATTGAACATAAGCGGTACAAAAATGAGACAACCAAAAACATTTTTTTTAAATGTGTATATGTTTATGAATTCCATACTGTATACATTTTTCTAAAATCAATCAGTCAAATGGTGTAAGTGCTTTGATGTTCTGAATGACTGGTCTCTCCAAAAAAGAGCTCAATGAAGAACTCAGGGCAAGCGATGCATGTAGTAGAGGCTTCACCTACCGATAAATGGTGTGTGTCGTAGGGGGTTAGCCACTTCATATGGAGCTTTCTTCAGGTTAGCATCCGTATGTACAAGATGCTTGGCCTACTGATACACAAGGTGTATGGTGGAAGCCTGGTACCTTCATGTAGACTTTTATTAAGGGCAAAAGGTGTATGTAAAAGGAGCTCTCCGTCGAGGTTATGTGTGTGATGGGAGTCTGACCTTGTATTAATAGCTTTTAGTTAGGGTGAGAGATGTATGTAGACGAGGCTCAGCCAACTAACCCCTGGTGTATCTGGTGGAAGACTAGCCTCTGGATGCTGACCTTCAAACAGGGAGCGAGGTGTATGTGGAAAAGTGTGGAGAAGTGTGGCTCAAGTGGTTGAAGCGGCAGACCCTGATGCAGAGGTCTGGCCCGGACCAGGGTTCAATTCCCCGCCTCGGCGGGTCTTGGGCTTAAATTTCCCCGGACCTGACAATTCTCGCCTCGGTGCAGCGACGGCTCGTGGAGGGAGTTACGGTGGGGCAGGAGGGTGGGGAGGGGGAGGGGCAGGGTGGAGGTTACTAAAAACCGGCATATGGATAATTGCAGGTAAGTAAACAATTTAATTAATAAAACGAATTTCGTAGTGCGCCTTGCATCGCAAAATGCAATGCAGTGCGAGCTACGAAATTCGTTTTATTAATTAAATTGTTTACTTACCTGCAATTATCCATATGCCGGTTTTTAGCAACATCCACCCTGCCCCTCCCCCTCCCCACCCTCCTGCCCCACCGTAACTCCCTCCACGAGCCGTTGCTGCCTCGGTGCCTATTCCAATCATGGAGTCCCACTCTGTAACTCTGGGCAATAGCTTGCTTAATCTCCACAACGGCCCCTCGCAGCGGGATGCCTGGCTTTCACCTTGGGGATGCCCAGTAATGGGTTATCTTGCAGGGGAATACCAGGACGGGTTCTCTAAGCAAGCGCTGGGACGCTTTCGGGCAGCCATGCGCTCTACAAATCAAATTTCATTCATTCATTCATTCATTTCAAAAGGTCAGACTTCGAATAGGTGACGTGTGTCATGGGGGACTTCCGTCTGTATGAATAGCTTTGTTCAGGGCAAACTCTGTAAGCTTAACCTATTAATAGGTGATGTGTGTTGTGGTAGACTAGCCTCTCCATGCTGAGTTTTATTCGAACAGCTGGATGGAATTACATCAAATTTGGCAGAAAGGTAGACATTGGTCCAGGGAAGTGCCCTTTTGTGATTTGGCGTACATCGGTTCTGTAGCTTTGGAAATATTAACGAAAATACAAATTTGCATATATACGGACGCAAATCATACGGAGGCCAGACAGTCCCCCTGCACAAATGTGATTGGCTACTAACACTACAAAATGGGAAGTGTTGACAGCTTTCTTGGGACTGGTCTCACAAAAGAAATGTTTACAAAAAAGAGAAGGAGGCAGGGTAGGAATACTCTGACCCCCTGTGCCTCTTGGAGGGGGTCCGGAGGGAGCCAGCCAGGGCAATATAAAAGTTTAAAAAAATATTTCACTTGGAGTCACGCTGGAGGCGCGGCTCCAGCCCAAAAATAAAAAAAGAGAAGTGCAGGCTCCCGCGCTTCTCTAATATTAAGCCCCTGGGTGGCCCGGGTCCCTGGGGCATGCGGCCATTAATGTTTTTAACACATGGGGGGTCTCGTTGATCCCCATGTACCCCAGGGACTGCCACCTTCCAGGGCTATTGCAATGTAATCATTCAAATTCATGGATCCCCATGCCCCGGGGACCCCCGTCTCCCAGGAGGTATTTGAATTTGTCATGGAGGGCCTCACAGGAACCACAATTTCCCAGGGGCCAAATTGTATTTTTTTAATGGGAGAGGTGCCGTGCAGCCCCCCTCTCGGATCGTTCTTGGCTTCGGGAACCGCCACCTCCCAGGTACAGGCCCAGCAACAATAAAGGAAGGGGACCAAGGGCCCCCCTCCTGGAGCCAAACATGGCCCTGGGGTCAACCATCCCCATGGGCTGTGGCTTTGCGGGACCTCTACAGCTTCTGCAAGTGACAGCAAACACTTTGCTTCCAGCACGCGAGCGCTAAGAAATGCTTTTGCTGCCCGTGTCAAGCGAGTCAAGGAAACAGATGAATTGCTTTCAGACACAGGGAGCAGCATGTTCATTAGCTCCTATGTCTAAAAGCAATGCTGGCTCCCACAGGAGGCGGGGAGATGGCAAGGACCGCAGGGGCCTTCAGGCTCCCCCCACAGTCCCTATACAAGCAAAACATTGCCAGGCCTGGGGGATAAGGTCACCGGGCCGAAATCGGCCCAGGGAGGGGTGCAGTGTGGTCCCTCTCTCATATATAATTTTTTTTAAAAGGCTGGTCCCCAGGGGATGGGGTCCCCGGATCCAAAATTGGCCAGAGGAGGGGGGCCACGCAGTCCCTCTCCCCCATTGGTATATGGCTGGGCCTCAGGAGATGAGGTCCCCTGGGCTGATATCGGCCAGGGGAGGGGGACACCTCGGCCCCCCTCTTCTGAGGGTGCTCTTTCTTGTCATCTGCTGCTGCAACCAAAGATTGTGTGGTAAACTTTTAAAAACTAGAAGTATGTAAATTGCCTAGAAGCCATGCCCGTTTGGCCATGCCTCATAAACATTAGCGGTATGCAAAGTCTTACCAACATTTTCCCTATATGATGGACAGCTTACTAACAGGCCCCACCAGCGCGTTTCTATCTATTTTTGGAGACACATTCCTACTGCCTAGGAATATAATTGCATCTCCACCAAACAAAGAAGCACTTACTTCTGCAAAGTACAAATCATCCAAGTGTGTTTTCTTTGCAGTTCCACTTTGTAGTGTCTGGTGAAGACGCTCAAGGAAAGATCACGTTGGCAAAGTTACAGACAAACAGGATCGCTGGAGACATTTCCTCAGCCTCCTTTGCACAGTTATAGTGTGGAGACATACTATACATTTACCCAACGAGGTAGATTTACTACTTAGCCAGTAGAAAGTACTCCACTTGGGTTGAGGTGTTGCACAAAACGGTGGACTCTTGGATAAATAGGCAGGGCAGGATTCATTCTGGCATGATGCTCATTTCATAGAAATTAAACCTCAACAAATTACTGTTAGGAACTGATCTTTTTCTTAAAATGTAGCAATTCACTGAAAAAAACAAAGGTCACAGAGACATTATAGTTAGGAAATAGATTTTTTAAAAACTCACTGAAAAAACAAAAGTTACAGGTTAGGGGTTAGACTGACATTTCACTTGTTCAAAACCAGAGAAATTCAGCAGTCATAGTTACCTGAGCTAACTATAATCTACGCTCCACAATGCACTTCTTATGATCTCACACCATTCATGACATGGCCAGTGACATTACTAATTACATCTCAAATTACATCACTGATGCCATCTCTGATATCGTTTCAAATGACAGAGAACACATCAACACATAAAGATGTTCTCATCTGTGAAAGGGACTACTATGTGTGCTCTTTGAGGTAAAAATGTATTTTTGCTTTTAGACAGATTGTCAAGGGTGGCACAACAAAAAAGGTTCCTTCATAGTCGGAATCTTGTCAATCGCAAAGAATTTTAGTAAATTGCGATTGCTCTTATGATGTTCTTCAAAATGGCGAGCAACTGGCGAACTTTGGTCCTTGTTCTCAATTGCCCTCATGTGCTCTAAAATGCGTTTTTTTGCAGGGATCATAGTGCTCCCCACATATTTCTTAGCACATGGGCACACCAAAATATATACCACATAATCTGAGAGGCAGGTTAAATGCTGTGTGATGAGTTTTTCCCTATCCTCTATTGGGTAATAAACTGACTTGACGTTGTTGCTGAATTTACAAGCTTTGCACTTCATGCAAGTAAAAAAGCCCTGTATCTCATTGGACTTCCTGGGTTTGATGTTGACCTCATTTTTGCTCAGTTTATCCTTGAGGGAATCAGCTTTCCGATACGTAATACTCGGATTGCTGCCAACCACCTCAGTCAACGTGGGTTCAGTTTGCCACACATTCCAATGTTTTTTGAGGCTGCTCTGTACTTGC
Source organism: Lissotriton vulgaris (assembly GCF_964263255.1). Taxonomy (NCBI): domain Eukaryota; kingdom Metazoa; phylum Chordata; class Amphibia; order Caudata; family Salamandridae; genus Lissotriton; species Lissotriton vulgaris. The sequence continues at coordinate 885,039,093 of NC_141689.1, read as the reverse complement.
CATGATCTCGCATGGTATGTGGAGATGAACCTAATGACCTCCTGTCCCTCAAGATTATTCACATTAGGGACCAACAAAGATTCATGGGTGATTTTGCTCGCTTTCACAAAAGCTTCTTCTATTACCTGTGGGTTATAACCACGTTCTCTGAAGCGTTGTTTCATATATTCCCCTTCAACTACAAAATCCTCATCCTTGCTGCAGTTCCTCCGAGCCCGGAGGAACTCGCCAAAGGGAATACTGCGTATAAGGGATTTCGGGTGGCTACTCTCAGCATGAAGCAAGGTGTTACCTGCCGTGGCTTTCCGAAACAGTTTTGTAACAAGTCTGTCCCTCTCAACCTCCACGTTCAAGTCTAGAAATTCCATGAAACAATTACTGATTTTCCCTTCCAGACTGAGGTTAAGATCATTACAATTCAGTTCACGGATGAAATCTTCTGCCAATGATTTGGGACCATCCCAAATGATGACTAATCATCAATATATCGCAGCCAGGTCTTCACATGGCTGCGATATAGTGCACTAGTTTCAGCCACCCGTTGCTCCCAGTTTGCCATGAAAAGATTCGCAAAACTGGGAGCAAAACAAGTTCCCATCGCAGTCCCTTGTCGTTGTCTAAAATAGACCTCATTAAAGATGAAAAAATTGTTTTCGAGACAAAACAACATAATTTTTTAAATCATGTCAGTGTGGTCTCAAAAAGAAATGGACCGCTTCTTGAGAAACCTACAACAGGCATCAATACCATCCATGTGCCGGATAGAGGTGTATAAGCTACATACATCAAGAGAAATGAGAAAATAACTTTCCTGCCACTCACAGTTTTTAATCTTGTTAATGAAGTCTCTGCTGTCTTTCAGATAAAAGGGTATCCCCTCTACAAAAGGGCGCAGAAAAAAATCGATGTATTTGGAAGTGTTCTCAAGGAGGGACCCCATTGAGGAAACAATAGGCCTACCCGGGGGTTTAACTGCATCCTTGTGCAGCTTAGGCAAAACATATAACACTGCCACTTTGGGGTTTCTATTCAGCAGAAAAGAATATTCATTCCATTCTAATAAACCCTCGGATTGCCAATCCTTCAACATCTTGTGATAAGTTGCATTCGTTTTTTCAATCATTTCAATGGATGATATTTCATAGCAGTCTGCATTATTCAACTGGCGCATTCCCTCCTCAACATAACTGCTCACATCCATAACAACAACATTCCCTCCTTTATCCGATTGACGGATTACAACAGAGGGATCACCCTCCAAAGATTTAACAGCCAAACGTTCATTTTTGCTCAAGTTATCACAAATCCAACCTTTCTTTCTGGCCAGCTTTTTCAAGTCACCAATCACCAGAGTTTCAAAAATGTCAATGCCACACGTTGGCAGTATAGGATTAAAGTTAGATTTGGGTTTGAAGTTGTTTGGACAGTTCAACTTTGTATTAAAACCCAATGACTCAGCAGCAATAGGGCTCTCTGGTGGCATATTAAATTCCAGTTCTTTTAGAGCGACCAGGGCTTCAACCTCCCAGATGGATTCCGGGGCTGGTTGAATAGCATCCACAGCTTTACCCGCACTTTTTACCTTAAGTTTGTTCCATTTGTGTAGGCGCAATACGCTCTCGGGAATAGGTGAAATTCGAAGTTGGGCAGAAAGAAAGACCAAATTGTAACACATCATGTTCTATTTTGGACAGAGAACGAGAAGAAAGATTTACCACATTTCTTTGGTTCATTTTCCTCTTTTCTTTTGGCCCCGTGTTTCCACTCCCACTGGGGTAACGCTCCCTTTTCCACCTGCCGCCCCTCCTTGTTTGGCGCTGGATGCGGTGGCTTCTTCTCCAACTTTGCCTCTTCCTCTGCATCGTCCTCGAAATCCCTTGCTTTTGCCTCTGCCCCGATCTATTTGCCAATTTTGCTGTTGTGATGTTTGATTCATTACACGAAACTCCTCCCAAAAATGTATAGGTTTGATAGGGTTGGTTTGTGCCAATAGACTGCCGTCTTCAGAAGCATCACTTTCAACAACCTCTTCCTCCGAAATGCCTTCTGTTTGGACCTTATCCAGGGTAGCTTGTATTCCCTTGCGTTTGACATTATCGTATTTACGACTAAATGTGAAAATACGTCCTAACTGGTAGTCAATTTTATCTCTCAAAATCTTTCGCTCTTTTTTGGCCACAATCTCGTCTTCGTGTTTGGCAATTCTTTTAGTTATTTCCTCCAATTTTTTGGTCATATTTTCAGTTGTATCTTCCTTCGTAATCTCCTCTTTGAGTTCCGCTATTTCTTTCAACAGTGCTGCTCTATCTTTCCAGGCATGTTTAATTAAAATTGACAGCATCCTATTAGAGCAGTCCATCAGGTTGTCGGCCCATTCCTCTGCCAATTCTACATCTGGTTCTTCATAAGATGGAGCTATTAAAATTCTCAAGCCCCTCGGTACTCTCTTTTCCTCTTGATATTTATCTAGGGTGATGGCCTCCCACCATTTCGAAACCTCTTTCCTAATCAGTTTCTCCAGTTTTGAATATTTCTGTTGTAAAGATATTGGGAGGCTCGAGTTGCCAGGCTGAGCTTGTTGCACTGTTGTCTGAATGAACATTGATTGGGCTCTCATCCTCCTGCGTGATTCAATTTCATCATCCATGACTGTGATTCGAAGAGTTAATTATATTTAACTCTACATGCTCATATATTGGAAAATATTACCGAACTGTTCTTGTTGCAATGGTATTAAATATCAGGTGTGCTGGAAACTTCCGCTCGACTCCCCCAGACTTAATGTTTGCTGGCGTTCATGCAGGAGACAGTCGCGTTACTACAGTAAGGCGCCAAACCTGTGTTTTAATCCGCAATGTGTTCCTGGCATACAAATGTTCTCGCTAACCCCACACGCTTCTGTAGCTTCTGTCCCTGTGAAGCGGGGGTATGTAATGCGAACACTCGCGTTTACGATATTATACGCGGCAGACAAGCACTCACCCACACGGAGACGTCTCAGATCAAATGAAGCCTGAATCGCGTCCAAGATCTACTGCGGCTCGGGGTCACAGGTTATTTGCTGCCGTGCTTGTTGTTTGCATTTCCAGCCAACGCGGACAGGCGCCTTAGTAAAGCGGTCAACCGGTTTGAATATTGTATACGGTTCACTTCCTTCGAGAAAACCGGGACACTCAGACTGCGGTGCAAGTTCAGGGTCAAAGGCTCCCTGTCTGTATCGCGTTTCACCACACGCTCAAGCCATAGCGTGAATGCACTCAAAAATCCAGTAGTAATCACCATGAAATTAAACCATCAACAAGGTTCGTGGGTATTCCGTTTATTTCCAGCATGGAAAGACAGTTCATGGAACTAAACCCCCAACGCGTTTCAGCGATCACTCGCCTTGGTCACGGGTGAATAGTGTTAGGACATTGTACAATAAATAAAGTTTTCAAAAAACACTTCCTTGTGTAAACATTTATATATATATATATATATATATATATATATATATATATATATATATATATATATATATATATACTAGCAGCCCGTCCCGACGTTGTCCGGGTATGAATTGCTGCCGGCCAGTAGTATATGGTTTTGTAGGATTTCGTTTTGATAGCATTTCTTATCTGTGACAGGCCTGTGAAATGCTCTGATTCACAGTGCACTGCTGATGCACTTAAGAGTGCGCGTTCAGTAGTGTGTGAACTCGAGTTTCCATACTTAATTTTTCCTTGCAATATTATATAGCGCGAACTCGACAACATGGCATGAGCACAATTTACATTACAGAAGAACACATTCATTTCTGGTAGGCACAGGGAGACAAAGCGATTTGCCTGGAATCAGAGGATGTTGAGCTGATGCCGAGATTCGAACGTAGCTCTCCAGCTCTAAAGTTCGCAATTCTAGAACTTGTAGCGGGAGGTGTGTCTAAAAGTGTATGTCGGTGCTGGCCATCAATGAGAGAGACCTGTGCATTTTCAAATGGGTTGTGAAAAAATATGAGTATGTTGCTGGAGATGTGGGCCGCCGTGCCACCAATGTACTTACCGGGGAAGGTAAACACCCATTATTCCGCAACTTTCTTTCCGCATACCATCACTCCGCATACTTTCATTACGAAAGTATCATAACTCCGCAATGCCATTATAATGCATACATTTACAACGAAATTCATTGTAAATGCATGTTTTGGGGTACTGAGGTATATGTTTTAGGGTGATTGGGTATTTTACGAGTTCAGATATAGTTCTGGGTTATGGGGTACAGGGGTAGTTTTAGGGTTTAGGGATAGGTATGGGTTTTGGGGTACAGGGATATTTTTAGGGTTCAGGGCTAGGTTTGGGTTTTGAGGTATAGCGGTATTTTTAGGGTTAAGGGGTAGGTTTGGGTTTTGGGGTACAGGGGCATTTTAAGGGTTCAGGGCTAGGTTTGGGTTTTGGGGTACAGGGTTATTTTTAGGGTTCAGGGCTAGGTTTGGGTTTTGGGGTACAGGGCTATTTTAGGGTTCTGGGGTAGGTTTGGGTTTTGGGGTACAGGGGTATTTTTAGAGTTCAGTGCTAGGTTTGGGTTTTGGGGTACAGCGGTATTTTTAGGGTTCAGGGGTAGGTTTGGGGTTTGGGGTACAGGGGTATTTTAAGGGTTCAGGGCTAGGTTTGGGTTTTGGGGTACAGGAGTATTTTAGGGTTCAGGGGTAGGTTTGGGGTACAGTGTTTTTTAGGGTTCAGGGCTAGGTTTGGGTTTTGGGGTACAAGGGTTTTTTAGGGTTCAGGGGTTGGTTTGGGTTTTGAGGTACAGGGGTATTTAAAGGGTTTAGGGCTAGGTTTGGGTTTCGGGGTACAGGGGTATTTTTAGGGTTTAGGGATAGGTTTAGGGGTACCGGCTATATTTATAGGGTTAAGGTGGGTTAGTGTTGAAGGGTGTTGGGGTATTTTAAGGAGTATGGGTGGGTTATGATTATGGGGTGCAGGGGTATTTAAAGGGAGCAGGGTGGGATTAGCACACGACATGAGGCATGATCTTTTGGCCCCAATTACAGTCCTTGGTGGGGCATCCTTTTTCGGCCAGGTGGAGAAATGTTTATTCGGCAGTACCAGCATGCCTAAAAGCTATGACTCACTAAATTCACCTGTGAGGCCCACTGGGGTTGAATGGACGCATGCGTTGCAGGTGCCTGGGCGAGCAGTCAGTCTTTACAGCGTCACCCTCTGAAGAAGAAGCCTCCCGGCTTTGAAACGCGTAAGGGATTTCACCGTCTGAAGTAAACTGCCGGTTCTGAAATAAAGAGCTTTGCATGAAGCACTCATCTGTCGTGTGGCATCCTTTGCTTTCTGGGCAATCGTGGAGAAATATATATATATATATATATATATATATATATATATATATATATATATATATATATATCCAGCCAAACTATATTTTAACAACGCGGAATGCCGTTCATGAGGGAGCCCACTAATGTCTATATTTGGAAGTTATTATTAATATGAGTTGGCAACATGGAGTTTTATTATGAACTTTGGTGTTTTCTTAAAGACTACTGAACCCATAATGCAATTTTGAACATTACGTGAAGCCGCACCTGTGGGCAATAAAAGGTATTAGTGAACTGCATCCGAAGTCTTTTACCAGTTACTTTGCTGCCACTCATGCCTGTGACCAAGGACGCATAGAAGTCTGAAACGCGTAAGCCAATGTGATTGAACCCGTGTATCTGCTGACTGCACTGCTGCCTGTATTAACGGAGGTTCATTGATGGAAAGTGCTTCCTAAAGTTTTGGCGAGTGTGGAAAGGAATAAATTAACGCGGCAGGCCTGCCGTGGGGATTGCACTACCGCGGACTGCAGCGGGCCGATGTGCTCTCTAATTGGGAGCAGGTTCCGGCCCATAAATTTGGCAAACTATATTTTAACAATGCAGAATGCCGTTCATGAGGGAGCCCACTAATGGCTACATTTGGAAGTTATTATTAATATGAGTTGGCAACATTGAATTTTATTATGTACTTTGGTGTTTACTTAAAGACTACTGAACCCATAATGCAATTTTGAACATTACGTGAAGCCACACCTGTAGGCAATAAAAGGTATTAGTGAAATGCATCAGAAGTCTTTTACCAGTTACTCTGCTGCCACTCATGCCTGTGACCAAGGATGCATAGAAACCCGAAACGCGTAGGGCAATGTGATTGAACCCGTGCATCTGCTGACTGCGCTGTTGCCTGTATTGACGGCGGTTCATTGATGGAAAGTTCATCCTTAAGCTTTGGCGAGTGTGGAAAGGAATAAATTAACGCGGCAGGCTTGCCGTGGCGATTGCACTACCGCGGACTGCAGCGGGCTGATGTGTTCTCTAATTGGGAGCAAGTTCTGGCCCATCAATTTGGCAAACTATGTTTTAACAACACGGAATGCCGTTCATGAGGGAGCCCACTAATGGCTATATTTGGAAGTTATTATTAATATGAGTTGGCAATATTGAGTTTTATTATGAACTTTGGTGTTTACTTAAAGACTACTGAACCAATAATGCAATTTTGAACATTACGTGAAGCCGCACCTGTGGGCAATAAAAGGTATTACTGAAATGCATCAGAAGTCTGTTACCAGTTACTTTGCTGCCACTCATGCCTGTGACCAAGGACGTATAGAAGTCTGAAACGCGTAAGGCAATGTGATTGAACCGTGCCTCTGCTGACTGCGCTGTTGCCTGTATTAACGGAGGTTCATTGATGGAAAGTGCATCCTAAAGCTTTGGCGAGTGAGGAAAGGAATAAATTAACGCGGCAGGCCTGCCATGGAGATTGCACTACCGCGGACTGCAGCGGGCCGATGTGCTCTTTAATTGGGAGCAAGTTCCGGCCCATCAATTTGGCAAACTATATTTTAGCAACGTGGAATGCCGTTCATGAGGGAGCCCACTAATGGCTATATTTGGAAGTTATTATTAATATGAGTTGGCAACTTTGAGTTTTATTATGAACTTTGGTGTTTACTTAAAGACTACTGAACCCACAATGCACTTTTGAACATTACGTGAAGCCGCACCTGTGAGCAATAAAAGGTATTAGTGAAATGCATCAGAAGTCTTTTACCAGTTACTTTGCTGCCACTCATGCCTATGACCAAGGATGCATAGAAGACTGAAACGCGTAAGGCAATGTGATTGAACCCGTGCATCTGCTGACTGTGCTGTTGCTTGTTTTAACGGAGGTTCATTGATGGAAAGTGCATCCTAAAGTTTTGTCAAGTGTGGAAAGGAATATATATACACATATATATATATATACATATATATATGTATTTATACTTATATTTTTTAAACTCAACCGCAATGATCAAAAGAATCAACAAACAAGAAGCGGTTAAAGCCTGTTTTTTCACACCCATCATTGTGATGGGAGGAGCATGTAATGAGTGTAATAGTATTTAGTAATTGAAATTGGATAAATGCACAGCTGGTTAATAGAACTACAGTTATGGTATTTAGTCAAATTTTATGGTGCACCGGAAGGTGGCGTCGAGGGTCCAACGACGTCAAGAAAACATAAGTTGAGAAGTGAGACTAGAGGTTCTCTAGGGTCATCCCTTCACGGGCACACATTTGGTTGTCTTCCCTCCGAAAGAAGACTTTCACTCCAATGATTCAGTTATTCACGTATTCTTTATTTCATTAGATTTAGGTGGTGTTGATTTTAAGCATAATTTGTTATCCTTCGTTATATAATTCACATATACTTATACTTCAGACATTGTCATTGTAAAGCATCCAATGCATTTCGGGCATTTTTGGCTTGCCCTTCATCAGGGAAATCGACACTGCAAAACGTAATAAAGTGCTATTACTATTGAGTAAAACGATGTATGACGTACATCATGAAATTACATCAAGCCATTATGAATGTTAATAAACAAACAACGATATCGGCATAGGTCTGAAAGGGTTCAGTGCATGTCATGCTGTGGTAGGTGATAATAGTGTGCATGCAGAGTGATAAAAATAAAAAAATAAAAAAATATGAGAATAACGCGGCGTCACTTGTAAACTTAGTGAACCAGTCATGTAAGTGACGCCGCGTTATTCTCATATATTTCCCGTGAGCAAGAGGCGCAAGCTTCGAAACGCGTATGGTTTGTCCGTGTGCCAATAAATATTTAGCACTTTGAACGAACATTTGGGCCCCGGCTCTGGTGTGTTGCTGATTTATTAGCTCGAAACTACCAGGAGTTTGTTGATATTTTGGGAGGGTGCGATCCCGCCGGGAAGCCCGCTGCGTAAAGAGGCTGGAGCAAAACGCTAAACGAGTGTTTGGAATATATATATATATATATATATATATATATATATATATATATATATATATATATATATATATATATATATATATATATATATATATATTTCATACCAAAGTGTCCTGTAGCAGCGGGAGCGCACACTACGGGGCTCTTTACCCTCCGGTCTTCCGCCTCATGCTGCTTGCCTTCTAACTGCCCTCATAGTAAACAGCAAGCCGACGCGTTTCGATGCTCTCCGCCTCTTCTTCCTGGGCTATGACAAATGCAGACTGAGAGCTCACCTCTTTTTCGTTCCTTCTTTTATTTCTCGTTTCCCAGTGAACATATACTTAGTTCATTCGTCACATGGCATTATGGGAAAACGAGTTCCAACAGGTGAGTTAAATTTCATTAATACCTTGAGTAGGTTCAGTTATCCATTTGTCCTTGTTAAAGCATTATTTCACTCCTTTCAGTAAGGTGGGTATTGCAAAGGCAGGCTTTTGTCCGCATAAGAGCTCCGTGCTGAAAGTCAGTGGAACCGTTCCACTGCCACGCCTTCCAACTCGGCTGGAATGGTGCAGCTCCCCACGACCAGGACGGCCGTGTGTAACATTTCATACCAAAGTCACCTGTAGCAGCGGGAGCACACACTATGGGACTCTTTACCCTCCGGTCTTCCGCCTCATGCTGCTTGCCTTCTAACTGCCCTCAAAGTAAACGGCAAGCCGACGCGTTTTGAGGCTCTCCGCCTCTTCTTCCTGGGCTATGACAAATGCAGAGTGAGAGCTCACCTCTTTTTCGTTCCTTCTTTTATTTCTCGTTTCCCAGTGAACATATACTTAGTTCATTTGTCACATGGCATTAAGGGAAAACGAGTTCCAACAGGTGAGTTACATTTCATTAATACCTTGAGTAGGTTCAGTTACCCATTTGTCCTTGTTAAAGCATTATTTCACTCCTTTCAGTAAGGTGGGCATTGCAAAGGCAGGCTTTTGTCCGCATAAGAGCTCCGTGCTGAAAGTCAGTGGTACCGTTCCACTGCCACGCCTTCCAACTCGGCTAGAATGGTGCAGCTCCCCACGACCAGGACGGCCGTGTGTAACATTTCATACCAAAGTGTCCTGTAGCAGCGGGAGCGCACACTACGGGGCTCTTTACCCTCCGGTCTTCCGCCTCATGCTGCTTGCCTCCTAACTGCCCTCAAAGTAAACAGCAAGCCGACGCGTTTCGAGGCTCTCCGCCTCTTCTTCCTGGGCTATGACAAATGCAGACTGAGAGCTCACCTCTTTTTTGTTCCTTCTTTTATTTCTCGTTTCCCAGTGAACATATACTTAGTTCATTCGTCACATGGCATTATGGGAAAACGAGTTCCAACAGGTGAGTTAAATTTCGTTAATACCTTGAGTAGCTTCAGTTATCCATTTGTCCTTGTTAAAGCATTATTTCACTCCTTTCAGTAAGGTGGGCATTGCAAAGGCAGGCTTTTGTCCGCATAAGAGCTCCGTGCTGAAAGTCAGTGGAACCGTTCCACTGCCACGCCTTTCAACTCGGCTGGAATGGTGCAGCTCCCCACGACCAGGACGGCCGTGTGTAACATTTCATTCCAAAGTGTCCTGTAGCAGCGGGAGCGCACACTACGGGGCTCTTTACCCTCCGGTCTTCCGCCTCATGCTGCTTGCCTTCTAACTGCCCTCAAAGTAAACAGCAAGCCGACGCGTTTCGAGGCTCTCCGCCTCTTCTTCCTGGGCTATGACAAATGCAGACTGAGAGCTCACCTCTTTTTCGTTCCTTATTTTATTTCTCGTTTCCCAGTGAACATATACTTAGTTCATTCGTCACATGCCATTATGGGAAAACGAGTTCCAACAGGTGAGTTAAATTTCATTAATACCTTGAGTAGGTTCAGTTGTCCATTTGTCCATAGGCCAAACATACAAGAAACTGTTCTTTAAATACATACAAATGTTTCACTAACAGGAGCCTAGAACTACACCTACATATTTGACAGGGCTCCTAGAAATGAAGAATGGAAAGGCCGAGCAGGCTGGAATGACATAGAAACAGGCCACTTGAAAATACCAAGGTTCAGGGTGGGGGAAGTTTCAGCCCCATCCTGCATCCTCAAGGATGAAGTAGTAACACCCAAAAGAAAACTGGTTTTTCCGAATGGAGCAACAAGAACATGCACTTTTTCGGAACTGCTGTCCAAAGAAAACTGGAAGGAGTGCATTTCATTTGAATGCACCTTCGAGGAAGTTGCTCAAGGAGAGCAGGGTTTATTTGACTGTGAGGACAGGATAAACAAGATAAAAGGCATACTACCCACAAAGGCAGTTTCCCAGATTTACATGGGAATGAGCAGCTGTAACCACACAACCAGAATAACTCGAGTTAGGAGTCGTGATCAGCCGTCACCAGGTCTGGTAGGTTACAAGGGCCTTTTCTTTGTCTGTGGTCCATGGGCATACTTCTACCTGCCCCCAGGATGGTATGGAAGTTGCTACATGGCATCCATAATCCCACAGATGACCCACTTCACAAAATTAGTGCCAGCAGAAAAGACAGAGTTGACACTGGTTAGGGCCAAGAGAACGGCCGCATGGGTAGACCACGTGTTAACAGGTGTTGGGGCAATGATCCCAGTACTAGGCAATATCTATACCTCAGAAAGGATACACCAGTTATCCAGGATGATTGAGAATCTAGCGGACTCTACAACTGATGCCTTAGAAAATATAACAGAAGAGCTCACCTCCATGAGGGCTGTTGTAATACAAAACAGGATTGCTCTCGACATCATTCTGTCCAAGGAGGGAGGAGTCTTTTCCGTCCTCCATGAGGCATCTTCCCCAGCATCCTCCCTGGCTCAGAGCCAATGCTGTGTATTTATTCCGGATAACAGTGGGAATATAATAAAAGCTATAAAAAAGATTAAAGACATTAGGGATGAGGCCCACGGTATACACACAGGTGGCCTATGGGAAGATGTGATGAACTGGTTGACAGACTGGGGCTCTTGGATACTTGAGGCAATTATAATAGTGGTAGCAGCCTTTTTGACACTGTGCCTTCTGATAAAAATATGCCCATCTTGTTGTGCGGCAATTTCCAGCTTCTGTGCCAACTGCATATTCATGAAAGGTGATTCACCACACCACACACATAAGGATGAGGATTATGGACAGGAGATGATAAGGATGGATGACTTCTGATTAACATATGATTTAGTATCAGATTTGGGGATGACGAAGCAGACATTTATATGATACCAAATACATATGTTTTCAGGCCTATAGTCTTCTTTGAGCTACTAAAGAAAGACACCAGCAGAAATCCACAAAATGGTTGCACGCTCCATTTTGTGTGTAAGTCAGTCTCAGTCGGCTGCAATGTGCAAGCAACGCAAGGCTTTTCCGAGAATAAACATGCCAGCTTCCAGCTTTTCAGCTAGCTATTGCAAAACTGCACATTTTCAGTAAATCATGTCGACATGACCAGCAGGCCTGGCCGGCCACGTACGCACGTGCCAAGTCCACGTACACCAGAGACACAGATTTCACCTTTAGGGGAAAACCCAAATCTGCTCTTGTAGATGACACGTGGGCAGCAACACTAGGGTATAGACACACTCCGAGCCTTAAAAGGGTATCATGCCACAATCGCCCTTCATTGATTGGTCCAGCAGGACATATTCTGATCTAGGTTACGTATGCTATGATGCACATCCGGTAGAGTTCTCTGCCTATAAAATGTCTCTGCACTGTCATGCCAATTGGGCACTCAGTAAGCTTTGCTGAGGTCTCCGTGCTGCACGTATATTGCATTGTGATTGCATTCTGATTGGGTTCCCAATAAATCTTGCAAACAAATGTGCTGAGAGCGAATTGTTTATTTCACTGTTGTCATTGATCTTTTTATTTTCACAGTTAAATACTGAGCTTCTACACTAGCAGCTGGTTTGACAGAAGATCTAAAGCCGCGACCGATCCAGGAATTAAAACTATGCACTGCCCCTGTCAAATCAGAACCCAGTATTGGACGGGTCTGAAGTAAAGCATCAGAGAGTGCTGGGAGACTAATCTTCTGGGGGCGAATGCCAGGCGAAGAGACAGAGGTACAAGGAGGCTTCTCTAAGTACCAGGAAAACTTAATCAAATGGTGATCGGACCAGGTAACACATTCTGGATCAGATAGGAATAAGTCGAAATTGGAGCAGACTAAATCCAGTAGGTGGTACCCTGAGTGTGTTGGCATCTTAACCCACTGAGTTAGCTGATCTAAATTTAAAGAGTCCAGCAAACTTCTCGAATCATGGGCTTCATGAGCATCAAGGTGAACGTTAAAGTCCCCCAGCAGTAAAAACGTAGGTAATCCTCCAAGACATTGAGAAAAGCGCCAGGCAGACCAGGGGGACGATACCCCAGCGTACCTCCCAGCGTGAAGTGGGGGGAAAGGATGAGAGTGAAATGCAAGACCTCGCCCAGTTCCTCGGACACCTCGCTAGAGAAGGACCAGGTGTCCCTAAACACCACTGCTGATCCCCCCAGCTAGGCGATCGGCCCGGATGATTTTGAAACCTCTATATTTAGAAGCCTCTAGGGATAGCAAGCTACTCCACCGGGGCACAAGAATTATTTAGCTATGTCTCAGTGATAAATAAAATATCAAGTCTGCCATCCAACAGAAGCTCAAAATTATCGGCAGCATGTTTGACCATGGACCGGGCATTTATAAGTGCAGCAGAAATCCTGGTCTTGTTGCTAGCTTGGGAGGCGGTAGCAGTAGCAGTCATGTGCTGGAAACAGAATTTGCAGGAGGGACACACTTTGGAAGAGCTGCGCAAAACTTCCCACTGCATATCGCCCTTGCATTCCACTGCATTAAGTGCCATGATCTCCGCATGGTTATACACCATCTTACCTCCTGACAGCTCTAAGGAAGATGGGCAGCATGACTGGCGCTGAGCATACCTGGGGCGCGGACAGGCGCAGAAGGGCTTACCTTTGGCGTGCCGGTGGCGCACCGGCGGCACCCCCGTTGTGCTCGTCCACTGCGCGTCTGGGATAGCATGGGAAATATATGCAAAACCCTCCCTCCCCCAGTTAGACCATTGCCACCAGTCGAGCCGGGATCCAGGACTTCCCCCAAGATGGCCACCTGGCATCCACACAATCAGCACAGCAAGCCGCGGTGGAACGGGGCAGGTGAAGCACACCTTCTACACCAGAGAGTGGGGAGCACAGGTTAACAGTGCTAACGCTAGCAAGTTATGTTGACAATCATGAAAATATATTTAAAAGTGAGCGCGAGCGCCTTAGCGCGTGCCTCGAGCACAGTTAAAAATGCAGCAATAATAATAACAGATTAAAAGGAAATGATCCAAGATGGTCGCGTGAGCAGAGAGCTCCCGAGACCCGCGCCGCCCTCATCGATCTATCCTTTCGATATCCTGATTGTTTTGATGGGCTTTTGAAGTTCTACTCTTGCTGATACTGCTGCACCTTTCAGGGCTGAGATCGGACTTTGGGAACCATCTCTACGTCGTCCTACGTTTTCTGGCCTAGCCCCGGACGAGACCGGGGGTGGGGCGGGGTGGGATCGTCTCTCCTTTCCTCCTCAGGGGTTTTTTGTGTAGAGTTTGATGAAGGGGCGACAGGCACACTGCAGTTTGGGGTGGCTTCTAAGTCAGCAGGGGTGCAGGGTGGTGGGTGTTGTAACGGGTTCCTGGTTGGGGGTGGGGGGGGGTTCTGGTTGTTTTTCATTTTTTCTGTATGTTTTCTCACGTGGTACTTTTTCTTTCACTTACATCCTTAGTTCTGGGGTTCCGGGAGAGGGTGGTTTGGGGGTTCTACGGGGATGGGGGGGTGATATGAAAGTGCTGTCTTGGAACGTTAATGGTCTGGGAGACAGGATTAAGCATGGTATTGTGCTTCAATTTATTAGACGCCATTCCCCTGATATAGTTCTGCTGCAGGAGACCCACTTGATAGGGAACGCTTGTAAAGCCCTAGATCAAAGAGGCTACCGACTGGTGGCACATGCTGGTTTCACATCCGGCTCCCGGGGGGTTGGTATAATGGTCAAATCCTCCTTGCCTCTTGAGATAGACGAAGTCGCCCTTGACGATCGGGCCGATATGCTGCTGTTTCGGGGAGGTGGGAGGGGATGCTGATTATAATTGTTGCTGTTTATGTTCCTCCGGGACTCCAGGCTACTACTTATGCTGATCTTGGTAGGACTCTCCTAGGGCTTCCAGATGGTGTCCTTATAATGGGTGGGGACTTTAATTCGGTGGTTTCGGGTGAATGTGACTGGCTACTCCCCAGGGTTTTGCCGTCGTCCCAGTTGTGGCTTACTGAGCTGATTGAGACTTTTGGGTTAGTGGATGTCTGGCGGATGTTGCACCCCACGCAAACTCAGTACACTTTCCACTCTGGTGCACACGGCAGCCTTTCGAGGATTGATTACTTTCTGATGTTAACTACTAATACCTCCTTGGTGCGTGGGGTCCGACATCTTCCTAGGGGTATCTCTGACCATTCCCCCCTGTTACTTGAGGTTTCGGTGGGAGGCTTTTCTGGGGGTAGGGTCCCCCCTCTTCATCCCTGGCACTTTAGGAATCCTCAGCTTCGTTCAGACCTGGTCAAGGCCATTGACTGTTATTTTGATGAGAATGAGGGATCCGTCTCTTCCCCTACTACCTTGTGGGATGCTTTCAAGACCGTCATACGGGGTTCCGCGTTGTCCTTTATTGCTGCTGATAAGAAGGCCAGGAGAGAAAATGTGTTAGCTCTTGAGGCAGAAATTACCTCGCTTGAAAGTGACCTAGGGGGTGACGATACCCCTGCAATTTTGCACTCCTTAGCGCTGAAACAGGCAGACTATAGGGCCCTGGTGACTGACGCTGCTAAAGTAATGCGTATGAATCAGCTGGGCCGGCTCTATGATGTGGGTGATAAGGCTAGTAAGCTGTTGGCGTGGTTGGATAAATCTGAGCGACTGAATCGTGTGGTGCCCGAAATAACCCGTGAGACTGGAGTATGCGTGACTGATGCGGAGGAGATTGTCAAATGCTTTGTGGACCATTTCCAAGCAGTATACCGGTCGGTGAGTGATCGAGATGAGGCCGTCTCCCGCTTGCTTTTGCGCGACATCGCGCTGCCCTGCGTGTCGGAGGAGGATTGCTCCGCTCTAGATGCGCCTATTACGGTGGATGAGATTGCCATTGCCATACGGTCCTTACGATCAGGTAAGGCTATGGGGCCCAATGGTTTACCTATCGAGCTATACAAACTGCGACCGGACAAAATGGCGACCCATCTGCGCAATATGTTTGTTGATGCATTTGAGGCGGGCCTCCTCCCTTCCGATCAGCGTTTGGCTACTATAGTAGTCATTTACAAGGACGGCAAGCCTCGTGATCGGTGCTCTTCTTATCGCCCTATCTCGTTGCTTAACGCCGAGCCTAAGATCCTGGCTAAGGTCCTTGCTACTCGTTTATTGACAGTTATCTGTGACTTGATCCATCCGGATCAGTCTGGTTTCATTACTCATCGGAATACGGCGCTCAATCTCCGTAGACTCCACAGCGTTCTCGCGAGAGCTGGGACCCTTACTGAACCCGCTGTCTTGGCCTCCCTGGATGCCACGATGGCTTTTTAATACCATTGAGTGGCCATATTTGTGGGCGGCCCTTTCGAAGTTTGGTTTTGGCCCTAACTTTATCGCGTGGGTGCGGCTTCTGTATGAACAACCGCTGGCCCAAGTCGTAGTTAACGGCAGAGTCTCTGGATCGTTCACATTGGGGCGTGGCACCGGACAGGGATGCCCGCTCTCTCCACTTCTCTTTGCCTTGGCATTGGAACCACTGGCGGCGTGGCTTCGATGGGAGCCCTCGATTAAGGGAATCCGGTGGGGACCGGACCTTGAGGATCGCGTCTCCCTATACGCAGACGATATTCTTCTTTATTTTACCTCACCTCAGAAATCCCTCAACGTGCTCTTCGATGTTCTTACCTCTTTTGGGAAGAACTCGGGGCTCGTTATTAACTGGACCAAATCGTGTGTATACGTTATAGCGGGGGAGCTGCCTCCGCTACCTCGTAGATTCCCGATCCAAGTTGCAGAGACTGGGTTCAAGTATCTGGGAATTTTCATTTCTATGGATTCCTCTGTGCGGTATGACCGCAATCTCTATGCTCCTCTTCGTCGCCTTAAACAAGATGTGCGGCGATGGCGTGGCTTGCCTCTGTCCCCACTGGGACGCTCGGCTCTTTTTAAAATGATGTCCCTTCCTAGATTTTTGTATGCCTTGCAGAATTTCTTTGACCCTGTTCCCTCCCGTTACTTTCACGAGGTTGAGGGTCTTCAGAGGCAGTTAATTTGGGACGGACAAGCTTGCATCTCCTTATCTAAACTCACGCTCCCATGGTACGATGGTGGCATAGCCCTCCCGGACATCAGGCGTTACTATCGGGCCTCACAGCTCAGTGCGATTAATCACGTGACGTATTCCCCGGGGCCCACTCCCGCCTTCGCTATGGATAAACTCCTGTTGCCGGGCGGCAACTTTAATAGGGCCTTATATTCGAAAGCGCCACTCCGACTTCTGACTGGATCTACGAAATGTGTCGTGCGTGCATGGAAAGATGCGACTGTGGCCACAGGTTGGAGTGATAGATTGACGCGAATGACTCCGCTATATGACTCAGACCGGTTGGGTGGCCTGTGGCGGACGAAAGGGTTTGACAGATGGGAAATGATCGGTATTAGCAGGGTGGAGGATCTTTGGGCCAGAGGCACAATTAAGTCCTTCGAGGCCCTTAAGGTGGAGTATCAACTGGAAGACAGGGAATATTTTCGTTATCTTCAGGTGCGTCATGCACTGCTCTCCGTTTTCCCCCCTGGGACGGAGATCCCCCAATCATCCCCGCTTGAGGATCGGATTCTGGACGGCCATGTGCCGGACAGTACGATTTCTCTAATTTATAAAAAGCTTGATAATACCAGGGCTGATCTTCTGGTGCGACTTAGGACCTCTTGGACAGCTGATGGCCTCGAACTGGATGACGAGGATTGGCAGATGGCGATTTCCTCCCCCAGGGAGGTGGCTATTCCGGCTCGCCTTCGTTTTGTGCAATTGAAGATCCTCCACCGAGTCTACATGACTGGTACGCGTCTGGTTTGGATGGGGTTTTCGACTGATGGGTTGTGTAAGCATGGCTGTGGTATGGATGGCACCTTTCTCCACATTATATGGGAATGCCCGGTGATCTCCGCTTTCTGGTCCAGAGTCCATGATGTAATGGGGCGAGTCACCGGGGTCTCTCTTCTCCCTGAGGCGAGGCGCTGCCTGCTTAATGTATGGGAGCCTACGGATTGTACGGCCGCTCAGACCTTCTGGATCACTCTGGGCAACATGGTTGCCAAGAGGGACATAGCGCAACTTTGGGGCTCCCACAGACCACCTGGAATAAGTGCTTGGAAAGAAAACATGGACTGGTGCATGTTTCGGGAGAAGACGGTATATGAGGCTCGGGCCGTCCCAGGAAGTGGGGCAGGATTTGGTCACAATGGAATGAATACCGTGGAGACATCTGTACCCCCCCACTTGATTTCACTGCTGATATTCCCTCGTCCCCGTAATTGACGTTCCTATAGACTGGCCACTATGCTTTCTTAATGATCCTCTTCACCGTCCCCCCGCCCCTCAGAAAGTTGCCTTTATTCTTAGAGATTGATTTTCCCCTCCCCCCCCTCCCATGCCCCAGACACTGCTTTCACCATGTGAGTGTTTATGTTGTTTGTTTCAACTTTCATCAAAATTATAAAACGAAACCTACGTGATCCTCCCTATGATGTTTGATGCCAATGCACCGTAGTGATACGACTTATGGCTTTTCCGCAGCGCAATATGGTCTGTTATCCTGTTGATTGTCATAGCGGCCGGCCCGATTGGGTTGTAGGCAGACGCTGTGTACTGTGCATTCGATAATAAAGGTTTTAAAAAAAAAAAATAAAAAAAAATAAAGGAAATGATCCAGAGCACCGACTGCCACTGTAATACAAAGGGGGTCACGTAGGAGCTGCCACCACCTACCCTAGCCGCCTCAATCTATGTTCTTCTTATTTAAACATAGCTTTTTGTTTATTTTCACTATAAAGTATCACCACTACGTTTGTTGCCACAGGTGAAACCATAAAGAAAATGTAAAAAGTACAGCAATTAACAGATCAGTACTCCCCACCAGTCACAGACACTGCAGGTGGCCCCACAATAGGAATTTGCAAAGGCATCAGCTAAATGCAGGAAGGCAGGAAGATGCTGACCTGCGTCCGGAGGGGGACCAATGGAAGGAGAGAGAGGGGAAATAGGGTGAGAGGTCAGGACTGGGGGAGAGTACCATGAGGTGCCCCATCCCCTTGATTGGAACAGTACTGTAGTTCTGCAATAAGTCAAAAACCTGAAGGGTCTCAGTCTTTGTGGTGTAAGGCTGTGAAATTCAGGCTTGGAAATATATTAACTAAGAGGCTTCCATAAACAAATGAATTTCTTTGACATGTTCGATGAACTGTGAATGGTGTTCCATAGCTAGGGTCTGCCACATCTTGGTGAACCATAGGGAGCTTGGTGGTGGCTCTCTCTTCTCTTCCAATATAAGGCAATAAGTTGCTTGCAATGTGTAGTGCAAGTATCCAGTCTGACCCTTTTATCCCTGTCAACTCGTTTGAGCGAATCCCCAAAAGAACTGAGGAAGGGTGAGCTGGGAAAGAATATCCCAAGGTGGCTCTGCTATGGCCTAGAATTTGTTTTCACAAAGTCTGGATGAGCACGCAGTCCCACTACAGAATACAAAGTGCCGATCTCTTTGCTACACCACCAACAGAGATTGGGGATTATGGACATGCACTGCAGTCTGGTGGGGGTGAGGTACCATTGGAACATTACCTTGTATGTCAACTCCCTTTGAGGGATACTGTGGACGGATCTTGGTATGGTTGCCCACAGGTGTTCCCAGATTTAGTGGATATGTCCTTCCCCATGCACATTACCAATCTCGTCTGATAGTAATGTGGGGTATGGGGTTTTGAGTCAGGGAGTGGTTGGAGTGAAAGATCAGCCCCTTTGTGCCAGAGAACACTTGTAAAAGCGTCTCGAAGGGAGTTGGTTGTCTAGTGGCCGCCAACTAGTCAAGTGGGTGAGCAAGCTCAATGTTGAACCTGGAAGTACTGGAGTTGTGACTTCTCCATGAAATGAAATTCCTATTTGCATTGTTCAAATGATTGAACTATTTTGCCACATAATAAGTCGCTTATGTGTCTGCAGTTTCCCCTCTCCCACTCTGTGAAGGAAGTAGGATGCAGAGCTGGGGTGAAGTCAGAGTTCCTAGCAATACGTGAGTAGAGGGATGGAAAGGTTGTGAGACCTCTTCCTGACCACTATTTGAGCCCAGATATCAAGGTCCAGCTTCGTGGGGGTGGCGATATAGGTACTTTTGTGTCAAGTGTGTCTCAGTAGCCATGCCAGATCCCAGTGTGGTCAGCACGCCACCGCTTGCCATGTGCAGTCAGTGCTTCTCGCTTTCTCGGACTGTCCACTCTGAAACATACCAGAGGTGGTGTGCCCAGTTTTATTCTAATAGGGCAAGCGAGGCCCTCCTGTCTCGTGGTAGCATTAAGAATTTGTTGGGGATTCATGGCGTTTTTCCATCCCAGACAAATGTACGGCTGTTGTTCTGAAGTTGGTCATGTCCTGGGTTGGGATGGGGGGTCGGTCTTGATTAAAATAGTACAGGACTCTGGGGAGAGTGTCCATTCTGATGATGTTGATATGTCCCAGCAATGACAGGTATAGCGAGCACAATCGTCAATGGTGTTTGAGAATGTTTGTGCGTAGGGGCCTCCAGTTACTGCTTGGCCATTCCGTTAAATGTAGGGTGATGGTGTGTCTCAAGTATTTTTTCAATTTCTGGGTTCACTGATAAGGGATTGTATCCTGTCGGGTCTGGAGGTAGATTGGTGGTTTGGTCAGACTGAGTACATGGGATTTGGCCAGGTTAACACTGAAGCCTAAGGATGGGTGTTAAGGCTGCAAGGTCATTTGTGGGATTTGTTAGTGTAAGCAGAACGTCATCTACTAACAGGCATATCCCTGCCTAGTCTTTAAAGATTAAATCAAATTATAGTGCTTAGAGTTATAAAGCGCCATGAGGGCAGTGTGTTGTCCGTTAAGTCTGACCACCGATGAAAGGAGTTGTGTAGTCCACTAGGATTTCCTCCCTATAGCTGCATGGTATCTGGAGATTTCGGATGACTTCCTTCATTAAGGCCCAGCTCACTCTGTCAAACGTTTTCCCTGCATCGAGGGAAAGGGACAGGGCTAGGATCTTATGTCTCTGCACTTTTTCGATCTGGTGGGCAAAGCGGCAGATAAGAAGGTGATACGTCGGTAGGACACGCCATCTGTTGGATCTTTATTGGGTTTAGAGATTAAGGATATCTATGCTTCCTTGATGGTACGGATTAGGCCAGTTGCAGAGGTGAAGTAGTTGAAGAGCAAGAGCTTGTGTTTCTATAGGGCTGGTAAAAGGATCCTCTTTCATTAGCTGGGATAGGATCCCAATCACATAGGCTTAGGAAATGTCTGACACAAGTGGGATCTGTTGTGTCCTCTATATAAAGGGTCTGTCAAAATTTGCGAAAGGCCTCCTGTTTGTCCTTCTCGTTAACTGCCAACAAATCTACCCCTTCTCAATCTAGGGGATATGGGTCCTGGGCTGCTGGACTCTCAGTTTGCGTGCAAGAAGGGAACCTACTTTATCACCTGATTGTCTGGCACGTTCGTTCAGCGTGATGGGTCCTATGGAGTTTCAGCTGACCTCTAGTTATGGCTATTTTCTGCGTAAGGGGTTTGGAAGATTTTTTTCAAGGGATTCTAACAGTTTTTTTCTTGGCTGCCAAGGAGCACTTTCACAAAACTCACCTCCCCAGCCCTGCCCTTCTCCATTCCAGCCTAGGGTGCTGTGTGGGGGCGAGAGTCTCAAGTCCACTCGCAGCTTGTGACGCAGATCAGGTTGCATACAAGGCGTGCTTCTTGGGCCCGAGAGAGAAGTGTTACAACATGGTGGGCCCATTGGGGTCCATGAGGCCCGCCACGTGGGGGAGCCAGTCCCTGGTTCTCTAGGGGCATGTGCCTTGGACTACTTGTGAAACAGGTGGCTAGGATCCAGAGGCGAGGTATCTCCATCCAATGGATCAGCTGTGTTGTCAGCAGCCACCCTTCAGACTCACTAAGCTGGCAAAGGGGAGTGCTGTTGGGAGCGTCACCAGGAGTTGATTAGCATAGCGGGTAGGAGCGAGCCCACCCGGGTCGGCGATGGTGTGCAGGCCACTTAGTTTCATTGCTGTGCCTTCCTCCCAAAGATTTTGAGCTCTGTGGTGAAGGCTGAGGGGCACAAGGGGGTCCTATGGCCACACTAGAGCTTCTGGGTTCCCTGGGTCACCCGGCACAGGACCCCATCGGCTCTCTTCGGTCTCACCTGGCGGGGACTGTCCGTGTCCAGGCCCAGCCAGGCCCCTGGTTGAAAGGATTCCTTCTGGGGGAGAGGCACCCACCCCCACAGCTGTGGCAGCTGCACTAAGTGCCCCTCAACTTGTTGGGGTGTGATGGTAGCTTGTAGGGCTCACTTTGGGGTGCTTCATGCGGCTGCTCGGCTGGAGTAGAGAGGAGATTGGAGATCTGATGCCTACTCCATGCTTGGCCTGACCACCCTTCTTCCTCTTCTGCTTTTTAGGGGGTATCTTCCAAGAAATTGAACATAAGCGGTACAAAAATGAGACAACCAAAAACATTTTTTTTAAATGTGTATATGTTTATGAATTCCATACTGTATACATTTTTCTAAAATCAATCAGTCAAATGTTGTAAGTGCTTTGATGTTCTGAATGACTGGTCTCTCCAAAAAAGAGCTCAATGAAGAACTCAGGGCAAGCGATGCATGTAGTAGAGGCTTCACCTACCGATAAATGGTGTGTGTCGTAGGGGGTTAGCCACTTCATATGGAGCTTTCTTCAGGTTAGCATCCGTATGTACAAGATGCTTGGCCTACTGATACACAAGGTGTATGGTGGAAGCCTGGTACCTTCATGTAGACTTTTATTAAGGGCAAAAGGTGTATGTAAAAGGAGCTCTCCGTCGAGGTTATGTGTGTGATGGGAGTCTGACCGTGTATTAATAGCTTTTAGTTAGGGTGAGAGATGTATGTAGACGAGGCTCAGCCAACTAACCCCTGGTGTATCTGGTGGAAGACTAGCCTCTGGATGCTGACCTTCAAACAGGGAGCGAGGTGTATGTGGAAAAGTGTGGAGAAGTGTGGCTCAAGTGGTTGAAGCGGCAGACCCTGATGCAGAGGTCTGGCCCGGACCAGGGTTCTCCCCGCCTCGGCGGGTCTTGGGCTTCAATTTCCCCGGACCTGACAATTCTCGCCTCGGTGCCTATTCCAATCATGGAGTCCCACTCTGTAACTCTGGGCAATAGCTTGCTTAATCTCCACAACGGCCCCTCGCAGCGGGATGCCTGGCTTTCACCTTGGGGATGCCCAGTAATGGGTTATCTCGCAGGGGAATACCAGGACGGGTTCCCTAAGCAAGCGCTGGGACGCTTTCGGGCAGCCATGCGCTCTACAAATCAAATTTCATTCATTCATTCATTCATTTCAAAAGGTCAGACTTCTAATAGGTGACGTGTGTCATGGGGGACTTCCCTCTGTATGAATAGCTTTGTTCAGGGCAAACTCTGTAAGCTTAACCTATTAATAGGTGTGTGTTGTGGTAGACTAGCCTCTCCATGCTGAGTTTTATTCGAACAGCTGGATGGAATTACATCAAATTTGGCAGAAAGGTAGACATTGGTCCAGGGAAGTGCCCTTTTGTGATTTGGTGTACATCGGTTCTGTAGCTTTGGAAATATTAACGAAAATACAAATTTGCATATATACGGACGCAAATCATACGGAGGCCAGACAGTCCCCCTGCACAAATGTGATTGGCTACTAACACTACAAAATGGGAAGTGTTGGCAGCTTTCTTGGGACTGGTCTCACAAAAGAAATGTTTACAAAAAAGAGAAGGAGGCAGGGTAGGAATACTCTGACCCCCTGTGCCTCTTGGAGGGGGTCCGGAAGGAGCCAGCCAGGGCAATATAAAAGTTTAAAAAAATATTTCACTTGGAGTCACGCTGGAGGCGCGGCTCCAGCCCAAAAATAAAAAAAGAGAAGTGCAGGCTCCCGCGCTTCTCTAATATTAAGCCCCTGGGTGGCCCGGGTCCCTGGGGCATGCGGCCATTAATGTTTTTAACACATGGGGGTCTCGTTGATCCCCATGTACCCCAGGGACTGCCACCTTCCAGGGCTATTGCAATGTAATCATTCAAATTCATGGATCCCCATGCCCCGGGGACCCCCGTCTCCCAGGGGCTATTTGAATTTGTCATGGAGGGCCTCACAGGAACCACAACCTCCCAGGAGCCAAATTGTATTTTTTTAATGGGAGAGGTGCCGTGCAGCCCCCCTCTCGGATCGTTCTCGGCTTCGGGAACCGCCACCTCCCAGGGACAGGCCCAGCAACAATAAAGGAAGGGGACCAAGGGCCCCCCTCCTGGAGCCAAACATGGCCCTGGGGTCAACCATCCCCCTGGGCTGTGGCTTGCCGGGACCTCTACAGCTTCTGCAAGTGACAGCAAACACTTTGCTTCCAGCACGCGAGCGCTAAGAAATGCTTTTGCTGCCCGGTGTCAAGCGAGTCAAGGAAACAGATGAATTGCTTTCAGACACAGGGAGCAGCATGTTCATTAGCTCCTATGTCTAAAAGCAATGCTGGCTCCCACAGGAGGCGGGGAGATGGCAAGGACCGCAGGGGCCTTCAGGCTCCCCCCACAGTCCCTATACAAGCGAAACATTGCCAGGCCTGGGGGATAAGGTCACCAGGCCGAAATCGGCCCAGGGAGGGGTGCAGTGTGGTCCCTCTCTCATATATAATTTTTTTTAAAAGGCTGGTCCCCAGGGGATGGGGTCCCCGGCTCCAAAATTGGCCAGAGGATGGGGCCACGCAGTCCCTCTCCCCCATTGGTATATGGCTGGGCCTCAGGAGATGAGGTCCCCAGGGCTGAAATCGGCCAGGGGAGGGGGACACCTCTGCCCCCCTCTTCTGAGGGTGCTCTTTCTTGTCATCTGCTGCTGCAACCAAAGATTGTGTGGTAAACTTTTAAAAACTAGAAGTATGTAAATTGCCTAGAAGCCATGCCCGTTTGGCCATGCCTCATAAACATTAGCGGTATGCAAAGTCTTACCAACATTTTCCCTATATGATGGACAGCTTACTAACAGGCCCCACCAGCGCGTTTCTATCTATTTTTGGAGACACATTCCTACTGCCTAGGAATATAATTGCATCTCCACCAAACAAAGAAGCACTTACTTCTGCAAAGTACAAATCATCCAAGTGTGTTTTCTTTGCAGTTCCACTTTGTAGTGTCTGGTGAAGACGCTCAAGGAAAAATCACGTTGGCAAAGTTACAGACAAACAGGATCGCTGGAGACATTTCCTCAGCCTCCTTTGCACAGTTATAGTGTGGAGACATACTATACATTTACCCAACGAGGTAGATTTACTACTTAGCCAGTAGAAAGTACTCCACTTGGGTTGAGGTGTTGCACAAAACGGTGGACTCTTGGATAAATAGGCAGGGCAGGATTCATTCTGGCATGATGCTCATTTCATAGAAATTAAACCTCAACAAATTACTGTTAGGAACTGATCTTTTTCTTAAAATGTAGCAATTCACTGAAAAAAACAAAGGTCACAGAGACATTATAGTTAGGAAATAGATTTTTTAAAAACTCACTGAAAAAACAAAAGTTACAGGTTAGGGGTTAGACTGACATTTCACTCGTTCAAAACCAGAGAAATTCAGCAGTCATAGTTACCTGAGCTAACTATAACCTACGCTCCACAATGCACTTCTTATGATCTCACACCATTCATGACATGGCCAGTGACATTACTAATTACATCTCAAATTACATCACTGATGCCATCTCTGATATCGTTTCAAATGACAGAGAACACATCAACACATAAAGATGTTCTCATCTGTGAAAGGGACTACTATGTGTGCTCTTTGAGGTAAAAATGTATTTTTGCTTTTAGACAGATTGTCAAGGGTGGCACAACAAAAAAGGTTTACAAAACCATGACAAAGCAAAACAATAATTGACAAAGACTGCCAACCAACACCAGGCTTATGGCATTTGCCTTTGCCTGGCCATCTAATTTTCAGTGCATTACTTGCTCTCTATTGCAGCAAATGTTTATTTTTGTTGCTGAACGTCATTTATAAGACAATTACTGGCCAGAATTCACATAAACCCTGATTGGTGCATTTTGGGAGCACATGTTTAGTTTGGTTTGTGATCTTGTTGTGAACTCAGGGGGTGGTTCAAAGAGCAGCTTTCCTCTTTCAGATAAAAACATAAATGGGTCACTAGCAGGTCTTACATGTTTTGCTAAAAGCGCATATCTATACTAGTTTAGTGGAAAGGGGCGACCACTCGGTCCCCCCGAACGTATGATCGGGTGCCCCGATCCCCCCGGTAAACCATTTTGGGCGGGAGGCGTGTCACGGCTGGTATGCCCGAAGCGGCGTAGCCGGGGCGCGCCTTTTCCCGCCCAAGAGGAGTTGTCCTAGACACCTACACCGTTGGCCACGCCCTGTAGGCGGTCGGAGGAGGGTCCACGCCCTCCCAAAGATGAATAAAAGGAGCAACAACCCAAGGAAGCATCCTCTTGTTCCTGTGCTTGGAAGCTGCACCTCTTCGTTGCACGTGAGCCCGTGACGGAACAAGAGCCAATTTTGAGAACTTGTAATTTTGTGTTTCTTCTTTCAGCGATATCGAAGCTTTGATCCAGGACCTCGAGTCGAATATCCGTGAACGATGCCTGGCAAGAAGGTCGGAAAGAAGGTTGGGACCGAACAGATGCTTCGTATGCTGGTGAAGGACATGGCGAACATGAAGAAGCAGATGGCGGCAATGAATGGAGCGGGTAGACCGAAAAAAGTCATCGGACCAGCATTGCCGGGAGTAGTCCCAACCGGGAGAGGTAGAAGGGCCAGGAAGGGGGCGACAGGAGGGGAGGCTCCGGTTCCCGAATCACCTCCAGCGAGCCCGGTCAGTCCGGTCGAGGCCCCAGTTCCGGTCCCGAACGCGGGACAACCGATCCCTGTAGTGGTCACTCCTGTGAGCGAGGGCGATATGCCTCCTGAGCTGGCTGCCCAGTTGGCGGCATGGTTGGGCAGGGATAACGAGGGGGCCACGGCAGAGGAGGCCAGGTCGATAATGAAGCAGTTGCGGCAATCGAAAGATGCTGCAAAGGCACCCTGTCCTCTTGTTTCCCCACAGGTTCCCGTGGAACAACCAGTTTCAAGCGTTGGAACGGCAGCGACAACAGTCCCAGCTACTTGTTCGGGTAAGCAGCCGTTGCCAATGGCGGGGGAGGGATCGTTACCCTCAAGAAGAGAAAAAGTGGTTCAACATATCCCGATGGATGTGAAAGAAAGGATTTGGGCTGATAAATATGTGAACATGTTTTCATTGTTGACCGATCACTATGAGATAGAGCATGTGAGAAATCAGAAGGAGCTGTTACATCCTAGTGTATGGCGTGCTAAGATGGCGGGGTTCAGAGTAGATGAAACGATCGCCAATTGGGCCAGGGCTTTTGGAATGTTCACTGCAATTATGGGGGAACGTAGGCCCGAAGTATTGTTGGAACTAGCTGTTTACCAGACACGTATTATGGAATTTTATGAATCGTACGGAGGCAATCAATGGTTTGGTTATGATAGCACATTTCGTAAGGCCAAGGAGCACGACCCACCCCTGACGTGGGATTGTTTCGACTCCATTTCCTGGCAGAAACTGGTGGGGTCGAACACGGTGAAGTCGCCTTCTTTGGGCGGGAGCGGGGCTGAGCCTTCCCGCCATTCTTTGGGGACGCCCTTTCGGGCGGGCACAAGCAGTGATCAGAACGCAAAGAGCAATGGGAACTCAGGTAGGAAAGGGGTCTGTTGGAGCTTTAACAGAGGCAAGTGCACCAGGCCACAGGGGGCATGCAAGTTCAGGCATGAGTGTGCAGGGTGCGGACAGTCCTCACATCCCGAGAGTTCGTGCAGAGCCAAGAATGGTGATACGGGAGGTAGAGGAGGTGCCAAACAGGTCTAAAATCGACCGAGGGGCACCGGTACCTACTCCCGTTGATATCATGGCAATGCTCCCTTGGCTGAACGAATACCCTGATCATGTCTCCGCCGGGGTGTTGCGAGACGGTTTCTCATATGGTTTCCGCATCCCGGCGGGGGATTTTCGGGGGGAAGCACAATGTAAGAACCAACTATCGGTTCAAAAACATACGGCGGTGGTACAGGCAAAGATTGCGAAGGAAGTGGCCCAAGGTCGGGTTGCGGGACCATATGGCATGCCACCAGTTGTCGACTTTGTTTGTGCACCGTTGGAAGTGGTCCCCAAGAAGGACCCAGGTGAGTTTAGGTTAATCCACAACTTGTCCGCTCCTAGGGGTCTTTCGGTCAACGATGCGATTGACCCGGGAGTTTGTTCGGTGCGGTACGCATCCTTTGATGAGGCCGTCGCCATTTTGAATCGCCTGGGGCCCGGAGCACTGATGGCTAAATCAGATATCCAGTCAGCGTTCCGGTTGCTCCCGGTACACCCAGATGATCAGCGTCTCCTAGGTTTTATGTTTCAAGGGCACTACTACATGGATAAATGTATGCCAATGGGTTGCTCCATCTCTTGTGCGTATTTTGAGAAATTCAGTACTTTTTTACAATGGGCTTTCACCAGGGCCACGGGCTTTACACTGGTCATGCATTACCTTGATGATTTTCTGTTTCTGGGGGCAGCCGGGGACACGGAATGTGCACAGGCTTTGAAGGAATTCTGTAATCTTATGAAAGAATTTGGCGTGCCACTGGCACCAGGCAAGACGGTAGGGCCATCTACTACACTCGAGTTTCTGGGAATTGAGCTCGATTCAGTAGAGGGGTGTTTCCGCTTGCCCAAAGAGAAGGTAATGAAATTTAAGGCCTCGCTCGAAACGTGCCTCGGCGAGAGAAAAGTAACTCTCCATCAGTTGCAACAGGCTGTGGGTCAGCTTAACTTTGCCCTGAGAGTGATACCGATGGCTCGCCCCTTTTCCCGCTCTATCGCACAAGCCATGGTTGGCCTCAAGGAAGGGCACCACCGCACGAGACTGTCAGCAGAGGTTCGCCAGGATATGCGCATATGGCTGGCATTTCTGGCAGATTTCAACAGTCGCGTCGTGTGGAACAAACCGCCAGTTTCCTCTGAAGAGCTGGGGTTGTGGACAGACTCGGCAGGGAGTGTAGGTTTTGGCGCCATATTTGGTAATCAATGGTCGGCGCGCACCTGGCCAGGGTGGTGGCACGATGATGGGCTCACAGGTAACATTGGGTTTCTGGAGCTGTTCCCATTTTGGTGGCCTTGAAAACATGGCCAGAGGGGTTTCGTGATCGCTCTGTGGTGTTCTGGTCTGATAATATGACTGTTGTTGAATGTATCAATAATCAGGCAGCACGCTGCAAATGGATTTTGAGATTGCTGAAGGAAATTGTCCTGCTATGTATGAGACTAAACGTCCGCTTTAGGGCAAGACACGTGCCGGGGGTACTAAACCAGGCAGCTGATGCACTCTCTCGTTCCCATATGCATGCCTTCCGGGGTTTTCTGCCCTCAGCGGACTCGGTGGCGGCACCATTTCCCGAAGCTCTCTGGTCTCTCGGTGCCCCGGATTACAAAACCTCGTGGGAGAGAGTCTAGCACCCAGGACAAGAAAGGCATATGAAGGGGCGTTCCGTTCCTATTGGTCCTTTTTGGGTTCAGCTAGGGGGGAGCATTGGGGGCAGGAGGAGTATGTCCTGAAATTTCTGGTATCACTACATCAGTCAGGCAGATCAGTGGCTACGGCCAATAGGCACCGGGCCGCCATCTCCTTCATGGCGCGGGCTCATGGCATCCAGGACCCCACATCGTCCTTTCTCGTACAGAAGGCACTGCGCGGGTGGCAATGCCTTGAGGGTCGTAGAGTGGATGAGAGGCACCCGATAGGTTTAGAAAGGTTGTCCCTGTTACTGTCCGTACTCCCTGCGACATGTTCATCTCAATCAGAGACGGTGCTGTTCCGGGCCGCTTTTGCATTAGCATTCCATGGGGCTATGCGGGTAAGCGAACTGGTAGCAAGGAACAAGCAGGATACGGGGGGAGGTCTGTGTCGAGAACACATTCAAATTAAGGGGGAGACAATGGTAATCTCGATAGCCAGGTCCAAGACCGATCAGGGAGCGATCGGGGACAGTGTGGTAGTCCAGCGGATTCCGGGATCTCCCATGTGCCCGGTAAAATGCGTTGACGAGTATTTAGCGCAGAGGGCGGCATCATGGGGGGGAAGCTTGCTGAGGCACACCGACGCCACCCCGCTGACTAGGTTTCAGTTTCAGCGGGTGCTGACAATGGCAATCGCAGCGGCGGGCTTGAACCCGAGCGATTTTGGGACCCATTCCTTCCGGATAGGGGCTGCTACAGAGGCTACAGCCAAGGGTCTGAGTGTTGAAAAGGTGAAACGGTTGGGGCGTTGGTCCTCGAACTGTTATAAAAGGTATGTGAGGTTGCACATGTTGTGAAGCTAATATCATGCACTCACGCTTCTTGTTTTCTGTTTGGTTACAGTTTCGCGAGCAGGCTTTGCGGGGCGGACTGTGCAGTTGACCCGACACCGGGGGACCAGCGGTCAAAGATCACCGGCTGAGGAAAGAGTGGTGTGGGTCGTTGGCCACTCATATGTGAGGCGCGCCGCAGACGTATTCAAAGCAGGTGACATGATTCACGTGGCTGGGGAATACGGGTACAGGGTGACCTTCCACGGAAGGGGCGGGCTCTGTATTGACCAGTTTCAAAGTGTCATTGAGGCACTGTTAGGGCGGACGAGGTCACCGCCATCTGTAAACATAGTGCATCTTGGGGGCAATGAATTGGTGACCATTGGTCGACGAGTGCTTCTCGAGTTAATTTTGTCCACAATAAGTTGGTTGGCAAGAAGGGTTCCGGGGTGCACGATTGCGTGGTCACACATGATTCCTCGGAAGGTGTGGCTGGGGGCCCTCTCTGTGTCAGCTTTGAACCAGTCGGTAAAGAAGGTTAATAACAAAATGAGTAGGTTGTTTCGTACAGGTAATTTGCATTGCATTCCACATGGATGTATCCGGGGGGACCATATGTATTTGGCGGATGGGGTCCATTTGTCCCTGGAGGGAAATGTCTTACTCATAGGAGACTTCGTAGCTTGGTTAAAGAGTTTACGTAACCATGACCTTTAGTAGGAGCTTTGTGGGGGGTCCAGATAGCCGGTCAACTATCCGGCCTGTGGCGGTAAGGTCATGATCGGTGAGCAGTAATTGGAAGATCCCTAGAGGTGGGGCGCCACCCATTATGGATGGGAGCGCCTGGGGGGAGGCGGCCATTGGCCCCTCACATGGGGAGGCGGTACCCTTCTAAGGATGGGACCACCGAAAGGGAAGGCGGTCAAGGCCCCTCCCTGGGGTGGAGGGGCTACGGGCCCCTCCTTGGAATTTCCCGGGGCCAGGACATCCGCGACGGCGGATGTGGTAAGCAGTGCGGGGTGGGAGGGGGGTCTACGCTACCTTCTAGACACCTCACACGAGTCCTCGGACGACCACCAAGATGGCGTCGAGTAAATATGGGGCCCCCGTTAAGACAAGGGAAATTGGAAGCTGGCACAGAGGTACAGTCCTCTGTGCGCCCGCCCCTCACAAGTAAGGGGGGGAGTTCTGGTATTAGGGATCTGACACCGGTTACGACCTTGCCGTTGGCCCGTAATGTTAGGATGTACAATTTGAATTTTGAGAAATGCATTTACAGGATGTTTGAGAATCGGCTAGGAGAACCTTTGTATTAGAGATATGTTAAGGTTAGCCCAATAAACATCGTAATGTATAAATGAAATTGTACATGATATGAAACTGTTATTTTAATGTTTTCATTTTGTTTCATATTTTAATAAATACGGCCGGGAGGGTAACTCCCTCCCGCCTTCCAAAAGCTCAAGAACTGTTTCCGTCTCCCATTCTTGGGGATTTGTGTTGGGAGGGGGTGACGGGTATCCAGGCCATATGGAAAGGGGCGACCACTCGGTCCCCCCGAACGTATGGTCGGGTGCCCCGATCCCCCCGGGAAACCATTTTGGGCGGGAGGCGTGTCACGGCTGGTATGCCCGAAGCGGCGTAGCCGGGGCACGCCTTTTGCCGCCCAAGAGGGGTTGTCCTAGACACCTACACCGTTGGCCACGCCCTGTAGGCGGTCGGAGGAGGGTCCACGCCCTCCCAAAGATGAATAAAAGGAGCAACAACCCAAGGAAGCATCCTCTTGTTCCTGTGCTTGGAAGCTGCACCTCTTCGTTGCACGTGAGCCCGTGACGGAACAAGAGCCAATTTTGACCCACCCACCAGCCCCTGATGACAGCGATTGATATTGCAATAAAGTCGATGAACGTGGATATTATCTCTTTTTCAGGTTGTTCCTAATAAAGTTTGGCCTGTTTTGATGTGCAATAAAATGGTTGCTCTTTTAGCATGAACCCAGGCGAGTATCGCAGCTGTGTTGAAAGAGGGGTATTGTAGAAGTAGAGGTTTATACTCGAAATGCCTAGTATAACTGTTTATTTCATTCTCATTAGGTTAAAAAATGTCGTATTTATTTTTTGGTCGGGCGGTAAGGTCATGATCGGTGAGCAGTAATTGGAAGATCCCTAGAGGTGGGGCGCCACCCATTATGGATGGGAGCGCCTGGGGGGAGGCGGCCATTGGCCCCTCACACGGGGAGGCGGTACCCTTCTAAGGATGGGACCGCCGAAAGGGAAGGCGGTCAAGGCCCCTCCCTGGGGTGGAGGGGCTACGGGCCCCTCCTTGGAATTTCCCGGGGCCAGGACATCCGCGACGGCGGATGTGGTAAGCAGTGTGGGGTGGGAGGGGGGTCTACGCTACCTTCTAGACACCTCACACGAGTCCTCGGACGACCACCAAGATGGCGTCGAGTAAATATGGGGCCCCCGTTAAGACAAGGGAAATTGGAAGTTGGCACAGAGGTACAGTCCTCTGTGCGCCCGCCCCTCACAAGTAAGGGGGGGAGTTCTGGTATTAGGGATCTGACACCGGTTACGACCTTGCCGTTGGCCCGTAATGTTAGGATGTACAATTTGAATTTTGAGAAATGCATTTACAGGATGTTTGAGAATCGGCAAGGAGAACCTTTGTATTAGAGATATGTTAAGGTTAGCCCAATAAACATCGTAATGTATAAATGAAATTGTACATGATATGAAACTGTTATTTTAATGTTTTCATTTTGTTTCATATTTTAATAAATACGGCCGGGAGGGTAACTCCCTCCCGCCTTCCAAAAGCTCAAGAACTGTTTCCGTCACCCATTCTTGGGTATTTGTGTTGGGAGGGGGTGACGGGTATCCAGGCCATATGATCCTTGCGCTGAAAGGCAGTTCAATGTATGTCCCAACCTTGATCCTCACTGTACCACCCATCACCATTAAGTCAGCAATGATTCTTAATTCACCTTGCTATTACTTGTACTTTGGCAGATAAGATGTTCTTGCTCTAGCCCTAAACTTTTAGGGTTTTTGTGCCAATTAGAGCTAATGTCAAAGGCCCAGATGTATCAAGATACCCTTTAGCGGTTCTCAAATAGCGATTTTTAAGGAATCGCTATTTGAGAATTGCTAAATGGTATGTATCTAGAAATTCGCTATTTTTTAGCGATTTCTTAACACCTTAGCTGCTTTGGAACGTCCAGCTCCAGTGCTGAACGTTCCATTGCGCAGGTGCAGTTGGAACGTCCAACGGCCTACGGCAGCACTCCCGAGGTAGTGGTGCCGTCGGCCGCTGGACGGGCGCAGCGCTTAAGGGGTTAAAATTCCTTAATTGTGATTAGTAAATTGCTAATCGCAATTAACCCCTTCGAAGCTCCTGACGAGCTGAGCTCGTCATGAGTTACGCCTGTCGTACTCTCATGACGAGCTCAGCTCGTCAGGAACCGCAGGTTTTTTAAAAACTCAGAGCACAGCGGGAAAACGCGTAGCGCGCATGGGGTTAAGGAATAATTTTCCATTCATTTCTATGGGCCAGGAGGCCCATAGGAATGAATGGACAGTTATTCTCAATTTGCGATTCACAATTTGCTAATCACAAATTGAGAATAATTTCAAGGGTGCAAGAGTGTCTTAAGGACACCCTGCTGCACCCCTAAAATTAACATGTGTGCGCATATGGCGCACATACATGCCCTAAGGGCATGTATGAGCGTCACATGGCACCTTCAGAAATTTCAAAAAGTGCTTTTTAAAAAGAATTCGCAAATTACCACCAACTACAAGTTGGTGGTAATTTGCGATTTCTGAGCCTAAATTCGCAAAGCTTAAATGCTACATACATAGCTTTTAAGGAATCGCAATTTGTGATTCATTAAATGCTTGCGCAAAATTAAGGGATTGCAAATTTTGCAATTCCTTAATTTAGCCGTGCGATTTTTTGATACATCGGATTTGCCGATTTTTTTGTCGCAAACGCTGCTTTTTTGCGATTCGCAGAAAAAAGGATGATACATCTGCCCCAAAATGAAGCAATAGCCATGGCCAACATAATGGTTAATTAGTGCAGTCAGTTATTAACACTGTGACTTACGAGTTGTATTTTGGCCAGCAGAGCGCCTGAATGGCCACTCTAGACCTCACCCTTGGGTCTTCACAAAGACAGGCAAAATCTTCTCCTAATGAGCTCTCTTTTGCTTTGACTACAGGTGTCTAAATCTGGGAAATGGGGCTTTTGGAGGTTGTTGTGGGGGTCAATTCAAAGGTGAAAAAAGTGTTTACCAATGTCACGTCACCGGAAAGTATACTAAAAAGCATGATAAAAATAAGCGATGTTATTTTTAAGGCACCTTCCGACATTCATTTCTTGTTTCAAGTCATTGAGATGTCTTTTCTGCATCTAAGGGCTTTTCTAAACATCTGGCATATTTTCTTGGAATGGCTAAAATTAGTGCAAATCCCCTTAGAAATGTCCTCTGCAGCCTGAAGCATTAATTAAATGTACATACCAGAATATTTGTGGGTGTGCGTAAGCAACGTAGTGCACAGGTCCTGATTCAAAATGTTCTATAATACTAAACGAATGCCATATGATCGACACTGGTGAAGACAAAACCTAATCTTTGAGTGCATACTTTATGTGTGCTCTATGTTTTATAACAGCATCACTCACACAGAGACCAAGTAATACATGTGATAACGCTTTAGTGAATGTTGGAGAGTTTTAGCAGTCCTACGACAACAGAAAACAGATTACTGTCAGCATGAGTAACTGATGTGGAAGGATTATATTATAATATTCAGATTTTTTTCTCTTTGAATAACAGGGGAAATTCCATATCACACTTCACCAAATGGAGTCTCTCATATTCGGAGTTCTGAAGTCAGCAGTCAGCATAAAACAATATGAATAGCATGCAAGTAGAACCAAAGTGGGTGTGGCACTCATGCAAGGTCATTTATCGTTTCCGGGCCATGGTGCCCTAACACCAATTTTTAAGCCAAGGTCTCAGTGCTAAAGTTTTGAAGGTAGATCTTCACACAAGAGAAGAGTCTGGAGCCACTTAGGTTGTTAGTATGTTCTTCATTTCTTCTTAGGCCCTTAAATTATAGTCACAGCCTGAAAGCTCCTGTTAGGGCTCCGTCGTCATTTGAGCTGTAAACAACTGCCAGACTTTACCAAGCACAGAGACCCCAATGACTTCATCACAGTCTCTCTGAACCCACACTGAACATTCTACAGCATGGCCACTCAGCTCATGCATACACAGCTATCTCACCTCACTACACCAATGTTTCCCAAACTTTTTAGAACCATAATCCAATTTATAGAAAGATAAACTTTCGCAACCGACCCTGCTTTAACGGACATGAGGCGGACGATTTTTTAATGTAGTAGTATACATGTTTTAAAAATGCTGTGAATTGCCAAAATAACATACTCTTTACAATTTTTGTGTTCCTCTTTAATAGTAATTTAAATACAATTATTCGAAAATGTCATGACCTAGGCCATGCCCTTTGATATGCCTTTATCAGACTGTGGCCAATAAATTGATCTGTCCTTAAAAGTATAAATCTGGCAGATGGTGAACTGCACTGGATCTGGAACACCTTTCAGAGTGGGGTGCTGGTCTATGGTATCTGTTCATTAAAATCACGAGGCTTTTAATAAATCTTGGTGTTGACACCTGTGATTTTAGCAAATTTGAAAACCCCTTCTGCAGCATAGTAAGGGGTAAGGCCTCACATCCGTTCAATGGTGCATTTTGGAATACATATATATTAAAAAATATACACACACACATACTGGAGATTTACATGAGCTCCAGATTCGATTATATAAGGTCAGATTATTTTATTTTAAGCATGGGCGATTACATGAACTGCCCAGAGCCAACACCAAACCTAAAATATGCTTCCCCAGGTCCAAAGTCGGCATGTCTGGCCTTTAGGCCACATCCATATTTCTCAATTTATTTGTGAGAGTCATACACATGTGGAATGATTACGTATGATTACATATAGTGAGCACATTCTCCTCAGAAATGGCTTTGTGAAGTAAACAAAAATATGTTTAAAGATAGTGTTGACATTGCTTTGGGAAGTAAAAATCACAGCAGCAAAAAATACTGAAAGTTCACTCAGAGTCTTGCTTGGGAATGTTTACAAGGATTTGTTTTAAAACTGGACTTGGGGATATAGTTCAGCACCATTGCTGGTTGAACGATTTTCAGAGTGGGGAGCTGACATCAATGTTACATCACTGAAGTCATAGGGATTGCTAGAAATCCTAGCTTTACGCAGAGTGTAGTAAATGTATTCAGCAGGAGAGTAGTAAAGGTATTGTATATACCTGGTGGTGCATTTGGGAGCACATTGCTACAAATATATTACTAAAGCATTGTGTGGTATCTCACTGTCTTTTATAGACACCACATTTTCCATTGCATTTGCCACTAAATTTGCACAATCATAAAGTTTTACTGATGAAACTATATAGCACACAAATGATAATGTGTGGAAATTGGGTTTCAGAGAATGTTTATCACGTGTGCCTCACCAAGTAAAAGTGTCTTGATTTGTTTTGATCCTACTAAAATCTTTGTTTCCATCACACTTTAGAATTTCAAAAGAATGTGCTTCATTTTTACTTTCCTAATTTCTGACATCTTCTGAAATATGCGTACAGTTCATTTACAGGTATTTACTTTTTGTTGTTTGTTACACTAAATGATGTCCTACAGCCATTCCGTTCACATTTCATGTACCCCAGCCAGATTGTGATATAGTTCACTTTAAAAACACCTCTCACTTTGCAGTGAAAGAAAACAAAGTGACTACCAATCCCCATGGTAAAAGAATAAGCAGCAATATACCAGGTGATACAGCCTGGCATTTGACCTCTGTATTTCAAGCACAGCTAATGTGACAAAATAAATACAAAATTTACAGGCATCTTTATTCATTACTCTTTCGTGACCCACCAGAAATCGTATGGCGACCCACAGTTTGGGGAATGC
Source organism: Lissotriton vulgaris (assembly GCF_964263255.1). Taxonomy (NCBI): domain Eukaryota; kingdom Metazoa; phylum Chordata; class Amphibia; order Caudata; family Salamandridae; genus Lissotriton; species Lissotriton vulgaris. The sequence continues at coordinate 885,002,032 of NC_141689.1, read as the reverse complement.
TGCATATAATCCTCTTTCATTACACACAGGACAAACCAAACATCCCACATCACATTGTGTCTTTTTCTTGCACAAAGGACAGGCGACAGACCAATGTAACAATCACACACACACACACACATTCTCACACGGGCAGCACAATCATACACACACATACAGAAGTACAGTTCAGCATCCCACCAGGCCCGGACTGGCCATTGCAGGCACCGGGCAATCCCCCGGTGCGCTGCAAGGGCGGGGCCGTTTTTGTTACAGGGCCGATTTTGCATCAACGCTGCAAAAATGGCCCTGTAACAAAATCGGCTGAAAACCGGCCCTGGCAACGAACGCGGTCGCACCCCCAACCCCCCCGGTGGTTTGCCAGGGCCGGTTTTGGTTCTCAGTCCGGCCCTGCATCTCACCATGCCCAACAACAAGTCAAGGTAGATTGGGATGGCCGCCTGTTAAGAGCTTCTGCATCACAGGGGATCCTGAGGCAGGTTGTGTCAAGCTGTGTATTAACCAAGCTTTTGACTCTTTGGACTGGGAATATATGTTGGCCACGCTACAGAAATTTAGGATCCCACAAGCTTACAGCCACTGGATCCAATGACTCTATCATCATCCCAGGGCAAGGGTACATTCAGGATCACACATCTCAGAACCCTATCAAGTACAACGCGGCAAAAGGCAGGGCTGCCCTCTTTCTCCCACATTGTTTGCTCTTGCCCTTGAACCACTTGCCCACAAACTGCGAGCGTCCTCAGCGGATTGGTGTATAAACAGTGCTCATCACGCACTTTCACTTTACGCTGATGATATTATCCTATACACTTGAAAAGTCCGAAACAACTTGAATACTGCGGCACAACTCTTCACACAATTCGAACAAGTAGCAGGATTAGCAATTAATTTTGAGAAATCTTATGCCTTTTCCTTTAGTACACAGATGGAAGAACAGGTTATACTATTTGGAGACCGTGAGATAACAATAGCCCACAATACTTTCAAATCTCTAAGGATTCAGATATACAGAACCAAAGCTGATCTTATAGAGGGCAATCTATATAAGGTGATCCTCTCCTTGAGGGCTCAAATGTCATTTTGGACATCACTGCCTCTCCCGCACTTGCTTTTTTTTTTTTACAAATCTGCCAGTGGTAATTACGAGAACAGTGTTTGCAAACCTGAATATACTATTGACCACTCTAAATTGGGACACAGAATGTAGGAGCCTGAGCTTGGTAAAGCTACAACTTCCTTCAGACGCTGAGGGTGGGGGACCCAGATTTCTATGCATACTGCCTATCAGCACAATTACGATGGCTCTCGTACTGGTTAGCAGGCCGACACTTGCAGGAAATCACATACTCAGAACGCATGTTGGAACAGGGCATGCAGCATAAACTACTTTCCCCAAGCCTAAGTCCCCCTGAAGCACCCCCAAAAAAATGTAAGTGTGCACATGTGAAGCACACACATGCCCTAAGGGCATGTATGCACTACGTGTTCCTTTAAAAAATGCTTTTTTCTGCATTTTTCAAAGCATTCACAAATTACCTTCAATTTGAAGTTGATGGTAATTAGCGTTTCCTAAATTAATAGTTCGCATTTAGGAAAGGCTACATGCATCTGCAAATAGGGATTCATAAAATGCAATTCCCTAAATGCATTCTCAATTTAGGTAATTGCAAGAAATTGTGATTACCAACATTGCGAATGACAAAAGGTACTTGCATCTGAAAAGGCCTTATTCCGGCCCATTTGCGAACGGAAAAAGGCTTAATGCATGTGCCCCTAAATCTTTAAAAGTTTATATCTCGACTTCTACTTATTACATTTTGGTCTTGTTTTACTCAGAGAAATATTCCCTATTAGAAACCCAATTTCGAACACTAAGCTTCTCAAATGGCTCTTGCCTTATATTAAAGTTACCGCTGCATTGCCACTGATACTTGGAGCAACACACTTTACGCTGGCACTAACTAAAACACTCCAAAAGAAGCTACAAGACATCTAAAATGCCTCCGCCAGACTCATCCTGAACATCCCCCACTGCACCCCACATCACCAGCCACCTGAGAGACCTCCATTGGCTCCCAGTCAACTAAAGGATCACCTACAAACTCCTCACACATGTATACAACGCCCTCCACAACACTGGACACTCATGCCTCAACCACTGCCTCTCCTTCCACACTCCCACCAGACATTTCTGCTCCACCCATCGGACCCTGGACACCATCCCACTGATCTGCAGGACCACTGCTGGAGGAAGATCCTTCTCCTCCCTCACTGCAAAGACCTGGAACTCCCTACCTCTGCATCCCAGGCAATTTTCATCTCTGCTTCAGTAAGTGGTAAGTGGAGGAGTGTAGCTCACTGATTAGAGCGGCAGACCCTGATGCAGAGGTCTGGCCCGGGACCAGGGTTCAATTCCCGACGCGGCAGGGTCCTGAGCCCAAAAATGTCCATGGACTCGATAATTCTCGCCTCGGTGCCTACTCTAATCATGGGGTCCCACGCTGCAACTCTGGGCAATAGCTTGCTTAATCTCCACTACGGCGGCCCACCTGCTGCGGGATGCCTGGCTTTCACCTTGGGGATGCCCAGTAGGGGTTATCTCACAGGGAAAAAGCCAGGACGGGTTCCCAAGGCAAGAGCCTTGATGCCTTCGGGTGATACGTGCGCTATATAAGTCGCAATACATACATACATACATACCAAGTCTTCTGATTAGTGCTGTACCTTGTTTCACCTTATATGATCATCCATTTGTATCAACTGCAAATAGTAAACTATTAAATTGAAAATAGCTTTCTTCATTAAAATATGCTTTACTACCGGAAGTGTGTTTCTACTGCCCCTCAAAAATGATGTATACATTGAACTTATTGATTTGCTGCTTTTGACAACACTTGTGTTTTTAGGCATTACACTAACAAGTTCTATTCCATAGAGGATGAGAAAAAACAACTTCCTTTTTAGAGGAAAAGCCTTATCTACAATAGAATCTACAAACTCTTTTTATTAGCTTTTCTCCTGTTCAGTTACTTTATTGATTTCATAATGTTATGTACTAACCTTGTCTAAAAGAACTTCAAAGTTTCTTGAATTTCTTATTCCATGCAGAAGAAGGGTCATATTCTTTCCAAAAACTTAGGTCTACTTTCCATGTGGCTGATCCATCATTCTTCCTGATACCTTTACAACTAACTCTAGTTGTTTCAATTAACTTTGTAAGAAATGTTTTACTACTCTTACCAATATTGTATTTTCTTTTTACTTTTATATTCAGTGGTTTTAATTGTACTTTAATTCACTTGATAGTTGTATCCAAATCTGACAATTATGCCCAGGTCAGTTGGGGGGAAAATGGGGAACTAACAGAGATATTACGAATACAGCATGGGGTGCACCAGGGGTGTGTGCTCGCTCCCACACTATTCTTTCTGTTTATTATTGACGTGGCGTGTAGACTGCTGGATTGCAAGAATGATTTTCCCACCATGAATGGCACAAAGGTCCCAATCCTGCTCTTTGCAAATGATTCTTTACTTATATCCACAGCACAAATGGGTTTACAGATTTTAGTGGATACATTTTTAGATTTCTGCAGTGACAGGAGTTTGGAACTTAATGTTGCCAAAACAAAACATACAGTGCTTGGGAAAGTACGGGGGAACTACGTGAGGGTAGGATTGCATGTGAACCTCTTGAGTGGGTAAAAAACGTTGATTACCTTGGAATGAGATTAAGTGATTCACTTAGATGGGAACATCCACAAGACAAGAGTTATCTTATCCTGTGCCATAAGTCTAAATCAATACTGACATTTCATAAGCAGTCTTACACTCAATCTTTAACTACAGCCTTGGACGTCTACCGTGCTAAAGCCAAAAGTGGGGCTCTGTATGGAGCAAAGAAATGGGGCCACAGCAATGTAAATAAATTAACGATCTGTGAAAACATGTTTGTCAGACCTCTATGAAGGAGGTATTGATGATTAGTGGTGCTAAAAAACTTACTGCGGTTCAAACATATCGCAGGTTGGTGTAAATCAATGAATATGCTGGATTTATGGGAGCACCCACAGAAAACAACTAGTGGAGACCTACTAAAAATGAAGTCCAGGTATTGGGAGGTTTTGGGTGAGTGTTATGCTACTAGACCATATAATGGCCACCTAACAACGCTATTCTTAAATGCTAAGCCATGCACACGATTTGAACCTTTCCTAGATCAAATCACGCCACCACTTGCCAAAGGTTTACATGCTAGATTTAGATATAGCAACCTGCTTCTAAAGTTTCCCAGTAAGGAGGCTGCTAGGATATTACCAGACGTATGTCCTGCCTGTGCTCGAACAAAAGAGACTGAAGAACACATATTTTTCATTTGTATCAAATACCAACTGATACGCAGGATGTGGATAAGACCAATCTGTTTAAACCTTGAATCTAGGCAATATAAGAATGCATACAGAATTTTTTTAACGGATACATCTGGGCCAATAGTCTTTGCTGTTAGTCGTTTTTATTCTCCTTTTAAATTTCTCACCATAAGTCTTTCTCCTAGGTTGCACTGATTGTTAATATCAAAAAACAAACTCTTTTTTATTATGATAGTTTGGCCAATGGAAAGAATTAATTTGTGTACTGTATATAAGCTTTTTCCTAACACTCTTGTTTATGGAGTGACTATTAACTGGAAGGTTGTAAATCTGAACTCCAGTCTCTGTATTTTATTTTATTGTAAAAATTATGAACTTTTTTTTCTTTGTATACTTTGATGGTTTAAACAAATCAACCGAATAAAGTTATTTCAATAACAGTTACAAAGTCAATCAACACTTCTTTTTGTTTGTATTGTTATTAATTGACATATATGATTACGACAAATCATCTGTAATAATTCTATCAAACTCACTTCTATATATACAAAAAGCAGCAAAAAAAATAATACAAAATCAAATGATTGATGGACACATTCTTGACGTGACTCCATCTTATTCATGCCGGGCCCTATGCACACTGAAGAAGAATGTGTCCATCGGGCAGATGATTTTGTATTTTGCTTTTTTGGCTGCTTTTTGTATATATCAAAGTGAATACGATTGAATTATTATGGATGATTTGTCATAATCATATATGTGAATTAATAACAATGAAAACAAGAAGAAATGTTGATTGACTATGGGGTCATAATTATTACTATGTAAAGACTGTAAAAACATTGCTTGCTGTACACAGCTGTGCACACAGTTACTCAGGTACATGCTTACTTTAACACCATTTGAATATTCACAATGGGGGACTGGCAGCCTCCAAATACTGTACAGCATGTAAAATAGTTTCCAGTGAGTTTGGTCAAAAACCTACACACAGAGGACTCAGATTAATCACGAAGTGCGCCATTGAAACCAATTTTCATATTGATTCTAAGTTAACCTATTTTCCAGGCCCACCCCTTTATTTTTATTACATGTAAGTCACACCTAAGGTAGGCCCTAGACAGCCCTACGGGCAGGATGCAATGTATTCAAAAAATAGGGGATGTACTTTGAAGTTTGAAATGCCCTTGTAGTGAAATACTCTTACATTTTGTATCACTACTTCAAGGCCTATCCTTCACATAAGTTAATAGTGGGATTACCTTGTTACATTTTATAAGTGCAATTTCCAATTGGGAAAAGAAGGACATTTAGAGTTTGCTATCTCTGGACTCACAATTTCAAGACACAACTTAAGTTAAGTTATGGTGAAGTAGGTTTTTAAGTTGCAAGTTTAAAAAATACACTTTCAGAATGTTGCAAAAAGAACAGTTGATGGTTGGAATGCTGAACAATGTCAAACATTCACTCCCAGTACAGAGATCCGGTCAAAGGCCATTGTATTTTTGCTCGCAATGCCATTCCAGGTTGGACCCAGCCATATGCAAAGTAGTCTTGAGTCTGCTCCCCATGAGAACAGTCCAGTCCCAACTGCCTGGCTTGGTCCTCCCCTCTAGACAGTCACACATAAAGGGAGCTGAGGTGTGTCTGATGGCATTAACATCCTGATAGATCTTCCTGGGTGGAATGGGAGGGAAGAGCTGATACTTGCTGTACATGTCCCCACACAATGCACTGCATATCCCCTGGCAATTAATCTGGAGCCAGGGCAGTGAATAAAGGACTCTATGCTCTTCAAGTTCCTCTCTTTAAAGTCTCACACACACAATGAGCTGCATATCCCCTGGCAAATAGTCGGGAGACAGGGCAGTGAATAAAGGACTCTATGCACTTCAAATTCCTCTATTTAAAGTCTCCCCCACCTCAATGGCACAAATGATTATAAATATTGGACCTCTGCCACAATGCCTTAAGTACACTTCTTCACCTGAGGACATTCTACCAGGAAGATGGACTGCTGTGCTGTCAGTATGGACTGCCACTCTGCTAAACTGCTTTGCCATGTTGGCCTGCTGCCTCTACCCTGGGAGTGAGAAGGACTGGACCTGCATCTCTATAAACCTCACAGAACGTAAGTACCTCCAAGGGCATGCTGGTTTGCCACCTGTTATGATGTCTCAGGGACAGCAATGACTTCCTTCAACCTTTTTACAGCTGCTGGCCAACTGTGAATCTTGCCCTGCTAATAGGTGCCAATCCAGTCCTTGAAATTAAGTTTTCCAGCTGTTTTCTTCCAAAACCCACACCCGTCAGAACTGACTTATTACCTTCGAGGCTGATATGGCCTCTGCTTGATGACATTGCTTGAACGGACTGCATGGATCGATGACTACAGACTTTGAGGCTTGATGATGCACTACATCGTAAAAGGGGTTTGACAACGAAGACTTAATCTACTGCACAGATTGATAACCATTGCATCGCCTTCGTCCACAGGATCGACGACAACACATCGCCTCCTCTGCTCCTTGCAACAATTCTTTGATGTTGACTCGTCTTTTATCAAAGGTACTTTTTTAGGAGGACTTGCATGAATCCTGTAGCCGGCCTGCCTTCCATTGTGGTCGGCCTGAACATTGGATTTACCACGGTCTAGAACAACCAGATGTCCCAGCTGGCGCTTTACGACTCTAAGCACTATAGTTTGATTTAACCTTTAAAAATTCATAACTCTGGTACTACATTTCGGATTTCTGTCATTTTGGTCTTGTTTTACTGAAATAAATATTATTTATTTTCTAACCTGGTGTGGACTCTTTTTGTAGTGTTTCCACTGTGTTACTGTTATTTTAGGTGGTGCTCAAATACTTTACACATTGCCTCTTAAATTAAGCCTGACCAATCTGTGCCAAGCTACCAGTGTCAGGGGACACGGCAGCTCGTTCGCGCAGGCAGGCGCTGAAGATTGGAAAAGAATACATTTCCCAACAGCCTTGGCATGCTGCCTGACGTCAGACGCCGCGTCAGTCACCGCGTCACACGTGATGCGGAAGCACTGAAATAGCGAGGCAGCGGGGAGAGATGCTGCAGATAATTCCACTGATTCCTGGATCTTTGCTGGCTGTTACCTTGTTCCTCTGTGTAAGGTCGGGGTTCCGTTGGCACCGCTTGTTCCATTTCTTCCTTGCAGAAGTCCTGATAATTTCCTTGATGCCTTTCTCTTCCGCTTTGCGTTTCATAGAAGAGAGTGTACTGTAGTTTCCTATTCCCTACGTTGGAAGAGCTCATACCGTACCCTGCCAGAGCTCTTGCGAGGAAATAGGATTTGGCTCATATATTGTTTCCTCAGTTACTTGATAAGGATTTCAGTACTTTGCTCACCGGGTTTTCTATTACCATGTGGAGGATTACTTTGGGACTTTGTTGTATATTTCCCTATGTTGGCAGAATCTTCCCTGAATCTTCATACAGAGTTAATGCGAGGGAAATATTGGCAAATACATTTCTAATTAGAGGTTTCCCTAACACCAGTTATCTTGTGAGGTGCTTCCTCTTGTAAGAGTGACATAACTCTACAAGTTCGGAGTTTGTACCTGTTTCTACTGGATTTTCTTGGTGCACTTGTATTGTTTGACTCAGTGTTCGTCGCTGTACTATTGGCCTCTCCTAGTGACGATTACAGCTACTCACACATGTTGCTTTTGCTATTTTTTTTCATCCTCCACAGGGGTGTCATTGACAAAGGGTCATATTTAGCTGCTGTGTTTTCCTCGCAATCTCAGGTATACACCTTGTGCATGAGATGTATATATATATCATATAGAAGGATAGGTTTTGATCAAATGTACCTTCATGTTTTCCAGCATATTGAATGATTAGAGGTTACAAGCTCAGCACCCCTGTTAGCTGGCCATCAATATTTTTCTTAACAGGTTAGTGGAAGTATGGGTAACTAGGGGCAATGAGAGAAAGAGAGACAGAGAGAGAGAGAGAGAGAGAGAGAGAGAGAGAGAGAGAGAGAGAGAGAAAAGGTGAAAGGTTCCCTTAGTAATTACTTCTCTTCTTTATGTCTTACTACAGGTGTCCCTCCCTGCTGTCCCCATCCTTCCCTTCCCCCACTTAACCACCCTTTAGTCTGTGTATTATTATTATCCAGACTTGGGGCTGTTGAGAGATCGACCACTAAGAGCATCGGTTCGATCCTGAGGATACGTTCAGGCCTGGGACAGAATAATTGGCCCACAAATAGATTTATCCTCCTGGTTGAGCTGATTCTGGTATGGCCACATTAGATGACATCATGGCGGCCCTTGCCTTAGTACAGGAAGAACTTTCAGCTTCACGTAATTAAACCGCTGCTTTACAAGCAAGGGTAGATAGAATGCAGCGGAATCCGTTGGTCTTTGGCAATCCTTCACATACCACAACTATTCTATGGTAGTGGAAATCCCAACACCTATACCTCTTGCCCCACCAGAAAAATTCACAGGGGACATATATAAGGTTCAGGTGTTTTTCACTCAGATTCTACTACTCTTCAATTGCAAGCCTAAGTTGTTTTCCACCAATCAGGCCAGAGTTTCTTTTCTAATTTCCTACCTAGCTGGAGATGCAGCAAAATGTGCAGTCCCTTTTGTCAGACGAGATGATCCGATGTTGCATGATTGGGACGCTTTTAAGGAGGAGTTTGGAAACTCATTTGACCGCAGGGAAGACACCTTTTCAGCTAATAGGGAATTATTGGAGCTGAAGGAAGGGAACAAAGACCTATTAGGGGATCACTGAAAGAATATCGATGACACAAATATAGACTTACCAAAATATTGAGGGAAAAATATCAAATGCAAAAATATCGAATCCCTATCTCCAAACAGGTAGGTACAAAAATATTGAATAAAAAATATTGTTGTAAAAAATATAGTTAGTCAAAATATCGAATTTTTTAAATGTCTTAAAAGTAATTGAAAATTAATGAAATAATAAATATAAATCACTTAAACATACTTAAAATACTTAAATAACCTTACAATTAATAAATAATTGATGTAAGTAAAAAAGAAAAATACAATTTGATTATTTAATACATATATATATATATGAACATAATATTAATAAAAAATATACAATATTTTTACCGTAGGCTAGCTGGAGGGTTAAATTTACTATTACCACTCCAGTGAGTGCAACAGTAGGGAAAGCGTTGGATAGTGTAGGGGTAAAAATTACCATTCGCACTCCAGAGAGTGCAACAGTAGGGAAAGTAAATACTTTATATATGAATAAAAATAAATTAAATATTAATACCAATTACAAATTAAATCAAAGTAATTAACAATTTAATTTAATATAATAATTAATAAATTAAAAATACAAATAAAAATTAATTATTAAAAATAATGACCTATTAACACAAAATATTTGCCAATTAACAATTCATTAATTAACAATTAAAAAATCATTAAAAATTAAAACAAAAAAATAAAGAAATTAAAACATTTAATTAATTACAATTAAATTACTTCCCACCCTATTCCCCTATAAACCCACAACCCGCAACAGAAAATAAATACATAAAATTAACAAAATTTTCAATGAATCAATTAATAAAAATTAATTACCAATTATATTTTAAATAATTACCAATTAAAAATTAATCAACAATTAATTCAAGATAAATACAAATAAATAAATTAAAACATTTAATTATTAGAATTAAATTACTTCCCACCCTATTCCCCTATAAACCCACAACCCACTACAGAAAATAAATTAATAAAATTAACATAATTATCAATTAATCAATTAATAAATGTTAATTACCAATTCTATTTTAATTAATTACCAATTAAAAATTTAATTAACAATTAATTCAAAATAAATACCAATAAATAAATTTAAATATTTAATTAATTATAATTAAATTACTTCCCACCCTATAAACCCACAACCCGCTACAGAAAATAAATTAATAAAATTAACATAATTATCAATTAGTCAAATAATAAAAATTAATTACCAATAATATTTTAATTCATTATCAATTAAAAATTAATTAACAATTAATTCAAACTAAATACCAATAAATAAATGAACATATTTAATTAATTATAATTAAATTACTTCCTACCCTATTCCCCTATAAACTCACAGCCCGCTACAGAATTATAGTACGCAAAATGTAAATACTATCAAATTAATTAATTAAAATAAATATAAAATAAATATACACTTTTCACACATATACTAACATAAAAAACACTTTAAAAAATTGGATATTATTAAAAAATTGATATTAACTTACTTACCTCAAATTCAGTATTTTTGTTGTCTATATTCTGTCCATTCAATATTTTTGTTGTCTATATTCTGTCCATTCGCTATTTTGTCCATTCTATATTTTTAATTCGATATTAATGAAATTCAATATTTTTTAACTCGATATTTTGACTGTATACCCTATTAGGTTACCTAAACACCTTCCGAAGGTTGGTAGCAGAAAAACAATGGCCTGAAAACAGTCAGCTATTTTCTATCAAGGCCTTAGAGAAGAATTAAAAGATGTGATTGCACAAATGGATCCCCAACCTCAGTCATGTTCTGCATTGATTGAATTGACCATGCTGTTGGATCATAGATTGAGGGAAGGCAGAGGGGAAGGCAAGAAAAAAGAGAGATACCCCGCTCATTTTGAAAAAACAAGATCCCTGGAACCTGGAGTGTCCACCCCAGAACCCATGGAAATCGGAACGGTGTGAGCCTCATTGACGGTGGATGAAAGAGATCACAGGAGAAAAAACGGATTGTGTTTATACTGTGGGAAGAAAGGTCATTATCTGAGGGAGTGTCCAATAAAACCAAATTTCAGTCATGCACGCCTGGGAACATCTATGGTGAATAATCCGAAGTTGTTGATGGAAAACTGAAGATCTCGAGACTCATAGAAGGGGAGTCTTCTAGTTTATTGTGCATCCCTTCCCTTAAGAAAGAGCCTGTTGTTATTAAGGACCATTTCTTCACATTGATAATAATGTATATCAACCAATAACCCTGTACCACACAAGCCATGGTAGAGTTTAGAGCCGCACAGTGTTATGGATACTATAGAAGCCCACAGATTAGGGGTCCAACTTGTCTCCAAAACTATACCGGAGGTGGTATTTGCAGTGGATGGCAAACAACTGGAATCTGGTCCCATATGCCAAGCCACTGAATCCTGTATTGTGGAATGCTTACAAGGATATCAAGAACTCTTATCTTTTAACATCATTCAAGCCCCATTATATGGAGTGATATTGGGGTTGCTTTGGCTCTCCACTCACAACTCTGATATCGACAGGAATCAGAAAACTTTGAACTTGAATTCTGAATATTGTAAGGAACACTGTTGTAAACCCTCTAAACCGCTTACTCCCTTAGAAGAAACTCATCTTCATATTGCCACTGCTGCAGAGAAAGAGATTGAACTGCCTTCATGCCATCAACAGTTTGAAGTTTTATTTGATGACCAAATGGCGAAAGTACTGCCTCCCCACAGGCCCTACGATTTTAGGATCGATTTGAAGCTGGGTTCAGTGGTACCATGTGGCAGGGTTTATGCCGTAACCGAGCCTAAAAACAAACATCTGCGCCAGTATTTAGATAAATACTTGAATTTAGAGTTTATCTGTCCAGTGGAGAAGTGTGGCTCAATGGTTAGAGCCGCAGACCCTGATGCGGAGGTCTAGCCCGGGACCAGGGTTCAATTTTCCGCCTTGGCGGGTCTTGGGCTCAAAATTCCACGGACCTGATAATTCTCGCCTCGGTGCCTATTCCAATCATGGAGTCCCACTTTGCAACTCTGGGCAATAGCTTGCTTAATCTCCACAACGGCCCCCACAACGCTAAGGATGCCTGGCCTCCACCTTGGGGGTGCCCAGGAGTGGACGCCTCACAGGGAAAGCCAGGATGGGTTCCACAGCGGTATTCGTACAAGCGCCTTGAGACCCTTGCGGGTGAGTAGTGCACTATACAAGTATCAATTTACAATTTACATCCAGTTCTCCGGCGGCTTCCCCTTTATTTTTCATACCCAAAGCGAACGGAGAGTTAAGGACATGCATTGACTTTTGTGCATTAAATACCACCACTATACTTAACCAGTATCCACTCCCACTGATTTCTGTACTATTGGAGCAGGTAAAGGGAGCAGCGGTTTTCACAAAATTGGATCTTTGCGGAGCCTACCATCTGGTAAGGATGCGTCAGGGAGACGAATGGAACACTGCAGTTAAGACAAGGTATGGGCTACATAGAGTACCTGGTTATGCCTTTCGGCCTATGCAATGGCCTACGGCATTCCAATTCTTCCTCAACGACGTCTTACGGGAATACCTGGACCAGATAGTCGTAGTGCACATCGACAACATCTTGATTTGCTCTGCAGAAGAAGAAGATCATGCAAGACATGTGAGTTTGATCCTACAGGCTTTGTGAGAACACCATCCTTTTGCAAGACCAGCAAATGCGAGTTCCATGTCTCCACAGTAGAGTTTCTGGGTGTAATGCTCACTACTTCAGGTCAGGAAATGGCGGAGCGCAAGGTGCGAGCCATCACTGAATGGCCTTCTTCAAAGAATGTCAAAGATATACAGTGTTTTATGGGATTCACAAATATTTATAGGCGTTTTATATCCCAATTTTCCAGCAAAGCAGCACCACTTACTCTCCTGACTAAGAAGGATGTACAGTTTCAATGGACACAGGAAGCACAGAAAGCATTTGATGTACTGAAAGAAGCGTTCATTAATGCTCCCATTTTAATGCATGCCAATCCCATTTTACCTTTTATTCTGGAAGCGGATGCCTCCGATGTGGCGATTGGAGCAGTTCTTTCTCAGCGAGATACCACCACAGGACAAATCCATCCGGTTGCTTTTATCTCCAAGAAATTGAACAGAGCAAAACAAAATTACACCATCACAGAAAAAGAATTGCTTGCAATCAAAGAAGCATTCGGGGAATGGAGGCATTGGCTGTTAGGAGCACAACATACTGTCACAGTATATACAGATTACTGAAATCTCAACTTTTTAAAGACCGCTCGCCAACTTACCCCTAGATTACTAAGGTAGATGACGTTTTTTGAAGAATACGACTTCATAGTAGCATTCCGCCCTGGAAGCCTGAACAAAAAAGCTGATGCTTTGTCCAGACAAAAATCCACAGTAGTACCCTGGACCAACTCAGAAAGAACTATCCTTGATCCTCAAAAGGTTAGCGGAGTAGTGCATATTGATCAGTTCCTACGAGAAGTTGGGAAAGGACTCCAAACCTTTCAATGGAGGGATTAGTTGAAACACCATCCGGTATGGACAAAGAAACAAGGTGTTGTCATGAAAGGGACTCAGGTTCTTGTTCCAACTATTAAATTGAGACAAACAGTCTTCCAATGGTGCCAGTGCTGGTCATCATGACAGCGAAAAAACTTGTGAAAAATCTTGCATCAGTTCTGGTGGCCTTCTCTAAGAAAAGAAATTTTGAGTGGACAAAAGCTTGTATTGTGTGTGCTCAAACCAAGACCATACCGGGAAAACCACAAGGGTTATTGCAACTCCTACCTACTCCGATTGTTCCATGGGAAAGATTTTAGTTGGATTTCATAGTGGGACTTCCATTAGATAAAGGTCTTACTGTGATTCTGGTCATATTTGACTTTTTAACAAAGATGGGGCATTTTGTAGAATGCAAAACAATTCCCACAGCAGGACATCTGGCCAAACATTTGATGGAACATGTAGTGAGATTGCATGGCTTGCCTAAAGTAATTGTGTCAGACCGTGGAACCCACCTTACAACCAAATTCTGGAAGGTGTGGTGTTCAGCATTACATATCTCGTCAGCCTTGTCAACTAGCTTTCATCCCTAGACAGATGGGCAGACAGAAAGACTAAATGGGACATTGAAACAGTACTTACGTAGTTATGTTGACTATAATACTGACACCTGGGTGGAGTGGTTATGGTTAGCCGAAATCGCATATAACAATGCCCAACACAGTTTCACCAAAAATACTCCTTTTTATAGCACCGATGGTTACCACCCTCATTTTATTCCATTCTGTAGGCCAGGCAGGTGTGAACGTATTCCAGAAGTACAGGAAAGAATAGTGCAAATACAAAGAGTCCTGCAAAACACAAAGAAACATTTGATTCATGCTAAGGTGCTGTATAAAAGACAGGCTGACAAACATCGCAGACCAGGGCCCACTTACAAGAAGGTGCATTTAGTGTGGCTTTCGACACGTAATATCTGATTCAAGAGATAAATGCCTAGATGCATCAACCTTTTTAGGAAGTGCAAACGGTGCGATTCGCAAAAATCGGCCTTTGGCACTTACTAAATTGGTTTCTGGGATGCATCAAGCATTTTTGGAAAATCGCTATTTTTTGCGAGTTCCAAAAATGCGATTGCTTTTAAGGAATCGCAAATTTGCGATTCCTTAAATGCAATGCATCATCCTCAAAACATTTGCGATTTTACAAATTGCAAATGCAAATTACCACGAAGTTGAACTTCGTGGTAATTTGCAAAAATGTTTAAAAACGCATAAAAATGCATTTTTTAAACTTCTAAGTTACAGACACACATGTCCTTAGGACATGTGTGTATGTAACTCACATGTAAAAGTGCATTTCATGGGTGCAGGGGGGGGTCCTTTGGACCCCCCTCTCCACCCTTGAAAGGCTTTGTTGCATTCCCATTTCAAATTGCGAATTCGCAATTCCCATTCATTCCTATGGGCATTTCAGCCCATAGGAATGAATGGGAATTGCGAATTCGCTATTTGAAACTCGCAATTTTATTGCGATTCGGTAAAAATTGCGATTTTTACCGAATCTCAATAAAATAGCGAAATTAATGATGCATTGCTATTTGCGATTCCTTATTTGCGATTCCTTATTTTTCGCAAATAAGGAATCGCAAATGACAACGTTGATGCATCTAGGGGATAGTGTGTTCAATACCAGGCATATGGGCCCCTACAGAGTAGTGAGTATTATTATTATGGTGGCAGTGAGGATAGCTCTACGCTCTCATATGAGAATTCACCCTGTGTTCCACGTCTCTTTGTTGAAGCCTGCTTACGGTCCGGCGTGTGCTAGACCAGTGCCAGTTTGGATAGATCAGGATGAGGAGTATGAAGTCGCTAAGATCCTCGATTCCAAGATCTGTCGTAACAAACTCTGGTTTCTAATTGCATGGAAGGGGTATGGTGCTGATGAGAACTCTTGGGAGCCTGAATCTGCAGTGCATGCTCCTAGACTGGTTGCTGCTTTTTATTGTCGGCACCCCAACAAGCCGAGCGTCTGTGCTCTCCGGGAGGGGGATGTACTGTCAGGGGACATGGCAGCTTTGTCCGGCAGGCAGGCTCAGAGGATTGGGAAAGAATAAATTTCCCAACAGCCTCGGCACGCCGCTTGACGTAAGACGCGGCGTCAGTCACCACATCACATGTGATGCGGAAGCACTGAAATGGCGAGGCGCCGGGGAGAGACGCTGCCGATTATTCTGCTGATTCCTGGATCTTTGCTTGCCATTACCTTGTTCCTCTGGGTCGGGTAAGGGTGCTGTTGGCAGCGCTTGTTCCATTTCTTCCTTGCTGCAGTCCTGATAATTTCCTTGATGACTTTCTCTTCCTCTTTGGATTTCATAGAAGAGAGTGTACTGTAGTTTCCTTTTCCTTACGTTGGAAGAGCTCATTCCTTACCATGCCAGAGCACTTGCGAGGGAATAGGATATGGCTCATCTATAGTTTCCTCAGTTTCCTCATAAGGATTTCAGTACTTTGCTCACAGGGTTTTCTATTATCTTGTGGAGGAATACGTGGGGGCATTGTTGTATATTTCCCTACGTTGGCAAACTCTTCCCTGAATCTTCATACAGAGTTCATGAGAGGGAAATACTGGCAAATACATGACTAATTATGGGTTTCCCTAACACCAATTATCTTGTGAGGTGCTTCCTCTTCTAAGACTCTACAAGTTCAGAGTTTGTACCTATTTCTACTGGATTTCCTTGGTGCACTTGTATTGTTTGACTCAGTGTTCATCGCTGTACTATTGGCCTCTCCTAGTGACAATTACAGCTAGTCAACATGTTGCTTCTGCTATTTTCTTTCATCCTCCACAGGGGTGTCATTGACAAAGGGTCATATTGAGCTACTGTGTTTTCCTCTCAATCTCAGGTATAAACCTTGTGCATGAGATGTATATACATACATATATATATATATATATATATATATATATATATATATATATATATATATATATATATATATATATATATATATATATATATTCACTGAAAAAACCATAGGTTATAGACCATATATAGTTAGGAATTAGCATTTACAAAACCTTAATTTACTCGCACAAAACCATTGAAATTCGCATATATAGTTGCGCTAACTATATATCGCGCACCCGCAATCCACTGCTGATGATGTCACATATTACATCATTCATGACATGGTCAGTGACATCACTGATGACATCACTGATGACATCATCCAGTGATTGTATGTTTCTGTAAAGTAAAAATATGTCTTACATATTGAAGAATGAGTGGATGTAAAAGTGTCTGGATGAAGGATTTAGTAGGTGCATGACTGACTGTATGAGAGAGTGATTAAATGTGTCTCACTGAGTGCATGGGTTAGTGACTAAACTGTCTTAATTTGTGCATCATTATGTCTGTTGTTCTGTAAACTGCTGCATGTGTTAATCAGTAGCTATATGAGTAACTATATGGGTTATTGATTGGTACCCAAGTATTTGTATGGGAGACTGAGTGTGTGTGTATGGGTGGCTGGGAGGTGTGTGACTCTGTGCATACATGTGTGAGCAGTTGATTCACTAGATGTATGGGTTCAAAAGTGCATGTGAAAACAGCTGCATGGGCGGTTGACTGTCTGCATGAGTGTATTGGTGAGTGAATGGATATCTCAGTGCTACATGTCAAAGTAAGTACATATGTAAAACACAGTACAGGTGAGAGTTGACATATATAAATAACTGTGCATTAGAGCCAGTGAATGTGTGAGTGGCTGTATGGATCATTGTGAACTTGTATCAGGGTTTGTATAAGAGAGTAAATATGTGTTAGTATATGTTTGAATAAGTAAGGTGTGTATAACTGTATAGTTGAGGAAATGTAGGTGTGATTGATTCAGTGCATGACTGACTAGGTGTGTGAGTA
This sequence comes from Lissotriton vulgaris, assembly GCF_964263255.1. Taxonomy (NCBI): domain Eukaryota; kingdom Metazoa; phylum Chordata; class Amphibia; order Caudata; family Salamandridae; genus Lissotriton; species Lissotriton vulgaris. The sequence goes on along the minus strand of NC_141689.1, from coordinate 884,984,421 downwards.
ACTCCATGGATGAGTGATAGTCTGTGAGTGTCTGTTTACTCTGAATGTATCTAAGGTTATATTAGAGTCTGAAGAGGTTGATCGTATTATCACATGATTGATGTCTTCAGTGATGTCATCAGTGATGTCATTTGGGTTGTCATCAGTGATGTCATTTGAGATGTCATCAGAGATGTCATCAGTGATGTCATTTGAGATGTCATCAGTGATGTCATCAGTGATGTCATTTGAGATGTCATAAGTGATGTCATCAGTGATGTCATTTGAGATGTCATCAGTGATGTCATCAGTGATGTCACTGACCATGTCATGAATGATGTAATATGTGACATCATCAGCAGTGGATTGCGGGTGCGCGATATATAGTTAGCGCAACTATATATGCGAATTTCAATGGTTGTGTGCGAGTAAATTAAGGTTTTGTAAATGCTAATTCCTAACTATATATGGTCTATAACCTATGGTTTTTTCAGTGAATTTCAATGGTTTTTTAATAGCAAATATGAAAAGCTGTAAAATGTCAAGTACGTGGTAGGTAAAAACATTTTCGTATTTATGCACGCTGATGTGCTTTAAACGCTGCCCCCCCTCCTCTTTTCTTTTAAAAATTGGAAGAAACAAAAAGTATTCCCTTCCATAAATAACCCAAGACTTTTATTTTGTTATGGCAAGGGAACGAAATAGAGAATAAACTATAGTTGGTCACCATGGGGTTTAAAGAAGGGATGGTTCTTCACCAGATTAGATATTTTCCCAGACCCTCATTCTCCAATGTGATAACCTTGGCTAAAATTCTTCTGGTGCCTGCACCCTGTCACAGAATATCACCCTAAAACATGGAATCTCCCAAAAACCAGATTGAGTTGAACCCCACAGTAAGCCTTATTTCTTCAGGGCCTCAGAATTTCTTTTGCTTTGCTCATGGAAGTTGTGGGTTATAGGAGAGATAAGGTGTCACCATTAAGAAAGGGTAGTATTTAAATTTGCATATCAATTATGTTAAACCTTTTAGACATATGGGGCCCGATGTAGGTGGCAAATACCGATCGGAAACGGCCAAAATCAGCCGTTTCCGACCGGTATTTGGCACTTTGAGATGTAGGGGGCCAGTATTTACCTATTCGGTATATTTACCGAATCGGTAAATTTACAGAATCTGTAAAATACCGAATCGGTATTTTTACCGATTCGGTATCTTCCAGATGTAGGTGGGACTCTTCTGAGTCCCACAGGCCTTTCAGATTCGGTATTTTAACACCCAATCCAATTGGGTGTTAAAATACCGAATCCAGGTGTGCATGCACATGTGTGCATGCACACCTATGCCAAGTGACAGACAGACATGCCCTTAGGGCATGTCTGTGTGCCACATGGCACACAAGCCAGTATTGGGGGTGCTAGAGGGTGTCAAAGTGACACCCCCTGCACCCTTGCAGAAATCGGTAATTACCGAATCGGTAAATACCGATTCGGTAATGCCCATGGATTCCTATGGGCTTCAATGCCCATAGGAATCCATGGGCATTACCGATTCGGTATTTACCGAATCGGTAAATACCGATTCCTTCCAATTCGGTAATTTTTAAAATAAAATTACCTACATCTGCCCTTCTCTTTTTTACCACTTCTTAAATACCGATTCGATATGAATCGGTATTTATGAAGTGGTAAAAAAGATTTACCTACATCGGGCCCATGATATGCTAGCTTGAACTTATGCATTACATTTGAAGCCGAATTCAACAGCTTAAGTAAGTAGGTTTTCGTAGTTGTAACTTTAAAGGGTGATCTAGCAAGCTGTAAAGATTTTCTAAAACAGTGGAGCGTATTTAGTTTTTTAATGTACATGTTTATGAAACGATTACACAAATGAAACATTTGTGAGTTTTAAATTTCCGGAGAAGTATAATTCACCAATAGCTTTCTCTGTAGATGTTTTTCCATTAACAATCCCAGTTCCATCACCCGCCCAGGATATCACTACTGTTAGTTGTCATTGTTGCTTCTGTTTTAATAAAAAATGTTTTAAGGTGTTTACTGTTTTTGTTGCGATGTATATATTTATAAGTTATTAAAGTGTTATAATCCTACTAATTTTTTATCGATTATTGCTCTTTGAGATATTCCCTGTCTACAAACAGAGAAGAATAGGAATATTCTGTCTCCCTTTGCAGATAGTGAAGGATAGGTAATGCGGACTTTTGTCCCCCGTTGTAATCTGTCATGCCTGTTTTACTCCCCACTGATTGATTGATTGGCTGGACATTTATTGTTCAAGGAATAGTTCTTTCGAGGTATTCTCTGTTTGCAAATAACGTGGAATAGAAATATTCTGTCTAGTCTTTGCAAGTAGTGAAGGTTGGGTAATGCGGACTTTGTCCCCCGTTGTAATCTGTCATGCCCATCTACTCCCCACTGATTGATAAACTAGTTCCACCCGGACCATTTATTAGAGGTACATCATCTGGCTCAACCGGAGGGTACCCCTAATAAAGAAGACATATGTAAAATACGGAGTAATCACTGTATCCTGTTAAACAGAAACTTTAGCATGAAACACACTTGAAAAGGAAGGGAAAGAAATCGAATAAAATCAGTAGGCCACTGATGAGTTTTTGACTTCGCTAGAAATAAGAAACATGAAAGTGGTGAGAGAAGCCAAGCTTGACGTTATGGCAGCCACGAGACAGCTAACCTCTGCCACCCCCCCACTGCTCCAAGCATGTCTGTCCCACCGCCCGCCACGCCCAATAACGGTAACATGAAATAGATACAAATCAGCAGATACCTACCCCCATTCCGGAAACTCCCGAAGTGCAACAGGTTCGCGGCTACGCCCATCCGGAAGACGAGGCCTTCGGCACGTGTAGGGCGGGTCCTGCTGGCAGCCGTCGGCCGGGGAGGTCGTCGCGTAAGGTGGGCCAGGAGAGGAGCCGAGGCCGACGGGATCCCTCTTCTTTCTTCAATAATTTCTGCGACAACGGGGGGGGGATGTCTTGCACATGCCACCGACCCCCCCCCCCTGGGCCAGGAGAGGAGCCGAGGCCGAAGGGATCCCTCTTCTTTCTTCAATAATGGCTACGACAATGGGGGGATGTCTTGCACATGCCACCGACCCCCCCCTCCCCTTGTATCTCCTGGTCTGGCCCCGGCTTGGTATGAGCTCCCCGTTCGGTCCTGGAGCGGCGCCCTGCAGGCCACAGGGGGGAAGTCTTGCCTCTGCCTCCGACCCCCCCCCTCTTATCGCCTGGTCCGGACATCACGGATATCAATGCCAGGTGTTGGCGTGGGGTGCGCTGGGAGGGAGAGGCGGCGCGAATGAGCCTCTCCCACCCCCCAGGTGGGGGCCCCTCAGCTGCACCCCCAACGCTCCACTCACCCAACAAAAGGTCCTGAAGCGGCGCCCTGCGGGCCACGGGGGGGGATGTCTTGCCTCTGCCTCCGACCCCCCCCCTCTTATCGCCTAGTCCGGACATCACGGATATCAACGCCAGGTGTCGGCGTGGGGTGCGCTGGGAGGGAGAGGCGGCGCGAACGAGCCTCTCCCACCCCCCCAGGTGGGGGCCCCTCAGCTGCACCCCTAACGCTCCACTCACCCAACAAAAGGTCTCGTCCACTATTGCGAGGCAATGATGCTCCGGTCACCCAGCGGGGGTCTCGTTTACTTTTGCGGTGCAACGGCGCTTCTGAGTTCAGCTAGAAAATGAGTCCTGCGTCCAGAAACGTTCTCCTCAACTTTGAAGATTCTATAAGAGCCACGGGGGCCCCCGACCCCCGCAGACACCCCCGATGGCGAATGACTGCCATGATCACCCACGGAACGACCACGACGTAGCCGCGGGACGTCGGCGCGCTCATGCCGGCGCCGGCCTCAGTCTTGAAATGACCAAAATCCTGCAAGACTACCAACTTGATCAGTTCCGGTGGGACACCAGTATGGCCCGGTAGGAGAGATTGTTGCCTCCCACCCCACTTTGACTGATGGTTCATGTCGCCAGTCCCCTCTGCTACCCTTCAACGAAAACTTTTGGACTGCTGAAAGAGGTCCCGGTCCAACCACGAGTTGGTGGAGACATTTTGACTATACTTGGACCTTCCTGACCTCACCCAAAATGGCGCTGGTACAAATGAAACTCTCAACTCCTTGTTGTGCCCCGATTGCTCAGCCTTGATATCATGAGATAAGTCTGCAGTTTTTAGCACATGAATTGATATGGGATAAGACTGATTATATGTTCGGACAATGAATTGATCCGGGATGGGTATTGATTATACGTTCGAACAATGAATTGACATGGGACAGGTACTGATTACACGTTCGGACAATGAATTGATATTAAGTTCTAATGCATCATTGATTACTGTATTTATTGAAGGTTCGAATTGTCGACACTTTTGGTACTTGCTCACAATGAATTATCAATATGATTTTGTTGCACTTGTCGCACTTTTTACTATGAAATCAACGACCACTGACTCTGTTATGTTTTCCACAAATAAATACCCCCCCCCCCATTTACAGTTCCAGCCTGCTCCGTGGCCGGCCCACGGGGTTGTAGGCCCGTATTTGTGCACCAACATTTTTATTAAAGGTTTTTGAAAAAGCAAACGTAGTTGTAACGCGTAGATTGGTAAGTTTCGAATAAATGGCCACTGTTTCCGATTTTAAAAAAAAATTGAAAAAAAAGCAGGTGAAATGAAGCTGCTCGATGAGTTAAGGGTTAAAAAGTATAGTACGCAGAAACATTGCAAATATGAATGGTCCAGGTTTGTTGTATGTGTTTTTCATTTTTGTACAGCATAAAGCAATCGATAAAGATCCTGGTATTTAGCCTCTACTTTATATGCTACCTGTATCAGGGAAGTTGTTTTAAATGCCCCTAAGCCACCCCAAAGGAATGTCACCTGGCCCCCCTAGTACGAACGAAAACGACCTTGTACCACTGTAGGTTATCTCTCTTCCTCAAAGGAGAGCACGAGCTCGCCCCCACTTTACACCGACTGCCCTTTGTTTTGACCCTCCCCTGCACACGATCTGTAATGCCACACTTGGGCGACCTATGCTATCCACAGGCCTCCGATAATTATCTCTCCCACATTACCGGTCCCCCCTGGGCTTAAACGCCGAGATGGTAGGGACTGCATCCCGTGGAGATAGGCCGAGTATGTAGTAAGTAAAAGCCTTTTCGGGTTTATGCGCGCTGATGTGTTTTAAACGCTGCCCCCGACCCTTCTTTTTACCTCTTTTCTGCAGGTCACTTCGGAACGTCGATTATAGTACGGAAAAATGGTGACTTAACGGCCGATGGGATGAGAAAAAGGGTTTGAATATGGTGCCTATACACGACGAGCAAACAATGACTATTTCTCTCTCTGAACCCAGCGCTTGGGAGGGCAGCCTGAAGCAGAAACTTGACGGGTTATTACAGGATGACAAAATATGACTTCGCTTGGCACCCCGAATAATACAACCAAGAATGACGTGCACCAATGAATAAATTCCTACGTTTAACTAAATAGGGAAAGTTTAAGGAATATTCCGAGGTGAGGTTTACCCAAGTACCCTCCGTCTGGAGGACTAGGAATGTTGCCAATGTTTAAGATTTACCACCTCCTTCTCGCACCCTCATAGACATGAAACTCAAAGCTGCCCCATTGTTCTCCCGACTGACACCTACCGTTGCCTCAGCCTGGAAACCCATTCGCTAAAAATGATTTGAAGATCCCCCCTGAGTATTAGCCCGACCAGGTTAGTTCCCGACCAATTGGCAAAGGTGTAAGTATTTGCAACCAAAGCCACCAGCGAAGGCAGCCGACGATAAGAGAGAAGAAAAAGGTAAAAAGAGCTCAGCCCCCAGATGAATTAAGTAGGATGCTAAGGATGCGCAGCATGCAGGTAGAGATCTTTTTGGCCAGCAACTGTTCTATGTTTTGTCTTGGATTTTTGTATATAATACATGTACTGTCTCCCCCCGCCCGAGTTTGTGTGTATGTATGTATGTTTTGAAATGACAGGCTCTCCTCATGAGAAATAAAACTCTGTTCTTGTGTTCCTGCTTCCAGCGCCCGTCTCTTTATTTGGTAACCGTTCAAGATGGGAACTAAGTGGCGTCTTGTGCCAGCAGCCTGGGCATCGGTTGTAATCTGGGCTGAATTTTCCTCAGCACGGGGTGTGATTCTCAGGGAAGAGCAGCGCATATGGGAGGAGGTTTATGGCCCATGCATGAGAGAGAGAGCGTGTGTGACCAGTGCATGGGGGAGATGCTTGCGAAGGTGGGGAGCCATGCTGAGGATCGGCGGCGTGCAGAGAGTGGGTCTGGTCAAGGCATCTAAAATGGCTGCCGTACACGACAAAAGTGTGGCATTGTTAAAAAAGCTAGATGGCGCAGACAATGTTTATCAATACGGATTAATTTATAACAATTATTTTTAACAATATATTTACTCGCAGTGTCAAAATGGCGGTCAAAACTTCCTGATTTCCTTCGAATCGAACGTTAACAAACGTCACGCAGCAAAAAAAAAAAAAACGCTCACGGGCAGCCGCTGGAAGACAAGTATCAACATATATGAGCCTCCTCAACCACCCTCAGAAAACATAGGGGGTCAGGATACGTCTCCCGTACCCCCTTATACCCATTTCTCACATTATTTTTCCTCCATCTTGTAATTTAATTAAATCGAAACACAAAATGGCGAATTCCCGTTTCGCTACAAGTTTGCGACCCGGTTCGCGAACCGGGAAGCGCTTCTACCGCGAAAAATCTAATTTTTTTTATTTGCCCCACGGGACCCTTTAATAACCCCAACATCATTCCTAGGGGGTCAAGAGGGGTCTACCTTGCCCCCTTTCATTAAATTCCCCCTTCGTTTTTCTCCTCCTCTTGTCTCTCGATCCTACCGAGAGACAAGATGGCGGCCGCACCGGACTGTTTAGAATGTTGACAGACACCGGAGAGCCAATCAGCTTCGCTTCGCAAAGCTCTGTTACGCGAAAAGTACGCGATCTGGAGCGCTATCCGGGATGCTGTCACAGATACATCTGTTTTTTTAAACGTTAATTTCTCAAAATCCACTGGAGCACATATATTGAGACCCAGCAAAGGCACATCGGGCTAACAGTCCCTACAATTTTGCCAAGTTTCGTGTAAATCCATTCAGCCGTTCGAGCTAAAAGTGAGGCCAAACGCCCTATGGAAAAATGAATGGGAAAAACGCGTTTTGGGACCCCCCTTTTTTCTCGGCCTCCCTTGACGAAACCCCCCGAATTTTAAGGGGCTGCTCAGAAACAAAATTTGCAATTTTCCTGAAAATTTCAGCCGATTCCGTCCACAAACGCCAAAGTTATTAGACATAGAATTTTCAAAAGTTCCATAGAGAAAAAATCCTAACTATATATACTTACTGGCGACCGCCAGTAGGTAATATATATATATATATATATATATATATATATATATATATATATATATATATATATATATATATATATATATATATATATATATATATATTTATATCATATAGAAGGATAGGTTTTGATCAAATGTACCTTCATGTTTTCCAGCATACTGAATGATTAGAGGTTACTAGCTCAGCACCCTTGTTAGCCGGCCATCATTATTTTTCTTTACAGGTTAGTAGAGGTATGGGTGCAAAAACAACAGTTGATGGACAGAATGCAGAACAATGTCATACGTTCACCCTAGTACAGAGATCTGGGCCTAAATCCATCATTGTTTTGCACTCCACACCACCCCAGGTCAGACATGGCCATAATAGAGGTATGGGTACCTAAGGAGAGAGAGAAAAGGTGAAAGGTTCCCGTAGTAATTATTTCTCTTCCTTATGTCTTACTAGAGGTCTCCCTCCCTGCTGTCCCCATCCTTCCCTTTCCCCGCTTAACCACCCTTTAGCCTGTGTATTATTATTATCCAGACTTGAGGATGTTGAGAGGTGGACCACTAAGAGCATCGGTTCGATCCTGAGGATACGCTCAGGCCTGGGACAAACAGAGGGTGACTGTAGGTTAATTTTGATTGTTTATCGGATTTATTATGAGTAGGGTTGTGGTCCCTATTGGAACAGGGCACATACCTCTGCCAATTAGAGACCCAATTTCTATAAATGTCTGTTCTCCCTGTTTAAACATACATTTTTATTTATTTTCAGTATAAAGTATCACAAATACATTTGTTGTCACAGGTAAAACCATAAGGAAAATTTTAAAAAAATACAGCAATTAACAGATCAGGACTCCCCACCAGTCACAGGCACTGCAGGTGGCCCCACAACAGGAATTTGCAAAGGCATCGGCTAAATGCAAGAAGGCAGGAAGATGCTGACCTGCGGCCGGAGGGGGACCCATGGAAGAAGAGAGAGGTGAAATAGGGTGAGAGGTTAGGACTGGGGGAGAGTACCGTGAGGTGCCCCATCCCCTTGATTGGGACAGTACCTTAGTTCTGCAATGAGTCAAAAACCTGAAGGGTCTTCAGTCTTTGTGGTGTAAGGCTATGAAATTCAAGCTTGGAAATATAACTAAAACTAAAGAGGCTTCCATAAACAAGTGAATTTCTTGAACATGTTCGATAAACTGTGAATGATGTGTTCCATAGCTAGGGTCTGCCACATCTTGTGGAACTATAGGGAGCTTGGTGGTGGCTCTCTCTTCTCTTCCAACATGAGGCAATAAGATGCTTGCCCGCTTCTGCAAGGTGTAGTGCAAGTATCCAGTCTGACCTTTTTATCCCTGTTAACTCGTTTGAGCGTATCCCCAAAAGAACTTAGGAAGGGTCAGCTGGGAAAGGATATCCCAAGGTGGCTTTGCTATGTCCTAGAATTCGTTTTCAGAAAGTCTGGATGAGCATGCAGTCCCATTACAGAATACAAAGTACCAATCTTTTTGCTACCCCACCAACAGAGATTGGGATTATGGGCTTGTACTGCAGTCTGGTGGGGGTGAGGTACCATTGGAACATCACCTTGTATGTCGACTCCCTTTGAGGGATACTGCAGAGGTATTTTGGTATGGTTGCCCACAGGTGTTCCCAGATTTAGTGAATATGTCCTTCCCCAGGCCCATTACCAATCTTGTCTTATAGTTATGTAGGGTAAGGGGTTTAGAGTCTTGAAGGGAGTGGTAGGAGTGAAAGATCCGCCCCTTAGTGCCAGAGAACGCTTGTAAAAGCGCGTTGAAGGGAGTTGGTTGTCTAATGGCCACCAACTAGTCAAGTGGGTGGGTGAGCCCAATGATGACACTGGAAGTACTGGAGTTGTGACTTCTCCATGAAATGAAATTCCAGTTTGCATTGTTCAAATGATTTAACTATTTGCCACAGAATAAGTCATTTATGGGTCTGAAGTCTCCCCTCTCCCACTCTGTGAAGGAAGTAGGATACAGAGTAGGGGTGAAGTCAGAGTTCCTAGAAATTAGTGTGTAGGGGGATTGAAAGGTTGTGAGACCTCTTCCTGACCACTATTTGAGCCCAGATATCAAGGTTCATCTTCGTGGGGGTGGCGATATAGGTACTTTTGTGTCAAGTGTGTCTCAGCAGCCATGCCAGATCCCAGTGTGGTCAGCATGCCACCACCTTCCATGTGCAGCCAGGTCCATCTTGATTAAAATAGTACAGGACAGTGGCGAGGATGTCCATTTTGATGATGTTGATGCGTCCCAGCCATGACAGGTATAGCAAGCGCCATCGTCAATGGTGTTTGAGAATGTTTTGTGCAGAGGGGCCTCCAGTTAGTTATTGGCCATTACTGTAAATGTAGGGTGATGGTGTGCCTCAGGTATTTTTTCAATCTCTGAGCTCACTGATAGGGGATCGTATTCTGTCAAGTCTGGAGGTAGAATGGTGGGATGGTGAGACTGAGAACATGGGATTCGGCCAGGTTAACACTGAAGCCTGAGGCTTTTTTTAAGTCTTCCAGGATGGGTGTTAAGGCTGCAAGGTAATCTGTGGGATTTGTTAGTGTAAGCAGAACGTCATCTACAAACAGCATTTCTTGTGTGTTTGCCCGGCAAGGGGGAAATACCTGTTCCTGTTTGATTCCGATAGCTAGTGGTACAACTACCAGGGCGAAAAGAAGGGAGGAATGCAGGCATCCCTGTCTGGATTTTTAAGTTGAAATCAAAGTATAGTGCTTAGAATCATAAAGCGCCATGAGGGCAGTGTGTTGTCCGTTATGTTTGATCACTGATGAAAGGAGTGGTGTAGTCCACTAGGATTTCCTCCCTGTAGCTGTATGGTATCTGGAGCTTTTGGATGACTTCCTTCATTAAAACCCAGCTCACTCTGTCGAAAGTTTTCCTTGCATAGAAGGAAAGGGACAGGGCAGGGATCTTATGTCTCTGCACTTTTTCGATCAGGTGGGCCAAGCGGATATTGTCGGTCCCTTGTTGGTTGCAGATGAGGCCAATCTGATCAGGTTCTCTGAAGACCGGGATAGGTAGGTCTAGCTGCATCGCTAATATTTTTGTATAGATTTTGGCGTCTGCAAATAAGAAGTTGATAGGTCGGTAGGACACGCCGTCTGTTAGATCTTTATCAGGTTTAGAGATTAAGGATATCTATGCTTCCTGTATGGTAGGAGTTAGGCCAGTTGCAGAGGTGAAGTAGTTGAAGAGCGGGAGCTTGTGTTCCTATAGGGATGGTAAACGTGCTTTGTTGAGTCCTAGTGGAAGGCTGACTGGCCCTGGGGTTTTCTTGGCTGGCATAGCTCAGATTGCCTGATGCAACTCTGCAGCATCCATGGGAGCTTCTAAGGATTCTCTGTTGTGTGCTGGAAAAGGATCCCAATCACATAGGCTTAGCAAATGTCTCAGACAAGTGGGATCTGTTATGTCCTCTATATAAAGGGTCTGGCAAAATAGAAGCGCCGCTTTATTTTCTGGAGCGTTCGTAGCATGATGGGTCCTATGGAGTTTCAGCTGACCTCTAATTATGGCTAGTTTCTGCGTAAGAGGTTTAGAAGATTTTTGTTAAGGGCCTCTAACAGTTTTTTTCTTGGCTGCCAAGGAGCCTTTTCACAAGACTCATCTCCCTAGCTCTGCCCTTCTCCATTCCTATGATCGTTCCCCATATTGTGGCTTAAAAAGTATCCCTGCATATGTGGGTTGGGACGTCTGGAGTGAAGTTTTTTGTGAAGTAGTTTTGTTTGGAATCCAGAATGTCCGCTCTGTGCACGAGGTCTCGTTAAGTTTGCGGGTGCAGGCACAGGGGTGGGGTGGTCAGGGTTTGCAGGGGTCTAGTGCCACCCGAATTCTGTGTGCACGTGGTCCAATATAAATATGTCCGCGGATTTCAGCGTGGGGAGGGAAGAGTGGGAGATGAATATACAATCAATGTGGGAATAAGAATAGTCGACATGTGAGTAGAAAAGTAGGCTGTAGTGTCGGGGTAGAGATAACATCAGGCATTCAGAAGTCCCAGTTTGGTAATTTCCTTCTTTAACATGGATGGCATTGCTCCGATATCCTGATGGGAATTTGCGTTCCTGTCGCAGTCGGGGTACCATGCTAGGATGAAGACATTTTCCATTATGATGTCCTCTGAGGCACTCTGTAGGTGCTGCTTCGCTGTGTTTTGTGTAAACAGGTCTCCTGACGAGTTAGTGGAGTATATAATAAGCATTGTTAGAGAATTTGCCCCTTTCAACTTATGACCTTCAGGAATCTACCCCTTGGATCTAGTGTCAATGAAGTGGATATGCTGACTATGTGCGATTTGCAATGAATTGCTCCCCCAGCCCTTTTGCTAGCAGGAGATGCCCAGTACTGATGGGAGTAGCTGCGGTACAGCAATTTGAAGTGGTCTGCATGTAGTAGATGGGTCTCTTCTAGGATGATGATATCGGGGGTCATGTTGGGTTAAATGTCGCACAATCTGCTTGCTCTTGTTGGGGGAGTTTAGACCGTGCACATTTAAAGATAGTAGCTTATATATTGGGGGGCTCCCTGGGGGGCTCTATTTCCCCTAGGCATTCCGCCCATTAAAAAGGGAAAAAAGGGCAGTATGGGTGAACAAAGGGGGAAGAAACCAGGAACTGAAAAGGCCAACAGGGCCAGATAACTAGCAGGTCCATACCCATGTCCATGGTGTGGATGTTGAGTTTCATTCTACATGGGGTTCGATGCCAATGCGAGGAAAAGAAAGTATGGGGGAGGTTGGGCCAAGGTCTATCGGGCTGTATCTTGGTGGAGAAAGAGTTAGAAGGGGATCTCCTCTCTCCTTGTGGCTCCCTCCGAACTTTCTAAGCACCCAGAGTAGAGAGTTCAGGATGCCTTGTCCCAAATGCTTTAGCAAATTAGGTGGCATCTGGGCCTCATTCTCTGTCTTTGCAGTTCCAAATGGAGGTGACCATTTTGGGCTCTGTTCTTTCTTTTCTGACAGGTCTTTCCCGTCTAGATCCGCAAGGAGGCATAGCAGGGATTTAGCCTCCTGTAGTGAATGAAGTACCTTGCATTGGCCATTCCATTGGAAGATAAGACTGCATGGATGGCCTCATTGGTACTTGATGTTACGCTCTTTCAGAGCCTATGTGACTGGATGGAAGTTTCTGCACTTTTTAAGGGTTGTCATCACCAGATCCTGGTAGGGTTGGACCATTACATTAGGAAAAATTATGTAAACACTGCCATGATTTTCTCTTTCACCTCATAGTAGTGGAGGTGCGGTAGGCTGTCAGGGGGAGGTCGAACTGAGGGTGCGCTAGATATCACCCTGTGAGCTTGATCAAGTTTGACATGGAGAAAGGAGGGATCTCCCCTGATGGCATGGAGCAGCTCTGTCACAAAATTCAGGATGTTGGTCCTTTAGGCACGATGCAGTATTTCTCTTATTTGCATGTTGTTCCTGCAGCTCCTGTTTTTGAGATCCACCTGTTTCAGCTGTAGCTTGGTGTTCTGGTCCTCTAAAGCATTGAGTCTCATCCACATCTTTTCTTGTCCTCAGTGCCTGAGCCTGCTGCTCACTCCAAGTGGTCTAATCGGACCGCCAAATGGACTTCTCAGAGTCAAGATTTGAATTCAGCTTTTAGTGACTCAATTCCCGATTGTATTTCAGAAAGGAAGCAGTCAATATATTCCTGGGAGAGTGGCGCTGTGGGAGCCTGATCACCATTCTGTTGGGGAGCCGTTGTTTGGCGTGTCTTCACCATTTTGGCCCCCTGCATACCGGCGGGGGAAGGCTTGGAGGGAGGGTGAGTGCCATAGATACCTGTGAACATTATGGTATCGACCCACAGGGCCCTCCTCTATGGTGGTGTGGAGCACCTTATTGACACAGCTACGGCAGCACTGTGCTGTTTCTCAATAGTGTAGGGGGTACATTGTTGTCCTAGTAGTCCGTGAGACCAAGGGATCCATTAAAGGGTGAGTTACTTCTGAAACGGTCATGTAGTGCATCGACAGGTGCCTTGTGGGGGTGCCCCTGTTGTGGCGGTGTATATAGGCTTCCTTTCTTTGCAGGGTGGGGACAAGCCTCAGTCCAGGACCCCAGAGCATTGGCTGGTAGTCTTCTCTTCCAGGAGCTTATCCCCATTTAGTGTTCCAGGCTGCATTGGTTGTGAGGCATCCCCCAAAGTGGAGACTCTGCAGCATCTTTGTCACTACTCAGCCTAGGGTGCTGTATGGGGGCAAGAGTCTTAAGCCCACTCGCAGCTTGTAAAGCAGATTAGGTTGCACACAAGGCATGCTGCTTGGGCCCAAGATAGGGACGCTACAACATGGTGGGTCCACTGGCGTCTTTGAGGACTGCCACGCGGGGGAGCCAGTCCCTGGTTCTCCAGGGGCAAGTGCCCTGGGCGACTAGAGAAACAGGTCACTAGGATCCAGAGGCTGTGTACCTCCCCCCGATGGGTCAGCTGCATTGTCGGCAGCCTCCCTTCAGACACACTAATCTGGCAATGGGGGGTGCTCTTGGAGCGGCACCAGGAGTTGGCTAGCACAGCAGGTAGGAGTGAGACCACCTGGGTCGGCAATGTTGTGGAGAGTCTCGGGCAGGCCGCTTAGTTTCAGTCCTGTGCCTTCCTCCCAAAGATGTTGGGACCTGTGGTGTAGGATGAGGGGCACCTGGGGCCCTGTGGCCATACTAGAGCTTCTGGGTTCTTTAGGTCACCCAGTGGAGGACTCCATCGCCTCTCTTCGGTCTCACCTGATGTGGCCTTTCCATGTCCAGGCTCAGCCAGGCTGCTGGTTGAAAGGATTTCTTCTGGGGGAGAGGCACCCACCCCCACAGCTTCGGCAGCTGCACTAAGTCCCCCTCAACTTGTTAGGGTGTGGTGGTAGCTAGTAGGGCGCACTTTGGGGTGCTTAATGTGGCTGCTAGGCTGTAGTAGAGAGGACATAGGAGATCTGTTGCCTACTCCATGCTTCGCCTGTACACCCTTCTTCCTTTTCTGCTGTTTAGTAGGTATTTTCCATGAAATTGAACACAAGCAGTATAAAAATGAGACAACCAAAAACGTTCTTTTTAAATGTGTATATGTTTATAAATTCCTTGCTGTCTACATTTTTCTAAAATCAGCACAGCGTAGAGGTCAAATGTTGTAAGTACTCTAGTATTCTGAATGACTGGTCTCTCCAAAATATAGCTCAATGTAGAACTCAGGGCAAGCAATGCATGTAGTAGAGGCTTCACCTACAGATAAATGGTGTGTGTCGTAGGGGGCTATCCACTTCATTTGGAGCTTTCTTCAGTCTAACATCTGTATATACAAGATGCTTGGCCTACTGATACACGATGTGTATGGTGGGAGTCTGGTACCTTCATGTAGACTTTTATTAAGGGCAAAAGGTGTATGAAAAAGGAGCTCACCTTCGAATAGGTAATGTGTGTGATGGGAGGCTGACCGCTGTATTATTAGCTTTTATTTGGGTGAAAGATTTATTTAGACCAGGCTCAGCCAACTAACAGCTGATGTATCTGGTGGGAGACTAGCCTCTGGATGCTGACCTTCAATCAGAGAGAGAGGTGTGTGTGGAAAAGGTCAGAATACTAATAGGTGACATGTGTGGTGGGGGCCTGCCTTCTGTATCAATAGCTCTGTTCAGGGCAAACGCTGTAAGCTTAACCTACTAATAGGTGATGTGGGTTGTGGTAGACTAGCCTCTTCATGCTGAGTTTACTTGAACTGCTGAATGGAATTACACCAAATTTGCCAGAATGGTAGATATTGGTCCAGGGAAGTGCCTTTTGTGATTTGGTGTACATCGGTTCTGTAGCTTTGGAAATATTAAGGAAAATCCAAATTTATTTATGTAAGGATACAAATCATCCAGAGACCCGACAGGCCCTCTTCTCAAATGTAATTGCTGCCAACACTTCAAACCGGGAAGTGTTGGCAGCTTTCTTGGGACTAGTCTCTCAAAAAGTTTTTTTACAAAAAAGAGAAGGGGGCAGGGTAGGAATACCCTGACCCCCTATGCCTCTTGGAGGGGGGCCAGAGAGAGCCAGCCAGGGCAAAAAGTTGTAAAAAATATTTCACCCGGAATCACACTGGAGGCGCGGCTCCAACCCAATAATCAAAAAAAGAGAAGTGCAGGCTCCCGCGCTTCTCTATTATTAAGCTACTGGGTGGGCCAGGTCCCTGGGGCATGGGGCCATTATTGTTTTTAACAAATGGGGGGTCTTGCAGATCCCCATGAACTCCAGGCACTGCCACCTCCCCAGGGCTGTTGAAATTTAAATTGTGGAAATTTGTGGATCCCCCATGCCCTGGGGACCCCCGTCTCCCCGGGGCTATTTGAATTTGTAGTGTAGTGCCTCACGGACCCCCCCCCCCGGGTCCCAGGTACCACCACCTTCTAGGGGTTAAATTGTATTTTTTTAATGGGAGAGGTGCCGCACAGCCCCCCTCTCGGGTTGTTCTCGGCTCTGGGAGCCGCCATCTCCCTGGGACAGGCCCAGCAACAATAAAGGAAGGGGTCCTCAGGAGACCCCTCCAGGAGCCATACATGGCCCTGGGGTCCGCCATCCCCTTGGGCTGGCTTCTGCTATTTCCTGAGGTGCCCAGCCCCAGGACGTAGCTGTTTGCTGTGGCTTGGCGGGACCTTTACCGCTCCTGCCAAGTGACAGCAACCACTTTGCTTCCAGCAAGCGAGCTCTAAAAAATGCTTTTGCTGCCCGGAAAAGAAGACTTTATCAGTTTCTCTTCCCGCTCTCAAGCCAGTCAGGGAAACAGATGAATTGCTTTCAGACACAGGGAGCAGCATATTTATTAGCTCCAATGTCTGAAAGCAATGCTGACTCCCGCAGGAGGCGGGAAGCTGGCAAGGACTGCAGGGGCTTACAGGCATACAAGAGAAACATTGCCAGGCCCTGGGGGATGAGGTCCTCGGGGGCCAAAATCGGCCCAGGGTGGGGTGCAGTGTGGCCCCTCTCACTAGTATAGAAAAATTAAATAAAGGGTGGGCCCCTGGGGATGGGGTCCCCGGGTCCAAAACTGGCCAGAGGAAGGGGACACCTTGTCCCCCCTCTCTTGAGGGTGCACTTTCTTGTCATCTGTAGCTGAAACCAAAGATTGTGTTGTAAACTTTTAAAAACTAGAAGTATGTAAATTGTATGAAGCCTTGCCCGTTTGGCCCTGCCCCATAAACATTAGCGGTATGATAAATCTTACCACCATTTTACCACAACTCAACCGTTTTGGTGCTAGGTGACTTCAACTTTTGGCCCTCCGATCCAGCTGAATGCTCTACTTCCAAAGAATTCTCGGAAACTTTATGCTCCCTTAACTTCACCTCGCATGTCCACTCCTTTGTGTCTCAACTTGGCCCACCCACCAAGCCCACCAAGCCCTCGCACCCTAAAAACATCTGGGTACGATCTTGGGGTCGGGTAGATGTGGCCTCTCTAGCCTCCTCTCTCTCATCTTCCAGCCCTGACCTTTCTGGTCTGCCCTCTTCAGAACAAGCCAATTCCATCAACTCTTGGCTACTCTCAGCCTGCGATTCCATCGCCCCACTTAGGCGGGTCTCCTCTAGACGGACGAACGACTCCAACCACTGGTTCAATGACAGACTGAAGGCACTAAAACTCTCAGTCCGCCACGCAGAACGAGCCTGGAGACGACAGTACTGTCCCATCCTCAAAGCTAAGTACACCTCCCTCTTGCAGCAATACAAAAAATCTATTCTGTCCACCAAAAAGGACTACTTTTCCTCTAAAATTCTAGTCGCGGAGAATAAACCTAGAGAAATCTTTTCTATTATTAATAAACTCGCTTACTCCGACAGAACCACTCTCAAACCCTCCCCCTCTCAACCTCTTTGCGACTCCCTGAATTCTTATTTTCTCGATAAAATTGCTACAATCAGAGCCAATATCCTCCCCCCTTCTTCCTCCTTCCTCAACCCGCCCTGCCCCCCTATAGAGGCTTGTCTCGACTCATTCCCTCTTCTAACAGAGGAATCCTTTCTCTCCCTCCTCCCTCTAGTTAAATCTGGGTCCCCACTTGACCCATGCCCTGCCCATATTCTCTGTCAGATTTTCACGAACTGCCAGCTACTCCCGCCCACTTTTCTCAACTGCTCCCTGTCCCAGGGTGTGGTTACCCCTGCTCTCAAAACCGCTATAATCCTCCCCATTCTAAAAAAACCTGGCGCTGACCTCTCTGTCCCCGCCAACTACCGCCCCATTTCTTTGCTCCCTTTCCTAGGGAAAGTCCTGGAGCGACATGTCACCAGAATACTCACCACCTACGTGGAAGAAAACCGAGTCTTGGCTCCCCGCCAAGCCGGTTTTCGCCCGGCTCATTCCACCGAGTCAGTTGTGCTTTCAGTACTTGACAACCTCAGAGAGGGATTGGACATTAACATCCCCCAGGCCTTGGTGCTATCTGACCTCTCAACCTGTACATAGCTCCCCTCATCTTTGCTCTTCAACAAATGGAGGTCTCCGTATATAACTATGCGGATGACCTCCAGCTCATATTTTCTCTCTCTCACTCCCCTGACTCTAAATCTAATTTCCAATCTACAATACTCTTCATCCGGGACTGGATGAATCACAACCACCTGAAACTAAACCCAGATAAAACAGAGCTAGTTTTGACAGGTGGTTGCTCCAGTCCCTGGTCCCCCCTCTTCTGGCCTCCTTCCCTTGGGCCCCCCCACCCCTTCTTCCTCTGTTAAAACCCTCGGTATTAAAATTAACGACCAACTCACTCTGCACTCCCAGGTGAGTTTGGTGGTTTCCTCCTCTTTCCTATCTCTCCGTACTATCCGCAAGGTCTCCCGCTTCTTCTCCTTCACGGCCCTAAAACTTATCGTACTTTCCATGGTCGTCTCCCGCTTGGATTATGCCAATTCCCTTTACCATGGCATGCCGGCTTACAGTGTACGATGACTACAGCTGGTCCAGAATCAAGCTGCCCGTTTGGTCTTCAACCTCACTAAATCCCATCACGTCACTCCCCTCTTAAAATCCTTGCACTGGCTCCCCATTCGTGAACGCTCCCAATTCAAGGTGGGCTGCCTCACCTTCCAGGCCCAGCTAGGCTCATCTCCTGCTTTTATCTCTTTGGAGATCAAACCCTATGCCCCCTCCAGGGAACTTCGCTCCTCTTCTCAACACCTACTGACTGTTCCCCGCTTTCGCCGTAAAAAATGGGGAGGCTCTAAATTCTCTACCCTTGCCCCATTTTCTGGAACTCCCTTCCTGTCCAACTTAGATGTTCTACCCAATACCCGCTTTTCAGAAAGGCTTTAAAAACCTTTCTATTCTCTAAAGCCTTCCCCCTATAATCTCTCACTAGTCCCCCCCCCTGTTATTCTCGCTTCTCAAGGACTCAGCATACTGTAGCGCCATGGAACCGTCAGGTGTACGCGCGCTTTATAAATAATTTAAAACTCAAACTCAAAACTCAAACTCCCTGTATGATGAACATCTTACTATCAGGCCCCACCTGCTTGTTTCTATCTATTTTTGGAGACAAGTTCCTACTGCCTAGGACTATGATTGCATCTCCACCAAACAAAAAAGCACTGCAAGGTACAAATCATCCAAGTGTGTTTTCTTTGCAGTTTCACTTTGTAAAGTTATCTGGTGAAGATGCTCGAGGAACAATCACATTTGCAAAGTGACAGACACACAAGATCATTGGAGATATTTCCTCTTTGTCCTTTACACAGTTATACTGTAGGAGACACACCATACATTTACCCAACGAGGTAAATTTACTAATTAGCCAGTAGAAAGTACTCCACTTGGGTTCAGGTGTTGCACAAAACGGTGGACTCTTCTTGGATAAATACGCAAGGCAGGATTCATTCTGGCATGATGCTCATTTCATGGAAATTAAAACTATACAAATTACAGTTAGGAACTAATCTTTTTCTTAAAATATAGCAATTCGCTGAAAAAGACAAAGGTCACAGGGACTTTATAGTTAGGAAATAGATTTTTTTTTAAACTCAGAAATTTACTGAAAAAGCAGAAGTTACAGGTTATGGGTTAGGCTGACATTTCACTCGTTCAAAACCAGAGAAATTCAGCAGTCATGGTTACCTGAGCTAACTATAACTTACGCCCCCGCAATGCACTTCCTATGATCTCACATCAATCATGACATGACCAGTGACATTACTAATGACATCTCAAATTACATCACTGGTGACAGAGAACACATCAACACACAAAGATGTTCTCATCTGTGAAAGGGACTACTATGTGTGCTTTTTTAGGTCAACATTTATTTTTGTTTTTAGACATATTGTCAAGGGTGCCACAACAAAAAAGGTTTACAAAACCATGACAAAGCAAAACAATATTTGACAAAGACTGGCAACCAAAACCAGGTTTATGGCCTTTGCCTTTACCTGGCCATCAAATTTTCAGTGTATTACTTGCTCTCTATTGCAGCAGATGTTTATTTTTGTTGCTGAACGTCATTTATAAAAAAAAATATTGGACAGGATTCACATAAACCATGATGGGTGCATTTTGGGAGCACATGTTTAGTTTGATTTGGGATCTTGTTGTGAACTCAGGGGCTGGTTCAAATAATAGCTTTCCTCTTTCTCAGATAAAAACATAAGTGGGTCACTAGCAGGTCTTACATGTTTTGCTAAAAGCCCATATCTATACTAGTTTAGTGATCCTCACGCTGAAATGGAGTTCAATGTATGTCCCAACCTTGATCCTTACTATACCACCCATCACCATTAAGTAGCAATGATTCTTAATTCACCTTGATATTACTTGTACTGGGCAGATAAGATGTTCCTGCTCTAGTCCTAAACGTTTGGGGTTTTTGTGCCACTTGGAGCTAATGTGAAAATGAAGCAATAGCCATGGACAACATAATGGTAATCTTGGTGAGGTAGTCAGTGGATGTAATTAGAGGTATGGTATGGTGCCCCATGCCAAAGCACTAGGACTAGCACTAGGTAGGTCTTGGAGTCTCAGAGAGTCCACTGCGTAAAACGGAGCCTCTCACAACTGAGATGGGGGAATGATGCCACTTCCCCTGGGATCACAGTTACTGGACTTTGGACGCAGCTATTTTGCGTCTACCGGCTTGTGCACCTGTCACCCTCCCACTCTTCTTTGTTGCTGTGTCTTTCACCCTCCCCCTCCTCTTTCCCCCCTTCATTCTCTGTTTTCTTCCCCTGCTCCTACCCCCTCTTCCCTTGAATCTCTTCCTTTGCCTGCTTTTTTCCTTACATATATGTCCTTATTGTTTGTCTCGACCTAACATGTAACTATGTAGCTATGCTCTAATAACTGTGTAACCTTTGTAACGATGTAACCTGCAACTATGGTCTGATACTCATGTAAGGGCTCTGATACCTTCGGGTCTAGCCAGCGCTATATAAAACCTTTCAAATAAATAAATAAATAATAAATAATGGGTTACAGTGACGAGGGCAAAAAAACACATTTTGTCTGATGATTGAAGGACATATGGATGTTCAACTCTTAAAACAGAACCAAATGTAATTTCTGCAAATCCATTTGTGATTTTAGGTACTGGGTTGCAAGACAATGTTAATTAGTGCAGTCAGTTATTAACACTGTGACTTGCGAGTTGTATTTTGGCCAGCAGAGCACCTGAATGGCCACTCTATACCTCACCCTTTTGTCTTCACATAGACAGGCAACATCTGTCGGAAGACCACCCCACGCAGTTAATCGGTAAGTCTTTCTACATTTGATTGTGGCCTAGAGCAAACTCCAGGGACACGGTGGGGAGCTCTGCCCTGCGAGGAGCGAGCAGCCGATGCATCGCAGTGCGGTGGAGCCGACCGGCGGGTACAGAAGACCCTGCATAGGAAAGCCAGCCATCGCTGCCTGTGCGCTGGGAACTGGGGACCCCTGAAAGCCATCGGTGTGTGAGGAGGCCAGCGGCTACGGGCTGTATCAATACACGGAGCGACCCCCCCCGACTGCCTTGGGGAGAGCCAAGAGGCGGGGAGTCCGACCAAGATAAGAAACCTCCCTGAACAGGCTTGGAAGCCGGGCAATCGAGTGGTGATCCAGGGCAATATAAATAGCTACGCTGAAGGGCACATCTGGGGGAAGTGGGGAAAGACGCAGCTGTGGAAAGATGTGTGTGTATGGCAATAATGGCGGCTTTGTTTTTATTGCGAGATGACACTTTAAGTACGAGCGGAAAGCCGCAGCATCAGATGCCGGTGCTGCAGGCTCATTGAAGGACTACACTATTACGTATAGTGACTCTTAACGAAACATCAGTGATCTGCTGTGAGGGGGCGGCAATCCGATTCTCTACAGACAACACCCAAAAATAATGTGTTTGAAAAGCTCCTGTGTGTTCAGACTACTAAATTAGGAGACCCTGCTAGGAATTTCCAGACACTATTTGGAGACCTATGGAGCATCACATTGTCAGTGTGTGGATAGCGAAATACAGCAATTACGAAAGCTGAGTAGGTGGCTACATGCGGAAGATCGATGCCGCTGAAAAAACAGCTGATCAGCATAAAGTTTACCCCAACTTTAGAGGACACATAACACGGCATTAAAGTGCATGTCATTGTTCTACGTTTAAACGGACAGTATGGGGGATAACTACATTCGCCACATGATCACAGTGGTAGGACTGTGCCTGACCTCAAGATGGCATTTGGAACGCATTCGGACCATGGTTTCTCCCCCCACAAAATCTGACAATCTCTGAGTACTCCTGTTCTCCATCCTGACAGCAGGGTCCGAGCTCTATGTCCATCGCCCGGTGGAGCTGCTCTGTTCAGCAATTAAGGAGATCGGCCTTGGTTCATCCCCTGACTGTCACCCACCCAGCCAGACTATAGGCACAGTTTTTCTCCCAGTCTCCCTATCTGCCCCCCCATCGTATTTCTGTAACTCTGCGTTCTCCTTGTCTCCTATCTATCTATCTGTTCCCATTTAGCACTCTTTCTTTCTTTGTCTTACTTCTTTTGCTCCTATCTCCTCTCACTTGAATCTTTCCCCTTGTCCGCTACACCACCTAGCCCCCTGTCCTTTTGGGCCCATTGACTAAGGACTCCTTCTCCTCTTGTTGGGGAAAGATCCAATATTTATATTCTAGAGTCTCAGCGAACCCGCTGAGAGAGTCCACAGCGCCTAGGGAGCCACTCACAGTTGAGGTATGGTATGGCACCCCTACAGCTATCAATGCACCTGTCAAATCCTCACATTTGTTCAAAAGATGACTGGTCCCAGAGCACATATAGGTGACAAACACACATGAACACCTCATTTGATGTATTCTGCTACCAGTATCACTCATCTGTCAAAATGTCCCTTTCGTGCACAGTGGCAACTGATCCCAGAATATGAATATGAACAATTTGTATCTTCTACAACACTAAAGAGTACTATCAACCAATCAGGGTTGGTGCAGCACAACTACTCACCCACGAGGGTCTCAAGGCACTGGGCGCAGCTCCGTTGAGTGATGGGGTCATCTGAAGAGCCAGGTCTTGAGCTCCTTCTTGAACTGGGGTAGTGTGTGGGCTTGCTGGAGGTGGAGGGGGGTCATTCTAGGCCTTGGCTGCGAGGTAGGAGAAGGATTTTCCTGCCATTCTGGTCTTGTAGATGCATGGAACGGTGGCCAGAGAGAGGTCAGCTGATCGGAGGAGTCTGCTACACTTCCCCTGGCTTCCTCTTGCAGTAGGGTGCTCCTCTTTTCAACTGCAGTAGGGTACTCCTCTTCCCCAGCTTCACAACACTACACTGCACACCTTTCAGCATGGTACTACTCTTTCCCACCCTTGCAACACCTTAAACAAACCTCATGACACTGTGCTACACTTACCCAGAATTCCTCACCAAACACTACAGAACTCTTGCCTGGATTCGCTAAACTTCAAGGCATTTTACAAGGTTTTCCTATTTGCCACCTTTGTATATATCAGCATATCCACATCAACATGATATTTCACAACATCATGCAGACAGGTAGAAAAATCCACTTCCCAAAGCTACCAACCAGCCCCACTCAGCAATGAGTCATCAACCTATGCATTCACTGTACACCAAGCACAGCCTACAGGAGGGGTACTGCGCTTCCTTCCCAATCTTGCCACATAACAGTGAATTATTGAACCAAAATACTTGAGCTCTTACACTATTCATATGAATGTAGTGCATCACATCAAACATTTACAAATTTGAAATCACTTTGTACCAAGTAACCCATGTGGAATTTTACCTTGCTCCACATCTTCTACATAAATAAAGCTAAACACTTCTAGAAGTAAATGTGCTGTCTGGAAAGGAAACAGAAATCCTAGAAACTCCCACAACAGTAAGAAGTCTTCAGACTGTACCAGTTTTAGCCCACAAACTCAAGAAGAATGTAACTTAGATATATATCTTACAAATTTTTACCATTCATAGACTACCAATTTGATTTTGCAAACTATTAATCATTTTTCCTATTTATAAAGAACCATCCCCCAGATTCATCAAAGTCATGTTTTGCGAGTCCTTAATAGCGAATTTTAAGGAGTCGCTATTAAAGACTCGCAAAACGGGATGCATATAGAAATTGCAATATTTTCAGCGATTTCTACTGCTTCCTTATTTGCGATTCGCTAATTGCGAATCGCAAATAAGGAATGGCTTTCCCATTCATTCCTATGGGCCTAAAGGCCCGTAGGAATGAATGGGGAGTAATTCCTTATTTGCGATTAGCAATTAGCGAATCGCAAATAAGGAAGCAATTTCAAGGGTTCCAGGCTGTCCAAAGGACACCCTGTTGCACCCCTGAAATGGTAATGTACACTGGTGTTGCGCACACACATGTCCCAAGGACATGTGTGTGTGTAACATACAACTCAGTAAAATGCACTAAAGGGCATTTTTCTAAGTTTTTGCTATTTACCACGTAGTAAGACTTTGCGGTAAATAGCAGCCCCAGATTGCGAATTCGCAATTTTGAAATGGTTCATGCATTGCATTTAAGGAATCTCAAATTGAGATTCCTTAACTGCAAATAATCGCAATGTAGCAATTTCCAAAATTGCGATTTTTGCATTTGGGATGATGCATCCCAAATGCAAAAATACTGCTCGCAAAGGGCCAGATTCTCAGAATCTGGCCCTTTGCGAGCAGAATTTGGTTTGATGAATCTGGCTGTAAGACTTTAGTCCATCTGGGAATATTTCCACTGTTGAAAGACCCTTTTTTGTGGCAGTGCCCATCACCCTAAAACTTTAATGCTGGTTGTCCTATTTCTACTTCTCCACTAAAAGTTCTTCCTTTCAATTTCCTTGAAGGCTCGCACACACTCTTCAATGAGTGTGCTCTCAACCACTGTCCCTCCAATCCCCTTAGCAAAACTCTATGGGGCCTGCAGAACAATTGACTATGACCCTACAATTCCCGTTTATTGAAGACGAAATGTTGTCAGTTTACCATCACCACATAAAACATACACAGCAAGGAAAGGAGTCACATATCCTAGGTGTAGAAATAAGAACAGAGGTGAAACTGTTCTTCAGACATTGGTAGATGTGCTTCTCTCCTGCGCTGCACAATCAGGTGCCCCATGCTGAGAGATCAATGCTCACAGAAGCCATGAGCTCAAAATCTTTACATTTGTGAGTGAGAGACATTAACCAGCTCCACTTTCTCTCAGATCCTTCACTGCCCTCACAAAGTCATTGTGAAATCCTAATGCATCCTCCTCGGTGTTCCAAATTCCTGTTGCCCAGCCAGTGTGTGAGGTCATCTAGAATATAGAGAATGCTTGTAGGATTGGAATGTCAGTTGGAGATGTGCGCTGAGCAGCGGGAGGCTGCTCCTGGTGGGGCTTGCTTAATATCTTACTTATGGATTAGCTATCTACTTATCTACTTGAAACTAAGATATAATAAACAGTCATACTGCATCTTTCAATTAATTACTTTTTCATAAGTAGCTTCACATCAAGCAAACGGACCAAACAAGTCAGAGCACTATACAAAGTTTATCAAACAAAAAATTGTTTTAAAAAGAGAATTTAACGGTAACAGAGACAGTCATATAGAATAGGAAAAGTGACAGAGATCACATATGTGACTTTGTAGCAAGCTGTAATTTATTGACAGCTAACTCAGGGCCTTACTGAAGTGTTGTAGTTAGGATGCGTTAGATTTGGGGTTCTCTAGTTGGCAGAGGTAGGTACCTTTGACCAAATAGGGACCTTTGTGTCTAGTCAGGGTAAGAGGGTACAATCCTAAAATAACTCCTGCTCACCACCTTGGTAGCTTGGCACAAGCAGGCAGGCTTATCTCAGAGGCAGTGTGTAAAGCATTTGTGAACACATACGGTAACCCAGTGACAACACTACAGATGGACACCAGACAAGTTATAGTATAAAATAAGTATTTTTATATAGACTTAACACAAGACCGCAAACGACAAAAACCCACAATACTGTACTTTAAAGATGGTAGAAATAGCTTAGTTCTCTTTAGCTAGTAAATGCGACACTTTAAGTTCCATGTACCTTTGGATGTGTAACACTATACAACAAAAGTGTTGCAGGGAAGGTGATACGTTGGTTCCTAACACACAAGAACGGTGATGCGTCGGGTCCCTGCTGCTGCTTAGGAGATTTGTCTTTTCTTCTCTGCGTGAGGAGGTGATGCATCAGTTTCTTAATGCGCTTCCGTGGCGATGCGACCAGCAGTGCCGTGATGCGATGAAGATCCGGTGCAATGAAACAAAATGGCGTCTTCTTCTTGATGCAACAACGATGAGTGCACGCCCGGTGGCCGTGCGGCGACTCAATGATTCTTCTGAGTTGCGACAGGACCTGCGACACACTTCTCCGGTGATGTGAGGCGCTTCGGGTGATGCAATGGAGGCAGCGGCAGTACGCTGCTCCGGTGATGCGACGGCGTCTGCTGCGACTGCGGCACTCTTCTCTGGTGCTGCGACAACTAAAGCTGCAGCGGCAATGTGCTTCTTCGTCTTGAGTCGCGCTTCCAGCTCCCAGCAACACGCAGTCTCTCAGAAGACCCAGCTCAACCGCAGGCACTTCAATTCCCAGTAAGGAGAGGCAGGGGAGCTGGTTGATGAAGTCTGTTGTCCCTGAGGATTCAGCAGGAGGCAAGCTCTATCTCAAGCCCTTGGATATCATTTACAAGTTGATTTGAAAGTAGCACAAAGTCATTTCGCCTTTCTTTGGCAGTCAGGCAACCACTGCAGGTCAATCCCCCAAACAGCACTAAGCTTAGGGATAGTCTCCTCCTCAGTTACTCTGGTTCCTCTCCTCCCAAAGGTTCTCCTTGTTTCCCAAAAGTGATCTAAAGTTCTTGGGTCTGGGTCCCGATATTTATACTAGCAAATCCTTTGTCCTCTGAAGGCAGAGGGTCCTGTGCCCAGTCCAAACCTGTTCTGTGCAGTCCTGGAGCACTTTGTTGACAAGACTCCTTCTTTCCTTTGACAGTGTGGGCCAGGGACATCAGATGCACCACAGGAGGTGAAGCCAGGATTGTGCAAGGCAGACCCAGCCCTATTCAGGTCCCAAGTGCAACTTCTCCCACCCATCTACATGCAGATAGCTCTATTCAGCCCTGTGCTGAGTCACCCTGTCTCCTGGAATTCCCCAGCCCCTGTCACTCAAACTCCAGACAAGGAATACACAACCTAGCAGAGGCAGGTTTGGACAGTTAGGCAAGAAAATACCTATGTTCTAAAAGTGGTATTTTCAAACACAGAGTGCTAAAACCACCTTCACTAAAAGATGTATTTTATCATTCTGAGTTTAGGCATAATAAACTCAAATTCCTACCTGGTTCCCTGAGTCAGTTAGGATTATAAGATGTTATAATCAAACTGCCCATTCTGGCCTATAGGGAACAGGTAGCCTTGCAATAGTAAAAAACGAAAATGGCCGTAATTCACTATTAGGACCAGCCACACACACACCAGGCCATGTCCTACCTTTTACCTACAATGCACCCTGTCATTGGGCCTACCATAGGGGTGACTAATATGCCGAAAAGTGAAAGCTTAGGGACTGGCAAGTGGGTGCACTGGCCAGTCAACATGGCAGTACCAGACTGCACACAGGCTCTGCGATGGCAGACCTGAGACTTACTTTTATAGGCTGCTTCTGTGAGTGGCACAACCAGTGCTGCAAGCCCACCAGCAGCATTTGGTTTACAAGCCCTGGGACACTTAGTGCACTGTACTAGGGTCTTACAAGTAAATCAAACCAGCCTATCGTGGAATCACTAATCTATACATCAATTTACCATAGGGAGATCATATACACTTTAGCACTGATCAACAGTGGTAAAGTGCCCAGAGTCATAAAACAGCCAACAACAGGTCAGAAAAAATACAGGAGAAAGGCAAAAAGCTCAGGGATGACTCTGCTAAAAGGGCCAGTCCAACAGGATGGATAGGGGAAAGGGTGTTGGAACAATAGATAATTTAATTTCTTCTTGAAGGTTTCATAGGAGACCAGAGTTTTGATTGTGGCAAAGTGTTCCAGACCTTGGAAGTGCATTCCAACAACAACTGTTTTAAAACGTTTTTCCTTGAAAGTTAGGGTTTCTAGTGGGAGAATTACTGGACTAGCAATGGTTCCCTTCCCATGTGAGATCATCAATTTTAAGGTGACGTCGTTTGGGGTTACTGTGTGAAAAGTTTTGTAGGTGAAGCCTGCTAGCTTAAATCTTGCTTCCATTGGTGCCAATACCAATACAGTAAAAATAGTGCAATGTAATGTGATCAAGTTCATCTCCTTTTGTTACACTATCATACCAACGTTACTAAAACCGTTACCCAAAAATACTACTGTGAGCCTAGATGTCAACAGAAGCCCAGTTATGCTGTGCATTAAAGTAACAAAGCTTGCAGTATTGATACCCTATTAGCCACAACTTTTGAGAATTGGTGACATTACAGGGTTGTTTCATGACCCATACGTAGCCCCTGTACAGCCTCTTATTTGATGTTAAGGGGCACGTGGTGCATACTACAGAGTGTAAATAGGCCTTTGGAATCCCAGCTTTCTTTCTGCTCCTACCATTGCCTTCCTTACACTTGAGACCAGGGCCAGTAAGGGCAATACCTGGAAAGGAAAGGGGAATCTATGAAAAGCAAGGGGGCGCGGCTAACCGCCAAACTTGGAGGCCGCATAATCACTGAGCTCCCGGTCCGGGCCCCTTCCTCTATGCCACTAAACACTGACGGAGGCCGCATCAGTGCCCCAAACGGACTGTGAGGGGCAGTGGAAGTGCAGCGGACCGATAATCTATGCTGAGGTGCTGCTGGTCTAGAGGACAACCCCGACTGGTGGAAAGTGCGTACTGCTTTGACCTGGAGGAAAATGGCGTCCCAGGTCTTCCCCCGTTGGAGGACCACACAGATTTCAGCCTGCAGAGGGGGCCAGCGCGTACCCTGATCATTCCCCATTTGCCTTGGAGATAGAGGAAGGTTGCGGCCCGTTGGGCCCCTGCCGAGTTCATAAATAAGGTGAGCTGGGGCACGCTCCACTCGGCGGAGCTTCCGGGGAGGCCGCCCTGCTAATCGGCTCCTGGGGCGGCGGCTCCTTTGGTGGCGCAGGCTACTGGGTGAATGCCCTGTCACAACTAACAGCGAGCGACAGAGCAGCATCGGTATCATACAGCGCAAGTAAAAAGGTTTCAGAGATCACGACGGTTCCGTGACTGTGAAAGCGCCGAGTTTAACTAAGGAAAGTGATTCCCTAAAGCCCCGGCTGGGGCCGTGGACTGGGGGTGAGAGGTGGTTGTGCATCCAGCAGAAGCTAAGGCACAAAAAGAAAAGTATCCGCTGCCTCACAGATAAGAACAGGACAGGATTCAAAGAAAAGATTTTCCTCCGCCCCCCCCCTTTTTTGTCACAAGATTGTTCATCAAAAGATTGGTGCTGCTATTGAAGTATTCCTGGTTGTGTCTTGAAAAAGGATTTGGTCCATTTTTAGAAACCCCTACAGACCAACCGTATAACTACACTCAGAAGAATAACAAGAGCCCTGAGGATAGTTTGGACACTCCTGGCCCAAACTTGAAACGCGTCGGCAACCCAGCAAGAGCTAATTATACGCATTGAATGTTTATCAAAATATAATTGCCTCACGCTCTCGTTTGCTCTTGTATTGAATTGGCTCTTTTCATAGATTGATTTGTTTTTGATAAATTGTTTGTATTTTACACTAAATTGTCGCATTGTAATGTCTATGGTCTAGCACTGTGTTTGCGGGTTGTAATACTTGTAATTTTCCTTTCCACACAGTTCGTAAGTGTCATCGTGTTAATTTTGTTTTGTCAAATTGTAAATAATTGTGTATGGTGTATTCTCTCTTTGCCTAAAAAAAAGTTTGAAATAATCATTGAAAGAAAAGGTACAAAATAAATATACCGGACCAAATTCAAAGTTATTGTTTATTTGGTCCCCAGTGTGAAGTAATTGTGAGAGAGGGCAAAGTTTGTTTGCTGATTCATATAGGGTCCAGCCCTCCCTCAGCCCCACCAAGGACCTATCTCCCTTTGTGTGCTGTCACAACCCTGGCGCAATCCCCTACAGCATGCCTGAGAGGAGCGGCATATAGTTGACTTAAGATGAAGTTACGGGACTGTGTGAGATCCCGTAGCGGGGGCCACGCTGGATCCAGAGGAGTGAAATCCCAGTGCTGTGCTGCTAGATGCCTAGCCTGGGGCGATTTCCACGGGGCAAATAATATCTGGAACTAGCACACTGATCCCCAGGAACTTAGCCTACAGGAAGATTCTTGGCCCACATTGGCACTGCGGCTCCAACGAGTCATAGACTGGGTGTGGGGCTTTTGGTATTACACCCTACTGTGAAAAATGTTAGCACCTTAAAATGGATATCAAAGCCCTTGTTGAGCACACATGAAAGTAAAGTGAAATCCACACATTATTAGCTCTTGTTGACTCTTTTGAGAGGTGCTCTGTGCCGGGCAGTGAACTACCCGCCTTTGGATGCTCTGGTTGCCCGCTGCAGGTTGGGGAACTCACTGAACTGCCATAGATCAGCGCTCCCTCAGGGGGTGGGGAGGTATTTGGACCTCTCGCCTACGGACTTGGAATTTGCGTTAGGCGTATTACCCATCAACAAACCTTTGGAGGTAAACTCAGAAAGGGGATTTGTCTTGGTGGATTACTTCTCCCCTAACTCTCCGATGCAGTGAGTCAACATCGCTTAGGGCCCAGGGTGCAGCGGGACGTCAGCCAAAATAGGTACAATGAACTGGCCTGCGACATAACTTGTGTCATTTGGCTGTGATAAAGACAATTGGTGTATTTGGACGACGGCGGAGGCCGGCTTGGAATTGTGCAGCAAAGACGGCCTCTAGGGGGTTACTCCTCATGAGGGCCTATCTTGCAACCATAACATAGATAGAGTGGAGCTGGCATAAGGAAATAACAGTGAGTGTACCACCTGCACCTGACCCTGTTGACAAGGACTTAAATTAATCAGGGCCTGGATATTCCCAATCCCTGGCTGACAGATAGCTGCAGCGAGGCCGTCACTCCCGAAGGGATCTTAAACTAGCCCAGATACAACTATAACGCCTATCTAGAAGAGACAAGAAACATTAGAACTGAAGTCATACAACCAGAACCGGATCAGTTGATGTAGTCTTGATGGTAGAGAATCTTAATTGCAAAGACAAGACGGTATGGACTATAATTCTTAGAATATACTAACCCCATCATTCCATACCTAATTCTGATACCGTACCAGTGGCACCATGAGACATACGTAGGGCAGAAATCAGGATACAGAAGACCTTAGCGCGGCCACGACCACCACATCTATGAAGATGATGCCTCCCACGGCGGAGGGCACATAGCCAGACAAACTGGATCTCATTCTCTAAGAAATCCAACAGTCACGTGCACTAATGGAACAGTAACTGGGCTCCCTCACGGCCGATGTTGCGATGATTTGACATGACCATAAGAAATTAGCCAAAAAGGTAGCTGCCAACAGAGCAGCGGTGATGGAACTGCTCCCAAAACAAAAGGAACAGTTGAATTAACTGTAACGGCTGCAACATCAACTTATAAATCGGCATTATTGGCCTACCAGAGAACTCAGATGGTCAAAACCCAACGATCTACATAGGAACTTGGCTCAAATCGCTTATGCCTTCGGGACGTTTGACCGACACCTTCTGCATCGAAAAAGCCCACAGGGTTCCAACAAGGAGAAGAATACCAGGCATGCCGCTCCACCCTGTTGTGACTATAGTACCCAATTACAGAGATCGGGATCAGATTTTACAAGTTGCAGGGGAAAAAGCACCAATCATGAAAGACAATGTACGTATATAATTTTACCCTGACTACACACTCCAAGTGCAGAAACAAAGGGCACAATACCATGAATCAAACAACACTTACAGGCTACAAATCTGAAATATGCCCTTTTATATCCGGCAAAACTCAAAATTATCCATGAGCAAAAAAGCAACTACTTCGATACCCCAATGGAAACATGGGAATGGATTGAACACACCTTTCTGGATCTGCCTATCAACTCCGTGCATCGGTGGTCAGAGGAGACACAAAACAAGAGACCACAATCGCAGCAGCAGCGATCAAAGCCCAAACGATTCGATGAAGACACAGCTCCAACACCAGCAGTAGTGCTGGTTGAGCAGAGAAGGACCGTTATCTCTGCCGCTAAATTTAGAGACACAAGAATAGTTACAGAGGATGAGTCGTCTAGTGGAGACGCGGCTCAGTCGGAACCAGACCATAGCCCGCCACTGTAATCTTCGCTGTACTCCCATACTGGGAATACACTCCTCAATTGAAAGTCTACAGTCAGAACGGTTGATAGAGATAAAGCTGTACCATGATGGTAGACTGCTTGGGATGCAGTTTGTAAGTAATATCCATACAGATCAGAGAAATAATTTGGAACTCCCTGCACAACAACGGAACTATGCTACTTTCCTAAATTCGGGCGTGTGTCTGCTCTTTGCTGTTTCCCTCATGGGACTTGAACTTTGCCTTGAAGTGCGGGTGATAGGGCCCCGGGGCCGGTGTTTGGCAAAACCCCCCTTTTTTTTTTGTTTAAGAGAAGTTACCCTTTGATGGCTCCCCAGAGTTACTTTTAGCCATGACCCCTAACGCAGCAACAAATGTTGAATATTTTGTGTTGTAAAGTATTGTTATTAATGTTTGGTCGAACCAAGTTCCGCGTTTGGACCATGTATTGGGGTGTTACATTGTGATACTGACAGGCCGAAGTTTACAAACATTATATACCCGCTGGCTTATTCCCATACATATAGATGGCTAGATCAGGAACGACACAACATTATACTTGTTTTACATGGAATATTAGGGGAATGGGTTCGCCCCATAAAAGGCATAGGATACATGCCCAATTGATCTGCCGTAAAGTACAAATAGTGTTTTTGCAGGAACTCACCTAGCCGCTATGGAAGCCACTAAGCCTCAGAATACATGCAGAGGGCAATTGTATACTACAACCTATTCCACATTTGCATGAGGCTCAGCCATTTGGTTATGAGCCGGGGTCCCATTCGAAATTCAAGAAAAATGTACAGATAAGGGGAGAAGATATGTCCTGACCCGGGGCACATTAGATGGCAACCCTATAGTGCTGGGAAATCTGTTTGCTCCGAATTCAGATCAGGAACCTATACCCAAGTCAGTACGGCACTGGCTGATTGGTCAGACATTGGTTCGATACTAGGAGGCGATCTTAATGCCGTGGCAGATACTGTTCTAGACAGATCCCACCTTCCTTTGGCTGTGACCCAATCATTACGCCAATCTAAAACATTGCAGAATTGGGCACAGGGTTTGGACCTTATAGACATATGGCCTAACCACAATAAGGGAATGAGAGAATATTCATTCTATTCTGTTATACACGTCCTTTGTACAAGATTCGATCATGTTCTATGCAGTTCATTGCTACTTACACAGACCACTCACGCTGCCTATGTAGGCAAAACCATATCAAATCACAGTGCACTTGAGGTTCTATTCGCATGGAGACGTGCTCCAGCCCCAGTCCTCACATGGCGTCGCGATTCCCGTTACTTAGAAGATGGGGTATATCATGCAACACTAGCATCTACCATATCCCATTATTTCTCTGAAAATGCAGGCACAGCATCCTCTGTGGGGCTGGAATGGGAAGCATTTAAGTTGGTACGAAGAGGCACAGCTATCAGTACTTCTTACGGAGCCAGACAACAGGTACACCGGGAGCTGCAGGACATTGAAGGCAAACTACACACTCTTGAAACTAAGGTGGCCCAAGACCCTATGACAAAACCAGAACTCCAGGAAGCATGCATTAAATATGCCGATCTGTTAGATCAACTGCGTATAATAGATAACCCTGGGCGGGTAACTCTGCTCCGCCAGCGGAGTTTGCAGAGATTTGCCTACTCCACGCTCCGTGGCGAACACGGAGGTAGGCAAAATTCTGCCTCTGTGGCGGAGCGGAGTTAGCCGCTTCATCCCCCCTCCCAAATGCTTAAAAAAGGATAAATAAGGCACTTACCTGCATATCTGCAGCCTCCCATGCCTTGCCGCTCTGCTTCCTGGCTCCTCTCGCGTCTGTGACGTCCTTCTTATAAAAAAAACACTACGTTGTACGTCTTGCGAGTGCACAAGTGCACACGCAAGCCTTAAAACATAGTGTTTTTTATACCTTTTTAAAGCATTTGGGTGCAGGTAGGGAGCTGGGAGGGAGCGGAGCGGAGCTATGGCTAGCTCCAAGGAGATTTTTCGAACTCCGTGGAACTACGCGTAGAGACACTACTCCAGCTCTGCCCAGGACTAATAATAGATCACCGTACTTACCTTAAAAAAAACATGTGCAGAATCAGATATACCAGGTACCCCACTGGCACGAATCCTGAGAAATGCTATCCCTTCAATGCCTATATTAGAAATTTGGATGCCCCAACGTATCAAAGTCATTACACAAATGGATATTAATAAAGCCTTTAATTATGAATACAGAGTACTTTATACGGCCCCCGCAAATTGACCACTCAGAGATCAGCGCATTCCTAGACACAATAGAACACCCGCAGGTATCAGACGAGGATAAGACAATGCTGGCTGAGCCTATAACACTTGCGGAAATAAAAGCTGCAATAAAGGGCCCTCCTAACAATAAAACTCCAGGATTAGATGGCCTCCTAGCAGAGTTTTATGCTACACAACAATTAGCTCCACAACTGCAGAAATTATATGATGAAGCCATTGAAATAGGTACACTACCCCCCTCTACAACACAAGCACTAATAACCTCACTCCCCAAACCCCTCAAGGGACCACTCTCTGTTATCCATATTCCGGCTGCTCTCTTTGCTGAATATGAAATTTTAAATTTTAAGTAAAATCCCAGTTAATCGCCTGCAGCCCTCGTACTGAAGTTGGTACATATAGACCAGTGTGGCTTCATCCCTGGGCAGAGTTCATCTTTAAATATACATGGACCATGAAATGTCATGTTTGCTTGCACCACAGGGGAACCTGAGGCTGGTTGTGTCACGTTGTATATTACTCAAGCTTTCGACTCATTGGACTGGGAATATATGTTGGCCAAGCTACAGAAATTTAGGATCCAACAAGCTTACAGTCGCTGGATCCAATGACTCTATCATCATCCCACGGCAAGGGTACATTCAGGATCACACATCTCAGAATCCTATCAAGTACAACGCGGCACAAGGCAGGGCTGCCCTCTTTCTCGCAGATTGTTTGCTCTTGCCCTTGAACCACTCGCCCACAAACTGCGAGAGTCCTCAGCGGTTTGGGGTATAAACATAAACAGTGCTCATCGCGCCCTTTCACTTTACGCTGATGATATTATCCCATACACTTGAAAAGTCCAAAACAACTTGAATACTGCAGCACAACTCTTCACATAATTTGAACACGTAGCAGGATTAGCAATTAATTATGAGAAATATTATACCTTTCCCTTTAGTACACAGACGGAAGAACAGGTTATACTATTTGGAGACCGTGAGTTAACAATAGCCCACAATACTTTCAAGTCTCTAGGGATTCAGATATACAGAACCAAAGCTGATCTTATAGAGGGTCATCTACAGGCGATTCGCTCCTTGAGGGCTCAAATTTCATTTTGGACATCACTGCCTCTCAGTGGCGGGACGATTAGCAATCTCTAAAATGGTTATGCTCCCGCACTTGCTTTATTTTTTTACAAATATGCCAGTGGTAATTTCGAGAACAGTGTTTGCAACCCTGTATACACTATTGACCACTCTAATTTGGGACACAGGTCGTAGGAGCCTGAACTTGGTAAAGCTACAACTTCCTTCAGATGCCGGGGTTGGGGCCCCCAGATTCTTATGCACACTGCCTATCAGCACAATTACAATGGCTCTTGTACTGGTTAGCAGGCTGTAACTTGCAAGAAATCACATACTCGGAATGCATGTTGGCAAAGGGCATGCTGCATAAACTACTTTCCCCAAGCAGATTAATACTGCACACAGCGGAACCCTTCTTAGAACTGCATTCACATACTGGAAGCAGGCACTAAAGTACATGAATATCCTTACTGTATATGCTTCAAATACACCACTACTGGGCATTCCCACTAATCTAGGAACACTTACTACCTGTAAATTGGAACCCTGGTTGCAAGCCGAAGTGACAACGATAGGGGACCTCTTTGGGGATTATTTGTTGCTTCTGCATACAGATTTTGTAGATGTACGAGGGGTCACAGAGACCTTGTTCGTGACTGATGCAAGTCTGTTACAATATGTCAAGAAATACTGGGTGCCTAATGGAGCAGAACCAGACTCTCAACAGTTGGTCCACCTAGTGTATCTTATGGGAACGGGCAGTCATAGAATTAGCTTGTTCTGTCAGGGCATACGCTCACACCGCCCTTCTCCATTAATTGCCACACGTGCCAAATGGGACCAGGACATGGACAGATCAGTATCAGAGCAAGAATGAGCAATAATTTTAGCATATCCAAAACGAACCTCTCGCGACACTCGCTTTTAATTTATAGACTATATGATAACCCAGAGAGCATACCTGACCCCACACAGGATACATGTGATTTTCTCTACCATTCTCCCACATTGCCCTAGATGTCCTGAACCAGGTACAGATCTATTACATGTGCTTTGGTCTTGTCCTAGTCTGGGGAGATACTTGAACGGAATCACTACAGTTTTAAAAGAGATTGTGGGAAACATGGGATGGCATAAAGTAGAGACAAGTATTGTAGGATTATATAGAAGACGCAAAGAATATAAGATCCAAGTCAGATTTGCAGATCTAACCCTACTTCTTGCTAAACGTGGGGTTACTAGAAGATGGAAATCTCCTGTGGCCCCTTCATTGCTCAGTTGGAAGGAAGAAATGGAAAAATGGGGATTAGCGGAGAGCGTAGATATTTGCAGAGAGGAAAAAAGAGGCCCCAGAAAGGTACCAGTCGCAATAAACTGGGATTATCTACTAGAAACCTTTAAAGCGGCCAAAGCCTTTATCCCATGAGGAGCCGTAAATGTCACTATACTCCACTATCAGGGTCCTGCTCAAATGTGAGACTACTTATTCGCACCCTAGACATGGTATTTGCCATTGTCCAGATCTCCTTTGGTTATATTTACCTACATTCCATGAAGACCCTATCTAACTAAGTATAGATTATACTTTTTCATGGTCGTAAACTGCCTCTTAGATTCAACTTTACAGATTGGACTACCTAACGTTTCCGGTCAGCCCGTCAGCAGGGGAGGTGTGTTTTGAGTTAATGGAAAATGTATATTACTAGCTAAATCTTGGTCCAGGAATATAATACAACTCTTGTGATAGCAGGATGGCAAGATGAAACTGCTCAGTTTAGTCCCAAGAAGCAGGAACTAAAATTATGGTATAAAGTTAAATTACGGTATAATATTACATTATCAATGTCATTACCATGTACATGTATGTAATCCTGCTATATAAAATATCACTCTTGAAAAATCCTTTTTTTCTTTTCCATGTACTGTAACTAGAGGTAATGAATCAAATGTGTTAAAAAAAATAAAGAATCTATTGAAAGCAACTGATCTCCTTGGACAGCTGTAATTGTTGGTTGTTTGTTTGCCCAAAAGAATAGTGTTTTCTCTAATTCTTCTATTTTCACAAGGACAGGCAACATTGTTAACCAATGACTTCTTCTGTGCTTCCACTACAGATATCGGTATCCATGAAATTGCACTTAGGCAGCACATGAATAGCAGGTGACTCAGAGGTGAAGGCACTTTGTTTGTCAATGAAACAACATGTGAGTAAGAATTGTTCTGGAAAACTGGTGGACAAGAGGTTATGTCATGTTTATGGCACCCCCAGGATTCTTTTCTTGTTCTGGCCTTTAAGATGTCATTTCTATATGTTGTGTCTTTACTCTCTGAACATCTTATACATTTTCAAGGAATGGCTAAAATAAGTACAGATCCCTCTGTAGCCTAAGGCACTAATTAAATATATATCTGAGAACAAATTACGTTTGTTGCTGACAGTCTTAGTGCGCTGGTCGAGAATCAGAAGGCTCTGCAGTATTAAACTAATGCAATATGAGTGACATTGGCCGTTTTAAGTATCTTCATTTTACTTTCACCAAGTTTTATAAAAGTGTCACCCACACAAATACCTCGCGATACATGTCAAGTCTGGATCAATTCAGCAGAGCTTTAGTAATGC
Source organism: Lissotriton vulgaris (assembly GCF_964263255.1). Lineage (NCBI taxonomy): Eukaryota > Metazoa > Chordata > Amphibia > Caudata > Salamandridae > Lissotriton > Lissotriton vulgaris. Next base: position 884,946,236 of record NC_141689.1, on the reverse strand, counting down.
TTTTATGGTTGTGCTTTAAGAGAAAAAAGACAATTTCAATATGACTAAATGATTTGGAAGTCCTACACTCTCATAAGTAGCGCTGCACACTAAAATTTGAAAATTGATATCACGGTTGCCAAATTGAGGCTCTCATTTCAGAGGGCTGAGGGTTGATATCAGAATAATATTTAGACGGAACTACTGTTTTGTAATAAGTTGAACAGGAGCTACGTGGCTCCATTTTCCAGCCTACCTGAAAGAAGATATATTTGTTTACTATATTATATCTCTCTACCTTTGTGGTCCGGATGTGCTTGTCTGACACTAATGCTTCTCCCCAACAAGAGTTTGTTATATTCACCCTGTGCCTTTATCTGCCTCAGCTTGTGTCTCGCGCTGAGCTCGTGCTATCTCATTCTGTTAACGAGTTGAGCGTTCGGTCCAACGGCAGTTAGATGCCTGTTTGGTCCCGGTCTTGCTGGTTGGGTTTTCTACGTCTGCTCTTATTAAAGCACCTAACCCAAGCGACACTGGTGTACAGTCTTCTTCATTGTTTACAACATTTATGGCGACATCGGATGCGTACTTCGCTTTACAACCCACAAGGAAATGGACTATGCGAGAGGGTAAACAGGCTTGTTAAGGGCACTATGCAGCTTGCTTTAGCCTCAGGTCGTTCAGATAAAAGAAATGCTGTGGGCATACCGCACAACGATACATAGCAACATGTCCATGACGCCTTTTGAACTCATGAGGGGGAGATCAGTGGGTACGAAACTGATTCCTACTTGGCTACATGAGAAAGTGGTGAAGGTGGGTTGCAACATCCCGAAAAATCACAGTACTTCAACTAATATAGCTGAAGGGGACTTGGTTAAAGTGAAACCAGGCGGAAATCAGAGAATGTTTAACAAATTTAGAGGGCCTTACCAAGTTAAATTGGTTGTTGGTAACTACATAAAGTTACAGAATGGACAAACTTGGAATCTCCGCAGGGTAGCACTTTACCAAAAGAGAGACAAGCCAACAATTTCAGTGCCGGATACTAAAAAGGTTGTTGGAGAAAAGATTTGCAGACCACTCCGTAAAAGGGTTGCACCTGCTTATTTAAAAGACTTTGTGTAATATAGCTTATTTAAGGAAGGGTGTGGGGTTACATGGTCCATTGTGATCTCAAGGGAAAACTGAGGGTTGAATGTAGTATCGTAATTTTCGTGCTTCATGTGATCTTTACAGTATGTTGATGTAAATTCTTGCCTAACTTGATTTTGTTTCTTTCTGTTTATTTATTGTTTAAGGAAAAGAGATGTGTTATATTCACCCTGTGCCTTTATCTGCCTCAGCTTGTGTCTCGCGCTGAGCTCGTGCTATCTCATTCTGTTAACGAGTTGAGCGTCCGGTCCAACGGCAGTTAGATGCCCGTTTGGTCCCGGTCTTGCTGGTTGGGTTTTCTACATCTGCTCTTATTAAAGCACCTAACCCAAGCGACACTGGTGTACAGTCTTCTTCATTGTTTACAACAGAGTTATAATACTCTGCTTGATGATGATGTTGCAACTGATGCTTTTAAAGGGTTGCATGACACAATATCGAGAATAACTATATGGACACACCCAAAAGTTAGCCCAAAAATATCAACAACCAAAATAGCTTGACCCTGTACTTAAACAGTGAAAATATCGCTGAACAAGTATCTAAGATAACAACTACCTTGAAAACATATAAAATATATTTCAAAATAAAATTAACAAATATATATATATATATATATAGAAGAAGGGAGTTGGTTCCTCCTGAAACGCGTCTGGCGATACGAACATTCGAGGTGGTTTCCCCATGTTTTCTGCCATCAGCATGCTGCAAATAAACCTTGCGTTTATGTTGCAAAGCTTCCAGGCTGGTCTTCTTCAATTTGGGACTCTGGTTTTGGTTGGATGTTAGCGGCCGATCCCGGTCGTGAAGGAGGCCCCTCGTGAAAGTGCGAATCTGAGTCAGCACCAACCGGTGTTCTGACCCTTAGGATGGGAGGCGAGTGAACACTATTCCAGTGTGTGTTTACCCTGGCGCAATTTGCAGCAATAAAGCAAGGTGACAAGAGGCTGGGCACCCCTTCAATCCACTGGGGTTTTAATTTTGCGTATTGTGACTGAACCGCGCACCCACTTGGGATCACTATCCTTGCACTACAACACCCAAGAGGCTGTGGGTACGGCCACGCCCCTTTCCCAGGGGCAGGTGTTTTGCATATATTAAAGACAGCAGCGAGTTCGTCTAATTGCATCAAACGCCACAGAAGAAGCGAGTTGGTTCCTCCCGAAATGCGTCTGGCGATACGAACATTCGAGGTGGTTTCCCCATGTTTTCTGTCATCAGCATTCTGCAAATAAACCTCGCATTTATGTTACAAAGCTTCCAGGCTGGTCTTCTTCAATTTGGGACTCTGGTTTTGGTTGGATGCTAGCGGCCAATCCCGGTCGAGAAGGAGACCCCTGGTGAAAGTGCGAATCTGAGTCAGCACCAACCGGTGTTCTGACCCTTAGGATGGGAGGCGGGTGAGCACTATTCCAGTGTGTGTTTACCCTGGCGCAATTTGCAGCAATAAAGCAAGGTGACAAGAGGCTGGGCACCCCTTCAACCCACTGGGGTTATAATTTTGCGTATTGTGACTGAACCGCGCACCCACTTGGGATCACTATCCTTGGACTACAACACCCAAGAGGCCGTGGGTACGGCCACGCCTCTTCCCCAGGGGCAGGTGTTTTGCATATATTAAAGACAGCAGCGAGTTTGTCTGATTGCTTCAAACGCCACAGAATAAGGGAGTTGGTTCCTCCCGAAATGCGTCTGGCGATATGAACATTCGAGGTGGTTTCCCCATGTTTTCTGCCATCAGCATGCTGCAAATAAACCTTGCGTTTATGTTATAAAGCTTCCAGGCTGGTCTTCTTCAATTAGGTTGGATATATATATATATATATTGCGAGCTCACTTTCCGTCTTACTTCCTTCCCTCCCGACAGGGTGCTTCGTATGCGGGATGATGGACACCACGCTGGTCTCCAGGACCTTAGCTAATTTGCACCATAAAGTACACAGCACTCGCAGGAACGTACCCAACAAGTTCTTTATTGGGTTAACACACACTCAGACGCGTTTCGGCAACTGCCTTTGTCAATAGAGGCCGGCGCTGCTTTTCGAGGAAGACTTCTTCTTCCTGGGCCTGCTTTACGACTGTGTTACAGAATTCTCATGGTTGGACCTTCATATACTGCATGCTCAATTGACCCCGCCTTTAGTAAGTGTGTGCTTAGTAGCTGGTTACATTGTTGGAATAATGCATACTGGGTTATGTAGTCCATCAAACACTATAGTTTACCCTTAGTAGGTTCTGTTAGCAGTCTTTTTCAGCATGCAGTATATGAAGGTCCAACCACGAGAATTCTGTAACACAGTCGTAAAGCAGGCCCAGGAAGAAGAGGTGTTCCTCGAAACGCGTCGGCCCTGAAATGGTTTACCGATTCAATCAAAAATGTATGCCAACAATAAAACTTCACGTTTTCAATATCAGCGTGTGCGCTTTAAATGCTTGTGGGCCTTTGGAGAAAACAAATTCATACGCGGTGCCCATGCCACGCTGAGCTGCACCGTCCTTATACTTCAAGGAGGCTGGAGGAAGAAACAATTCTTCACTTCTCAGTGCTGCTTTTGGGCTCAAAATGAACAACGGTTTGAACACGGAGTCCTACAAAGGAAAATTAATATGCTGAAAAAGACTGCTAAGGGTAAACTATCGTGTTTGATGGACTACATAACCCAGTATGCATTATTCCAACAATGTAACCGGCTACTAAGCACACACCTACTAAAGGCGGGGTCAATTGAGCATGCAGTATATGAAGGTCCAACCACGAGAATTCTGTAACACAGTCGTAAAGCAGGCCCAGGAAGAAGAGGTGTTCCTCGAAACGCGTCGTCTCTGAAATGCTTTATCGGATTCAATCACCGCTGTATGCCAACAATAAAACTTCAGGGGGAGGAGCTTTGCGCGGATCCAAGATGGACGCGTGAGCACAGGGCACCTAAGACCCTCTTCGCCTCCCGCATCTATCCTGCCACAAATCCTGATTTGAACTACGGGTACTTATTGACTATGCCCTGCTGATTCTGTGGACTTTTTCGGAACTTAAATCGAACGCCGAAAACTGGACTTGCTGCGTCCTGAAGTTTGCGGCCTACATCGTAGACCATCCCCGGACTTGAGTCCCCGAGGTACCCAGGTGGCAACTCAACAACAACGGCCAGTTTGACACGCCCACAGCCCCTGTAGTACTTTCGGTTTCGTTTTGGGCCATTGTTGACGACGCTCTACGGCCGCCCCATTCGACTTCTCGTCCCAGCTCCGGATCCTACATTTGCTCTGGTTCTTAGCCCTCTTGCCCTTGAGGTCCATCAAGAGCGGGATCATTTTGACCAGATCACAACGACTCCGCGGGAGTTTGACGCCCACTATGGCGGGCAAGGTGGATACCGAGAAGCGGAACACCAAGGGCACGCATCGTGGGGGTATTATTCAAACCCTGACCATAGAGAGCTACACTCGCCCGAAAGGGTCCTCAGGTGGAGCGAGCAAGGCTCTTGAAGGGACTGGAGATGGTACTCCTTCATCGGAGGAGCCGACACTAAAGGACATCATGGGCGCCATTACTAGTGTTTGGACGGCATGGGTCAACAATATGAAACTCTTGCTGCAAAGATCGACACGGTGGCGATCGAGGTTAACCTCATTAGGGCGGACCTGGGTAAGACGAATGAACGGGTCAAGTCTCTGGACATTAAAACTGCGAGCTTGACCACTGATGTCTCGGACCTTCAGGCTGAGGTTCGCACTCTCCATACCTCCAACGACCAGTTTGCCCGCCGGCTGGAGGATTTCGAGAGCCGGGCCAGGCGCAACAACGTCCGCATCGTGGGAGTTCCGGAGAACTCTGCGGACGTCTCCACGGACCTTCTGGTGGAGGATCTGGTCCTTAAACATCTTGTACCTAAAGGCCTCAGTAACTTTTTTACCGTGGAGCGAGAACATAGAGTTCCCGGTGGGAAGCCCAAGCTAAGGGCCGCACCAAGACCTATCATCGCCAGGATCTTTAATTTCCGGGACCGGGACCCTATCCTGCAAGCTTCACGAACCACGGGTCCCACCAAATTTGACAATGCCTCAGTCAGTTTCTATCCAGACTTCACCCAGGCGGTGCAGAAACAACGCATGGGTTTCACCGGAGTGAAGAGACGGCTTAGAGATATGGGCCTGAAATATGCCATGCTTTTTCCTGCCCGACTGAGGATCGAGTATGAGGAGCGGGCGTTTTTCTTCGATCACCCCGAAGTGGCCAGTGACTGGTTGGACACATTGCCATCAAATCAAACGAGCGGCGAGAGCTCGAGAGGTGCAGAGGGAGGCCTGGCTGAACAGGAGTAGTGAATCTGCAGCGGCGAACTGGTTACTTTGGACTTCTGGCAGCGGCTTTCTAATAGACTTGCTTTATAATGTGGATACCCGGGGGTGGGGGGAATCGGGCCTCCTCTTCCTCCTCTGGGGGCTTTCTCTCTCTTCTTGTAGGTTAGTTTAATGGGGTGACAGGCACACTGCAAGTTGGGGTGGCTTTCTGGTCTAATGCAGGGGTGCAGGGTGGGGGGGTGTGGTTTTTCAGGGTTCCTTTGGGGGTGGTGGGGGGGTCTTTTCCTTTTTGTTTTGTTCGAGGCTGCTTTATATCCTGTTGTTTATTCTGTGTGCTTATTCCCGGGCGAGGGGGACTGGGTGCTCAGTGCAGGACAGGGGGGGGGGAGCTTAGGATGCTAAGTTGGAACGTTAACGGTCTTGGAGATAGGATAAAGCGGGGTATTGTATTGCAATATTTGAAACGCTGTGCCCCAGATGTGATTTTGCTCCAGGAGACACACTTGGTTGGAAATGCATGCCACGCACTAAACCGACGTGGCTACCGTATGGTGGCACACTCAGGGTTCACATCTGGTTCGAGAGGGGTGCGGGTCCTGGTACGAACTTCCCTCCCCTTGGAGATAGATGACGTAGTGTTGGACGACAGGGGCCGCTATGCGGCTATTACGGGTCGGTGGGAAGGGAAAACAGTTTCCATCTTGTCAGTGTATGTCCCCCCTGGTCTACAGTCTACCACATTTGCTGATTTGGGGTATGTGATCCTGGGGCTTCCTGACGGCATGCTGGTAGTGGGTGGCGATTTTAACTCTGTAGTTAGTGGGGATCAGGATCGTAGCCCCCCCAGAGCTCTGCCTGCGGCACAGCTCTAGCTCGGGAAGCTCCTGGATACGCTTGGGCTAGTTGACTGTTGGAGGCAGTTACACCCTGGTCAGCTCCAATATACTTTCTACTCAGGTGCACACAGGAGTCTATCGAGATTAGATTATATTCTTATGCCAGCAGCGCAGATGGTCTCTGTGCGGGAGGTTAGGCATTTGGCCAGGGGGATCTCTGATCACTCTCCGCTTTGGCTTACAGTTGACATGCAATTGGGTGCTGAGGGCCGTATCGCTCCGATCAACCCCTGGCACCTTCGTAACCCTAGGATCAGGTCGGAGGTAGTGAAATGTATGGACTACTACTTCGCTGAGAATGAGGGTTCGGTATCCTCCCCGGTTACATTGTGGAAGGCCTATAAACCAGTGATTCGTGGTCAAGTCTTGTCCCTCATTGCCAGCGAAAGGAGGCGTAAGAATGCCGCGGCGGTGGATCTGGAAAATGAGATCACTGACTTAGAGGGTCAGATGGAGTCCGGGGTCACTCCGGAGGTGATGCATTCTCTGGCCCAGAAACAATCTGATTATAAGGCGCTGGTCACTGATGCAGCCAAGGCGATGCACCGTGAGCAACAGGGGCGTTTGTATGATGTTGGTGATAAGGCGGGAAAGTTGATTGCATGGCTGGACAAAAAGGATAGATTGAACCGGGTGGTGCCTGTTATTGAGCGTATGGATGGTGTGCGTGTCGTGGAACCGATTGATATAGTCCAAGCATTTGCCCAGCACTCTCAGGCGGTTTATGCACCAGTCTCTGATAGGCCGGAAGAGGATTCGCATCTATTGCTTCGAGATATCGCCCTTCCTAGCCTGTCGGATTCGGACAAGGAGCTTATGGAGGCGGATTTCTCCACTGATGAAGTAGCGCTTGCTATCCGTTCGCTTCGTTCCAGGAAGGCCTCGGGCCCGAATGGGATACCGGTGGAACTGTATAAACTATGCCCCGACAAAATGGCACCGTATCTTTGTCGGATGTTCCTGTCATCGCGAGATCTCGGCTCTCTTCCTCGAGATCAGAGATTGCATCCATTGTGGTCATCCATAAAGATGGCAAGCTCGTGATCATTGCTCATCGTATCGGCCGATTTCGCTCTTGAACGTTGAGCCCAAAATTCTCGCTAAACTTCTGGCAAATCGGCTGGTTACGGTGATTGTAGACTTGATTCACCCGGACCAATCTGGATTTATACCCCACCGTAATACCGCGCTCAATCTACGTCGCCTCCATGGCGTCTTAGCAAGGGCGGGGTCTCTTCGAGAGCCGGCCATTTTGGTTTCTCTTGATGCCTCGATGGCCTTCGACATGGTTGAGTGGCCATATTTGTGGGCTGCTCTTGCTAAGTTTGGTTTCGGCCCTAAATTCATTGGGTGGATTAGGCTTTTGTATAAGCAGCCGCTGGCACAGGTGGTGGTTAATGGTAGAGCTTCGGAGCCCTTCACCCTCGAACGGGGAACGAGACAGGGGTGCCCCTTGTCACCGCTCCTTTTTGTGCTTGCCCTTGAGCCCCTGGCGGTGGGAACCATCGCTTAAGGGCATCCGATGGTCGCCTGACTTCGAGGACCGGATATCACTCTATGCCGATGATATATTGCTGTATCTTACCTCTCCTCGTAAGTCGTTGGGCGTCCTGTTTGATGTGTTACGCTCCTTTGGGAGGAATTCCGGTCTGGCCATTAACTGGGCCAAGTCCTGTATTTATCCACTCACGGACGATGAGCCTCTTCTTCCCCGCAATTGTCCTATACCGGCTTCTAGGGCTGGCTTTAAATACTGGGGGATCTATATTTCACTGGACCCCAAAGCCCGCTATGGGTGGAATTTGTTGCCTCCGCTCTCCCGACTGCGGTCGGATGTTGCGGCGTGGTGCGGCTTGCCACTCTCCCCCTTGGGAAGGGCGGCCCTGTTCAAATTGATGTCTCTCCCCCGCTTCTTGTATGCTATTCAAAACACACTTGATTTGGTACCTGCCAGCTATTTCAGAGAGATCGAGGGCTTGCAGAGGCGGTTGATATGGGGTGGGCGACCACGTATCGCCCTGGCGAAGTTGACTTTGCCATGGTACGATGGAGGTATCGCGTTGCCCGACATCAAGCGCTACTACTGGGCTTCCCAGTTGAGTGCTGTGAACCACGCTATGTACGGCCCTGTCCCAAACCCAGCGTTTGAGATGGACAGATGGCAACTCCCCGGGGGGGATTACAATCGAGCGCTCTATTCTAGAGCCGACCGGAAACACCTCACAGGCCCTACTGCAGTGGCGGTGTGAGTCTGGGGAAGCGCAACCGCCGCCACGGGATGGACGGATAAATTAACAAAATCGACCCAATTGTACGCCGCGGAAGCGCTAGGTGGCCTGTGGACGTCGAAAGGTTTTGACAGATGGGATCTCATCGGTATCAGCAGGGTGTGCGACCTCTGGGCCAAGGGCAAAGTTAAGACCTTTGAGGCACTCCAGCGGAAATATAAACTGAGCGACAGGGAATATTACCGTTACCTCCAAGTCAGCCATGCGATTAACTCGGTTTTCCCGGCTGACACTACTATCCCGGAGTCGTCCCCTCTTGAGGATAGAGTGCTTGATGGATACGTCCCCGACAGCACTATATCTCTTATTTATGAGAAACTGATCAGCGATCGCTCGGATCTCCTTCTGCATCTGCGAAATGCTTGGACCAGTGACGGGTTAGAACCGGACGATGAAGACTGGCAGGCGGCGATATCTTCCCCTAAAGAGGTTGCGATTCCGGCACGTCTTAGGTTGGTGCAACTCAAAATACTGCATCGGGTGTATGTCACGGGCCCACGACTGATACATATGGGTTTTTCTGTGGATGGATTGTGTAGGCGCGGATGTGGTATGCTGGCTACTTTTTTGCATATCCTCTGGGAATGTCAGGAGGTGGCGACGTTTTGGCGCCGAGTGCATGCGGTTATGGGTGAAGTGACGGGTGTTGTGTTGTTGCCTGAGGCCAGACGTTGTCTGTTGAATGTTTGGGAACCGAATGACTGTACTGTTGCTCAAACTCAATGGGTCACATTGGGTAATATGGTTGCTAAACGGGACATAGCCCAGTTATGGGGTTCCCCAAGGCTGCCAACGCGCCTAACGTGGAAAGAAAATATGGACTGGTCCATGTTCAGAGAGAAAACTGTATATGTTTCCCGCGGCAGACCCAAGAAATGGGGTAGGATCTGGGGTCAATGGAACGCATACCGTGGAGAGATTTGCACACCCCCATTCACCGACCTTCCGGATCCGCTTCTTCTCCCTTGACCGTGCGTTCCCTGTACTTAGTTTTTGTTGACTACACTGTATTGTTTTGCTCCCGGGTCCCCCCCCCCCTACCCTCCCCGATATTTCTCCTCTCTTATGTTGTAACATGTCTTTCACCCGTCTCCCACTGCCATAAGGGACAGCCAGTTTTTACATAGTAATGCCTCGATTTTTTTTGTGTTTTGTTTGTGGTTTTATTTATATAAAAGATATAATGTGAAACCTTTCACTGATCCTAGTTATACCACCTGCTTCTACATGATCACGAGATATCGCTGCCGGACCCCCGGGTTGTCGGCTGAAGAGCTGTGTACTTTGATGTTGATGTTGTTGTGTTTGACTGACCAGCCTCCGTGGTTGTAGGTCTGTAACTGTCTCTTTCTTTACATAATTAAGGTTTAAAAAAAAAAAAAAAAAAACTTCACGTTTTCAATAGCAGCGTGTGCACTCTAAATGCTTGTGGGCCTTTGGGGAAAACAAATTCATACGTGGCACCCATGCCACGCTGAGCTGCACCGTCCTTATACTTCAAGGAGGCTGGAGGAAGAAACAATTCTTCACTTCTCAGTGCTGCTTTTGGGCTCAAAATGAACAACGGTTTGAACACAGAGTCCTACAAAGGAAAATTAATATGCTGAAAAAGACTGCTAACAGAGCCTACTAAGGGTAAACTATTGTGTTTGATGAACTACATTACCCAGTATGCATTATTCCAACAATGTAACTGTAGGAGAGTAGGGTCTGCTATCCTATGGTCCACCCAAATGTTTGCTTTTTGCTTCACTGGTTTATGACTTAATGTGGCTGTGGGCCTGCTAATCAGACCCACAGCCTGCTGTTCTCTCTCTAAATTACTGCCAATGCACTCTAGGTGCATTACGAATTGGAACTGGTTCACCTTATAGGCCCCTGTAACAGTGTACCCTAGGTACCCAGGGCATAGGTATATCCAAGGCCTACCAGGGGATGCAGCATGAATTGTGCCACCCCTGACCTGGCCTCCATATTTGACACAACTGGCTGATCACTCAGCTGGGGTAAGTTGGTGTAATCACCTCTTACTTAGATATAGTATCCCTATATCTAACCTTAACTGGACACATGTTAACCTACAAGCCATTCCTATGGAAGGCCCCTGCAATCCAGGGGGCAGAGTGCATGGTTTCATATGAGATGGTGCTCTAGCATGAGCTGAGCCTGTCTGAAGCTGTCGGGAACAACTCCCTTAGCTGTTCCGGGATATTGCCATACCATATACTCTTAAATGCATTATAATCCTCACGGTTATATGCTAACTTTGGTTGGCTTTATTAAAACATGTCGAGTAAGGTGTCATACGATTTGGAATACTATCCCCTCGACAGTTCTGTCAACGGGGATAGCATTCCACCCTTCTAGAGGGACACGACATGTACATAGCCTTAACCCCGGTTAAAGTTAACCAGAGCCTCAGCATCACAAAATGGATGCTGCCACCACAGACACAAGTCTGACCTCCTGCTGCTGGGAGTCCTTCCAGCGAGTGAGGCTTGGAAAAAGGGTTTCCTGCCTTGGGAGGTGCGAGCACCACCCCAGATAGGATTTTGTGTATTGGGTAGGACAGGGCTGAATAGAATCAGACATGCCCCGGGCACACAAGGTGTCCTCGTGCATAAGCCAGTCCAAACCGGTCCTGGGACTTTCCAGACCCAGGCCTGGCGAGGAGCTGGACAAAGGAAAGGGGGTGTAACCTCCCCCCCTTCCTGGTCCCACCCAGAGGAGGGACCTAGCAGGTGATCCACCCCTCAGATTGGGAATAAGAGTGGGAGCAGTGCCATAGCACCTCAGATCATCCTGAAATCAACTTAACACTAAGAAGACGCCGGACTTCGACATTCTGCTGCACAGTAGACTGAAGAGCATCTCCCTTGTGGCCTAGGAGTGGCCACCCTGTGAACACAGGCACCATCCAGCAACTCAATTTCTGCTTTGCAGCCGCCTCCTGCTCGAGCCCGAGCCCAGAGCTTGACGAGACCCAGACTCCCAGACTTCTCACCGACCGATCCACAGTCCTTGCAAAGAAGGGACCCGTGGAGGCACCGAAAGACGTGGGACAGGACATCTCGGAAGACCCCCGAAAAGCTGACTGCGCAGCACCCAAGTCACCCTCGACGCTGTGCTTTGGGGATTGAGAACCCCTACAACTGAGCAGCCCTTGCATTGAAGATCAGCCCCCCAGCATCTCCACGATCTGCGTGGGGCCCTTTTGCATCGTGCCACTTGACATGCCATCCCAGCCACTTGCCACGTGGTCAGCGGCCATCTTGGCAACGAAACCTACAACCTACACTAAAGGTCTGGTTGCTCCAGACTTGCCTTTGCTCCTGTGAAAAGGAGCACCCGCTCTGACCTTGCTGGTCCGAGTGATGAGCCTTTTTTGATTCCTGCGTGGCTTGCATTAGCCAAGGCCTGTTTGCTCCGATCAAGTTGCCGGCACCGCCATCAGCTAGAGCCTTTGTGGGACAGCTCCTGATCAACTCCTGGACATCCTCAACCTCTTCGTGTCCACGTGGCTGCAGAGAGAAGCTACACCTCATCGCCTGTTTGCACCCGACATTGCCTGGTTCCATCCTGGTTCAACGGTAGTCACTGGCTAGTGACTTTGAACATTGTCCGCTCTGCTTTCAGGTCTTCACCACTTCAGATCCACCTTTGGATCGACCGTAACTCTTCACATCGAGCCTCCTGCAGCATCTTCAGCTCCAAGCACCATCGACCTGCGTGACGAAACCGGACACTACTTCGCACCTGTGCACCCGCTTCCTGTGGGTGAGGTAACTCAGCAACACCAGTGTTCCCACACTGGTACACACCTCTACTGTCTGTGTCTAAAGTTTCCCTCCTCTAGGTCACTCGGAAGGTACCTTAATAACTAACTTTGTAACTTTTACGCACCATTGACTTAACATTGGTATATGCGTGCACTTTCCGCACTGCACCCGAGTCCCGCGGGCCTTTCCCGACTTCATCACTGTTTGTCCCGAACAGCTCCAGCGATTCCCAAGGCCCTAGGCCTACTTCCTTTCAGCTAGGTGGTTCTTATACCACTATTTTAGTATATGGTTTAGGTGGCCCCTAGGGCTCATCCATATTGTGCAACTTTTGTGTATTTAAACTGTGTTTTGTTTTAACGCATTTGCTTCTGTGCTCATAAAGAGTATAGGGGATTTTGTAGTAAATAAATATATATATATTTTCAATATATATCTGTGTGGTGTCCTTTCATTTGGTATTCAAGGAGATTGTGTATGGTAAAACAGCTTGCTTCACATGCCTATACAGAGTTTAGCCTAAGACTGCTTTGTCCACACTACTAGGATAGCTGGTCTATAAGGTTGACTTACAACCAATCATCATAAGGGTTGCTTGGCATGGTACAAGGTGATCACTAGAATTAGTGAGCATCACATACCAGGCCACCTTCTCACATTGGTGAGCAGCGGTTGGGATTTGAGCTTGCTGTTTGTTTTACCATTACAATCTTTGAGAGTATCATTTGAAAGATCATACAGGTACCTGCTAGGTACATATAAAACAAGACTAGTATACTTAAGTTCTACTGAACTTAGTTGTTGTAGAGGATAGGGAGTAGCACACCCTGACTACAACTACTAGATAGGTTTAGTAGGTAAACACCAGTGTAGGTAGATTGCAACATATCCACCCACACTAGAGCAATGTCTGGAGCAGAGGGTTCCACTGGGAATGTCTCTGTTGAGTGTGACCCTCCAAGGGCACCATTCAAATTTGCTATATTCTCCTTTAAGGAACTAAGGCAGCTTTGTGCCTTAAGAGGTCTTAGGACAGGGCCAACCACTACTACAGACCACCTTAGAGAGCTCTTAGACCAGTCAGAGGCTCTAAAGACCTCTAAAGCAGACCCCTCAGGGAATGCTGAAGGAGGCTCTCCCACTGAAGATGACAATACTGATGCCCCTGTCCCCATAGTCCAGGTTGATGAGGATGACCAAGTCACTGGAGATATTCAGCCCGATGAGGCGGAAGAAGAAGAGGAGACAGAAGGGTGAGCAGTGATTCTGATGATGGCGGAAATAGTCAGGTGCTAGTCAGCAGGCTTAACCAGACTAACTTAAGCCTATTTGGTACTGAAAGTGGGTCCAACTCATCCGGACACCCAAATGGACTTAACAAGGAGCAAAGGAGGAGGAGGAATCACTCAGGTGAATCCAACACCTACCAAGCTTCTAGAGGCTCTCATGGTCGCTCCAGAAGGGGGATTACTAGCCCTCAGAGAAGGGAACATGAGGCCAAAATGAGAGAGGCTGAGCCTAGGATCCAGAAGCAAGAATTAGAAGTTGCCCTGACCCAAGAGAAACTTGCTAGAGCAAGACAGCCTAGAGAGAGTGGGTTAGTACCCACTGGTGGCAGCACTATCCCTAAGGATAAAGACAGGTCTTTTGATAACAGAAACCTGAGTAAGATTGTGCCCCCCTACAAAGCTGGGAATGATATCCACAAATGGATGACTGCACTTGAGAGAGCCTGCAAAGTACAGCAGATCCCTCAGGAGCAGTGGGCAGCAATCTTGTGGCTCTTCTTTGAAGGTAGAGGCCGAGACAGACTCCTCGCAGTTAGTGATGGGGATTCTAGAAACTACCTGGTCCTGAAGAGTGCTCTGATTGATGGGTTAGTCTTAACCACTGAACAGTACAGGTTAATGTTCAGAGACACCCAGAAGACACAGACTCAGGACTGGTCTGAATTTGTTGAATGTGCCACTAAGGCTCTGGAGGGATGGTTGCTGGGAAGTAAGGTTACGGATTATACAGGATTGTACAATTTGTTTATGAGAGAACAAATTTTAAATAATTGTCAGAACCATCAGTTGCATCAACATTTGGTTGACTCAGATTTGAGCTCTCCCCAAGAATTGGGAAAGAGGGCAGATAAATGGGTTAGAACCAGAGTTAAGCAAAAGAACCAGAACCAGAACCAGGGTGGTGACCAGAAGAAAACAGACCAGAAGGGTGGGGAGCAGAAAGCTAAAGACCAGAAGTCTTCAACAGGGCCCCAAACTAATACAGATGGTGGGTCCCAAACTTCCAAGAAGAAGAAGAAAGAAGGTTAAAGAAAACCCTGGTGTAGTACATGCAAAAACACCTCTCACTGGACAAGTGAGTGTAAAAAGGTTGGAGCCCCCAACACTGCAGCCCCTAAGGCACCTACACCCACTAGTACAGCTAGCAGTGTTGGTCCACAAACTAAGGGGGTAGTGGGTATCACCTTGGGAACTGAGGGAAATTCTGACCTAGTCAGAACCCTTACACAGGGTGTTCTGATTTGTGAGGGGGACATAGATTTAACCCTGCCATAAGCCCCAGTAAGCTGGGCAAATACAGACAGACGCCTTTGATTAATGACAAAGTGGCTCAAGCATACAAGGACACATGTGCCAGTGTCACTATGGTGACACCTAGCTTTGTGGACCCTGGACAATACATGCCAGGTGATAATTACCTGGTGACCAATGCCAGCAATGTCACCACTACACATAGTGTGGCAATTGTTAACTTTTCCTGGGGAGGGGTAACTGGCCTAAAAAGAGTTGTGGTTAGTGCTGATCTCCCAGTTGAATGTTTGTTGGGCAATGACCTGGAGAGCTCTCTATGGTCAGAAGTTGAGTACAGGACTCATGCAGAGATGTTAGGGATATCATCACATGTCCTTGCTGTGACCAGGTCACAGGCCAAAGAGTGCCTCTCTGAACCTCAGGTCTTGGATCCTGGAACAATGGACCAAGCACCTTCCAAGAAGAAGAACAGGAGGGTAAAGGCTGTGCCTTCCCAACTGCCTACAAGTGAGGATCAGCCTTCACAGGAAGCTGATCCTGAGACCCCTGAAGGAACTGTCTCTGAAGAACGTGAACCTGATCAGGTTGAGTTTCTGGGGACAGGGGGGCCTTCTAGAGCAGACTTGGGGCAGGCCCAGTTAACCTGTCCTTCTCTTGAACCCCTCAGACAGCAGGCTGCTGCTGAGGCTGCTGGGAATGCTCAAGGTACCCATAAAGTATATTGGGATGATGGGCTCCTTTATTCAGAGGGTAGAGACCCCAAGTCTGGTACAACCAGGAGGTTGGTTATACCTCTGCAATTTAGGGGCTTCCTTCTTACCTTGGCCCATGATATTCCTTTAGCAGGACACCTAGGCCAGAATAAGACTTGGGACAGGCTTTTCCCTCACTTTCACTGGCCTCACATGTCTGAAGACACCAAGGAGTTTTGTCGCTCCTGTGTAACCTGCCAAGCCAGCGGTAAAGCAGGTAGCACCATAAAGGCCCCCCTGCTACCACTACCTGTGATGGGGGTTCCCTTTGAAAGAGTGGGGATTAATATTGTAGGTCCAATGGATCCCCCTACAGCATCTGGGCACAGATTCATACTGGTGGTGGTGGACCATGCCACCAGGTACCCAGAGGCAATTCCACTTAGGACCACAACTCCTGTTGTGGCCAGGGCCTTACTTGGAGTTTTCTCCAGAGTGGGGTTTCCTAAGGAGGTAGTATCTGACAAAGGTGCAAACTTCATGTCAGGATACTTGACAGCTATGTGGAAGGAATGTGGTGTCAACTACAAGTTCACCACTCCTTATCATCCACAGTGTAATGGGCTTGTTGAAAGATTTAACAAGACCCTAAAGGGTATGATCAAAGGATTACCAGAAAAGCTCAGGCGAAGATAGGACATCCTTCTACCCTGCCTTCTGTTTGCTTACAGAGAGGTCCCTCAAAAGGGGGTTGGCTTCAGCCCCTTTGAATTGTTGTTTGGGCACCCTGTAAGAGGACCCCTATGTCTGGTGAAGGAAGGATGGGAGTTACCTCTCAAAAAGCCTAAACAAGACACAGTGGACTATGTACTTTGTCTCCGCTCCAGGATGGCTGAGTATATGGAGAAGGCATCCAAAAACCTTGAGGCTAGCCAAGAATTACAGAAGGTTTGGCATGACCAAAAGGCTGTCTTGATTGAGTATCAGCCAGGACAGAAGGTATGGGTGTTGGAGCCAGTGGCCCCAGCAGCACTCCAAGACAAATGGTCTGGACCCCATACAATTGTTGAGAAAAAGGGAGAGGTTACCTACTTGGTGGACCTAGGAACTCCCAGGAGCTCCCACAGGGTGCTCCATGTCAACAGACTGAAGGCATATGTTAACAGGGAAGACATGGGCTTGCTCATGGCTACAGATGAGGGACAGGAGGAAGAGAGTGACCCTCTCCCAGACCTGCTCACTCAGAACCCTGAGGATGGCTCAGTTGATGGTGTGGCCTTAGATGGCAGCCTCACTGAACATCAGCAACATGACTGTAGACAAGTTTTGCAGTCATACAGACATATGTTCTCATTGACACCCAGTCAGACTAACTGGTGTACCCATGTGGTGGACACTGGTGACAGTCTTCCTGTAAAAAGCAAGATTTACAGGCAACCTGACCACGTCAGGGACTGTATAAAGACTGAGGTGCAAAAGATGCTGGAATTAGGTGTTATTGAGCCTTCAGAGAGCCCCTGGGCTAGCCCAGTGGTTCTGGTCCCCAAACCTCACACCAAAGATGGCAAGAGAGAGATGAGGTTCTGCGTGGATTACAGAGGACTCAATGTTGTCACCAGGACAGATGCACACCCTATTTCAAGGGCAGATGAGCTCATTGACAAGTTGGCTTCTGCCAAATATTTGAGCACATTTGACTTGACAGCTGGCTACTGGCAAATCAGGTTAGCTGAGGAGTCTAAAGCCAAAACTGCATTTTCTACCCCAGGTGGGCATTATCAATTTGTGGTGATGCCCTTTGGTTTGAAAAATGCACCTGCCACCTTCCAAAGGTTGGTGAATCAAGTCCTTACTGGGTTGCATGACTTTTGCGCAGCATATCTGGATGATATTGCTGTCTTCAGCTCCACCTGGGAGGATCACCTGGTCCACCTGAAGGAAGTGCTTGAGGCTCTGCAAAAGGCAGGCCTCACTATCAAGGCCACCAAGTGCCAGATAGGGTAGAGTAAGGTTGTGTACCTGGGCCACCTTGTAGGTGGAGGCCAAGTTCAGCCACTGGAGAGTAAGATCCAGACCGTAAAGGACTGGTCCCCTCCAACTACCCAGACTCAGGTCAGAGCTTTCTTGGGCCTGACTGGGTACTACAGGAAGTTTGTTAAGAACCATGGGTCCATTGTGACTCCTCTTAATGATCTGACATCCAAGAAGAAGCCCAAAAAGGTTCAGTGGACAGTAAACTGTCAAAATGCATTTGATGACCTGAAGAAGGCCATGTGCTCTGCACCTATCCTGAAGAGTCCTGACTACTCAAGAGAGTTCATTGTCCAAACAGATGCTTCTGAGTTGGGAGTGGGAGCTGTGCTTTCACAACTTAATGTAGATGGTCAAGACCAGCCCATTGCTTTTATTAGCAGAAGGCTGACCCCCAGAGAGAAACGTTGGTCAGCTATAGAAAGGGAGGCCTTTGCTGTGGTGTGGGCCCTGAAGAAGTTGAGACCATACTTGTTTGGCACTCACTTCAAGATTCAGACCGACCATAAGCCCCTCCTATGGCTTAATCAGATGAAGGGTGAAAACCCCAAACTACTCAGGTGGTCCATTTCCCTACAGGGGATGGACTTTACAGTGGAGCACCGCCCAGGGACTGACCATGGCAACGCAGATGGTCTCGCCAGGTACTTCCACTTAGAACATGAAGACACAACTGTTCAAGGTTAGTCTAATGTCCCTGCGTTTGGGGGGGGGTTGTGTAGGAGAGTAGGGTCTGCTATCCTATGGTCACCCCAAATGTTTGCTTTTTGCTTCACTGGTTTATGACTTAATGTGGCTGTGGGCCTGATAATCAGATCCACAGCCTGCTGTTCTCTCTCTAAATTACTGCCAATGCACTCTAGGTGCATTACGAATTGGAACTGGTTCACTGTATAGGCCCCTGTAACAGTGTACCCTAGGTACCCAGGGCATAGGTGTAATCAAGGCCTACCAGGGGCTGCAGCATGAATTGTGCCACCCCTGGCCTGGCCTCCATATTTGACACAACTGGCTGATCACTCAGCTGGGGTACGTTGGTGTAATCACCTCTTACTTAGATATAGTATCCCTATATCTAACCTTAACTGGACACATATTAACCTATAAGCCATTCCTATGAAAGGCCCCTGCAATCCTGGGGGCAGAGTGCGTGGTTTCATATGAGATGGTGCTCTAGCATGAGCTGAGCCTGTCTGCAGCTGTCGGGAACAACTCCCTTAGCTGTTCCGGGATATTGACATACCATATACTCTTAAGTGCATTATAATCCTCGCGGTTATATGCTAACTTTGGTTTGGCTTTATCAAAACATGTCGAGTAAGGTGTCATACGATTTGAAATACTATCCCCTTGACAGTTCTGTCGACGGGGATAGCATTCCACCCTTCTAGAGGGACACAACATGTACATAGCCTTAACCCCGGTTAAAGTTAACCAGAGCCTCAGCATCATAAAATGGATGCTGCCACCACAGACACAAGTCTGACCTCCTGCTGCTGGGAGTCCTTCCAGCGAGGGAGGCTTGGACAATGGGTTTCCTCCCTTGGGAGGTGCGAGCACCACCCCAGACAGGATTTTGTGTATTGGGTAGGACAGGGCTGAATAGAATCAGACATGCCTGGGGCACACAAGGGGTCCTCGTGCATAAGCCAGTCCAAACCGGTCCTGGGACTTTCCAGACCCAGGCCTGGCGAGGAGCTGGACAAAGGAAAGGGGGTGTAACCACCCCCCTTCCTGGTCCCACCCAGAGGAGGGACCTAGCAGGTGATCCACCCCTCAGATTGGGAATAGGAGTGGGAGCAGTGCCATAGCACCTCAGATCATCCTGAAATCAACTTAACACTAAGAAGACGCCAGACTTCGACATTCTGCTGCACAGAAGACTGAAGAGCATCTCCCTTGTGGCCTAGGAGTGGTCACCCTGTGAACACATGCACCATCCAGCAACTCGACGTCAGCTTTTCCGCCGCCTCTTGCCGTAGCCCGAGCCCAGAGCTTGACGAGACCCAGACTCTCACACTTCTCATTGCCCGATCCACAGTCCTTGCAAAGAAGGGACCCGTGGAGGCACCGAGAGACGTGGGACCGGACATCTTGGAAGACCCCCAAAAAGCTGACTGCGCAGCACCCGAGGCACCCTTGATGCTGTGCTTTGGGGATTGAGAACCCCTACAACCGAGCAGCCCTTGCACTGAAGATCAGCCCCCCAGCATCTCCACGATCTGCGTGGGTCCCTTTTGCATCGTGCGACTCGATGCGCCATCCCGGCCACTTGCCACGTGGTCAGCGGCCATGTTGGCGATAAAACCTACAATCTACACTGCGGGTCTGGTTGTCCAGACTTGCCCTCGCTTCTGTGAAAAGGAGCACCCACTCTGACCTTGCTGGTCCGAGTGATAAGCCTTTTTTGATTCCTGCATGGCTTGCATTAGCCAAGACCTGTTTGCTCCGATCAAGTTGCCGACACCGCCATCAGCTAGAGCCTTTGTGGGACAGCTTGTGATCGACTCCTGGACATCCTTGACCTCTTCGTGTCCACGTGGCTGCAGAGAGAAGCTACACCTCATCGCCTGTTTGCACCCGACATTGCCTGGCTCCATCCTGGTTCCACGGAAGTCACTTGCTAGTGACTTTGAACATTGTCCCCTCTGCTTTCAGGTCTTCACCACTTCAGATCCACCCTTGGATCCACCGGAACTCCTCACATCGAGCTGCCTGCAGCATCTTCAGCTCCAAGCACCATCGACCTGCGTGACGAAACCGACACTACTTCGCACCTGTGCACCTGCTTCCTGTGGGTGAGGTAACTCAGCAACACCGGTGTTCCCACACTGGTACACACCTCTAGTGTCTGTGTCTAAAGTTTCACTCCTCTAGGTCACTCGGAAGGTTCCTTAATAACTCACTTTGTAACTTTTATGCACCATTGACTTAACATTGGTATATGCGTGCACTTTCCGCATTGCACCCGAGTCCCGCGGGCCTTTCCCGACTTCATCACTGTTAGTCCTGAACAGCTTCAGCGATTCCCAAGGCCCTAGGCCTACTTCCTTTCAGCTAGGTGGTTCTTATACCACTATTTTAGTATATGGTTTAGGTGGCCCCTAGGGCTCATCCATATTGTGCAACTTTTGTGTATTTAAACTGTGTTTTGTTTTAATGCATTTGCTTCTGTGCTCATAAAGAGTATAGGGGATTTTGTAGTAAATAAATATATATATATTTTCAATATATATCTGTGTGGTTTCCTTTCATTTGGTATTCAAGGGGATTGTGTATGGCAAAACAGCTTGCTTCACATGCCTATACAGAGTTTAGCCAAAGACTGCTTTGTCCACGCTACTAGGATAGCTGGTCTATAAGGTTGACTTACAACCAATCATCATAAGGGTTGCTTGGCATGGTACAAGGTGATCACTAGAATTAGTGAGCATCACATACCAGGCCAACTTCTCACAGTAACCAGCTACTAAGCACACACCTACTAAAGGTGGGGTCAATTGAGCATGCAGTATATGAAGGTCCAACCACGAGAATTCTGTAACACAGTCGTAAAGCAGGCCGGGGAAGAAGAGGTGATCCTCGAAACGCGTCAGCCCAGAAATGCTTTACCGGATTCAATCACCGCTGTATGCCAAAAATAAAACTTCATGTTTTCAATAGCAGCGTGTGCGCTCTAAATGCTTGTGGGTCTTTGGGGAAAACAAATTCATACGTGGCGCCCATGCCACGCTGAGCTGCACCGTGCTTATACTTCAAGGAGGCTGGAGGAGGAAACAATTCTTCACTTCTCAGTGGTGCTTTTGGGCTCAAAATGAACAACGGTTTGAACACAGAGTCCTACAAAGGAAAATGAATATGCTGAAAAAGACTGCTAACAGAACCTACTAAGGGTAAACTATTGTGTTTGATGAACTACATTACCCAGTATGCATTATTCCAACAATGTAACCAGCTACTAAGCACACACCTACTAAAGGCGGGGTCAATTGAGCTTGCAGTATATGAAGGTTCAACCACGAGAATTCTGTAACACAGTCGTAAAGCAAGCCCAGGAAGAAGGGGTGTTCCTCGAAAGCGTCGGCCCTGAAATGCTTTACCGGATTCACTCACAGCTGTATGCCAACAATAAAACTTCACGTTTTCAATAGCAGCGTGTGCGCTCTAAATGCTTGGGGGACTTTGGGGAAAACAAATTCATACGTGGCGCCCACGCCACGCTGAGCTGCACCGTCCTTATACTTCAAAGAGGATGGAGGAAGAAACAATTCTTCACTTCTCAGTGCTGCTTTTGGGCTCAAAATGAACAACAGTTTGAACACGTTCCTCGAAACGCGTCGACCCTGAAATGCTTTACCGGATTCAATCACCGCAGTATGCCAACAATAAAACTTCACGTTTTCAATAGCAGCGTGTGCGCTCTAAATGCTTGTGGGCCTTTGGGGAAAGCAAATTCATACGTGGCGCTCATGCCACGCTGAGCTGCACCGTCCTTATATTTCAAGGAGGCTGGAGGAAGAAACAATTCTTCACTTCTCAGTGCTGCTTTTGGGCTCAAAATGAACAACGGTTTGAACACAGAGTCCTGCAAAGGAAAATTATTATGCTGAAAAAGACTGCTAACAGAACCTACTAAGGGTAAACTATTGTGCTTGATGAACTACATTACCAAGTATGCATTATTCCAACAATGTAACCAGCTACTAGGCACACACCTACTAAAGGTGGGGTCAATTGAGCATGCAGTATATGAAGGTCCAGTAGTTTAGGAAGTTGGGGACCCCTATATAACGATACACTAGCTATACATAGGGAGAAAAATCTATTTTTGAAAAGGTCTATAACTAGTGAGTAAGTCTAAATGGATAAATACATCTATATCATGTGCCCACTAATTCCATACTAATCACCAACTACATAAGTGTATTCTATTTCAATTTTATTGTTCACCTATATATATATATATATATATTTTATACATTTTATAACTATTTTAAAGAAAATAAATATACATTTTATAGATGCATTTCAATATATTTGATAATCAGTTAATATTTCTATGGGTGTTCACAAACAAATCTAAACATTGCATGACAAACACATGAATGAGCATACGACAAGGAGTGATGGAGGCAACGTGGTAGGTAGCACACAGGCAAAGCGGTGGGTGACACACTATGCGCGTTTCGGCTTTGGAAGCCTTCATCAGGTGACCCTTCTTTGGCAGTGCGTGGATAGCTCAAGATTTGAAGAAATTCTGAATTAAACACTTTTAGATCGTCAGAGCCGTGTGTTCCAAAAATAGAAGATAATCGCAGACTAATACATAAAGGTAGACGCAATGAGAGGTCCTTAAGATGTAAGCGAAGGTGTATACAGAATCTCTTCTATAATTGTGAGGGATGCTTGAAGTATATAGATGTCCAATATGGTGACCAGGATGTAGGTATAAAAATGTGGACTGTCGATCTTATAATAAGATCGCTTTGTAGTGACCGAGGGCCAGCAAGTTGTTCAAGTGTGCTCGGACACGAGATCGAAAATTGTAAGATGTGAAACAGGATATGGCCCTCATATTTTCTCGTGCTCTGCAAGACCAGCATGGTGTGACGGAGAAAGTCGAAACGCGTCGGCCCTGAAATGCTTTACCGGATTCAATCACCGCTGTATGCAACAATAAAACTTCACGTTTTCAATAGCAGCGTGTGCGCTCTAAATGCTTGTGGGCCTTTGGGGAAAACAAATTCATACGTGGCGCCCATGCCACGCTGAGCTGCACCGTCCTTATACTTCAAAGAGGATGGAGGAAGAAACAATTCTTCACTTCTCAGTGCTGCTTTTGGGCTCAAAATGAACAACAGTTTGAACACGTTCCTCGAAACGCGTCGACCCTGAAATGCTTTACCGGATTCAATCACCGCAGTATGCCAACAATAAAACTTCACGTTTTCAATAGCAGCGTGTGCGCTCTAAATGCTTGTGGGCCTTTGGGGAAAGCAAATTCATACGTGGCGCCCATGCCACGCTGAGCTGCACCGTCCTTATATTTCAAGGAGGCTGGAGGAAGAAACAATTCTTCACTTCTCAGTGCTGCTTTTGGGCTCAAAATGAACAACGGTTTGAACGGAGTCCTACAATGGAAAATAAATATGCTGAAAAAGACTGCTAACAGAACCTACTAAGGGTAAATTATCGTGTTTGATGGACTACATAATGCAGTATGCATTATTCCACCAATGTAACCAGCTACTAAGCACACACCTACTAAAGGTGGGGTCAATTGAGCATGCAGTATATGAAGGTTCAACCACCAGAATTGTGTAACACAGTCGTAAAGCAAGCCCAGGAAGAAGAGGTGTTCCTCGAAACGCGTCGGCCCTGAAATGCATTACCGGATTCAATCACCGCTGTATGCCAACAATAAAACGTCACGTTTTCAATAGCAGCGTGTGCGCTCTAAATGCTTGTGGGCCTTTGGGGAAAACAAATTAATATGTGGCGCCCATGCCACGCTGAGCTGGCCTGTCCTTATACTTCAAAGAGGATGGAGTAAGAAACAATTCTTTTCTTCTCAGTGCTGCTTTTGGGCTCAAAATGAACAACGGTTTGAACACGGAGTCCTACAAAGAAAAACTGATATGCTAAAAAAGACTGCTAACAGAACCTACTAAGGGTAAACTATCGTGTTTGATGGACTACATAACCCAGTATGCATTATTCCAACAATGTAACCAGCTACTGGGCACACACCTACTAAAGGTTGGTCAATTGAGCATGCAGTATATGAAGGTCCAACCACGAGAATTCTGTAACACAGTCGTAAAGCAGGCCCAGGAAGAAGAGGTGTTCCTCGAAACGCGTTGGCCCTGAAATGCTTTACCGGATTCAATCACCGCTGTATGCCAACAATAAAACTTCACGTTTTTAATAGCAGCGTGTGCACTCTAAATGCTTGTGGGCCTTTGGGGAAAACAAATTAATGCGTGGCGCCATGCCACGCTGAGCTGCACCGTCCTTATACTTCATGGAGGCTGGAGGAAGAAACAATTCTTCACTTCTCAGTGCTCCTTTTGGGCTCAAAGTGAACAACGGTTTGAACACGGAGTCCTACAAAGGAAAATTAATATGCTGAAAAAGACTGCAAACAGAACCTACTAAAAGTAAACTATCGTGTTTGATGAACTACATAACCCAGTATGCATTATTCCAACAATGTAACCAGCTACTAAGCACACACCTACTAAAGGCGGGGTCAATTGAGCATGCAGTATATGAAGGTTCAACCACCAGAATTCTATAACACAGTCATAAAGCAAGCCCAGGAAGAAGAGGTGTTCCTCGAAATGCGTCGGCCCTGAAATCCTTTACCGGATTCAATCACCGCTGTATGCCAACAATAAAACTTCACGTTTTCAATAGCAGCATGCGCGCTCTAAATGCTTGTGGGCCTTTGGGGAAAACAAAGTCATACGTGGCGCCCATGCCTCACTGAGCTACCCCGTCCTTATACTTAAAAAAGGATGGAGGAAGAAACAATTCTTCACTTCTCAGTGCTGCTTTTGGGCTCAAAATTAACAACGGTTTTAATACGGTGTCTTACAAAGGAAAATTAATATGCTGAAAAGACTGCTAACAGAACCTACTAAAGGTAAACTATCGTGTTTGATGGACTACATACCCCAGTATGCATTATTCCAACAATGTACCCAGCTAATAAGCACACACTTACTAAAGGCGGGGTCAATTGAACATGCAGTATATGAAGGTCCAACCACGAGAATTCTGTAACACAGTCGTAAAGCAGGCCCAGGAAGAAGAGGTGTTCCTCGAAACGCGTCAGCCCTGAAATGCTTTACCGGATTCAATCACCGCGATATGCCAACAATAAAACGTCACGTTTTGAAGAGCAGGGTGTGCACTCTAAATGCTTGTGGGCCTTTGGGGAAAACAAATTCATACGTGGTGCCCATGCCAGGCTGAGCTGCACCGTCTTATACTTCAAAGGAGGACGGAGAAAGAAACAATTCTTCACTTTTCAGTGCTGCTTTTGGGCTCAAAATGAACAACGGTTTGAACACGGAGTTCTACAAAGGAAAATTAATATGCTGAAAAGAGTTTGGTGGCAGCTACTCCCCGCTGGGCACCGAGCCTTGCAACACTTAAATGCGTTTCGTTTTCAGAGGCACACTAGAAAGTATTGGCGAACTTTGCCCTGTGTACTCGAATTGTAACTTGATTTTTAATTACAATTTTAATTCAATGAAGTGACTGTATTTGTTTTAGTATCACCCTGACAACTTGAGCACTTACTCGCACTCACCAGGGACTTGCATCATTCACTTGAGGGCTGTTCTCGCTCCGTTTTGAAACAACCGGCACTCCAGCCAATCGCGGTTGTGAAGGGCGGGACAGGGGCGGCACCTTACGGAGCGTCGAGCGGTTAGCGCTCTAGACCTCCGCTTCCTGGAGGGTATTTAGCTACTCGTCGGCCCTAGCGCGCAGCGATGGCGCACAGGGTAGGCGCCTCTGACTGCGCCAAAGACGAGCCTAAGACCAGCCCGTCTGTGCCTGTCCGGGCCAGGCCGGGACACGGGGCAGGAAACGCTGCTACAGGTATGATCTCTGCGGATCAGCTAAGGGCTCTGCGCCCTAGTAGCAACGGGAAATGTACCGTCCTAAAACCTTCCCTAACGGGCACACAAGCTTGTCCCCACTGTGATTTTTCCCTATCTAATGTTCAGCCCTATCCAGAGGTTACACATATTCGTAAATTACCTACCCAACCCTCTGATCAAAACCCCAGTGTTTTCACTTTTTATTCTGTTAACTGTAGATCCTTGCCCCAACATAAATCAGATATTTTCCATCTCTTAGTCGAAGAAAAACCATGTGCGGTGTTTTTAACAGAGACCTGGCTGCATGAAAGTGCAGGTCCCGATGTAGCCGCCGCCTTGCCCTCTACCTATGCTATTGCCAGAGTAGATAGAGTGAGACATGTTGGAGGCGGTATTGCTGTGATTTTTAACAGGGAGTTTAAATGTGACCTTGAAGTGGTTAATATTCCTGGATGCGAAGCAGCATTTTTTAAAATTTCACTTAATCCTAATTTTATGTTCTCGGGTTTCTTAATTTATCGCCCACCTGGAAATAGTAATGTCTGGGCTGCGAATTTGGTTAATATCATTTCACCCTATTTTCTTAATGCCCAAAACCTAACTATACTGGGTGATTTAAATCTCCATTTGGAGGACAAGTCCAACAGTATAGCTACGAACCTCCTGGAGGATTTTACTGCTCTGAATATGACATTGCGAAATGAGGGCCCTACTCACAAAGCAGGACATTTGCTGGACCCCATTATATCTAACATACAGGAGTTAAAATGGCTTAAAACCGACCCCATTTGTTGGTCCGACCATTTTCTAACTCTCTTTAGTATTACCCTTAGAGAACCCACGCAGCTATATTCCACCCGGCCTCCGACCCACATGAGAAATTGGAAAAGACTGGACCTGACGGAGCTGCAGAATGTACTGAAGAAATCCCCCCCTGTTTTGGGTTGTGATATGGATAATAATGCGTTGGAAATCCATACATGGTTGGAGAGGGAAGTTGACATTTGTCTACCTACTGCCAGGTGTAGAGGGAATGCACATCGCCTACCGGCTCCCTGGTACACTGAGGACCTTAAACTAGAAAAAACTAAGTGTAAGGCACTTGAACGGAATTGGCGCAAACATTACGACCCTCTAAAAAAAGAGATTTACCGTAAGGCCAGAAACCTTTATCACTCGGCTTGTACGAGAGCCAAAGCCTGCTATGTAACAGAGACCATTAATACTGCTGCTAACAAAGCACGGACTCTTTTCAATACAGTCAAGGAACTAGCTGGTGCAAATTCTATGGCTGCTGCATGCCCCCTTACCACCCAAAAATGTCAAGACCTTGCCACTTATTTTGTGGAAAAGATTGAGACCATTATTGCCAATATCAACCCCCCTCTGAAGGACGGCATAGAAGCTCCGCCTCCAGTTAGGTCAGTAGGATGTCGGCTTGACTCTTGGCCACCTATTACTTTGGAATCCTTGAAATCCCTAGCCACTTCTATTAAGTCAGGCTCTCCTTGTGACCCTCTCCCCATCAGCATTTTGAGGCAACTGGACGACTCTGCTCTGAAGGTCATCTCTGAGACATTAAATGCCTCGATTCATCTGGCAAAAGTTCCAGCGTCCTGGAAGCACGCCATGGTCAGCCCTCTGCTGAAAAAGTCTTCTGCTGATCCTGAGGTGTTGGCCAATTATCGCCCCATCTCCCTGCTGCCTGCTTTCTCTAAAATCTTGGAGAAACACATTCACGGTGCACTCACCACATTTGTGGAGAATAATAACCTGCTCCACTTTTCCCAGTCAGGTTTCAGGGCTCGTCATTCCACCGAGTCCGCCCTCCTGGGTATCACGAGAAGATCAGGGGGCTCTTGGATGATGGGCAAATGGTTGCACTTGTTCTGCTAGATCTAAGTGCAGCCTTCGACACCATCTCACACCACAGACTGCTTACCAGGCTGAGTGAGGATGGTGTCGGAGGGACAGCGCTGGATTGGATTGAATCCTATTTATGCAACCGGACGTTTCAGATCTCGTCTTCACAGGCCCAGTCTGTATCTCCGCCCTCTCGCCGATTTAGCGGAGCGAGTTGGTCTAGAACTAATGACCTATGCGGATGATTCGCAGATTATTTTTTCTCTCACAAATTCAGATCCTTCATCCCCCTCCATGCTGAAACTAGGTCTTCATGAAGTCTTCAGCTGGATGTCAACAAACCAGCTGAAGCTTAATGGGGAGAAGACGGAGATCCTTCTCTTAGGCAAAAATAGAGACCTTTGGCAGGATACTCACTGGCCGCCATCCCTGGGCGCTTTTCCTACTCCAGCTACCCATGTCAGAAACTTAGGGGTACACATCGATGACATACTATCGATGAAACAGCAGGTCAACAAAGTGGCTGGCATTTGCTTTACTATCCTCAAATGGCTGCGGAAGATTATCTGGATGTTGCCTGTTGATACCCAGAAGACCGTAGTCAATGCCCTTATTACATCACGGCTTGACTACGGTAACATCCTTTACCTGGGTTCCAACTTAGCCGTGATTAGGCGGCTTCAGCTTGTCCAGAACTCCGCAGCCAGGTTGCTGTGTAAAATCCCCAGGACAGCGAGGATTTCTAAGCATCTTAAGGACCTACATTGGCTCAGGGTGGAGAACCGGGTTCGATTCAAAGCCCTGAGCTATATGTTCAAAATAAAGGCAGGAACTGCTCCAAAGTATTTGGAAAAACTAGTTAGGCCCTATTCTCCTGCACGTAATCTCCGTTCTTCAAATGCAGCAAATTTTGTGGTACCCAGATTTAATCTGGCCAGAATGGGAGGGAGATCCTTTTCCTATCTGGGACCAGTCCTCTGGAACTCCCTTCCCCCAGCTTTACGAAAGGAGGAAAATTTCGCCAGCTTTAAGAAAAGCGTTAAAACTTGGCTCTTCAATAAATAATGGTGGCCTCTGGCCGTTTTGCTTTCTGTGTTGTTGGATTCTTAGTCCAGGCGCCGGGAAACCCTTTGTGGGTATCTGCGCGCATTACAAATGCAATAAATAAATAAATAAATAAATAAATAAATAAAAAAGACTGCTAACAGAACCTACTAAGCGTAAACTATCGTGTTTGATGGACTACATAACCCAGTATGCATTATTCCAACAATGTAACCAGCTACTAAGCACACACCTACTAAATGCGGGGTCAATTGGGCATGCAGTATATGAAGGTCCAACCAAGAGAATTCTGTAACACAGTCGTAAAGCAGGCCCAGGAAGAAGAGGTGTTCCTCAAAACGCGTCGGCCCTGAAATGCTTTACCGGATTCAATCACCACTGTATGCCAACAATAAAACTTCACGTTTTCAATAGCAGCGTGTGCGCTCTAAATGCTTGTGTGCCTTTGGGTAATATATATATATATATATATATATATATATATATATATATATATATATATATATATATATATATATTACCTACTGGCGGTCGCCAGTAGGTAGTTATAGTTAGGATTTTTTTCAATGTTAAATCTGAAAATTCTATTTGGAATAACTTTGGCGCCGGTTGACGAATCTGCCTGAAAATTTCCTCAAAATGGCCTCGCGGCGTTCCGGTCCTTCCCTGAAAGTTTGGGGGGGATTCGTCAAGCGGGGGCTGAGATAAAAGGGGGGTCCCAAAACGCGTTTTCCCCATGTTAATTTCCATAGGGCGGTCGATTTCACTTTTAGCCCGAACGGCTGAATGGATTTCCACCAAACTTGGCAAAATTGTAGGGACTGGTAGCCCGATGTGCCTTTGCTATGTCTCAAGATATGTGCTCCAGTGGATTTTGAGTAATTAAGGTTCAAAAAAATATATATATCTATAGCCGCGCTCCGGTACGCGCACCGGTACGCGCACCGGGCGCTTACCGCGACTTGCGCGCAGAAAGCTGATTGGCTCTGGGATGTCTGTAAACATTCTAAACAGTCCGGAGCGGCCGCCATCTTGTGTCTCGGTAGGATCGAGACACGAGAGGTGGCCAAAACAAAGAGGGAAATGACCATAAGGGGGCAGAGTAGACCCCCCTTGACCCCCTAGGTTTGATGTGGGGGCCATAAAAGGGCCCCGCGGAGCAAAAAAAAAATTAAAAAAAATTTTGATTTTCGCGGGGTGAGCGCCCGGTACGCGCACCGGTAAGCGTACCGGGGAGCGTACCATGGGGAAAAAGAATGACAGTTTTAAAAGTAGCTGTTTAAAAAAAAAATGTTTTGTTGTTTTTTTTATACATACACATACATATATATATAAATGCATATGCATATATATATATGCATATATGTGTATATGTGTGCGTGTAGAGAGAGGTAGAGAGGTAGAGGTGTAGAGGTAGAGAGGTAGAGAGGTAGCGGTAGAGAGGTAGAGATTAGTAGAGAGAGAAGAAGAGAGAGGTAGAGAGGTAGAGAGTAGAGAGTGAGTAATAGAGAGTAGAGAGTGAGTAGTAGAGAGTAGTAGAGAGCAGTAGAGAGAGTAGCAGAGAGTGAGTAGTAGAGAGTAGTAGAGTGAATAGTAGAGTGAGTAGTAGAGAGTAGTAGAGAGTGAGTAGTAGAGAGTGAGTAGTAGACAGTAGTAGAGAGTAAGTAGTAGAGTGAGTAGAAGAGAGCAGTAGAAAGTGAGTAGTAGAGAGTAGTAAAGAGTGAGTAGTAGAGAGTGAGTAGTAGAGAGTAGTAGAGAATGAGTAGCAGAGAGAATAGTAGTGAGTAGTAGAGAGTGAGTAGTAGAGTGAGTAGTAGAGACTAGTAGAGAGAGAGTAGTAGAGAGTGAGTAGTAGACAGTAGTAGGGAGTGAGAAGTAGAGAGTGAGTAGTAGAGAGTAGTAGTGAGTAGTAAAGAGTGAGTAGTAGAGAGAGTAGTAGAGAGTGAGTAGTAGAGAGTAGTAGATAGTGAGTAGTAGGGAGTAGTGAGTAGCGAGTAGTAGGGAGTGAGTAGTAGAGAGAGAGTAGTAGAGAGTAGTAGAGTAGTAGAGAATGAGTAGTAGACAGTGAGTATTTGAGAGTAGTGGAGTAGGAGAGAGTAAGTAGTAGAGAGTAGTGGAGAATATTCCAAAGTTTGGCACAGCACCACTTTCACAATGAGTCCAATCAAATCATATCACTTAGAGTCCTTATTGAAGCGCTGAATCTTGGTGTATATTCAAATGCTTTTATTTTCCTTAAGTTTATGTACCACAGCCAGCCGAAAGGTTTCGTTCTGTACAACAGAACTTCTTCAGGGCGTTCTTATTTCCTTCAAGTTATGTCGGTATCCAGTTGTCATATAACTAGATATTTCTTCCAAATGTTAGACGAGACATAAGTATATTCTTATTCAAAGTGACTAGGTATCAATTTTACCCACACAATTCGGGCAGACTTGAGTAATTTATAGCATCCTCAAAGTCAGTCTTTCAAAAATTCCAAAGTATAGGACATGATAATCCAAATCCAAATGTTTCTCAAGAAAAGTAATTTACAATCGTTCGGAATATCGGTGTTTGGGCAGATATGATCCAGGGACCCCCAGTATGCAAGGGGAATTAGTCCCCCCTCTACAAACGCGCCAGTGGCCTGCATTGCAGAGAGGTGTAACAAGGGTGTGGCCTCATTACACTTCTCTGCAATGCAGCTCCCTCGCGCATACTGGAGGCTCCTGGTGGACCAGTTGACCCCAGGGACCCCCAGTATGCAAGGGGAATTAGTTCCCCCTCTGCAAACGCGGCATTGGGCTGCGTTGCAGAGAGGTGTAACAAGGGGCATAGTCTCATTACACCTCTGCAATGCAGCCCCTGGCGCATACTGGAGGTTCCAGGTGGGCTAATTGGCCCCCAGGGGCCCCCAGTATGCAAGGGGAATTAGTTCCCCCTCTTCAAACATGCACGGGGGCTGCGTTGCAGAGAGGTGTAAAAAGGGTTGTGGCTTCATTACACCTCTCTGCAATGCAGTCCCCTGGCGCATACTGGAGATTCCTGGTGGGCTTTCAGGTCTTATATAGTTAGGAATTAGCATTAAAAAAACCTTTGAAATTCACTGAAAAAACCATAGGTTTCACACCAGTTATAGTTAGGAATTAGCATTTAAAAAACCTTTGAAATTCACTGAAAAAACCATAGGTTTCACACCAGTTATAGTTAGGGATTAGCATTTAAAAAACCTATTAAATTCACTGACAAAACCATAGATTTCACACCATTTATAGTTAGCTGGAAATTTTACTGACATAAAACCATTGAAATTCCCACGTTATAGTTAGTTGGACTCACTATAACTTGCGCGCCTGTAATGCACTGCTGATGACGTCACATATTACATCACTCATGACATGGTCAGTGACATCACTCATGACATCACTGATGACACCATCCTTGTGACAGAGTGACAGACCTAATTTCAGTGTAATGTAACGCTTGAAACACATATTCAAAAATAGAAACAAACATTTTCAAAAAAATGGAGATACCCAAACCAGTAACAACAACCAATTCAGTAATTCCACCATCTATATACACATCCACTCATTCACCAACAGTTCTATATAGTCACTCATATATATACTCACTCATCATATGTAGTGATACACCTATACATCCTGTTACACATCAGCAGTCATCCAAAAGTTACTCACACACATACTCACACATGCAAATAAACTATTGAACATCCATTTATTTGCATATACATTTATACACACACTACCACCTTACTTCTAAGGAAACTTACCCATACTTACTCTCTTAAACAATCACTTATAGAAACACATACTTATTTAAACAGGAACTCCTACAATCTCTCACTATATATACTATACTCACTTATATACATCAATACTCACATATACTAGATTAAAACATATGTCGTTACTAATGAAGACACTAGTGAGACAGTCATTCACTCACTAACACACACATATACACACTCATCCACCCATACAGTCCTGCACATATGCTGTCTTCAAAACACATACAAACAGTGAGTCAGTCACCAACCCCTGCAGCCACTTATACACAAAGAGAAACACTGATACAAACATTTAAATATTTAAACAATACTCGCTAATATATGTATTCACTAAGATACACGTAATAAGCCAGTTACCCAACCAATTTTTTTTAAAAAAAACATCAATTTACACACTTATTTAAACATTTATTCTTCCATCGACCTTTACAAATACATATATAAAACAAATTTATTTTTCAGAAAGACACACATTCACTGGATGGTGTCATCAGTGATGTCATGAGTGATGTCACTGACCATGTCATGAGTGATGTAATATGTGACGTCATCAGCAGTGCATTACAGGCGCGCAAGTTATAGTGAGTCCAACTAACTATAACGTGGGAATTTCAATGGTTTTATGTCAGTAAAATTTCCAGCTAACTATAAATGGTGTGAAATCTATGGTTTTGTCAGTGAATTTAATAGGTTTTTTAAATGCTAATTCCTAACTATAACTGGTGTGAAACCTATGGTTTTTTCAGTGAATTTCAAAGGTTTTTTAAATGCTAATTCCTAACTATAACTGGTGTGAAACCTATGGTTTTTTCAGTGAATATATATATACACACATGTGTGTGTGTGTGTATATATAATATACATGGCGAACATATATATATTCACTGAAAAAACACAGGTTACAGAGACGTTCTACTACAGTAAGTGGCTGTGTGAGTGCCTGTATGTATGAGTGAGTGGGTGTATATGTGGTGTTTGGAAGAGTGAGTGGATATGTGAGAGACTGTATACATGAGTAAGTGGGTGTGAGAGTTTTTTATGGGTAAACAAGTGTGTGTGTTAGTGGATGTATGAGTGATTGACAGTGTGAGTATCTGTATGGGTAAGAGAGTGGGTGTGTAAGTGGCTGTAATAGTGAATGAGAGGGTGAATGATTGGCTGTATGGGTGAGTGTGTGGGTGTGCCAGTAACTGTAAATGGTGAACGAGAGTCTGCATCAGTGATTAAATGGGTTGCTGAGGAGGTACATAAATGTCTGTATGGGTGAGTGACAGGACACATGAGTGGCTGGACAGGTACATGAAAGGGTGTGTAAGTGGGTGTATGGGTGAGTGCGTGGGTGTTTGATCGGCTGTATAGGTGAGTAAATGTGTATGTAAGTGCTGTATGGGTGGGTAAGATACTGTGAGTGAGGGTGTATGGCTGAGTATGTTCTTTTCTCAGTGACTGTATATGTGAGTGAGTGAGTACATGTGTTAGTATATGTATGAGTGAGTGGGTGTGTGAGGAGCTGTATGGATGAGTGTGTAGCTATGTGAGTGACTGTATGGGTAAGACAGTAGCTGTGTGAGTAGCTTCATGGATTATTGATTTACTGTGTGAGAAATTCTATGGGTGTATGAGTGGATATGTAAGTGTCTGTATGACTGGATGTGTGAGTGGGCATATTGGTCAGTAAATAGGTGCATAAGTGCCCGAACATGTGAGTTAGTTGTTGCGAAAGTGGCTGTATGGGTGAGTTGATGTGAGTGGCTCTATGGAATAGTAAGTAGATGTATGAGTGTTTGCATGGGTCTATGAATGGGTGTGCCAGTGGTTCTGTGAATGATGTCATCAGTAATGTCATCATTGATGTCATTTGAGATGTCATCAGTAATGTCACTGACCATGTCATGAGTGATGTAATAGGTGTACATAAGCAGTACATTGCAGGGGTGTAGGTTATAGCGGGCTCAGGTAATTATAACTGCTGAATTTCTCTGGTTTTGAACGAGTGAAATGTCATCCTAACTACAACATCCCTGTAACTAGTGTTTTTTTCAGTGAATTACTAAGTTTTTTAAATTCTCTCTCCTATCATGTCCCTGTAACTTTTGGGCTTGTCAGTGAATTTCTAAGGTTTGTTTTAAATTAAATTTCCTAACTAGAAATCTCTGTAATCTTTGTTTTTTAGTGAATTTCTCTGTTTTTAGAAATTCACTTCCTAACTGTAAATTGAGGTTTAATTTCTATGAAATGAGCATCATGCAAGAAACCTGTCCTGCGTATTTATCCAAAAAAAGGTCCCTGGTTTTTGCAACACCTCTACCCAAGTGGAGTACTTTCTACTGGCTAATCAGTAAGTACTACCTCATAGGGTAAATGTATAGTGCATCTCCTACACCTCAGCTGCGTAAAGAACACTAAGAAAATGTCTCCAGTTACCTTGTGTGTCTGTAACTTTGCCAATGTGGGTATTCCTCGAGCATCTTCACCAGATAGCTTTACAAAGT
The DNA here is from genome assembly GCF_964263255.1 of Lissotriton vulgaris. Classification (NCBI taxonomy): domain Eukaryota; kingdom Metazoa; phylum Chordata; class Amphibia; order Caudata; family Salamandridae; genus Lissotriton; species Lissotriton vulgaris. Next base: position 884,910,743 of record NC_141689.1, on the reverse strand, counting down.
GGAACTGCAGAGAAAACACACTTGAATGATTTGTACCTTTTTTTTGGTGGAGATGCGATCGTATTGCTTGGCATGAGGAAAGTATCTCCAAAATTAGTGGCAACCTCACTGGTGGAACCTTTTAGTAAGCTGTCCATCATCCCGGGAAAAGGGCAGGAAGACATTGCATACCACTAATGCATCTGCGGCGGGGCCAAACAGGCAGGGCTTTTAGGCAATGTACATACGTCTAGTTTTTAAAAGTTTAGAACGCAATCTCTGGTCTCTGGTCTCAGCAACAGATGACAGGAAAGAACCCTCTCGTCACAGACACTGTATGCAATTTTGTGCTTGAGAAAAGTAATGACGCAAACACCTCCATTAAGGATTATGGATAACTTTTAACAGTGGAAATGCATAGAAAGCACACTTTCTTTGACATGACCACGTGATGTAATATGTGAGGTCATAATCAGTGCGTTTCAAGGGCGTAAGTTAAAGTTAGCTCAGGTAACTGTAACTGGGAAATTTCTATGGTTTTGTGCGAATGAAATCTGAGCCTAACTGTAACGTCCTCATAACCTTTTGTTTTTATCTCTATATTAAATATATATACATAATATATCTATATAAATGTTTATTAGATAGATAGATAGATAGATAGATAGATAGATAGATAGATAGATAGATAGATAGATAGATAGATAGATAGATAGATAGATATTACAAAGTAGCAGTAGACACTGGGGCTTTTTTGAAAGCCTCTTGTGCTGCTAGTATCTCACCTTTTCCTATTTTAAAAGTGACGCACAGGCAGGACAAGGATCTTGTAAATAAGCTCCTCTGTAGTTATAGTTAGGATTCCGAGAGATAGGTCTGCCTGACAATTTGAAATGTTTGCCATCATTTGACGAATCTCCACAAAACTTTGCAGAGCTTTTCCTTTTTCTACACTGACTGATGATGCAACGTTTCCTGGTGAATAGTTACGCGGGTGCAAAGAAAAAAGCGGGTCACAAAAAACATGTTTCCACCAATGCATTTTCCATAGATTTGGCTGAACGGATTTTCATGAAATTTGGCAGGAATACAGATTATGTTCACAAAGAGGCCTTTTTGTTATTTGATCTAAATTGTTTTCAGTAGCTTTTAAGGAATAAGGGACACGAACATAGCGACATATATTTGTCCGCGGAATGCCTTTGTGGCATAACATGGTACCTAGCGATAAATAAACGCAAAGTTATTGGTTACTGAATGCCCTTGCAAAATGAAACAGCAGTCATATTGTTTAGACCACACTTTGCCTCTGTTCTGTGATTTTATGTGAAATATAGGTTATTACTCTTGTTTTAATGTAGAGGAACAAATGAGGGAGTGAAAGCAAACTCCCAGGAGGTTTGAATGCAAGTATCTAGAAGATACTTACGTTACCTATTGAGATCTAGGAAAAAAATATATATATGACAAAAGACACTCCATGACATGCCACTCCACTTGAGTCCTCTGATTTTAAGAAAGACCACATGTTGTAATTAACGTATGACTGCCTGCCTTGTTGTTATGCAGTGTGAAGGTCATCCACGCAGAGTGCGGAACTGGACGATAATCTTCAGACAGCATATCAACAAGGCAATCTGTGATACGTTAATTACATCGTGTGGTCTTGCTTAAAATCAGAAGTTTAACTTACCTGTGAACAAGGCTCAGTACACAAGCCGAAACGCACCAGGAGGACTGTTAAGCAATGTGGCAGCTGTGTATATATGCCAAATAAAGCATCTCCTGATACTGGAAGTTTGGTGTGGCAAGTTTCTTCTAATGTAGAAATAAGGTTGTAATACTGAAAGGGGTGCAATGGCCCTGTATCGCCGAGGACGTCCTGATAGGGTTTGGTGCTCCAACAGCAGAGAAAATGTGTGTGTGTGGTGTGTATATATATATATATATATATATATCTTTGCAGAATCAAAGTCCTCCCTATAACACTCTTACATATATATATATTTACACACACACAAAATAGAATTCATAAATGTGAAATATATAACAAGGACGTAATTAGTGTTTACCATAACTAGAACAAATATCAAACTACTTTTCAACAAAATTAAATTTATAACAGGTAGCAAAATTAAACATTTTCCCAGTTGAAAAATAGTATGTTAATTCCACAAAAAAACACAACAAAATGCTTCCTGAACAACAATTAAATGATTGCAGGAAGACAATTTCACTATGTCATATTGCAACGCTATAAAAAAGATTTCAGCAATTTAAAGAACCTCCAAATACTACAAACAAATTAAGTTTGACCACAGATAATAGCAAAAAATTTAATTAAAACGGGAAAACTGTTTCAAAATAAATAAATAAAATAATGCTACACATATCTTTCTCCATATTTTTCAATCACCAGTAGAAGAAAGCACTAAAAGGAAAAATAAATGAAAGTACAGACACCGAAATACCCGAGATACAATAAAGAATGTCTCAAAAGTAGCGCTTGAATACAAGTATAGGTGCTAGTTATCGCACCTGGTAAATACAATACCACATTATTTATTGGCTGCGATAAATAGCACCTATTACAAATTTATGGGCAGTAACATGCTGATTTAGGTGTTTAACGTACCAAAATCCACCTGATATGGTAATTACTGTATTTAACGCATTTTGGGTGCATTAAATGGCACTCAACTTGTAATTCTGACCTGTACGTAAACAGCGGTTTCATACGGGTAGGAAAAAAGCGGCTAACGTGATCAGGCCTTAAGAATTGCAACTAAATCTGAAAACTAACTTTAAAGTACAAATAACATTTAGATACATTTAAAATATAATCTAAAACTAACAAACTAAAAATTACATTAAAAACCAACACAACAAACATATAATTTGAGCTCAAAATACTGCAACAGACAAAAACTGTGCAAAAACCAACATCATACAACCCAGCAAAACAAACATCTATACTACTATAATAAAGGAAGAACTTTGAGGCTTTGAGGCGGGTAAACTCGGGAACCATAGCGCCAATCCACACACCCGATACACCGTTGTAATCGTCAGGGTGTGCAGAAGGTTATAGGCTATATATATATTTTTTTAAACGTTATTTAAAAAATGTACATTAAAAAAAAAGTAGTCCCTCCGAAGTGGAGCCGGCTGCGACGTGAGTGCTCACGTAAGGAGCGCGGGGAGGAGCGGCGTCCAGGAGCGCGACGAGGAGCGGCGGACATGGCGTGGGGGGGGAGTGGTGACGTGAGGAGCAGCGGACAGGCCGGAGGAGCGGGGACCAGCGGCGGTGAGGTGACAAGCAGCGGACAGGCGGGAGGAGCGGTGAGGTGACGAGCAGCGGACAGCGGCGGTGAGGAGCGGTGGACCGGTAAACTGAGGAGTGCGGGGGAGGAGCGGCGGCTGAGGTAAGGGGACCCACGGACAATGTCTGGGCAGGCCGGGGTCGGGGCAGGCGGGTGACGGGCCGGGCGGGGGCCCGGGCTTCTGGACAATGTCGGGGCGGGCGGGGGTCAGGGAAGCCTGATTGCTCCCGGACAAGGTCGGGACGGGCTGCTAGTCTATAAATAAAACAAAGTATTGACAAATTGGGCAGCTGCAATGAAAATATGGAAAAATATATATATAAGTATTATATTGTTAAATAATATTTATGTGTTTTATACTCTAAACCCCACAGATACATTGTTAAAAGATCAAAATACATCAAACCCCCAAAAGGAAAGCTGTTATTAAGTTTTAGAGAATGTATGTGTAGTCAAGAGAAGACCACCAGTGAAAAAAGACACAGAAAATATACTAAATATTCTAAGGCATCTCATGGCAGGGCTAACACTAAAAATGAAATAGTGAAAGTGTTAGAAAACATAACATCCAACTGATATTACAGAAGTAGAAGTGAAAATATTTTAGAAGACCTAGCAGAGGCCACAGGAGCCAACAGGAACAGTACTTGATAACAATATACCAAATGGTCCAGATCAGGCAACAGGTCAACTCTCAAGCATACCAAACCTAAAAAGATTAGTTGCCAGAACACATTGAACAGTGAGGGAAACACCAATAGCACCTAATAAATAGGAAGAAATAGATGTTCACCATGCATATAAGGAAGAAACATTTTTAGTTATGATAACCACAATACAATGATATAATTATCTTCTATGCTACTAATAACATTTTGCTAACCTTAAAACAAAGCAACAGATGGATGATAGATGGCACATATAATTCGGACCCTCAACCGTTCAGTCAGGTATATAGAATACATATTGAATAGCAAAATACAAATACCATATTAGTGTATCCACTGTTACCTGACAAAAAAGCAAAACTTACGATGAATGTTCATTGCATTAAACAACAAACTAACAAGTATAACCCTTGAAAGAAAAGGACACAATGATTTACAGTATACTTAAAAACTGCCAACACGCTATCATCTACTATAATTTTCACAAACGTAGGGACACCTCCAAAAATCCATCTTGAGTATAAAATATGCAACTAACCTAGAATTTACACACGAAAAGCTGATAGTTTTAGTATACGTCCCTGTAATAGAAGTCACTAAACACTAGGACATGCTTAGTGGATCCCTGTTACTAAAAGCATGAAACAAAACTACCCCATTAATGGATTATTTTGAAGATATTTCGGTTGATTGCGTGCACCAAGCCAGACACAGATGCCACTCCAAGAATCACATTCAATGATGGAATGTCTGGAAAAGCAATAGGTCCCAGGAATCAAAGACAAATATAGCAGTGGAAGTCTGGCACAATTTCTTCCAAGAAACTCTTGGGAAAATCTGCACTACACTCCACCAATTTCTAGAAATACTAAGAACAACGCCACCAGGAACTAAGAATGGAACAATCCCTAACACATCTCAAGCCAAAAATTTCCAAATAAATTAAGCAAATGCATGAACTCCTACCATTGAAAGTAACACTCTTTGCTAACAACCAAGGCCTACCATATCTAGCCTCAATAGCAATAATCCTACTTTAAAAGCAATAAATTAAACAACAATATCTTTTAAAATCCCATAAATCCGAACACTCACACATTTAAAATAAAAATATTTATTTTGCTGTTTTCCAAAAACAAACAAAATCACCTAGTTTGTTATACATGATGGTTCTTTTCAAGGTCCTTCTGTTATTCGTGGGTGACTGCTTCAACACATAGGGCCATGTATATAACAAGTACATCTAGGAAGACTTCTGTTTTCTTAGCAACATTGCTATTCTGTATCATGTGGCACTATCAGAGAGAATTATAGTATTAAATCTTCCCATATTATTAGATCTTCAAAAGCCTTGTCATCTCTCTTTGACTTTTAATGTGTATTTTCTCAGCTAGCAACCATTCCATTCTATCCCTTACTCACAAACTTAATGCTTAGAGTTCCTTTTAACCATCCAACTAATAGCAATACGTCTCTTTGCCAACAATAAAGTCAACCATAGAGACGTATATTGCATCCGCTTTTGTTCTAGTCAGACAATAATGCATAATAGGCAGTGAGGTGGAGAAAGAGTTATTTGGATTCCTGTTGCTCTATTTAATCTTGTAGTGATCGCAAGCTATTACCCCAAGTCATATATATGATGGTACACAGTCAAAATATCGAGTTTCTTATGTCGATTTGCACTAATATCGAGTTTAAAAAATCGAAGGTAAGAAATGTCGATGTTGTAAATATCGTAGTGAAAAATATCGATTTTTATCTATTGTACATAATATCAAGTTAAGTAATGTTGAGATAAGAAATATCGATGTTATAAATATTGAAATGTCAAAATATCGACATGTTAAAATATGTTTTTTTAATTTTTGTTAAATTAGAAATGTTTAATATTTTCGCCATAATAGTTTATAATAATATTACAGAGTTTTATAATATATTATATATTTTTAGGAGCGGGATGTTGGGTTTATAGGGGATAAGGGTGGGGAGTGTTTTAAAAATATATATTGAGAATTTAATACTTTGTAAAAAAATTGAATAGAAATATTAATTTTAAATGCGAAATTTGAAAATATTTCGAAATTTGAAATTAGAAAATATTTACAAATTCAAAAGTAATTTAAATTTTTAGGAGCGGGATGTAGGGTTTATAGGGGATAAGGGTGGGGAGTGTTTTAAATATATATATTTAGAATTTAATATTTTGTAAAATAATTAAATTGAAATAGGAATTTTAAATTAGAAATTTTAAATTATTTTGAAAATAGAAAATTGAAAATATTTATAAATTTAAAAATAAATTTAATTTTTAGGAGCGGGATGTAGGGTTTATAGGGGATAAGGGTGGGGAGTGTTTTAAATATATATATTTAGAATTTAATATTTTGTAAACAAATTAAATAGAAATAGGAATTTTAAATTAGAAATTTGAAAATAATAGAAATTTGAATTTCGGAAATAATGATAAAATTGAAATTTGAAAATATTGCGAAATTTGAAATATATAAAAAAAATTAGGAGCGGGATTGTTGGGTTTATAGGGGATATGGGTGGGGACTGTTTTAAAAATATTTTTTGAGAATTAAATATTTTGTTAAAAAATTAAATACAAATAGGAATTTGAAAATAGAAATTTTAAATTACTATTCATTTTAGGATAGGTATGCAGTGTTTCTAGGGGATAAAGGTGGGGTGATGATTATAAATATTGAAAAAATAAAAAAAAAATTGAAAGTATAAAATAAAACGATGTTTATTTTTAAATATATGATATTTGTTTAGGAGATTTATGGTTGTGATGTTGGTTTGATAGGGGATAAGGCTGGTGATTGTTTATATAAATATTAAATGTATTATATAATAAAATAATAGAATAAAATAAATCTATTATAATTATTTGTGATTTTTATTAGATTTTAATTATTTAAATGAAATGAATATGTGTTATATTTTTAACAATATAACAGAAATCATAACAAAATAGTTAAAATTATAAAAATGATTTATAAAATAAAATAAAAAAATATTAAATAAATCTATATATTAGTAATTAGTATATTTAATTTAAATAGGTCTATTCACCATTATCTAAATAATTAAATGTAGATTATAGTTCAAATAGTACATTATATAGGTGTAGTCTCCAGCATCTACCATAATTAAATGTAATTTGGAGTTGGAATAGTAAATTGAATAGGTTCAGTATCCAGCACCTACCCTAATTAAATGTAGATTGGAGATGAAATAGTAAATTAAATAGGTCCAGTGTCCAGCAACTACCCTAAATAAATATAGATTGGAGTTGGAATAGTAACTTAAATAGGTTCAGTGTCCAGCATCTACCCTAATTAAATGTAATTTGGAGTTGGAGTAGTAAATTAAATAGGTTCAGTGTCCAGCACCTACCATAATGAATTGTAAATTGGAGTTGGAATAGTAAATTAAATAGGTTCAGTGTCCAGCATCTACCCTAATTAAATGTACATTGGAGTTGGAATAGTAAATGAAATAAGTTCAGTGTCCAGCACTTACCCTAATTAAATGTAAGTTGGAGTTGGAATAGTAAATTAAATAGGCTCAGTTTCTAGCACCTACCCTCATTAAATGTAGATTGGAGTCGGAATAGTAAATTAAATAGGTTTAGTGTCCAACACCTACCCTAATTAAATGTAAATTGGAGTTGGAATAGTAAATTAAATAGGTTCAGTGTCCAGCACCTACCCTAATTAAATGTACATTGGAGTTGGAATAGTAAATTAAATAGGTTAAGTGTTTAGTTTTAACCAAATTTTAAATTATATTGGAGTAGGATTAGTAAATGTATTATGTTCAATGTCCAGCACCTACCTAAACTAAATGTAGATTTATGTGTGAATAGTAAATTGATCAAAATATTTAAGTATATTTTTTTCAATGTTTAATATCCATATATATAAAGTTTTTAATAATTATTTTTTATATATTGGTAGTCGTGAATTTATAATAGGTAGTAGACAAACATTACACATTTAAAAAAAAAAAATACTTTATTTGTTCATATAGTACATAAATCAAATCATACATGTTTTACAAATGAATGTATTAAATTTAAACAAATAAATATAAGTACATTGTAAAATAAATTATTACTTTTTAGATAGTTGTTCAGTAATGTACATTTTAGGTATATCATAATAATATAGTACATGAAAATACATTGAAGATTACATTATAGAGTACATACATTTTGAGATAAATGAAAATATTTCTACAATTTTATTAAACAAACTTTTATTACATTTTTAATATATAAATGTGCAGTTCAAATTATGTTATACATTTTGATATATTTTTATATAGCAGCATTGATATTATATATTGTTTATATTATACACTATACATATTTTTAATAACATTTTTTAATCATAATATCAGTTAAATATTTTTTATTAATTATTATTAAATTTATATTATTAATAATAAAAAAATAAAAATATTTGTAAAAAAGGTTAAATAAATACAGAAAAATTATACATTTAGTTTCACAATTTTTAACACAACATGTTTTCACAATTTAAACATTAAATATTAAACTGTAATAATATTTAATGTTATATATTTTAAACATAATAATATAGTTATAGAACAAACATAAATAAATTGCATAAATGTTGCTAAATAATTTATTACAGTTTTACTCATTTTTTACTAGTGAAATACATTTATTTGACATTTATTTCACTATTTCCTTGGTAATGCTATTATTTGGGTCTTTTATTTTGTAACCGGTCATAGTCTTTTTGGGTCATTTTTGAAGATTGAAGCTCGCGGTTGGAAGCTACTTCGCGTCTGAGCAGGTAAGAGTGCTTTTCGTTATATTTTAACTATTTTAAGTAAGTTTGGAAGGTAGTATTTTGTTATCTAGGGTTTGTGGACTACTACATTAGGATTTAGTTAGTATGTAGTTGGTTATGTGCATCTTTCAGTTTTCTTTGCGTTTTCTCAATTTACGGCCTTGGAGTTATTGTGTTTGTGGCTGTTTATTTAGTTTTGGTTTCAAATATGTATGTTATCGTCATTATTAATGTATCCTTCGAAGTTTTTTGTGGGTGGGAATGTTTATTTTTCTATTCTAGGTTTTTGGATACAGCCTTTTACATTTTTTTTTTTAAAAGATGTGTGTTTCAGTTGTTTTAACTGAGATGTATTTTATACTTCCTTTACTTTTCGGGTTTCCTCGAGCGTTCATTATTTTTTTTTAACATTTTCGGGTTTTTGATGGATTCTGAGTTATCGATTTATTTGGATGTTGGATGGATTTAGCACAGTTGTATTTTTTCATTTTATTGGGCAAGTTTTTTTTTATGTTGTGGATTTATTACTACATGGATTGTTATGGATATTTGGATTTGCTCAGTACGTTGCTGTGAAAGGTAAGTGATTTTTTATTAATATTTTTGTGGGTTGGGAAATGTTCTATTTTTAAACATTTTTTGTTTAGTTAGATATTTATTTTGTCTACATATTTAAAATTATTTAAAATTATTAGACAAAATAAATATGTTATAATTTGTTAAGGAGATGTGTTTGATTATATTTCAGGTATTTTTAGGATTTTGATCATTTTATATGGTTAGTGTTTTCAGTTTAGTGTTTTGGCTATCATTTTCAAGTATTCTAGTCCTCTTGTTGTAGGGTACAGTTGTACTTGTTGTTCTAAATATTGGTACATTTGGGCAGTTTGTCTTGATAGTTTGGGTTTTAATTGTAAGACAGATTGCTCCATTCTTAATTCTTGAAAACTTTGTTCTTTTTGGATTGCTGTTAGGAGTTTGTGTAGTGTAGGATTTGTTCGGCCAGTTGAAGATAGGAAGGCATTATGCCAACCCTCCACTGCGTTGTTTGTCTTGGCTTCTTGGTTTAGGGTTGGTAGATATACATTCCACCAAGGTATTAGGAATTTAGGTTGGCGTCTGTGGCCTGACCTGTGTAGTCTCCCCACCCAGGTGTCCTCAAAATAATCCAAAAGTGGAGCTAGTTTTTGTTCATTTTGTGTATAGAAAGAACTTTCTATTAAAAGGTTATAGTGTTCAGCCACATCGGTGATTGGCACGTATGCTAGGGCTATTAGGTGTTTTATTTGGTATGCAAATGTAAATTGGTTGCATATTCAACACATAGGGGCTGATTATGATGGAGGATTTTCCGCATCCTCCAGGCCGGCGGAAGCCACCGCTGGCCCGGAGGATGCGGAAAATCCTCTGCGGACCCACCAAAGACCCACCACCACATTAGGATGGCTGGTGGGTCCTGGTTTCAGTCCGCCGCTTTTCCGCCGTGGTTGACTTACAACCACGGCGGAAAAGCTGTAACGTGGCTGGTGGTGTCTATCAGACACCGCCAGCCACATTACGATAGTGTAAAAAAGATGCCTTTCCACTGCGGCTTTTAAGCCATGGGAAAGCATGTGTAACTTCACTGTGGGGGCCTGTTGCAGGCCCCCTGAGTGAAGAGGGTGTGGGGGGTACAGATGGGGGGTACCTATGGTACCCCCCTGCATTTGTATGCAGTAATCGGCAGGGACCGCACGGTGCCTGCCGCTTTCTGCATACAAATGAAATGTATGCATTTTTACCATTGCGGCGGGTGCAGCTTGAAGCCACACCCGCAGCAATGGTAAAAATAGAGGATCTGACCGCCAGGGTGGCGGTCACATCCTAATTTGACAGGAGGGAACTCCGCAGGCCATGCGGAGGTTCCCTCCTCCTCTATGGTCGTGGACGGTCCGTCCGTGATCATAATGAGCCCCTAAGTGTTGATTTTTGCAAATGTCTCCATAGACATTGGTTAAAGTGGAAGTAACATCCTTGTATGAATGTGTGTGGATATGTTTAAGCATGGAATTGATCATTGCTTGTTCAAAGTCTATTATAATTTTTAGGGGAAAGAAGTCTGTTGTTTCTTATTTTATTTTGTTTAATATTTCTGTTTATGTAGAAGTTTGTTTGTTTGGTAACAAACGATAGATAAATGGAATGCAAGTATTATGGTATTGCCCATGTATGGTATATAATTGATAGAATGGTTTAGGGCATATGGTAAAAGTCCCATCCATCATCCATGTTTGGCTTTCTTTTAATTTTTTTAGGTTGTTGTTTGTTGCAAACATTATTATCCTTTTATCTTTGCTGTTGTTATCGTATAAGATAAAAGGTTCATCATTATGAGTTATGGTAAGCTCAGGTGGAATTATGAACTCTTCAAAAGTTTTAGGTGTTGGTATTGTTGGTCTTAGCTATGGTTCTTTTTATAGCAGCTATTGATGGTAGCTGACCTCTTGCCTCTCTAGGTACTCTAGGTAGTAATTCCTTAAGAATGACACTTTTTTTAAAACAAGCATTTCACATTTTGTGTATTTTAAACATGTGTTTACTAATAAAAATAATTTAGAAAGCTAAGTAGGAGTTTCTTAGATGTTTATAACATTTTTGCTATTTATTTAGTTTGTCTTTAGTGTTTAAAAAGGATATTTAATATACTTACATTTTAAGTTGGTTGTTGTAGTTTTGTAGAAAATGTTCATCTGTTTCTTAAAGTTGAATCTGTTATGGAAATATGTAGAGATAGAAAGAAAAATCAGTTTTAAACTTTTGACTATGAATAGTAGGTTACATTTGATGTAACATTTTATTCTGAAACATAGGATTACTTACTTTTAGTAGTTTGTAGTATTTTCGTTAACAGATGAATCTTTAAGGTAGTCGAAAAATGTGCAGTGTTTCTTGAAGCTGAATATTTTCTGCTTGTTTTAGAGTATTATTTTCACCTCTTTATATAGGGTATGTTTAATTAGTGTTTGTTTGTGATTGGTTAGATACCTTGAAATGTGTTTCTATTGGTTAGTTTGAATTTTTTTAAGTTAATTTATCAAGTTAGTTGTATGTTAAATGTTTATCCTGAAAATTAGTGTATTTGTAAGTATTTTATGAATACTTTATTAAATTTTCATAGCTTGTAAAAACGTATAATATTGAAATAAAAAAGTGTGTATATAAAATGTGTGTGTATAAATTGTATTTATTGATGTAGTTATTTTTAATAATTGTTTTAGAGAGATATATTTATTTAATTGTGTTTTGTATGTAAAAAGATGGTTATATGGGTTTATTTTTAATAGTTTTAATGTGTAGTGTGTTTAAATATTTTTAAAAAATCATTTAGAGCTGTCGATATTTAGATAATGTCGATATATGTGCTGCCTATATTTTTGTAATCGATATTTTTGTAATGTGCTAAATTTAAATATAACAGCCGATATTTTGTATTTCGATATATGTGTGTTTGAAATTTGTGCAGTCAATGTTTTTGTATATCGATATTGTTTGATCGATGTTTTAGTACTTTTTAAAATAAATATAGGGTGTCAATGTATTTGCATTCGATATTTGAGACACGATATTTGTGTAGGTCGATTTTTGTGAAATCGATAATTTGTCAGTGATTCATATATGATAAGTGCAGAAACAATACACCATCTACCCTACATCTCAGGCATCAGGCATCCTGCAGATCTGGCCGTATAGATTTTACTCAGAATGATCAGTGTCAAGTATGTGCAATGCCAAAATTTTAAATGCTGCAATTTAAATCAGGCATTACTGGAGACCTTCTGAACCATACTGCAGCCTGCCGTCCAGTCCTTTTCAACTATCTTAGCACATACATCAGCCTCCCAAGTGCCCCTATCCTTTAATATTGTCCCAGTCTTGCCTATTTTCAGGGCTTTGTACATTAGTGTAACTTAGGGCTTCATTATGATAAAGGCGGTCAGAAAGCCAACAGGCCGTAAGTGGCAGTCCGACTGCAGAAAGCCCTTCGGTCCGACCTCCGCATTACGATGCTGGCGGTTAGACCCTCATCTGTCGAATGCAAGATCGCCGCCTCCGCCAGGATCAGAGATCCCAACAGGTAGGCAGGCAGAGCTGCGTCCTAGAATTGTGGTGGTGCAGATGCAGGCACCACAGTCTCGAATACAATATTCCTTTCTGACAGTCTGCTCGTTGGGGAACACCTCCTTGAAAAGGTTTTCAGAAAGTGATATAGGGGCCCCAAACATGGCCCCTGTCCTTCGTGGGCCACTGAAAAGTGGCTCACCCACTCACCTCCATGCACAGTGGGCCTTGCATAACATGGTGCATGCCACATGGTGCATGGACATGCAGGAGATGTATGCACAGTGTCAGAATGTGCTGCGGCCCTGTCCCAGGGTTGCAGCATGTCCCACCATGTTTCCGACTGCTAGCCTTGCCGTCGCATCCCAATACAGCGGTTACACCACCCACATGAATGTTGCCAGTGTCCTGACTGCCGCAATATCAGCCGGTGTTCCGACCGACTGGCATCATAATGATGCCCTAAATGTTGCTCCTTAACCAACTGTAGAAAACCTTCAAGAGTACTAGATTTGTGAGCGGCATTGGGGAAATCTGTCCAGATACCTTTCGCCTTACCACCTAACTTAGTGCACTGTAGAACCTGTCTTGGATCTACTCCAAATGAGTCCTGTGCCTCCTGAAAGGTGATAAAAGTCTCCCCAGGAGAAAATCTCCAAGCAATTGGCAGGCTCTCCTACCTCCATCTTTTCCCAAGTTCTCGCAATTTACTGCACCACTTAGGGGTATGCGCTATCAAACCTGCTGCCCCACATGAGCAACTCAGATAACCAATCTCCACCACATGTTCCTCTCAGTAGCTCCCTTTCCCGATTTTCCTCTGCAGTTAGACACTTTAGTAGCATGTTGAATATGGGCTGTATAATGGAAATATTCTATATGCAGTCGGAGAAGTCTCCCCTCCTGAAATTATTATTTATTTTTAAACAATATTGCAAAAACTTGAACATACCAATCTGAAAAAATACAATATGCGAAAGAAAAACAGTCTTTATTTATTTATTTATTTATTTATTTTAGGAGTTTTATATAGCGCTAGCTGGACGATAGGGTATAAGAGCGCTTCACAGCAAGTAACTTATATGCAAATGGGCAGTAAAGAGAATATAGAAGAACATAGCTATTTGCACCGGAAGCATAGGGAGGTGGAGGTCAAACCATCATTACATGCACATATAAGCAGCAAATGTTACATGAACATATAAGCAACAAATTAAATATAAGTTACTTTACAGAGACATAAAACACTTGTCACAGTATCAGAGAAAAAAAAATGCTCCTATAGCCTATGAGCATATTATAGCTCTGTCATATTACATAGGAAAATATATGTAGAGTGTCATCGGTGGTGACTAAGGGCCTGATGTAGGTAATAGGGAAATACCGATTCCTAAATACCGAATTTTATCGATTCGGTATTTAGAAATCGGTATTTCAGATGTAGGCAAGAATTCGGTAAAAAATACGGAATTCTTAATATTTGTTATTACCAAATTGGTAATTGAGATTCAGTAATAACGAATACCTACCCATTCATTCCTACGGGCTTGGAGGCCCATAGGAATGAATGTGAAGACATTCAGTATAACCGATTCGGTATTACCGAATCGGTAATACCGGGAGGCATTTCAAGGGTGCCAGGGTGTCCAAAGGACACCCTGTTGCACCCCTGAAATGGGCATATGTCCACATGTGGCACACATGCATGTCCTAAGTGCTTTTTGAAAGGAAATATCTACTTACCACCAACTTGAAGTTGGTGGTAAATAGCGATTTCTTAAAGCTGAGGTGCACTGTTTTAAGTGCTACCTACATTGCATTGCATTTGAGAAATCAGTACTACCAATTCCTTAAATGCAAGCCCAATAAGGAATCGGTATTAAGGAATCGGCATTTACCGATTCTTTATTACCGATTTCTTCCCTACATCCCACATGGCTAAATACCGGTCGGTAACAGTGAAATTTAACAAATTTCAATGTTACCGACCGGTATTTGCCCACCTACATATGGCCCTTAGTTATGTAAAATGATAATCCACATCCCTGAGGCGAGTAACCAAAGAGTTTTCTTGTTCAAACAATACGAGTATTCAAAAAGTTTTCTAGATCCGAATCAGTGTCATCGGTCACCTAGTTGAAGTTTGATGGAGTGCCGGCTAAGGTACTACCTTAGCTCCTATCTGCTCGCTCCAGAGCGGTCAAGGAAGAGGACTTTGAGCAGGTTTTTGAATTTTGGAAACAAGGGGATCGTTCTGATGTGGGGGGATGGAATTCCAGAATTTGGGGGCATTTCCAGCAAACGATCTGGTTGCCATTTTTTGTTTGCAAGTTTTCAGAGGGATGAATAGAAGAGTGTTGGAGCTCCTGAGGTTCCTGGACTGGCCGGCCCTTTTGAGTTTGGCGGCTATGTATTCCTGTTTGCCTGTGTGCAGGGCTTTGTGCGTGAGGCAGGCTGTTCTGAAGCTGGCTCACAACTCAATTGGGAGCCATTTGAGTTCTCTGAGTGCAAGGAAGATGCGTTCAAATTTCTTAGTTCCGGTGACCATTCTGGCTGCTGCATTAAAGGTTGTTTTCAGGGGGCGAGGTGGGATTTTGCTGTATCAGTTAGGGCTGCAATTCCATAGTCGATTCTGGCGAGCACCAGTGCTTGGGTGGCTTGTTGAAGGGCCTTGGGCGGGAGGAAGGGTTTTATCTTGTACAGTAGTTTCAAATTGAGAAAGGCACTTTTAGCTGATCTTGTAATGCGTTTTTTCATGTCCAGTTTCGGGTCTAGGGTGTTACCTACAGATTTTATTGAATCCGCCAGTGTGATGTTGCCATTGAGGGCATCAATAGCTTGAGCCATTCTGCAATTTGGGGGTTTCATCTTTGTTGGAGATGATGAGTATTTTCGTTTTCTCTTGATTGAGTTTCAGGTAGTTACCTGAGAGCCAATGTTCCACCTCTCTGAGCATGGTGTTGAGTCTCTGGATGTCCTCAATGGAGGTGGTTTCTAGATATAACTAGGTGTCATCAGCATATAGGTGGAAAGGGATGTTGGAGTAGAGTGGTGAAGGGTTCAATATAAATGTTGAAAAGCTGAGGGGAGAGCACTGACCATTGTGGAACACCCCTGTTAACAGGGTGGAGGTCGGATTTGAAATTTTTAATTTATAATATTTGTAAGAGGTTGTGGATAAAGGAGGAGAACCAGTGGAGGACCGTCTCTTCAAGACCAGCCCTTTCTTGTAGAACCTTGAGGAGAAGCTTGTGATCAACTGTATCGAATGCAGCCAATAGGTCCAGGAGGATGAGAATGCACCATTGGTCCGATTCAAGTGACTTGTGTAGATCATCTATGAAATTAAGGATTGCGGTTTCAGTGCTGCAGCCTTTTCTAAAGCCCAATTGATGAGGATCTAGAAGGTTGTTGTTATCCAAGTGTTGGGTCAGTTGAGGAAGTACACATCTTTCCAGGATTTTGGACAGAAGAGGTAAGTTAAAGACAGGTCTAAAGTTATTCAGATCCTCAGTGTCTAGGCTTGGCTTTTTCAGCAGAGCTGTGACTTGACTGACTTTTAGGCAATCTGGTATGACTCCTGATCTCAGTGAGCTGTTAATGATCTTGCACCATAACAGGGCTAGGACGAGCTTCAAGTCCTTGGTCAGTTGAGGGGGTAGCTGATCAAGTGCGTGGGATGAGGGTTTTGTGTTGGAGATTAGTTTAACTATCTCTGCTTCCTGAATGGGAGTGAAGAAAGATCAGTGCTTTAGGGGGATCAAGGAAGCGCTATCGATGGTTCCAAATGCCTGGATCTTGGTGGAGGGGATGGGATTGGAGCCAAGTGAGAGATCGATCTTAGCTATTTTGTCGTTGAAAAAGGTGGCGAAGTTGTCACATCGTTCTTTGGATGCCTGAGTTAAGAAGGTCACTGGCTTAGAGGTTTGTTTCCCGATGATATTGAAGAGCTCTTTGGGTCTGTTTTTTGCGTTGTCCAGCGCAGAGCAGAAGAAAGAGTTATTTTTGTTCTTAATGTGTTTTTGTAATTCCTGCTGGCTATTTGGAGTTGCTTGCTATGTAGGGCGGTAGGATTGTTCCACCAGATTCTTTCTGAGGCTCTTAGATGTCTTCTTTGTTCATTGATGTCAGTGGTGAACCATGATCTGGATGGAATGCTCCTGGGTTTTTTTAGTTTCAAAGGGGCAAGTTGGTCCAGGGTGCGCGTCATATTAGATTTGTAGAGAGAGGTGAGTTCACTAGTTGGGAGGTGATCAGTGATGTTGGGGAGAAGAAAGCTTATTCTTTCTTCTCACGGGATCTGAGGTGTGTTCCTAATCCATTTGGGGGGTCCTTCAAGGGGTGCTGAGTTTGGACCGCTTGGTTGATGTGAAAAAGGATGATGTGATGGTCGGACCAGTCTACGGGAAGGATGTGGTCGATGGTGATTGCATTGCTTTCGGCAATAATAGCGTCAAGGGTTGCTCCTCTGTGGTGTGTTTCTTCTGAGCGGTGTTGGGTCTGGTTGTTTTCTAGTAAGAGATTGTTTAGGGTTTGAATAAGTGTTTTTTGTCTCATTCCATCTTAGATTAAGGTCACAAAGAATAATATTATTTGAGTTTCCGAGTGAGCAATGGACAATCAAGTCAGAGAGGTGTTCTCCGAATTCGGAAGAGTTGACTGGGGGATTGTACAGGGGGTGGCAGAGAGATGGCCTGTTATCCCTTGTCTTGATGTTGACTGAGAGACATTCAAAGAAAGTATACAGGCAGGAGGCAGTTTTCTTGTGAATGATTGCTATGCCCCCTCCTCTTTGTACGATCCTGTCTTTGTTGATCAATGTGAATCCAGGAGCTTTCAGCATGTCCATTTTGGGATAAGAGAGATTATTGAGCCAGGTCTCCGTGATGAATGCTATGTCTATATCATGGGATAGGATGGCTTCTGATAGTTTGGTTGCATGTTTAGAAGCCGATTTGCAGTTTAGGAGCATGCAGTTAATGGGGGATCCTTCGTTGCTCAGATTCTTTGTATTTGGGTCCCTAAGTAGAGAAGTTAGGTGAGCTGGGAGTCTAGGGTCTCTCGGTGGGAGGTGTTCTCTTCCGACTCCCATAATTACTTGGATCATAGATTTGGGGGAGGAATTAGAGGGAGAGTCGTAAGTTGAGGCTAGGTATGCCTCTTCCGGGGAGGAAAGTGCGGCTTTTGATCTTCTGGGTCTCTCAGAGTGATTCTCCGTCCCCCTTCTGTTGGTTGATGGCCAGGACCTGGTAGGGACAGGGGTCTCGCTGATTGGCGGTACCTTGGCATGCCAGGGTTGGGTGAGATTTGGCGGTACGGGGCTACTGAAAATGTGAGCGATCGCGTTCATACACCTGAACTCTTTTTTTAAAGGTTTTAGTTAGTAAACCGATCATGACCAGTTTGGATAAAGTTTCATTCAGGCCTCAGATCAGGATTTCCAGCTGAGCTTCCAGGAGGTTGAGACGATGCGTCGTGATATCCAAGGTGGGAGAGGAGGTGTCTGGGGCAGCATTGCCCGAGGGGGAGGGGGGTGGGTCCCAGTCAAGGTGACTGTTGGGGAAGGGGCTGCTTAGTTTGTCTCTGGGAGGGATCATGCGCAAGAGGAGTATTGGCTCATAATGTGGATTAGGCCTCATGTGGCCTGGGGGCGGGGTAGGGCTGAGTTTAGACTGAGCTTGGGAGTGGTTGCTCGTTCCTGGTGGGCTGGTTGGGATGAGAAAAGAGGGGATGGAGGGGTGGGAGGGTCATCTGCTAGGGGGGTGGGATCGGTATTCGGAGGTGCAGAGTTGCGGAAGGTGACTCGGGGGGTTGGGGGGAGGTTCTTGAAGAGGATGCGAGAGGGGTCTGGCGCCTCACCTGATGGGGAAAGCTCACTAGGGGGAAGTGAGGGGTCCGGCCGGGTTGAGTAGTGTGCAAGGGTGCCTTTTTTAGCGAGAGGAAGAGGGAGTCAAAGACCTTGAGGTTATCATTATTAGCCTGTATCAAGACAGTGCCATTCGAGTAGATGGTTATGGAGCTGTTACCCCTCAGCATCTGGTGATTCAGGAGAGAGGTCGTCAGTTTGCTGCTATGGGATGTGATGGCAGTTTTTGAGATGTGAAGATGTGCATTGAGGATAGTGATCTAATTGTCGGGTCTTTGAGTATGGAAGATGGGATCCATTTTTATCTGCCCATTTGAGGAGCAGTGGAAGGTATCTACGAAGAATGTTTCGGGGTGCTGTCTGATCAGTCTATGTTTGAAGAGCCTCTTCGCTTTACTTGAGAAGTTGGGGGGAAAAGTAATCATGAAGGAGTTCGGACCATGTGGTTTCAGGTAATTCGCTGGTCGAGAGGTGGCAACCATAGGCGTGGCTGGAGGTATTTTGTCTGGGTTCGGAGGAAGGCGGGTTCCCTTAGGGATGTGATAGAGTGTGGTCCGAAAGTGCTTTCTAGTCTAGTGGGGGAGCTTGGGGAGTTCGAGTAATTGACCTCCCGGGAGGAAGGGTCCACTGGTGCGTGTGCGGGTGGAGTAGGTCTTCTTTAGGACCAGGTTTGAGAGTCTGTGCTTGGCTGGAATCATGGGAAGGGGGCCTGTATCATTAAGGGTACTCTCTATAGGTGGCAGGGACACCTCTGCAGAGATGCAACAGTGGTTCTGAGATTGGGTCCCGGGTGGGCATTCAGTGGACATGCGTCTAGAGGCTGCCTACATTGCCATGTGAGTCCCTGGGAGCGTTGGAGGGGCATTGGATCGGGACCCACATGCGGCCGGTCTTTGTTTAGTTTAGGTTTGGGGAGATCTCCATGGCTCCCCAGGGGTACTCAGGAAATCTCGGTGCAGTCAACTTAGGGAGGCCATCTTAGTGTAAGGCACTTTAGTGCACACAGGTTAGCCGACGCAGGGTTGCTTCAGTTCTGTACTCCTGTGCCCTGGGGAGCGGGAGCAATCGATTTGCAAGGCCTGGAGGCTGAGTACGGTCTGTGGAGTAAATATGTCCTTCTGTCTTTGCTGGTGGGAGCTTTCTTTCTTTCTTTCTTTCTTTCTTTCCTTCTTTCTTTCTTTCTTTCTTTCTTTCTTTCTTTCTTTCTTTCTTTCTTTCTTTCTTTCTTTCTTTCTTTCTTTCTTTCTTTCTTCCTTCCTTTCTTTCTCATGTTCTGGAGACTGGAGGCCATTACAGGGTCAGGCACGGTGAGATTGTGCTAGGTTGCATCTCGGGGCTCAGCTCCAGCCTCCGGACGGCCTGTTTACTGTCAGGGGTCAAGCAGGTCTGGCCGTACTGTAGTAGGGTGAATCCGGCCCTCGTGGAGTCTTTGTGAGGCCTTAATTCTGTACTTTCATGGTGGCAATTACAGGGTGAGGCAACAAGAGCTCTTAATGTGTTGAGTCCCTAGGCTCCGCTCTCGCTCGGGACAACCTGGTTATCGTCGAGGGTCGAAAATGACCCGCCTTGCTGTGGTCAGGAGGATCTAGGCTTCCAGGGGTCCTCCTATGGCCTTATTGCTGGCTGGTTTCACTAGTGTCTCTGTGACTGGCGGCCATTACCCAGTCAGGCGCAGTTGCTTGCGGCGGTTGTGCGTCGGAGCTCGGACTCTGGGCTACAGAGTGTCTTGACGATCCGGTTCTGGTATTCCTCTCTGTCTGGCCTTTGGGACTCGGGGGGTCAGGAACGGGGGTCTCCAAGTGAAGCTTCTTTGGGGGAGGAGCTCTGAGGATGTAAATTGGAAGCGTGGATCTCTCTTGGCTCTGGAGCAGCATCGCAGACCTACGCTCCCTCGTTAGGAGTTGGCCCGATGAGCAGGTCAGTCGTACCTTCAGGGGGGGTGGAGGAGCTTGGTCCAGTCGGGATTTACACTGCTAGTGAACCCGGCGCCTGGAGCTCAGTCCTGCAGCTCCTTCCAAGCGGCCATCTTAATTAAAACATTTCATAGTAAATATTTAAAGTAAATAAATATACCAGGCAAAATAACCAGCATTATTTTAACTACTTTTCATTCACCGATACACATTTCATAATACAATTAAAATTAATAGAAACACATAGTAAATCAGCATGTGTTACATCAATAAATTAGACATTAACATTGCCCACCTAAAAACAAATTTAAAAAAACACCATTTTGTTTCTGGAGTCTTGGTAAGTGAAAGGAGCAACAATAACAAAAAAAGTATCAATAAAACAGAGCCCAAAAAATGAAAAAATATAACAGACAAAAAATAGAGCAATACAATATACAATATGACTCCAGTAATCCAGAGAATCCATCCAAAACCCAGAAAATAAGAAACAAGTGAATAAATGCTCCAGGAACACCAATACATTAAGGAAAAAGTTTAACAAAAAAAATAGTTTGAGTTAAAAAAATAACCAAGGGCCTATTACGATGTCTGGTGGATCGCCACTGACAGGCTGTCAGTGGCGGTCCGCCCAACAACCAGACTCAGCTGTCTGACCTCAACATTACGATGAGGTCAGTCAGACTGCTGCGGCCTGAGGGAAAGACTGACGCCTCCGATAGTGGTTGGTCATGCAGATTGACCTGGTTAATTGCCCTGTGTTTGACTGGCTCATAGATTCCCAGTGAGACCCATGTCAGACTGGTTGCCTGGTTACGGCAGCCAGGCACTGCTGACACACTTATGTTCAGCTTAAACACAGTGGTGGCTGTTAGGGAACTATGGTGGGGGCAGGTGGGTGGTGAGGTGGAAAATAAAAAATAAAGTAAAAATAAAGAAAACTTACCAGCTGGTCACGTCCCCAGCTGCCGCCTCCCCTCCGTCGCAGGAAGCACCCGGGCTGCCAGATTCCCTAAGCCAATCACAACGCTGCAATGCAGTGTTGGGATTGGTCTGAGTGCTGCGGATCGGCACTCACATGGGTAAAGGGAGCCTGTGCATGTTCCCCACCAAGCTGTGTAATGCAGTCTGGTGGGAAACATGCAAAGTGCACATGTCTGTTTGGGCGGCCCAAGATGGCTGGTCAAACAGTCATGCACTCTTTGAGTGTGCTCAGCATTCCTCCCTCTGCCCCCTGCTCTGGCCAGCCATGCACTTAGGAACGGAAAAATAAAATGATAATAACATTTGTTTATTATCATTTTAATTTTCCTATGCACTACTCTTACAGCAGTGGGGCAACGCTCCTCTGCCTTAGCGGAAGAGAAGCCGGTGCTCAAGCATCTCCCACCTCGGTATTCGCCGACCCTGCCTCTTTAGGCGCTGCCAACTTTATGTCGGGCAGCTAAGCAATACAATATCAGAGTGTGTGGAGAGGTCGAGCACCTATCAAAACAAGATTCACACACCACATAATAAATGCACCACAGTAGTTTAGCATTAAAAACAATGTAAAATAAAAATAAATATTACATTTTCTAATGAGGCCAACCAAACTACCATAAACTAACACATACTGCACCAACAAACAACACACAAAAATAATACTCTGTAACTAAGACCAACCTAACCAACTCTTAACACCTTCCCCCACCACTAAAGCCTTAGAAAATATTGTAAAATAGTCATACTTGAACCGGAGACCAGCAATTGGAACATTGACAGCAATGATGTTAATGGTGCAAAAATCGCTACAAGGATTGTTAGAAATAACGATGCTAAACCACGATGTCCTGAAAAGTCAAAAAACGTACCTCTCTAAAATTGAGGGAAAATTACAGGGCATTAGAGGCCAAATGCCTTCAATGTTGAGACCTGTCTTAGACCCGGTGGCTACGGTTCAAGGGAGGGAGGGGGATGATAGATTAGCCGATAGCCCACTTGTAAGCCAAGTTGATGAAGCTCACGTTGATGGCCATGAAGTTTATGTGTCAAAATGGCCAATGTTGGTAAAAAGAGAGGTGAATATATGCATTATGGTCGCTCTAAACGAATAAGAGGTCCAGGTAGTGAGGCACAAAGAAAGTTCAATTTAAGAGCGACGAAAAAAGGAAAGGGGAGGAAGGAGTCATTAGAAGAGGTAACACATAAGCTCAAGTCTCAATCGAATAAAACGACGAGTGTTCAGAAAGGTATTGATTCTGAGAAAGAGGCCTTCTTATCAGCAAAAAAAGAGAAGTATAATAGGAAGCAAACCCAACAGGATAAGGAGATTCATGTAACCTCAAAATTAGCAAAGACACAGGCTCGGCAGTCCCCCAGCAAAAACAAAAGTAATGCATACCGGGAAAGTAGCCCTAAAGTGATAACTAGATTAAATACACTACATCATCAAGGTGTTACAAAGTCAGAAGAAGTGGTTGATAGAGGGAATAAGTGGCTTTACTTTGAACACGTAAAATTGGGAAGGGATGGCAAAAAATCTAAAAAGAGTGGGTATTTAAATAGAGCACACCTACTCAAGGTTTTTGCCCATTGCCCAAGTTTAAATGGAATAAGCTCTCGAGATCTAAGAAAGGTGGGATTCCAAACAATTGGGGAGGGCAAGGAGGTCACCAAAGTACAGCTTTATTCGGGCTTGGTGACGTCCGCAATAGAAAACGCAGAGCAAGAAATCCATAAAGAGGGGATTCGCCTAGTGTCCAAAGAGGAGTTCGCGCCAGTGTTTAAGGTGCCCCAGCAGAAACCTTTCTTAAGGTATCATGCGGGCTTAAGCAAGAGGCAGGTGAGGCTCCCCGATGAGGAAATAGAGGAAGGGAGAGAAAATTGTAATATAGTAATAGACAATACAGATATGTTGGAGGCATGGAAGAATTGGAGTAATACCTCCAGCTTAGCAGGACCTTCATATAGTTACAGGGAAGATTCAGTAGTGAATGGGCCTTTAAGTGATGTAGAATAGGCAATGGGGCAGCCACAGAGCATACAATTGGTCTCTTGGAACATAAATGGATTGGGAACACTTTTAAAACGTGAAACTGTGAAAGAACTTGCAAAAGAGAATTAAATTATTTGTATACAAGAGACCTGGCTCTGTGGTGTTCCCCAAATAGTTGAAGGGTTCCGACAAGTCCACCGTGCAGCTGTAAAATCAAACTCCGGGCGCCCCGCAGGTGGCTTGTTGACAATGATATCAACAACCCTAACAACTAAAACCATTTTGATACCTGTAAAGTGTAAGTGGCTTCTAGCCTGCAGAATCCAAACCACACTTGCGGATAAGAAATATAAATTTATACTGATCCTAAATGTGTATATGCAATGGAATTCAACAAAGGAATATGGGGTCGAATTGTTACATTTTAAGAATGATATGGATGCACTTTGTGATATGTATGGAAATGACCTGATTGTGTTAACGGGAGATTTTAACCATAAACTAAATCCAAAATTGTCGGATCAATGGTACTCAGAAATTCTAGATGCATATGATATAAAAAATGCAGAGTTTATGGAAACAAAAACCTTTACAGATGCGGTGGAATTGGGCAACTATTTATCAAATAAAAGTTTCTTTTGTTTAAATGGAAGGATAGTCCATGACCGCCCGGCAAAGAAAACTTTTAAATATGGGGCACGTAATTGCCCAATAGACTATGTGTTTTTGCCGGCATGGAATTTCGAGTTAGTGAAAGATTTTAGCATTAACCTCATGGAATGTAGTGATCACAATTTAATAAAGTTAGAATTGGGAATAGCACAATATATGGTTTGCGACAGAGTTATCTGGCAAGAGACAGAGTACCCGAAGCGGATGACCACTAGGTTATCTGAAAAATCTATAGAGAAGTTAGCAAGCCTGCAACATAAGATTCAGCTAGGTTGTTTGAAGGGCCAAGACCTATTCTGGTTTGTGGAAAAAATAAAACAAGCAGTAGAAAGTATAAGTATAGAACTCAGGCCCACTGCAAAAGAACAGAATAAGAAAGGAAATACTCAAAGTAAGAATGGAACATGGTTTAATCAGGATTGTTTAAGGAAAAAAAGAGAAATTAGGAGAGAAGAGCGTAGCCTACGCAAAAAATTTACACGAGCAAAGGCGGAAAACTTAATAAAAATAAAGAGAGAATATAATATGTTAATCCGCAATGTAAAAAGGATTCATAAAGAATCTTGCTGGGGCAAATTATTGGAATCCATTGAAAATAAGAACCTACGGCAATTCTGGAAGTTAATACAGTCAGCCAGGGAACCCTTTATTGCACCAATGACCTGTGTAGTAGAGGAAGATGTATGGGCTGAGTATATTCAGAAATTGTATGCCCCGGGGAGGTTGTCGGATAATTTGGTACCAAAGCAGTGGAGAGATCTAGTAGGGGATCTCAAACATGATTGCTCAGTAATAAACATCCTTAGGATAATTAGGACTTTAAATTTAACTAGAGCAGCAGGCCCAGATGATATGCCGGCCCTGATATTAAATTCAAACCAGCCTTGGTGGGCGGAATTCTTCTCAAAAATGTTTACTTTAATACTAGAGCAAGGGCTAATACCTGCAAACTGGAAGGGTGCAATAATAAGGCCTCTGCATAAAAAAGGAGATGTACATGCCCCTAAAAACTACAGGCTAATTAACCTATTAGATATAGGAGAAAAGATTTTTGCTAAGATGATACTCGGTAAGTTAAAAGAGTGGGCGGATCTTCAGTCAATCGTACCAGTGGAACAGGGTGGGTTTAAAGAAGGCCACTCTACGATTGATCATTGTTTTGCCCTGTGGGCCTTAGCTAGGAAATCGATTGAACAAAATGGCAAATTATGCTGCTGTTTCGTCGATTTCCGAGCTGCCTTTGACTCAGTAGATAGAAGCAGCCTTTGGGAAGTGCTAGAAAATTATGCATTGCCGGAGGGCATATTAAATATTCTAAAAGAATTACATAGTGGCAACTGGGCCCAGGTCATTAGAGATCCAAAGGGCTCATTAACGCAGAAAATCCCTGTAAAGAATGGCTTGAGACAAGGGTGCGTTTTGGCACCCTTGCTCTTTTCAATCTTCCTATCAGACCTTCCCGTGGTTTTGGAAGTTGAAAAGAGTGCGAGCCCGCGCATGAATAATAATAAAGTTGCATGCCTTTTATATGCTGATGATCTAGTGATCGTGGACCAAACTGAAATGGGCCTCCAAAGGAAATTAAATGCTTTTAAAATATATTGTGACAAAAAGTTTCTATCGGTGAATATGGAGAAAACAAAGATCCTATGTTTCGGGAAGAGGGTAAAAAATTTTAAATGGTTTTTAGGTTTAGACAAATTAGAGGTAGTAAATGAATACAAATATCTAGGCCTGTGGTTTGACAGTGCATTAAAGTGGAATACCCATGTGGCGGCACAAACTTCAAAGGCGTCCTCATCGGTCTGTGGATTGAAAAAATTTAATAAGGACTATGGTGACATGTCTCACAGACCGTTACTAAAGGCATTTGAAGCTATGATACCCCCACAAGTTCTCTACGGCGCTGAAGTGCTCTATCTGAGTGGTAAAAGAGGTTGGGACCGAGAGGAAGAGAAGATAATTAAAATGCTGTTGTCCCTACCTAACGGATCCATGTTGCAAGCTATTAGATTGGAGGTAGGCTTGACGGCATGGGAGGTAAAGGCACAAATGTCATTGCTAAGATTTTGGAACCGCCAAATGCCCGGTGGTGATCAGAAGGTGTCAATTTGGTGCAGAAAGGAAATACAAGCAAGCAGTTTACATTGGGCACGGGAAGTGAGGAAAACCCTTCAGCTAGTAACTGCGCAATTAAAGTTGCCCCTCGAACAACCCTTATTGGACCTAGTTTTTACTAAGAAAATGCTTAGGGACCGAGGGCAAGAATATTCCAGATCACAAGATCTGGAGTACCTGAAGTTGAAAAAATCAGTAAACTGGGTAAGGAATGAATGGGAAAAGGATGTCCGGTTCCCTTATTTGGATGTGTTACCCAGTAAATGGTTAAGGTACGAAATCATGAAGGTTCGGGTAGGCTTAAATCCATGGAAGATCGACAGTAAATTAAAAGTAGCCCTGATCCAACCTGATGGTATTTGTAAATGTGGCCTAGGTGTGAAGAATGATATTTTACATATATTACTGGACTGTACATGGATTTTAACAGTGCGTAAAATGTTTTTGCGTCCAATATTTTTAAAGTATAAGGTAAACACACGATCAGAGGCTGTTGTTCTCCTTACTGAAATGTCGTTTTTAGATATCACAATTGCGTTGGGGAAATTTTTGAAAGCAATAAGAGAAGCTGTAAAGGAGACAACCAAGGAAGTTGGGAAATTTTAAGATATTAAGATTTAAAAAAAATGGAAAATATCAATTTAGTGCTTTTATGGTTTTAAATGTGTACTGAGTGTTAAAATGAACTATGATGTAAATTTTCTATTGCTAAGTGGATCCATGGTCTTGTGTATGGTTTATAGACTATTGTCTAAATAAACTTTGATTTTACTACTACTACATTGACAGCAAACTCTATGGACCGCTCAAAATAGTGAAGAAAGTCCACAAATTCAGAGAAGCTAGGAAAAAATTGGGGGTCATTTTAAACTAAAAATACTTGCATCCCATAGGATTAAATGTATTTTATTTATTAATGTTTATAAAATAAAGAAATACTTGTTAAAATATAAACAAATCTATGTTCAACAAAAGATACTAACAAAACCATTGCCAATATGTATATTTATTAAATATATAGATAGAAATACTACAATGTTTTCAGTATCTTCAAATAAATTATGTTTAAAACAAATAATGTGAAAAGATTGTTTCTTAAAAATGACTATTCAACATGTTTAAAACATTTATAACTACAATTGAAAATGTATGTACACTACAACTACACCATACGTGTAATATTTTGACGTGCATAAATGTTTACTTTTAATGAAAATAAATGCAGAAAATTTGTAATTAATGTAAACAAAATGTTTTATTGAAAAAGATGCTTAAACATTGTATTAAACAAAAAATAAAACAAAGCATAATACTTTTTGGACTTCACGTTCACTATTTCAACAAAAAGCATAGCCTAATAAGAGAAAGTATAGTTCTTTGGGGAAGGGAACATTTTCTATTCCCCTTCCAAGCCTAACCACAATGTGGCAAATTTAATCATATTAGGGAAAGTGTTATACTTTAGAAGGGCCTGATTTACTTTTCCCACTACAAATGTACCTCATTGGGGAGGGGGGGGCATAACCATATTGGGGGAAATTTCTGACTTTGAGAGTTTGTAAGTAACCACTTTACCGCAAAATTCTAATACACATTCTACTAAATATAATACTTTATAGGAATCAATTATACATATCTAAAAAAAATATATTAAATAAATATACTAAACTGGAAGCATTAACAAAACAAGAATAGGGGGAGGAGCTACGCGGGCATCCAAGATGGTCGCGTGACCAGAGAGCTCCCGAGACCCGCGCCGCCCTTCTTTATCTATCCTGCACCTATCCCTATCAATTCAACGGGCTTTTGAAGTGCTACTCTTACTGATGCTGACGATCCTTCTTTGGTCGAAATCGGACCTCGGGGACCATTTTTCTGTCGTCTCCAACTTTTTGGCCTGCCCACGGACGTGACCGGGGACTCGGCTGCCTATTATGGCCGAGCTGTAATGCAACAACAACGGCTGCCTGGCATCTGGCCCACCGGTGGTCTACCACTTTCACTTTCGGTTTCCGGCCTCATCGTCCCTGTCTCCTCCTACTTTGTCTTCGCCTGCTGCCCTCACAGTGAGCGCTTTCCATTATTGGACTGGCAAGGAGGCCTGCTATATTCCCTCCTCGACCTGCGCTGCGGAATTTCTGGACTTTTTCCCGTTCCACTGCCACTCTTGGGTTCTTGACCGCCATCGACTGCAACATGGCGACAAAACCTGAGGCCGGAAAACGCAGGAACACTGTAACCCGGGGGGGTTCGGTCCAGTCTAATATGATCGAACGCTACACCCAGCCGAGAGGATCCCCCGGTGTCACAAGCGTGGGCGCTGAAGGACCTCAGACAGACATGTCGTCTTCATCTGAAGTATCGCTCCAAGACCTGTTGGCGGCCATCTCTGGACTTAAGGCCGACATGAGTCAGCAGTATAAAGCCATTGTGTCCAAAATAGACACGGTGGCTGTGGACGTTACTCTTATTCGGGCCGATCTTGCCAAAACTAACGAAAGGGTGAAGGCACTTGACCTGAAGGCGTCGAGCCTGGTAACGGACATGGCGGAGGCGCAGTCTGAGATTGGGAATCTGCGTGCCTCACAAGATCTGCTGCTTAAACGTATGGAGGACTATGACAACAGGGCCATGCGGAATAACATACGCCTGGTTGGAGTACCGGAAAGTGATGGTGCTGCCTCGATCGATTTACTGGTCGAGGAACTAATCGTTGCTAAACTTGCTCCGGCTGGACTAAGTAAGTTCTTTGCCGTAGAGCGCGCCTATCGTTTTCCAGGAGGACGGGTGAAACCAGGAGGCCCGCCGAGGCCTATCATCGCAAGGCTATTTCACTATCGAGATAGGGATGCTATCCTCCAGGCCGCCCGTAAACACGGCCCGTTGAAATATGACAATAACTCTATCTCCATCTATCCTGACTTCACTCCCCAAGTGCAGCGACAACGATCTGGGTTCCTCGGAGTGAAGCGTCGCCTGAAAGACCGGGGACTGAAGTACGCCATGTTGTTTCCAGCCCGACTGCGGATAGAGTTTAGAGAACGTGCCTACTTTTTTGATCAGCCGGAGCGAGTTGCCGACTGGTTGGACTCGTTGCCGACGGAGGACTCTGAGAGCGGAGGCCCTGGTGGTGCGGAAGGTGGTGCAACGGCCCAGGAGTAACATGGGCCCCCGGAGGTCCAGATTGAGACTACGCACTGTACAGAGTAAATTAACTGTGTGCTCTATGGTTATGCCCGTGGCGGTGCGGGAACGGGTGATTTCTCCCTTCCTCCTCGGGGGGTTCTTTGTGTAGATAAGATGGGGCGACAGGCACACTGCAGTTGGGGGTGGCTTTTTAGTCAGCAGGGGTGCAGGGAGGGGGGTGTTGTACCGGGTTTCTGTTGGGGGGTTGGTTTCTGGGGATTTGATGGTGTTCTGTTTTGTTCGTTATGTCTCATTTTTCATGGTATTTTATTGATTGCAAATATTCCGAACTTTGGGTTGTGGAGGGGGGTTGGGGTGGATTGCCTATGCCGCAATGGGGGGGGTGAAATGCGGGTTCTTTCTTGGAACGTCAACGGGTTGGGTGACAGGATCAAGCGGGGTATTGTGTTGCAATTTTTGAGACGACATGCCCCAGATGTTGTGTTCCTTCAGGAGACCCACTTAATTGGAAATGCTTGCAAGGCCCTCGACCGCCGGGGTTATCGCCTGATCGCCCATGCTGGTTTCACCTCTGGGTCCCGGGGAGTGGGTATCATGGTGAAGTCCTCCCTCGCCTTGGCTATTGACGAGGTTACCCTTGACGACCGTGGGCGGTATGCTGCTGTCTCTGGGAGGTTAAACAGATTGTGCTGGTTGTTGTCTATGTTCCCCCGGGACTGCAGGCTACCACCTACGCTGATCTTGGCAGGACTCTTCTTGGCCTTCCTGATGGATTGTTAATTTTGGGCGGGGACTTTAATTCTGTTATGTCTGGTGAATGTGATCGACTTCCCCCTAGAGTCCTGCTGCCGTCCCAAATGTGGCTCAATGAGATGGCTGATACTTTTGGCCTGGTGGATGTTTGGCGCTCACTGCACCCCGCACTCCAGCAATACACTTTCCACTCTGGTGCCCATGGCAGCCTCTCGCGTATCGATTATTTCTTTATGTTGGCTTCCACTCTGTCCACTGTCCGGGAGGTACGACATCTTCCCCGGGGTATCTCGGACAATTCCCCCTTGATGATTAAGATTTCTGTGGGTGGTTTACTTGGTAACAGAATTTCCCCTGTCCCTCCCTGGCATTTTCGTAGCCCCCGGCTCCGCTCAGATTTGGTGAGGCAATTGATTGTTATTTTGATGAGAATGTGGGCTCAGTCGCCTCCCCTACTGTTCTTTGGGAAGCCTTCAAGACAGTTATTAGAGGTGCCGCTCTATCGCTCATTGCTGCTGAACGTAGGGTGAAGAGGGAGGCTGTTATTGCTCTTGAAACTGAGATCACTGCGCTTGAAAGTGAGTTGGGTGGAGATGACACACCTGCACTGTTGCACACTTTGGAACTAAAGCAAGCCGACTATAGAGCCTGTGTCACTGATGCTGCTAAATTGATGCGAGCGAACCAACTAGGCCGACTGTATGATGTGGGTGACAAAGCTAGCAAGCTCTTGGCATGGCTGGATAAGGCTGAACGAGCGAGTCGTGTTGTGCCTGTCATCGTTCGTGAGTCCGGTGAGAGTGTTTCCGATCCTGGTGAAATTGTTGATTGCTTTGTTGACCACTTCCGGAAGGTTTACACGCCTGTTAGTGATCGGGATGAGGCTGATTCCAGGCTGCTATTGCGAGATATTGCCTTGCCTACTGTTTCAGACGAAGATGGTCTTGCCTTGGAAGCCCCTTTCACTGTTGATGAGATCGCTCTTGCTATCCGATCTCTGCGCTCGGGGAAGGCGATGGGCCCGAATGGACTGCCCATTGAACTTTACAAACTTTGTCCGGACAAAATGGCCTCCCACCTGCGCAACATGTTTCTCGAGGCGGTAGAGGCTGGAAGCCTCCCCCTCGAGCAGCGCCTTGCCACCATAGTGGTCATTTATAAAGACGGTAAGCCCCGTGACCGCTGCACTTCCTACCGCCCCATCTCTCTCCTTAACGCGGAACCCAAAATCCTGGCCAAGATTCTGGCCAATCGGTTGCTTAAGGTGATTTGCGACTTGATCCATCCGGATCAATCCGGTTTCATCCCGCATAGGAACACGGCCCTTAACCTGCGTAGGCTTCACGGTGTTCTCGCGAGGGCTCCAATTCTCGCCGAGCCGGCAGTGGTGGCCTCCTTAGACGCCACTATGGCTTTCGACACTATCGAATGGCCCTATCTCTGGGCAGCTCTCGCTAAGTTTGGCTTCGGTCCTAATTTCATCGCATGGGTCAGGCTCCTTTATGAACGACCATTGGCTCAGGTCGTGGTGAATGGTAGATGCTCTGACCCTTTCCCCTTAGGCCGCGGCACCCGTCAGGGCTGCCCGCTCTCCCCGCTTCTATTCGCATTGGCGCTTGAGCCCCTTGCTGCGTGGCTACGGTGGGAGCCCTCCATTAAGGGGATCAGATGGTCCCCGGATCTCGAGGATCGTGTCTCCTTGTACGCGGATGATATCCTCCTTTATCTTACCTCCCCTCAAAAGTCGCTTAACGTCCTCTTCGACGTTCTCACATCCTTCGGTAAGAATTCGGGACTAGTCATCAATTGGATCAAGTCCTGTGTTTACGCTATAGCCGGGGCGCTCCCGCCTCTGCCTCGCAGGTTTCCCATATTGGTAGCGACTGATGGCTTCAAGTATCTGGGGATCTATGTCTCTATGGTCTCTTCGGTCCGCTATGAGCGGAACTTGTATGATCCGCTCCGCAGACTCAAGCAGGACGTGCGACGGTGGCGTAAGTTGCCTCTATCCCCATTGGGCCGAGCGGCACTCTTTAAAATGATGTCGCTCCCCCGGTTTCTTTACGCTCTGCAGAATTTTTTCGATCCTGTCCCTGCTCGCTACTTCCGAGAGGTTGAGAGTCTACAGCGGCAGCTGATTTGGGATGGTCGTGCCCGTATCGCCTTGTCCAAACTCACCCTCTCATGGTATGATGGTGGTATTGCGTTGCCGGATATTAGACGCTATTACTGGGCCTCACACCTGAGCGCTATCAACCATGCGACGTACGCCTCGGAACCCGCTCCTGCCTTTGCTTTGGATAAATTACTTTTGCCCGGTGGCAACTTCAATAGGGCCCTGTACTCGAAGGCACCCTTTCGACTCCTTACAGGCCCGACGAAATGTGCTGTGCGGGCATGGAGAGATGCTACTGTGGCCACGGGTTGGGGTGGTAAACTGACACGTATGACGCCCTTGTACGACTCGGATCGGTTGGGCAATCTGTGGAAGACGAAGGGATTCGAGAAGTGGGACATGATTGGGATCAGTAAGGTGGAGGATCTATGGGCTCGAGGCGCTGTTAAATCCTTCGAGGTATTGAAACTGGAATATCGGCTCGATGATAGGGAGCACTTCCGGTACATGCAGGTTCGACATGCCTTGACCTCCGTCTTTCCATCTGGTACCGATATCCCGCAGTCCTCCCCCTTGGAGGATCGTGTTTTAGATGGCCATGTCCCCGATAGCACGATTTCCTTAATATATAAGAAGCTTGTCAACAACAGAGCCGACCAACTTGAAAACTTCGTGCTACCTGGACGGCTGACGGGCTCGAGCTCGACGACGAGGACTGGCAGTCAGCTGTATCCTCCCCTAAGGAGGTAACTATCCCGGCTCGACTTCGCTTTGTCCAGTTGAAGATCCTCCACCGAGTGAATCTGACCGGTATGCGTCTGGTGCGGATGGGTTTGGTTTCGGATGGACGGTGTAGGCGTGGGTGTGGTATGGATGGTACTTTCCTTCATGTTCTATGGGAATGCCCGATGATTGCAGCCTTCTGGTCTAGAGTGCATAATGTTATGGGTCGTGTCACCGGGATCCCTCTCCTTCCCGAAGCACGACGTTGCTTGCTGAATGTATGGGAACCGTCCGATTGTAATGTTGCCCAGACACTATGGGTCACTCTGGGCAACATGGTTGCAAAGAGAGATATAGCGCAGCTCTGGGGCTCTCCTAGACTACCATCGCTCAGTGCCTGGAAAGAGAACATGGACTGGTGCATGTTCCGAGAGAAAACTGTTTATGAGGCACGGGGGCGTCCCAAGAAATGGTCCAGGGTCTGGGCGCAGTGGAATTCGTACCGAGGAGACATTTGCTCCCCTCCACTTGACTATGAGGTTCCTCTCCCCTCCTCCCCTTGATTGACGTTCCGTTCCTAATTCCCAGTATAGTCTCTGCTTTCTCCCCCGTGCTCGCCCCCCCTCGTCATATAGGTTTCCTTATTTATTTGTGCTCTCCCCCCCCTCTCCCCCCCCCTCTAGCGACCCTTGCCATTATGATACCATGTGTTTGTGTGTTGTTGTTCTTTTCGACAAAATTATAAAATTAAACCTTTCTTATCCTATTTGATATGGCGCTATGTTCCGTCCGGCAATGTAGTCTCGATAGATTGCTTTAACAACGTACTGTCTTCAAATTTACCATTTAATCATCCGTATATGTCATAGCGGCAGGCCCTGCGGGGTTGTAGGCAGACGCTGTGTATTGTGCATTCATAAATAAAGGTTTAAAAAAAAAAAAAAACAAGAATACTTCTAAATAAATCTAAAAATATAACCCAAAATTTACAATAATCAATTCTTTTTTAAATGCATAAAATATGCATTTAGGAAATATGTAAACAATACATTAAAAAAACTTTATTATAGTACAGTAAAATAAAGTTTAACAATAAAAAAACAAGATTTTCCATGTAAATAACAATGAACAAAATGTGTTTAAAAAATTGTATTCATAAAAAAGTACTATTAAAATATTTGGCAAACTGCCTAACAAATATAACTACATTTTAAAAACAAAAGAAACTAAAAATGTAAATGAAAACATACAATTTACATTAAAAAATATCAACATTATTTTTAAACATTACATAACTAAAGCAACTCAAATATAAAAAGTACTTTACATTTAAAAAATTCAGAAAAAAACTGCAAAAATGTTAAATTTAACAATGTTATAAAAAATGTAATTAAATTCACTGCCTTCCATGTTGCCTGTGAATCCAATATCTCACTCCTAAAATTATTTTTTACATTCTTTAAAAAATATGTATTTTAATACAAAAAATAACATACAATAAATATACTTTAAAATATGCATCACAACAATACAATATACAGCAATATTTTAACTATATTAAAAAATAGTAACAAAAAGATATACTTACATCCAATATTCTGTCTCACAATGGTTTTTGACATCATGATTTTCAAGATACCATATGTCTGTCTCAAGATTTGTTGACACAATATTTTGGTGGAACACCTTCTAAAGTATACAGTGATGCCACCAGGTCACAAGTGAGTTCTGCTTATCATTCCTGGTTGCAATACATAATGCTACCAGTGACTCATTAGTCATCTCTAGAGGTCAGGATGCCAAGGCCACCATCCGAAGCATGGTAGACATCTTAGGATAATTCTGTTATCACGTTGATGCTTTCCCCACAACTCCCATTGCTTAAGCTCATGTGTGACAGAGACATTGTGATGGGACAGGGGAACTGATATGAGGAGGATCTCTGTTCTCCCTATCACCACCTAGGAATTGAAATAAAAATAATGCCCAGCAACATAGCATAGTTGACCTTCAAGGGGCCACAGGTTAGCTGTGCCGCCACAGCCACTACTGATCGATTCACTCACCTCGTTACCTGGTAAATCCCAAGTTATCCAGAGTATGATACTTAATAATACACCAAACACAATCTTACTCACTTTAAAGTGCTGTTGGCAACCTATTTACAGCTGTTAACAGTTTCATTAAATCAAGAGTGTCAAATTCATCCTTCAACCTGTGAGCCCATAGGCAAAAGGATGAAGTATAAATTCCCCTGCTGATCTACAATGAAGTTTTTCACAAAAAATGCCACCCCACTTTTTTTGTTAGCTCTTAGTTATAAGCAACACATCAACCCTAGTTAGATATGTTAGGTATATTTATTTGTACCTTTTCTTTCAAATCTTTTTTTTTACAAAATCTTAGATTGTATGTCAGAGAAAGAACACAACAGATATCACATATATGTACATCAACTTAAACACAACATTTACCAAAAGAAGAGACCAACATTACATCAAAATACATTCACTATACACAACATAGCATCTATATCTATTTCAGACTGTTCCAAAAGGCAAGGGACAATTTCTAGCCTCATTAACCATCAGTGATTTGGAATATCAGGAACAGTAGTGGACAAAGTCACAGTTCAAAGGAGATATCACGACACATTAATTCTACGAGTCAGTAGTTATTGGTATTTCTAAGTTTTTATATCCTTTCTGCCGACTCGTTTCGAACTCCATACAGCAGTTATGGGTTCTCCTCAGGGCCTTGTCACTTCTATCTGCATGTGTGTAAGGAAAAAAGAACACTATTTCAGGGTCGATTCCCATAGCCTCATGTTATAATTCCGCTTCTATTCTCCTACATTTAAAGTCCATGTTACCTTAATTGTAGCCGTGGTTATCCTATGTCTGGTTCTGGGTCTTTTGAGCTGCAGTCTAAAGGACATTAAAAATTCCATTTAGAGCCAAACTCAGTACTCGCCCTACGGTCACTTTTTACAAAAACACTGCAGGACGTACCTTACGCTGTCTTTTAGGTCCTTGTATGGGCGTCTCCCTATGGCACGGTGATGCTTTTGACCTGAGGGGAGGGCAAGGCAGGATTTTACTACTAGTGGGCTCATGTCATATCTCAACCAAGTTAGGTAGATTATTGTAACCTTCATACCTTGTTCGGTGCACCGCGGGCTTCGGGAGCGACTCACTCCATGATCAACTTGTTTGCACACGGTCCTCCGGACTCTCGTTAAGTGTGCCAAGGAATCACTCTCGTATTATCCTCCGGTATCATACACTGTTTAAAAGATAGACCGGAGTGCACTTTAGTTCCCCATTACAAGTATCAGTCTCTACGTGCACAACTCAAGACCTCTCAAGGCTCACCTTGCTCTGTACAACTTGCTTTCGCTAATCCTTCGTTCACTGTGGAGGGCGGCGGCCAGATTGCCTGGTTACTTATGACGGTCTCATGACCGTAGGATTTCTGGGATTTGTAGTTTTGGAGCTGCGAGAGTGCGCGACTACCTGTAGAATGACCCTTACGTTTTCGGAACATCGATGTTCCACATGGCCTCACAATTGCTGTGCCCTTCAATCAAGGGGGATTAGCCAAACCCCCGTGGAGCCCCACACAATTCTTCCATTACAGTCTAGACACCTCAGAAAGAGTATTTAACCCGTTTTGCGTACTATTAAATTTCAGAATCAGGTATGCTTCTTTTCTAAGGAGTGTATCTTCAATGTCAATCGGACCTTTGTTGCCTGTTGGCACTATTGTGCATAGCACAGTCCATTTAAAGTCCATTTCACTGTGGTTTGAATCCAAAAAGTGTTGGACCATTGGAGCGCTCACGACCTTCTTTTTAATTCTCGACCTGTGCTGGGTGATCCGGCTGTTGACCTGTTGTGTCGTTTTTCCTATGTACATCTTCTGACAGGCACAGATGATTGCATAGACCACGTTTCGTGTCTTGCAATTCGAGAAGTTGGTGTTTTTACATTTTACTCCCCTGTGTTCAAACTCAGACCCTTCAATCGTGGACTCACACGATATGCAATTTCCACACTTCCGGTGCCCTTCGATTGGTTTCAGGCCCGATCTAGAGAGTAAATCACTTTTAGGCTTAGGCTTTTTACTTTGTGTGTGACACACACAAAGTAAGACAAATGGTCCTTAGAAACTGGCACCCGCTAGAGGAACTTGAATGTTCATTTCCGCGACCATTGTTCGCCTATAAGAAAAATAAGAGCATTGGCCAAAGTGTAATTAGAGCGGATGTACTAACTCCCAAGCCTAAAAGTGATTTACTCTCTAGATGGGGCCTGAAACCAATCGAAGGCCACCGGAAGTGTGGAAATTGC
Organism: Lissotriton vulgaris; assembly: GCF_964263255.1. Taxonomy (NCBI): domain Eukaryota; kingdom Metazoa; phylum Chordata; class Amphibia; order Caudata; family Salamandridae; genus Lissotriton; species Lissotriton vulgaris. Next base: position 884,873,203 of record NC_141689.1, on the reverse strand, counting down.
ATATCGTGTGAGTCCACAATTGAAGGGTCTGAGTTTGAACACAAGGGAGTAAAATGTAAAAACACCAACTTCTCGAATTGCAAGACACGAAACGTGGTCTATGCAATCATCTGTGCCTGTCAGAAGATGTACATAGGAGAAACGACACAACAGGTCAACAGCCGGATCACCCAGCACAGGTCGAGAATTAAAAAGAAGGTCGTGAGCGCTCCAATGGTCCAACACTTTTTGGATTCAAACCAAAGTGAAATGGACTTTAAATGGACTGTGCTATGCACAATAGTGCCAACAGGCAACAAAGGTCCGATTGACATTGAAGATACACTCCTTAGAAAAGAAGCATACCTGATTCTGAAATTTAATAGTACGCAAAACGGGTTAAATACTCTTTCTGAGGTGTCTAGACTGTAATGGAAGAATTGTGTGGGGCTCCACGGGGGTTTGGCTGATCCCCCTTGATTGAAGGGCACAGCAATTGTGAGGCCATGTGGAACATCGATGTTCCGAAAACGTAAGGGTCATTCTACAGGTAGTCGCGCACTCTCGCAGCTCCAAAACTACAAATCCCAGAAATCCTACGGTCATGAGACCGTCATAAGTAACCAGGCAACCTGGCCGCCGCCCTCCACAGTGAACGAAGGATTAGCGAAAGCAAGTTGTACAGAGCAAGGTGAGCCTTGAGAGGTCTTGAGTTGTGCACGTAGAGACTGATACTTGTAATGGGGAACTAAAATGCACTCCGGTCTATCTTTTAAACAGTGTATGATACCGGAGGATAATACAAGAGTGATTCCGTGGCACACTTAACGAGAGTCCGGAGGACCGTGTGCAAACAAGTTGATCATGGAGTGAGTCGCTCCCGAAGCCCGCGGTGCACCGAACAAGGTATGAAGGTTACAATAATCTACCTAACTTGGTTGAGATATGACATGAGCCCACTAGTAGTAAAATCCTGCCTTGCCCTCCCCCCAGGTCAAAAGCATCACCGTGCCATAGGGAGACGCCCATACACGGACCTAAAAGACAGCGTAAGGTACGTCCTGCAGTGTTTTTGTAAAAAGTGACCGTAGGGCGAGTACTGAGTTTGGCTCTAAATGGAATTTTTAATGTCCTTTAGACTGCAGCTCAAAAGACCCAGAACCAGACATAGGATAACCACGTCTACAATTAAGGTAACATGGACTTTAAATGTAGGAGAATAGAAGCGGAATTATAACATGAGGCTATGGGAATCGACACTGAAATAGTGTTCTTTTTTCCTTACACACAAGCAGATAGAAGTGACAAGGCCCTGAGGAGAACCCATAACTGCTGTATGGAGTTTGAAACGCGTCGGCAGAAAGGAGATAAAAACTTAGAAATACCAATAACTACTGACTCGTAGCATTAATGTGTCGTGATATCTCCTTTGAACTGTGACTTTGTCCACTACTGTTCCTGATATTCCAAATCACTGATGGTTAATGAGGCTAGAAATTGTCACTTGCCTTTTGGAACAGTCTGAAATAGATATAGATGCTATGTTGTGTATAGTGAATGTATTTTGATGTAATGTTGGTTTCTTCTTTTGGTAAATGTTGTGTTTAAGTTGATGTACATATATGTGATATCTGTTGTGTTCTTTCTCTGACATACAATCTAAGATTTTGTCAAAAAAAAGATTTGAAAGAAAAGGTAAACATAAATATACCTAACATATCTAACTAGGGTTGATGTGTTGCTTATAACTAAGAGCTAACAAAAAAAGTGGGGTGGCATTTTTTGTGAAAAACGTATATATAAGGTCCAGCCTTTCCCACAACTTAAGGGCCTAACTCCTTTACACTACAAAGATCTACAATGAAGAGAAGTGCTCCTAACTTGATAGGTTCTTAACTAATCACCTTTGACTAATTGAGTCGTTTTCTAACAAGCCCTATTGGCCAGCAAATCTTTATGTGTGGCTAAAACACCCTCCTCTTTGATCACCATAGGCTTCATGGCCCATACAGAAACTCATCTTCTTTATTGATGCCCTAAATCCCTTCCCTGTGGCCGTCTTTTACCCAGTAAACTGCAATCCTCAAGATACAGTATCTATTATCACCACCACAGAAAATGGAACCAATGTGCCACACCTAGAAACCTTAACTTTGGAGCATTTGCAGCTGTTTAGCTGAAGGGGTGTTTATTTCTACCATTTTGTGGCATTCTTCTGTAATACTGTCTCAGGTGCCTAGTGCCAAACGAAATTGCCTAATGTATCACTTCTACCACTTGGACTACCAATGGCCTCTCTTTGTTATCCCTTCTTCAGCCATTCCATTCTTTGCTCTTCCAAGTTAGCTGTCATTGTGAAAGAAAGCATGTCATATTACCTATGCCAGAAACCACAACTGACCAGTGCAGCTTTCTTAACACTGGTAAATAGTCAAAGGAGACCACCCAGATGAATATAGAGACCCTTTCTCATCTCTCTCTCTACCTTTCCAGCTAAATACAAACTATTTTGTAATAATACCCTTATGGCAATTAGGGGGCTCTTGGTGCTTCCTTTCAGCAATGGCCATTGACCTGTCTTGAACTTTGGAATCCTGGCCCAACCTACCATTCTCCATCCAATAATTCTTGACTTGCATGAGCTTTCTGTGACCCATTCTTTCCACACACTCACTCATAGGGCCTTATTATGACTGGAGTGGACCACCATTCCAGTGCCCCACTACTGCACCGCCAAAGGCATAATTGGACCTCCAACTGTATTCAGACTAGAATCCAGGTCAGGCAGTACTATGGCAGTTGGGTCACAGTGATGCCTGATTAAAGGCTCATAGGAGAGCTGTAACAGGCACCATAGGGAACGCCATTACAGGTTCCTGCAGGGCATTGACTATTAAGTCCATGCCCTGCAATAACTGGGGGTGCGTGAAGAGAAGAGATCACACAATGTGCCCCAATGCATGCATTCCCCAGTGTTTTCTTCCTGCCACACTTTTCATGGCAGGCTCACCACAATGAAAACCGTGGCAGAGAGGAAACTCGGAAATATGCTTGGTGGGGCCGCAGAGGAACTTCCAACCATTTTGCGGCCTCAAGACCACCGCAACACCGCCAGGGATTTCTGATCCCTGGTGGTTGCAGTGGTGCCAATGTGATCCAACCGCCTGAGTTTTAATGGGGCATTTGCAACCGAATTGTGGCTACGGCGGTCCGATGGACCACTGTAGTTATAATAAGGCCTGTGTCATGTAGAACAACAGGGTATTGGTGCATGCAAATAATTTCTGTTCAAAGATATTAATATTTGAAATAGCAACACCACAGACCTTCAAAAACTGGTAAAGAGATACCTTTCTTTGTATCCAGACGACTATTCTTTGCCTTGTCCAACTAAGTATCATCTCAAATCGGAAGCCAATTGATACAGCAACCTTTCCAATGGTTTTGGTTAGCAAAGGTAGAGCCACTAGTCTAACCTTAGCACATAATTTTACTTTCCCCCTTTTGAATACTAATTTCATGAATGATACTTTCATCTTCCAGTGGTGTTTCCCCTTTTTTAGGTCGAGCCTAGATTAGCGTGCTTGCGTTGCTTCCGAGACTTTTAGTAATGGGCTTCGGAAAGCTCACCACATGCTTGTGCTTGTGCTTTTGTTTGTCTCCTAGGCTTTTGGGCTTTGCGTGCGTCTGTCTAAGAAAGACAGCATGCAATTGAGCAAAGGCAGGTGCATGTCCCGCCTTTGCTCCGCCCACGGGCTATTGCTTGCAGTTACCCGCACAGGTCACATCTATTTCCAATTATTGTGCCCAGACACAGGCGCGATAATTGAAAACAGATCGCTCACAGTGGCGCACGCACACCACTTGCAGGCTTCTTTTTATTTTAGAATACAAGTGACTTACTTTAAGAGCCTCCTTTGTCCTATAGGTTTCTATGTTGCATTCGGCGGTAAGGTTGGAGCCGAAGTAGCACCACTGGCATTGTGGCGGGCTTGCCCTTTATATTGGGCTCAGCTCCCACCGAATAGGCGCCTTGCTGTATGGTAAAAGCTCTCAATACGGTACATGTGTTGTCCGTTTAATAGTTTGTGGCTGCACCAGACCCAGCAAGACACTGTCCGAGTTAATTTGTTTCATCACATGAAGCTGTGTGATGGAATGGTAATGTCAGTGCGCTCTTTATTTACGTGCTGTTGAAAAAAGGAGTACTAATTAACACTTTGACACTCCCCCATTGGTGTGTAATTGACTGTTTCGAAGGAGCAGCGGCTCATAAGCTATGGAGTGCTTTAAAATGTTGTTTTCTCTATTGCAGCTTTAGTACTTTTTGTTTATACCTCTTGTGGATGAAAGGCTGAGTTAGCCCCACTAAGCTTTGAATCTGATTCCTGCGTGTTGCACACAGATATTTCTGGTAGCCATTCAACACGGTGAGCAGGATCGTCGGTTTCTAATTGTTTACTACATTGCTTAAAAGGCAAACAAAGAGTTTGTGAGGATGAAAAATGAACGTTTTTTTCTCTAAAGCGCTCGTTTTAGAGACGTCCTTTAACACATGTTGACTTGTTCGTTTGAGCTGGGTGTTCTGTTTGAATGTAGCGCATCTGATGAAAGCTTATTTTACGTTATTTGAAGTTTCTGATTGTGTACATACTAATATATGCCAAGTAAAATCCTAAACTGCGTAGTGAGTAGAAACTATCGATTTAATCAACGCAGTTTCTCTTCCTTGCTGTAAGAAGCAAATTCAGGGAAGAGAAAGGGTTACAATACCTATTCTTTCCCCTCTTGAAATTCTCATTTTACTGTAGGGTAACATAGTTTGTCACCAATAAACAAAGTAATGTCTCAAACAGCTTTAGTTGTTTTCGCCATCCTCTTTTAATGAAATAAACAAATGAGTACATAGACAGACTTCGGTCAACCCTCTTCATCGACTGGCCTATTCAGCTGTCTTTCACATTTTTCTCCCGTCTGTCACTTAATACAGCACAGGCAATGAGTCAGCATATTTTGCTCTCTCTCAGGGTGTGTGACAGTACTTTACTAACCATGTGCAAATCGCCTACTTATAAGTGCACTTCACAGACAGGGCCGATTGAACAATACTTTTGCACTGTTTCTTCCCATTCTTTTATTTATACTTTCGCAGTCATATTTGTGTTTAAAATACATCTTCAGGTTATAGTAAATCAGAACTAATGGTATATTTTCTTTGTGCCAGTGAAAATCATATTTTTCTGTTAAGTACTTTAAAAATGCGATCTCCCATGCGCGTCTTACTGGACCCCTCGCTGACGAGTTTTCCTATCTGTTCGCGTGCGCCACGAGATGTTGGATTGTTGGTAGCCAGTCGCCCTATACCGTGAGAGTTTGCGATCGCGAATACATCATTCAACCCGGAACAGGAAATAAGCATTGCGAGCAAGATGGCCACGCCTATTAGAGACCGCATGGGGAAGGTAGATAATTATTTCCCCGTGAGCGTGCAAAAACACATCGCGAACGGGCAGGAAAAGCAATCTTTGCGAAAGTTCCGCATGCTCGAGGATATTTAGAGCAATCTCATGATAATTTGCATAGGGCAACTACGCAAATCCCGCCCACCGCTACTTATAAGGTCCCAAAGGCGAGACTTATTTGGCTATGGCAATGCTTGTTCCTTTTACCTCTACTGTTTCATTTTCAGTTTACTTTATTATGCACGATTTAATAAAATCTTACATATAAGTAAGAAAATAATTTAGGAGAAGAGCAATACATTAACGAATACAATGAAAAATTATACATTGTGTGTGCATCCCTTAAAAATTGTTTGTAAAACAACATTTTAAAACGTGTTTGTTTGGATTAAAGCATGCTAAGAGTGCTTAACAGCATGAGCAAATTCCTTGTTAGTTAAATGCCATCCTCAAGAGGTCCCGTCTGTGATGCATGGAAGCTGGTCATTTGCAAACCAGGTGGACTATCTCCTTTTCACATGCCCCCCATAAACATCAACTGATTGATTCACTGGTACTTTGTTATGGGAGTCTATGCAGGAGGAATTGTTAGTGGTGAAAGAGCATGAATTTACGTTTTAATGACACAGAGAAGCCAGACTCAAATATAACTGAGATTTTAGGATCTTGTAGTTCTGTAACAACATCCACGCATGAGATCTTTTGGAAAGTATTAACCTGTCTGCAGCCACGGAGAGCTTCTTCATTGAAAAGTTACTCAATTTTTTATGGTGGTGTATGCTACATTTAAATCCCAAAAGGAATCCAGTCCAAAGGTTTACAAGGCAGAGCCTAGATATAACCTGGCAGGATTGAGGAACAGTTTGCTAACATAGATCACAATATTGCATTAATGGAGTAGCTAGCTGTAGTTTTTAGCCCATAGTCTCTTTTGATATGGGCTCCCTGTTTGGCTAATGGTTGTTTACTTATCCCAAATTCTAGATGTATATGTGCTGGGGAGGCATTTTTTGAAAAATTACAGGTGCTTCTGTACACTTTCGAGATTGTAGTATCCAGCAGTGTGGCATTGTGGCCATGCAGTGCCTCTCTGCATAGGTCAAGGTTGATAGGAGCGCGGCAGCAATATTCTTTGAAAGGGGGACCAGGGTTGGTCCTTTCAAGATGCTGTACAGGGAATGGAATGCCTGTTCTGTCCCTGAGCTGTTAATTTTTGAGCATGAAAGGAAATTTTTGGTTGAAAAAAAACTTACTTATTTGTATTCTGCCACCATGCTCAGCTCTGTCCTTGCAGGTACCATCGGAGGTGACTCTTCAATTGGTTACATCCCATTGATGGTTGAGTATTTATTTAATTTGTCAAGTAAACGTTGGATGCCGATTTTGGTTTGACTTAGTAGAATTGTGTCATCAGCCTATAATAAATTCAAAACCTGAAAGTCACCAAGCTTCTGCGCATGTGATTTGACTTGGCCTAGGGCGGTGCTCTTGTCAGCCATCAAACAGGTTGAAAAACGTGCGTGCCAACACACATCCCTGTTTTAGACCATTGTATGTGATGATTTTCCTTGAAAGTCGAGTGCCCTTACCAAGCTTTATTTTTAACCTGGTTTCTGTGTATAATAATTGTATTGCTCACAGTAAATGTGCGGTATTCCCCAGTCTAATAGCTTGGACCAGAGAAGATTTTGAGATACACATTCAAATGCGGCCTTTAAAGTCCATAAAGGATTAATACAGTGGCTGTTGTTTACATAGCATTTGGTCAATAATTAGAGCCAATGCAATGATGGCATCTTCGTGTCCGCTCCCATTTGCTGCCTCTAATTGTTTTACCAGCTTGTTCCCTGGTGTCCCTCATATTTCTTTCTTGTCATCTGTCTTTTATACTTTTATGTGGTATATTCCTAGCTTTACTGCCTGATCCATTTTGTATTTGCTGTTTTATGTTCCCCCTGCTCAATTCCTGCTGTTTTCTCCCTCTCACCTGTACCGCCCACCGCCTCCCAGCGACCTTCCCACCTCCAAGCGCCTACTTAATGGAGGTCGCAGCACGTCCCAATTGAGCAGGTCCTTGTGTCTGCTCCCCCTTGCTGCCTCTGATCGCTTTGTCAGCTTCTTCCCCTTTTTTCCTCGTATTTGTTTCTGGTCATCTGTCTTTTTTACTTTTATGTGGTCTGCTCCTTTGTTTACTTCCTGATTTACTTTGTATTTGATCTTTTCTGTTCCCCCCCACCCCCGCTGCACACTCGATTACTTCAATTGTCTCCCTCCCACCTCCAGTCAGCCCCGCCCACACCCTCCCAGTGACCCTTCCACCAGCCAGGACCTACTTAATGTAGGTCGCAGTGTGACTTCGCAGTGGGCACTCCAAAGGCGCAATAAAAACTAGCTCAACTGCACCCGTCTGCACCTGGACCGTGCCCAGTGCCAGGAAACCTGGCAACCCAAACACATAGGTGTAGGAGAATGAGGAAGTATACAACACAAGTAGAGTTTGGCGCATGCACTGCCCTCGCCCTCAATTTGTGGCATGCTTCATCATTGGACTTGCTAACTTCATCCCTGTGCATACTAATGACTCAGGATGGAGCAAAAGGGAGGGGTAAGACAATATAAACAAATAATATCAGGGATCGACAAAAAATATAGTGCAGAAATTTGGTAAAACTGGCTCAGGAATTTCCACTCTTTATTTCATTCCTGTACTACCTGGTCAGAATTAAATAATATATAACATATGTTGGAAGTGTCAAGGCGAGTAAATGGTCCTACACCCCTCCTATCTGCATGTCTTTCAACATGTTTCAGCTGATTTGATCAGGCTCAAGGACGGTCTTCCGGCTTTCTTCAGGACCTTAGATCCCCTATGTCTCCTACTCTCCTACCTTCCTTTGTTGGTAGGTTAAGGTCTGACACATTCAAGTCTGGGGCCTTGTGAACACACTGCGGTAATACAGAGTTTCACAGGAGTACTTGCTCGTATTGGTCTGGGAGCTTCTTCCTATAGTCAAACATTTGTCACGGTGAAACTGCGCAGCTGTTATCCTCTCTGCTGCAGAGCTCCGAATCCTGGACTCCAGATGCTTCAACAATTGCTACACCAGATCTTTTCAATCAATGTAGGACTCTTCACCTGGCACAACTGCCTCTACACATGACTCAGGACTTCCTGCCCTCACTAAAACCCTCACCACTACCACCTTACCGACCATGACCACCCCAGAACTACTACACTGCCTCTTGCTCAACAACCGATCACTCTGAAAACACACCACCAAAATCTAGGACACCATCACCACCCTCACTTCCAAGGTAATCTTCATCATAGAGACCTGGTTCAACCCCTCTTCCACTTGACATTGCCACCGCAACTCCCAACGGGTACAAGATGATACACCAGAACCGCACCAACAGACATGGAGGAGGTATCACCACCATCCACAAAGAAACCATCCGTTACACCACCACCAAAGACGACACCACACAGACAGCTGTGGCCTGTCAGGGAGTTTAGGTGGGGCAGAGAGGCGGGGTGGGGGAGGGGCAGGGTGGGGGGTGCTAAAAACCGGAGTATGGATGATTGAAGGTAAGTAAACAATTTAATAAATAAAACGAATTTCGTAGCACGCCCTGCATTGCAAAATGTGATGCAGGGTGCGCTACGAAATTCGTTTTATTTATTAAATTGTTTACTTACCTTCAATTATCCATACTCCAGTTTTTAGCACCCCCCACCCTGCCCCTCTCCCGTACCCTGCCTCTCCGCCCCACCGAAACTCCCTCCACGGGCCGTGGCTGCACACAGACCATGGAACACCTCAACTTCCAACTTCAAACCTTGCCTCTGCTTCTGCAATGCTATCCTCAAATTCAATGCCCCGCTAGCCATTCACTCCATGCACAACAACTACCTCAGTGACCTCAACTTCCATCTCAATGATGTTAAAGACGCTAACTCCGCCAACCTCCTGGAAAGCATGAGCAACAGCTGCCTCGCACAACTTGCCACCAACCAGCACAGCGCAGGACACATGCTTGACCCAATCTTTACTGACAGAGTCAAGTACAGTCATGTCACCGAACTCACTTGGACCAACCATGCCATTGTCCACTTCACCATCACAGGAACCCTCATGTACCTCCACTAGGCCTCCCAGCTCCTCCTACCACAGCTGGAACAAAGTGACAGAGACCCAATGGACAGATGCCTTCAACACCACCAGGCCAACTTTTCAACCCACCTGGAACATGCAGTCCAAAATGTCTCCGCCTGGATCACCTAACTGTGCACGCAGAGTCGCTCCCATCAAACCAGTCAAGAACAGCAGATCCACCAAACAAGCCTACTGGTATACACCAGATCTCAGGACAATAAAATGCAACTGCAAACAACTAGAAAGAAGATGGAAAACCAGCAGAGATCCCACAGACCTAGCCATCTCGCCCTGGCAGACCACATCCAAGCAAGTTCGAACCACTGCAAGGAACTCTTCACCATTGTCAGGGAGTTCTTCTGCCTGTCACCACGAGAACACAATCTCTCCTTCCCTGGAACTCAGCAACACCCTGGCAGACTATTTCCACAACAAGATACCCACCATTTACCGTAACTTCTAACCCATCCCACTGATATCTAACTGCCAACACCAAGGGACACCACCCACAGCCACCTGCTCACTGCATGGGAACAGCTCACCACACAGAACACCACAGCCGTCATGAACCCCATCCACTCCGGTGCACCCACGGACCCCTGCCACCACCACTTTTTTAACGTCGGGAGCAAGGAAATCAGCTGTGAACTCACCTGTATTATTAACGCATCCATCACCACTGCCGCCTTCCCCGGCAGATGGAAACATGCAGACATCAGACCCCTTCTCAAGAAGCCCTTTGCTGACCCCAGTGAACTCAAGAACTACCATCTGATCTTCGTGCTCCCTTTCCCCACCAAAGTCCTCGAGAAGGTCATCAGCCTCCAGCTCACTGAACCCCTGTAGAGAAACAACCTGCTGGACAATTTCAAATCCTGTTTTCGTGCCAACCACAGCACTGAGAACACCTTGATCACTGCCTCCGATAACACCTTCAATGCCATATCCCACCACAAACTCATTAAGATGCTCCGCCACATTGGGATCTATGGAGACACCTTCAAATGGATCGCATACTTCTTCCCAGGATGAACATAGAGAATCTGCCTACCACGCTTCACCTCTGAATAAAAGAGCAAGATCTGTGGCTTCCCTCAAGCTTCATCCCTCAGCTCCACCCCGTTCAACACTTCCATAACGCCCTTAGCCGACATCATCAGAACCAATTGCCTCAACATCATATCCTACGCAGACAACATCCAGCTCATCCTCTCGCTCTCAGATGACCCCTCCACCACTCGGACCAACTTCCACAACTGCATGACAAAGGTCGCCGACTGGATGAAGACCAACTGCCTGAAGATCAATAAGAACAAGATCAAAGTGCTGATCTTTGGGAACAACACCTCTCCATGGAATGAAACCTGGTGGCCCTCCAAGCTCGAACCCACGTCTACACCGACAGACCACACCCACAACCTTGGCATCATCCTGGACAGCAATTCACCAGGAAATGCCAGATCAACACAGTCTCACCTGCCTGATTCAACACCCTCTGCATGCTGCAAAAGACCTTCAAATAGCTCCCTGTCAGCACCAGGAAGTCTGTCCCTCAAGCCCTTGTCACCAGATGGCTGGACCAACTCCTGAAGAGACATCAGTCGATACAGAACTCGGCTGCCAGACTCATCCTCGACCTCCCCAAATGGACCCACATCAACCCCCACCTAAGGAACCTAGGAACTGGTTCCCCATCCAGAAAATATGCCAATTCAAGATGCTGACACATGCCTACAAGGCCCTCCACAACCAAAGACCAGCATACATCAACATAAACCTCCACCAACCCAACGGGTACCTGCGTTCTGCCTCCCTTGGCCACATATACACTCCACACATCTGCCGAAGCTACAGTGGAGGACGATCGTTCTCCTACCTCTCCACCAAGTCCTGGAACAACCTTCCACTTCGAACATCATCCTCTCTGCAGGAGTTCAGAAAAGGACTCAAGACCTGGCTCTTCGACTGATCCCAGTAGGTACCTAACGCCGGGATATTATTGCGGGTGATTAGCCACGCTCTACCAATCCAAATTGATAGACTGATTGATTGGTGGAGGCCCCACTTCCATGAAAGAAGCCAGCTTGGTTTAATGGTATAATACTTCCATCCAAGGACCAAGTGTGGAGTTCCTCAAAAAGCTGTGAGCAAAGCACTTTGCTTCATTGACAAGTAGGGCTATTAGGCGATGGTTGCCAGATTTGGACCTGTTGTCGTTCTCAAAGATTTGACTAACAATCTAGACTGTTCAGGAGTAACGGATAGTCTGGGTCTGTAGAGTACTCTGTCCTGACGTCGTTGCACAAATATATTCTTAATCTGGGATGAGGTTATCCTTGTTATTCCTTTTGTGAGGGTGTGATTGGCAACACCAGTTGTCATAGATGCTGATTTGTTAACGTATGTGTCTATTTCTTCTGGTTCATCCTTTGTGTGAGCCCTTCTAGGATATCCAAGCTGGTTTCCCACAGGGGCTTGAAATGAGTAGTGAGGTTACGCCCCCATATTGCCTTCGGAGATGTTGGAATTATTGATCGCAAATTAATGCTGCTCACTTCTTTCCAAAAGCTTTTTGAGTTTGGTTTATTACTAATAAATAAGATTTTCACCCAAAAAGCCTCATTGGTTCTCTTCTTCTCAATCCAGAGTAAATTTCTGTATGATTTCCTGAGATGGTAAGAACTGTTCATGGTTGTTTGGGATTTCCTTGGTGCTCTAGTACGCGTCTTTTTTACCAGTTAGTTTGCAAGCTGGTGATAGCTTCCTAACTCTTGATCTTAGGCTGTTCTGCATTTATGGGCCAAGTGCAGTGAAGAGTTGGTGTACCCCTGTATTAGTACTTCGATAACAGGACCCAGTTTTTGAGGGTGTTAAAGCCCGCTACCTGACAGGATTCACACATGTGCGCTGCTGTGGCCTTGATGGAGTTAATTAACTGTGTGCAGTGTACAAGGTATCCTGTTCACTAAGCAATGTAGTGAGGGATTAGCGACCAGTTCAAGTATTTGTGGAAAGTGATTGCTTTCCACACTTTCTTTTATGTTAAAGGAAGCGACGCATGGAAATAATAATAGATTGACTAGCGTGTACTCAAGAATTGTGTATGAGATGGAATTTTGGTGTGTAAAAGCAGGCGGCACATAAAACTCAAATCTACCATCAAGATCTCGGAAGCAAAGCTGTTCTAGTTCTGAGTCTATGCATTCCCTTTCTTGTCTCGGAGTTTTGAATACTGAGTCGCCTAGATAGAAATTCCTCATTGCTGATTCTGATATTCAGCCATATCAAGAGGGTCCTAGGCAAAAATTAGGTTCATGTTAATATCCTGCTTGATTAGCACTTCTGGGGTTTCTTCCTCTATCCTTGTGCCCATGATGAATGAAATTAGGTTTAAGGTAAGTTCTTATTTTTTCTTGGCTTTGGAGGTATATATCTACGTTGACCAATAACAGTGCTTTCTGTGTGTTTGAAAGTAAATCCTTGAATGAAACACAATATATTTCAATTGTCGCAAGTCCAAATTTTGCTGTGGCATTAAGGAGACTGAAATATAGACAGCGGGACTCCCCTTTGGGCGTCAGTACTTCAGTTTCTTGACGGCAAGACAAAAGATTTCTAAGAATCAAGCAGAGGAATTGACGACTCAGGGCCTGATTCACAAAGGTAAACTTACAGTTTTGTGTAACTTTACAATTGTTTGCTATTCACAAAGGGATTTACATGTAGTATCTTTAACCCCTTCCGCGCGGGGCTAATTCTTCCGCTGTGCGGGGGAGGGGGCCGTGCGCAGAGCTGCAGTACTCATGACGAGCCCAGCTCGTCATGCTGCACAGCGGAGCTGTGCTAGCTCGTCATGACTCCAGCCACTCCTGTGGAACGCCCGCACAGGAGGGGAATTAGCCCCGCGTGGGTGTTCCGCAGCGGTTATCACAGGCTCAGCTCGTCATGAGCACCGCTCCACTGTGCCTCATGACGAGCTGAGCTCCTCTTAAGCGCCGAAGGGGTTAAGAGTGCGGAGTCTTCACACATAAATGTTGGTCTTTTTATGTGTGGGGAGTCCGCACTCATAAATATACTACTCATAAAACCCTTTGTTAATAGCAAACAATCATAAATTTACAGAAAAGTGTAAGTTTACCTTTGTGAATCAGGTTCCCATACTATGTTTCTTGCTGAATCACTAAATAAAATTATTCTAGTAAACTATTTGACCATAAGTTTATTGATAGATCAAAAATATACATTTCATCATCAAAACATAAAATTATAAAGCAAGATAATGTCATTAAAACAAAACACAATTAATCAAATTAAATAAAATCCCGTAATTCCAACCTCACAAGAATAAAACACTACACATGTCCTAAAAGACCCAGGCAAGTAGACACAATGCACATAAAAGCTTTAAAGCTAAGCTAACAGATTGTGCCTAATAAGCCAGGCTGTGTACAGGAATTTTGATAGAGCCTCCACAATCACAGATGAAGAATTGCTTTTGCAGATCTTAAGGGCATATGTTTGATTTTTTAGACCCAAAAGCTGACACAGGGGGACAATCCACCTGGCTCTAGTTTTGATGTATTTTGGACAAATCAACAAATGTTCCTCAGTTTCAGAAGCTGAGTGATAGTCTGTGTAGTCTAGGTCCACTGAGTGAACCTAGACTATACAGAGTCCCATGATGAAGTGTAAGCAGCAATTGGGAGAGTCCCATACCTGAACTGCAAGAACAATAAACGAGCATGCACAGGTCAGATGCAATTTAAAAATTCTTCTGCCTTAGGTGTGGATTTGTGCAGTAAAAACGACTTGGAAAGCTCCCTGTGGCGCTAGACACTTCATGTTAGTCAGCAATTCTCTCCCAATATCTAGATTTAACCACTGCAGCAGCCAGGAAAGATGATGGGTCTTCCCATAAATTGGCTGAGTCTAACTCAAACCATGTTTTTGCAACATAGGCCAGTCACTTGATCCTAATGGAACATTCTCTAGGTGCAGTTCTTTAGGTGCCCAAATATGTACCCAATGGAGTAATGGCCATAGGGCAACCAGCTGAGAAAAAGGGTTAAGATAAAGGTTCAGTCTTAAAAGCACCAGGGGAATTCCCCTCCCTAGATCAGTAAGGGCTCTGATAAAGTTGTTTTCATTATACCCAAAATACCCATATGGTTCCACCCCATAATTCAGCACTATGTAGTGCCGTACACCTTGCTTAGGTCTTGTAGATCTCCACTGCAGGAAGAATCAGAAACCATGAGACCTTTGTAGAAAACCTAAGGGTTGCCTCTGATCTATGATTTAACAGATGCAAGCTTTAAAGGATCTGTAGGGCCCAAGAGCCAGACTCCGCCAGACGGATCCCCAGGGAGTCAAAGTCCGTGACCCTTTGTAGTACTTCCCTTCCCATATTTATAGTGACCTTCACCCTTTTCTTCTTGGAATAAGCATCTGCTTAGTTTTGGAAGCATTAATTTCAAGACCATACTCAGAACAAAACAGATTAAATTTGTCCACAAGATTTTGGAGAACCACCCTAGTTTTAGACAAAAAAGGGTATCATCAGCAAGGAAGAGAGCTGGAACTTTCTGTCCTGCAAGAGTGGGGGAATCATTAACACAATTGGTCAAAACCTTGACACAATTGTGAATATAAAGGAGGAATAGGATATGAGCTAAAACACAGCCCTGACACACACCCTTATCAACAGAAATTAGGTGAGTTTGTTCTCCTTTCGTGCCATATCAGAGCCTAGCCAAATTCACCTTCTGGAGGTGCATAATAATGATTAGCAAATTACAGGTAATCCCTATCCCAGAAAGGACCTTACATAATTCCTTCCTAGGTACCATGTCGAGAACAGCATGAAGATCAATAAATGCTATAAATATTTCTTCCCCTCCAATATCTACAGTCTTTCACTTAACCAAAATCAAGTGGAAGACCTGGTCTATCAAACTGGTCTTAGATTGAAATCTTGGCTGCAGATCAGCCAGGATATGTTTTTCATTGATCCAATCCAAAAGTCTCTCTAGGACTTGATAGAAGAAAACTTTTTGTAGGTTATCCAAAGGCTTAATTGTGAGGATTGTATGGTACTACATAGGGGTGCTTGGTCTTCCCTTCTTGAAGATAGGGACAATATCTATCCCTTTCAAGTAGTGGGCATCACTGACCCTGCTGCAATTGTGTGTGTGACAGTATTAATGTAGGGACCCATATGTTAGGATCAGATTAAAAAAGGTTAGCTGGGATCTTATCTAGTCCAGGAGCCTTCCCTCGCATTAGTGACACGACTGCATGAGGAGTTTTTGCTAAGGTAAAAACTAAGGGAGTAGGAGGAGATGCAAGTACAGTGGCTCCCCTGGTACTGGGGCAGGTCAAGTCAGCTTCATGCACACAGGAGAAAAGATTCTCAAACTGGTCGACCCACTCACAGGGCAAAATTAACATCCCAGCTGGCTTCCATAAATACCCACTGCTTAGACTTACTAATCGCTAACATGTCTTTTGATTGTTATTAGAAGAGGCGTCTAAAATGTCAGACCATTTATTACACTTACTTACCACTACAACTGATGCACCTCAGAAGAAACGTTCAGCAGCCAAATGACAGACTATAATTGCTCCAAATTATTGTATAGATATCAAGGTGCAGAGTGGCCTACATGGGGTTTTATAGATTCTTAATGTTGAACATCTATTGTAAACCTAAACTTTTATGGGGGGTTTCTTTGGTAAAAGCCGAATAAAGTTTGTTTGACTTGACTTGAATTGCTCCAAGTTAATCTTCCTGGATGATAAGCAATATGTGACTCTGAATGCCTTGACATTGTTCAACAGCAGCCTTTATTCATGTCTGACTGCATCGATGTGTGTTATTAGGAAATCTGAAAACCCTGCAGCCCTTTGAGTATTATATAGAGCTAAAGGAATCCCTAATATCTAAGACACAGCCCTGACTGTGTTCATGGGCCTCTTACACTCCTCTGTTGCTTCCCAGTCCACCACAACTATAACATAACCTATACAGTGCACTACGTTGGCCTATCCATAACAGTTTTAAGAATGTACTAAAGCGATCAAACATGTCATAAGAATCATCAGGGAACTATATGGCTAAAGACCTGTCAAATAGGATGGCCATTCAATTTTATTTCAAACCTATTAAATGGTAGCTCGCTATCTAAAGACAAACTCTATATTAGCTTTGGCCAGCAATGAAACCTTTCCCTCCTCTCTCTCCGGCGGCCAGTCTTTCAGACACTTGGCACTGTAGTGTCCTAGTTTAGGGCCTAGATAGACAAGACACAGGACACGTGTGGTGTGGTTGGTGGCGGCAAACTAACCTGACCACGCCCGGAGCCCCGGGCTTTTTATTGCATAACTCGCGTACGCACGTACACGCTTAGAACAAACCAACGCCCCTTTGCGCTCCAGGGGTATAATACTTAGTAACAGTGGGAGGGGGCGTGTGCGGCAGTGGTATACCCCAACTGCCCGCGACACTACATTCCTCCTTTACCTAGGGATGAAACAAAATGGCAGAAGCAAAGTACACACATGTCTCTGAATGGTGGAGCGGCTGTCCACACCAGCTGTAAAGTTCACCACAGTTGCTAGGCAGTCTAGGGTGCAGTCTCTGAAATCACTTTGACAAACCCAAAATATCAAACGTAAAATTTAACAGTCTTACTTCGGTCTCGGCGGGGTCCATCGTCTGGATCAGTTCAACGCCAGCACTGGGCCACAAAGTCTCGGTACCTCTGGGAGGGTTTGGGGCAGGGACGTAGACTGTACTTCGATTGGCTGCGGTCTTCGGCTGTGGCTTGGGAGGGTTCTTCCGCTTCACTGGTGCCAGCGCAGCTGGGGTTTTCCGCTAGTCCCGCCGGATCTCCTTTGCTCGGGGTGGTGTCTTCGGACCGTCGTGCTGGGGTGCTTGTCTCGGGTGGTTCCGCTGGCCTGCGCGGTGGGCTTTGGTGTCCAGCCTCTGGTTCCGGGCGGTTTATGTGCCAGTCGTCCGGTTCCAGGTCTTCTCCTCTTTCACGTACTTGTTTGAAAAACGAAACGTTTCTCGTGACTACTTCTCCGTTCCTGACGGCTGTGACCATTGTTCCTTGCACCTCGGTGACCCTCCAGGGGTCTAGTTTGAACGGCAGGCGGAATTTCCCGCCGGGATGGCGGTCTTTCACCAAAACTGCGTCACCCACTTGAATGGGGCTGTCTGCAGCCCTTCGCCTCCGGGATGCTTCTTGGTTGTTTTTGGAGCGTTGTTCCATGGACCGGTTGTTGGGATTTGGGGCCGTCTCCCACCTGGGATGGTGCGGGAGGGTGTCCACAATGGCCCGGTTAAAGGATAGGCGGTTTGGGGCGACTCCGGTGGTGCAGTGTGGGGTCTGGCGATATTCCCGGAGAAACTGGTAGATCGCTAGTTCTAGGCAGTGACCGTCGGCGACTGCAATTTGGATGACTTTGTTTAAAGTTCTCATTAACCTTTCAACTTCCCCGTTCGCCTGCGGCCACCTTGGTGTTATCCGTTTGTGCTTGACGCTGTGGCTCTGCAGGTATTCTGTGAACTCGCTGCCATTGAACGGGGGTCCATTGTCTGTGCGGACTTCTTTCATGATCCCAAGGGTGGCGATGATATTTTCGAACTTCGGGATCACCTCCGCTGCTGCTGTCGATGTTACAATTTCCACTTTGGGGTAGCGGGAGAAGTCGTCCACCACGACAAGCATGTACTTGCCTCCCGGGAGGCTACCAAAGTCTGCGCTTACTCGGGCCCACGGGGAGGTTGGTCCCTCTTCGGTGATCACCGGTGCTGGAGGGTTTGGTAGGCTGGTCGCCAGGCATACTGGACAGCTGTGGACGACTTCCTCGACGGCCCTGTCGAGTCCAGGGAACCACAACTTGCTTCGGAGTCTGCTTTTTGACTTGACAATCCCCTGGTGTGACCCATGTGCCAACAGGGCGGCTTGCTGGGTGAGGCTGCTGGGCAACACGAGGCGTGGGCCTCTCAGGAGATACCCTTCGGTAGACACTGATAGTTCGTCCTTGACTTGGTATAGGGCTTTAAGGACTGCCTGGGCGGCTTGAGTGCGGAAGGACGCCGGGCTTTGCAGAGCCTTCCAGTCGCCGGACTTCAGGGCATGGATTGCGATCTGGAGGCAGTCGTCGTCTTTGGTTGCCCTCGCTACCTCCTCCAGGGACATTGGACGTGGTTTCGACCGCTCGACATTGAGCCGGACGTACTCTTCCGTGGCTGCAGCTTCTGCTGCTTCTGTGTCTGTGACCGGACGGGCGTGTCTCGAAAGATAGTTCGCTGGGTTTCGGGTGCCCGGCCGGTACTCCACTGTGAACTGGAACTCCTGCAACTGAAGTACCCCTTTTTCGATTCTTGGTGGTGGTCGAGATGACGATCCTTGGAAAAGAGGTACCAGGGGCTTGTGATCAGTGATCACGGAGAAAGGGTGTCCATAGAGGTAGATATGGAAGTGGCGGCACCCCCATAAAATAGCGATTGCTTCTCGTTCGATTTGTGAGTAGCGCTGTTCGGTGGGTGTCAGCGTGCGTCTGGCGTATGCTACTGGGGCCCACTCCCCGCATGATTGACGCTGCGACAGGACTGCTCCAAGGCCAGTGGGGCTGGCATCCACTACCAGTTGGGACTCGTGTTGTGGATTGAAATAGGCTAGCGTCGTGTCCGCTGACAGGGCTGCTTTGGTGTTGATGAACGACTCTTGCTGCTCCGGGCCCCACTTCCAGTTGGCATTTGACTTGGTGAGGTCGCGGAGGGGCCCTGTGAGATCAGGTCTTTGATGAAGCGCCCGCAGTACGTCACCATGCCTAGGAAGCTGCGGACGGCTGTTACCGATGTGGGGGCTGGAGCATTGTGTATGTCTTTGACTTTCTCAGGATCGGGGCCTACTCCTTGGTCGGAGAATTTGTATCCAAAAAAACTGATGTCTCTGCGCAGGAATTCGCACTTGTCTTTGTGGAGTGTTAGTCCTTTCTCTTGTAGCCGGCTGAACACTGCTTGGACCCGTCTGATGTGCTCTTCCAGGGTTGGGGCGTGTACTAGGATATCGTCACTCACGTTGAGCACGCCGTCAAGGCCTTGGAGGACGTTGTGTACGATATTTTGAAAAACTTCTGCCGCACTTGAGATGCCGAAGTTTAACCTGGTATATCTCCACTGACCCGCATGGGTGGAGAAGGTTGTGATTGCGCGCGAGTCTGGGTGGAGAGGGATCTGATGGTATCCCGACCGCAGGTCCATTTTGGAGAACCACTTGGACACTGCGAGCTCGCCGATGATGTCATCAATGGTCGGTGTCAGGTGGCGCTCCCTTTTGATGGCTAGGTTGGGGATGCGCATATCTACGCATATTCTCACTGCGTCGGGTTGCTTCGGCTTTTTGGCCACTACTATGGGTGATACCCACGGTGTGGGTCCTGTGACCCGTTCGATGATGCCTGCTTGTTCCAGCATTTTTAATTCAGCCTCGACCTTGGGCCGGAGGTGGAAAGCGATACGCCTGTGCCGGAGGGCTACTGGGGCGACCGACCGGTCGATGTGAAGTCGGACAGGGGGTCCACGTAGGCACCCGATGCCTTCGAACAGCGAGGAATGTTCTGCAACTAGATGGTCTAGTCCTTGGGCTTGCACAGTTAGGGCAAAGTGTATGAGTCCCAGCTCCCGCGTGGTCCTGCAGCCAAGAAGGAATCCTGACCCCTCTTGGGACACGTAGATCTTCGTTTGTAGAAGGGTCGAGTCGTGGGACACGGTTGTCCGGAACACTCCGCACAGGCGCAGTGGGCGCCGGGTTCCATAGGCAAACACTTGCACTCTGGTGGAGTGGAGTGCGGGGGCGTCGTCGAGGCTTTGGTACACGCTGGCAGCCATGAGGTTTATCGTGGCACCTGTGTCGATGAGGGCTTGGATCGCCTGGCCATGTACTTGGATGGAGCACATTGGTTCGGTCAAAGACGCTGCTGCCAGGGTGTTGAGCATGCGCACCACGTGGACGGACGCTGCGTCATCTCCGTCGTCGGCCATGTCGCTGCTGGTCGACGTGTCCTGATGCGGCGCCACCTGTCGCACTCTCCTGGGTGGGCCACTCTGCTTTTTCCTTTGGGACGTTAAACAGACGCTTGCAAAATGATTTGCTTTTCCACACGCGCTGCAGACTTTGCCTTGCGCCAGGCAGGCACCCTTGTGGGGGGTAGGGCCTCCGCACCAGATGCAGGACTGTTCTTGGGTGGATTGTCCTTGTTTCGGGCGCCCTTTCCTGGGTGTCCTCACCCTGTTGTCCGTTGGGTGAGACTTGATGGCACACACGGGCTCTGTCTTGACCTTGATTGGCGATTTCGGCTCCATATGGGCGGCACAGGCCTTCGAAAGTTCTTTGGACCGCCCCAGGGCCAGGATGTCGCGCATGGACATGGCATCTGTTTCGAGAACTCTCTCTCGTAGCTTTAGCGAGGCGCACCCCTGTATGAATTGGGCGCGAATTTCATCCTCCGCATCGGGGAGGGTGCATGTGCTGGCTAATTTCTTGAGCCGAGCGTAGAAAACGTCGACGGACTCCTCCGGGAGTTGGCGCGCTTGGCGCAGCAGGAAGCGTTCATAGTCTGCACTGGCAAACGCCTAAAAGTACCTGGTGATGGCGTCGCGGAGGGTGGCGTAGGTGTGTGGCGGGTCGCCTTCCATGATATCTTTGGAGATGTCGTGGATGGCCTCACCTCCCAGATGCAACAGCATGGCGCGGCGTCGCCCCACCGCAATGTCAGCTGCAATGAAGTAGTTCTCTAGCCGCTCCACCCATTTTTTCCAACGGGTGGCCTGCGAGGGGGGAGGGCCTGAGACCACAAACGGCTCGAGGTGTGGCACGGTGGCCATGAGGGCCGGGACGCCATCGATGGGGATGCAGGAGGTGGGCCGTGGGCGTCACGGGGCACCGGGGAGCGGTGCGAAGCAGGCCACAGCAGGCTGGGCAGAGCGCCGCGAACAGGATGCGGTGTCGTGGTTCAGCAGGGCACGTGGAGTGGTGGATCGTAGACCACCTCGTCGCCAGTGTAGTGTCCTAGTTTAGGGCCTAGATAGACAAGACACAGGACACGTTTGGTGTGGTTGGTGGCGGCAAACTAACCTGACCACGCCCGGAGCCCCGGGCTTTTTATTGCATAACTCGTGTACGCATGTACACGCTTGGAACAAACCAACGCCCCTTTGCGCTCCAGGGGTATAATACTTAGTAACAGTGGGAGGGGGCGTGTGCGGCAGTGGTACACCCCAACTGCCCGCGACACTACAGGCACCTACATTATGGAACTCCCTCCCTTTTTTCATTTGTGCTGAACCCGACCATAGCACCTTCAGGCACCTTCAGACAGCACGTAAAAACTTGACTCTTTTCTCAGATCTAGTTCCCTCCTGTATTCTCCGCTCTGATCTGCTCTAAGCGCTGGGACGCCTTTTTGCCGAGGCAGCCATGCACTTTATAAATGCTCTAATCTAATCTTACTCTCTCTCTCTCTCTCTCTCTCTCTCTCTCTCTCTCTCTCTCTCTCTCTCTCTCTCTCTCTCACCATCCTCACTGCCTTTTCAAAAGATGTGCAAGTTATTGTGAAATTCTCTTGCTCTGAAGGTGATCAGCTATGTTTTCCCCTAGAATGACATACTGTTCATGGTACATATAGCAGATATACTTTTCGGTATGCGAAAAGCAAATCAGAGGTGATCAGATGTCAGTGGCACAAGTTTCTGCTTTTCACATGAAATTAATATTTTACTGTGCTGCCTGACTCAGGCTTTGTAGGTTTGAACATTATACACCTAACACTTGAAGTCTCTTGAAGCCTCTGGGAGAGGTTGGACCAAAATGGCAAGTTAGGTCTGTCAGTTGCATCCATCCACTATTCCTGCAGTGCATCTCCCCACCTTACCATGTAGTTCTTATTATTGGGTTTTAATAAACACACCATCTGTTGCTGTGCTTCTCACTCATTGTAAAGCTCTTCAGCCAACTCTCATATATATGATGCTCAAGTAACAGACAGTGTCCTTCCTACAGAAGGATGGCAGTCATAATTTGCAGATTACCACTTAAGCAAGGTCCTGCAAACAGATTTCATTGCCATTTCTTTCTCTGGATCGGATGAACTGTGAAATGCATTTTCTTTTTATTCTCGTGACAATAGTAAAAACTTCTTAAAGTACTGTAACTCGGGGGGGGGGGGGGGGTGGCGTGGACAGCAGTGGAGATGGCTGCCTGATCGCCCTGCTCCGAGAACAGAGGAGCGAGAAACCCTACCACAGGCTTCACAAAGGCTTGCCCAGGACCGCCAAGCAGTGGCCTGTTTCACTTTGCTGCCTACAACGTCCGGGGTGATGTCTGGAGCCCATGGACAAATCCTTTCAGGCCATACTTAAACTTTCCCTGACGCTCCGAGAAGGCGCATGGAGCCCTAAGATGGCGGCGCGAACTCGATCGTTCCCCTGGTGCGCCTGAACTCACCTGCATTCAGGCGTCGGCTCTTCCCGCTATAGTGCTGCGGCGATTCTTGAATGCGGCGACTGCTGTGTGAGGTAGGTGCCCTTGCCCAACGCGTCTTTCTCCCCGAAGCCCTGTCGCCGTTACGATCTGCCTGACCTCAAGATGGCGTAGATTGCGACATCTTCAACAGACGCTGGTCATCGATCTATATAATCTTGCTGGACTGTATAACCATTTTATGCCACCAGATCCATTGCCTCAGTGGTCATATGCGCTTGCCCTCCCAGGAACCTCACCACAGCGCTGGTAGGTGCACCCTCAAAATGGCGCCGCACTGACACCCATGGGCAGACTCATAGAGGAGAATCTCCCCGGCTGATCTCCCTGCTAACACCACAGCTTCTGCCTGCCTGGTGCACTGCCTCTTGCTGAGGTGGCTCGTTAGTCACCCCCTTTGCTGCTAATGTGGAAAGTACTCAGTTCATCTTCTACATGCACCAACTGACACATTGGCTATTCTTCTGCCTGCTCACATACACTTACCCGCGGGGTACCGCACCCTTCAACGAAAGCTGACCCATGCTACTGGATTCCTACCTGTCTTGCTTTGTTCACGACAAAGACACTGAGCGCTTCAAGTCTCCCACCAGAGTGTAAGCCCAACGGAGTACTGTTAGTCAATTGTCGCAACTTACTGACGCACCGTGTTTGTCTAATTTGAATTCCACCCGCGAGTGCTTCACCTACTAGGCCTCTGCCACGTGCATGCAACTGACGTTTCCTGCAAGCCACTTACCTGCTTAAATTAGCGAAATGGTAGACAGGGAAGGCAGGAACAACTCTAAAAAAGTGAGACCGGAACCTACAATCTCAGACTCCCCCATCAAAGCGAGAGCTGACCACCATGGACATGATCCTTAAGAAACCTGCGGAAGTACATGATCTTGAAGATTGGAGCGATGACAGTTCTAGGTGGTTATGGGGCTTTACACTGTATAGGCAAATTTTGTCAGAAGCACTGTGCTAGTTTATGTCGTTGGGTGCCTAGGTATGGGTTGTCATCCTTACCCACTAATAATCCGCAGATTTTAAGTATATAAGCACAATCCTATCACACCAACCAGAATTATTAAACAAACAAGTTATCCAATATTTCAATACACAGCATTAATACACATTGAGTCGAAAATATGATTCATTTAATTTTTTTACATGATCTTGCTAAGTCTACCAAGAACAATACATACTCCATGCAGCTAGAAATCATTGCGATCAGGGCCGATATGAGCAGCATGAATAAGAGCCTGAACGAAGCAGAGCAGCGCTTGAGTGATGTGGAAGATAAAGCCTCAACATGCTCAACATTAATACAGCACCTTCAAACTACTACAGCGGACTTTATACGTCAAAATGCCGAGTTGGAAGACCGCAATAGGAGGGGGAATATCCGTATCTTTGGCGTACCGGAGAACTCTGAAACAGATGCTGGCTCATGCGTGGCATTCCTAGAAGCATGGATCCCAATGATCACAGGGATAAAATTCCAACATGGGTTCGAACTCGACAGGGCCCACAGAATCCCTACATTCCACAACCAAGTTAGGAAAGGTCCCCGTCCGCTAATTTGCAAGCCTCTCAGATATCAGCACGTCAAAGCCATTTTGCAATTTGCGCGGAAAAACCACCAGATCTAATGGGAAGGCCAGAAGATAATATTCACCCAGGACTTCTCCGAAGAAAAGGTAGATCTACGGAAAGGATTTCTCCGACTCAGAGATAAACTGAGGGCGAAAAGTATCCTGTTCTCCTTTGCTGGTCCGTCTAAATTCAGAATCACCGACAATGGCAAGCAGTTGTTCTTTTCTGATCCACATGAACTAGGAAGCTACCTAGAAGGCAGTCTGTCCCAGAACATGGACCTGACAGGTGGATAGTCCAATAAGCGTAAAACAGAATCTCATGACACTTCTAACATCTGATATAATACGTGTCTGCGCAGTTGACTGCAGCGTCTACAAATGTTACCTGCTTCTTTTTTAGGTCAACTACCCTGTTTAAATACCTTTAGTCTGCGGCACTCAATGTGCTTTTTGCCCCGCAGGGGCCTATGGATGTATCCTTTATTACCTATGCTTGTGTGTAATGCCATGTACAGTAGCTGTTAGCTATGGCTATTAAGGGCTTTCACATAACCTGTCTAGCCTGTTGTTCCATAGCCAGATTTGAAACCTCTGTTCTCAATTTTCGTATCAAGGGGAGGGTGGGAGGGGAGGGATAAGTGAAGGGTGGTTGGCAGGAGGGAGGGATGGGAGAGGGTGGGTTCAGAAATCGAGGTTTTTCACCTCACTGGTCGGTTCCGTTTCTTTTGCTTTTGGTTTCTCCTTCTTCTTTTTTTCCTGTTGAGAAGTTTATTTCTACTGTGACTACTGTGACTACACACACTATGCACACAAGATGAGCGTCCGTAAGCCCACATTCAGAAGTGATACCTTGTTGCACACACCTAGCAGCCCTACTCTTACCAATCTTCATTTTATAAGGGCTGACTCCCTCAGCGATATTTACTGGTTAGATGGCTGTGACTAACTCCATAACAGAGAATCTCACTGTAGTCTTCCTGAACGTTAAGGGGCTTAATCACCCTGTGAAAAGACGAAAGGTCTTCGAGTATCTCTCAAAGACAAAAAGGGATGTCATCTTGCTCCAAGAGACTAAACTGTCAGAGGAGGACACTCGCCTTATCAACCTCAATTGGATCTCGCACACTCTCTGCTCATCGGCAGTCCATAAGAAGGCAGTCTCAAAAAAATCTAACCTAACAGCCACCTCACATACACATGACATGGAAGGTAGGTTGCTAGTTACCCATTTATTAAGATATGATGACCCGATCCATGTGGTGAACATTTATGGTCCCAACACGGATCTACCTGACTTTTTGGAATCAGTCTCCCGCGCCATAGAAAACATCCCCCAAGATGAACTCATAGTGGTGGGAGGGGATTTCAACCTTCCCATGGCCCCCTTGTTAGACCGCAACTCAAGATGCCCATTCCAATACTCTAAATCCCACGATTCACTAATGCGTCTTTGCAATAAATTCCTGCTAAAGGACTCCTGGCGCCTCCAGAACCCCGACCGTAAGGACTACACCTTCTATTCAGTCCCCCATAACTCATACTCCAGAATCGATTACATCCTGATATTTAGTCCCTTCACTCATCTCATTGAGGAAACTGATATTGCCCCAAAGCTGATCTCAGACCAGACATGCATCAGAGTTAAGCTCGCAGGCTCACTCTCCGTTATGCCTCCAAAACGGTGGCGCTTCAATGATGAAATTCTCTCAGTCCCTAAACACAGGCAGTCTATAGAAACCGCTATTACTGAATACATGAATACGGACGACTCCCCGGACATTCCCACCTCCACAGTTTGGGCTGCATTGAAAGCCACAATTAGAGGGGTGATCATTGGGTTTAGAGCGAAAACAAACAGGGAGCTACACCGAGATCTAGAAAAACTAGAAAAAGAAATCAAATCCCTAGAAATCTCCCATTCGGCCGATTTAGATAACAAGAGTGTTCTAGATCAACTTGTCAGGAAGAAATATGAGTATAACTCCGTTGTCAGTAAACGCTCTGGTGTCTGGGTCAATAAATACAAGGCCCTGAAACTGTGCGATGGGAATAAAGCTGGGAAACTCCTTGCCTCCTATCTCAAACATAAACAGAGACTTTCTGCCATAAACTTGATCAAAGACTCATCTAATGTTACCCATACCAGACAAAGGAAGATCGTAGATACCTTCAAATCATTCTACAAGGATCTTTACAAGAATAAGACGCCATTTGATCTAACCGCCTGCTCCGATTACCTAGATGCCTTCAACTTACCCAAGATCTCTGATGAAGAGAGTACTCCTTTAGGGTCCCCATCAAAGTTAATGAGATCCTATCCTCTATCAAATCACTTAAGAGCAATAAAGCCCTGGGGCCAGATGGCTTCTCAGCGAATTTTGATAAGTCCTTCGACAAATCATTGATCCCCATCCTCCTAAAACTCTTCAATTCGATAGCCCCGCAGGTAGTGTTTCGAAATCCATGAGTGAGGCCACCATCATAGTCATTCCGAAAGAAGGTAAGGACCCCCTCCTAACTAAAAACTATTGTCCCATTTCCCTAATAAATTGGGACTGCAAAATGTATGCAAAGATTCCAGCGGGTAGACTGAACGCCATCCTTCCTAAAATGATAGGGGATTCCCAGGTAGGATTTTTAAAGCATAGAATGTCCAATGACAACACACGACTCCTTTGCCACATTATTAAGAAAGCAAAACTATTGCCCGATCCACTAGTAGCCATAACCCTAGATGCTGAAAAAGTGTTTGATAGGGTTTCCTGGTCCTTTCTACACCACTGCATGTCCGCTTTCAACTTAGGGGAATCCTTCATCAACATGGTTATGGCCCTGTATGCTTCACCGTCTGCCAGATTAGCCGTCAATGGTACTCTCTCAGACTCATTCTCCCTCCAGCAGGGCACCAGACAAGGATGCCCCCTCTCCCCAGCCCTATTCCTGCTAGCCCTTGAACCTCTTCTACTAGACATAAAACAGAACAGGGATATTGCCGGAGTCCAATTTAGCGACACTCAGGTGAAGCTAGCAGCTTACGCTGATGACATTTTAATTGCCACGGAAAAACCAGAAACTGCCATAGAAGCTCTGACAGATACTCCCTCCACTCGGGGTATAAATTAAATCGCGACAAATCGGAAGTAAAACCATTAAACATCCATGGCACTAGGGACATGCTAGGCTCCTCCGGCCTTACCTGGCAAATTGGCTTCATCAAGTATCTGGGAATCGAATTTGGCAGCTCCTTGCTAGAAACGCCCCACCACAACGAATCCATTACCCTAAACAAAATTAAAACGCAATTGGAAGGCTGGTCCCCCGTTTCATAAACTGGTGGGGTAGGGCCGAAACCATTAGAATGATGATCTCCCCCCTGGTTAATTACCTCATCATGATGCTTCCTCTTACCCTATCCCAAGACTTCCACCATAAACTTGACAATCTTCTCTCAAAATTTCTGTGGAAAGGGAAGAAAGCCAGAATTAGCCTAAAAAAACAGTGCCTCGATAAAACCATGGGTGGGATCAATTTAGTGAACTTTAAACTATACCAGACGGCCTTCCTAGCGAAACAAGGCTCCTACTGGTTAGCGCCACTGGTCGACTACACTCTGGTTTGGCTCACTATAGAGAGGACCCTTATAAAAAATCTTGGCCCCGGCAACCCTTCTCACGGCCAAAACGAAAACACCATGCTGCTCAATCCCCGTCTTTAAGCACACAAGACTTGTTCCGCTCAAAATTGATAAGTTGCTGCCGAATCGGATACGAGGCTCGGAGTGGGAATCATTATGGCACAATCTCTCCATAAAGTACAAAGGCGTACCCCTCCAGAATGAGACGTGGATTAACAGTGGGATATTCTTCCCCCATCAACTGTTCTGCAACAACTATCCTCTCTCATTCAAGGAACTCCAAAATGCATATGGCCTGGGCTCTGCAGAATTTTATAATTTTTTAAACATTAAAACCGCAGTTACCAAAGCTAAACTTTCCAAACGTCCTCCCTCCCTCCCGAAGTATTTTGCCTCCCTTAATATCCTAGGTCACCAGGTCTCCAGACTTTATAAATTACTGCGCCCTCAACATTCCAACCTTACTAGAGAACTCCAACAGTACTGGGCAGCTAGTTCGTCAACACCTATCTCAGAGGGGGAGTGGTCCAAATTCTGGGAATCTGCCACAAGACACAAAATTAGCCCTACACTGTCCCAGACAAAATTGTGGCTACTCCACAAACCTTCTGGACGCCCGCACCTCTTTTTCAACACACAACATCAGAGAAGACAACAAGTGTTGGAATTGCAATGATGGGGTTGGCGACTTTGAACACCTCATTCTAAGTTTTGTGTGTGTTAAGAATTTCTGGGACCAATTATTTACTTTCATCACTAAGGTCTTTGTTAGACGGGACCTGGAGGGTCGGCCGAGGACAAGGGGAGAGGTCTCCGGGGAGAGCCGTCTCCAGCGATCGTACAGACAAGTAACTTCCCCCCCCACAGATGGACACCACACAAAGATAAGGTTTAACGTTCTTTATAAGCAATCTTGAAGTACGGTAGAATGGTACAAGGAGGTCAAGACTCAGGGGTCCCCTCGATTCTAGTCTCTTGGATGGGAAAGGGGGTAGCGGGACAGTCTTGTTACCAATCTGGTAGTTGCGATGAGATGATGGGTAGCTCACAATCCTCGAGCTCGGCGTTCTAGGAGGACGGGCCGCGGCAGCGCCAGCAGGTCCCGAGGAGATCGAAGGTGGCAACGGTCCGCGGCAGCGCCAGCAGGTCCCGACGAAGATGGTAGTTACAACGGGCCGCAGCAGCGCCAGCAGGTCCCGGCGAGGATGAAAGTTGCAGAGGGCCGCGGCACCGCCAGCGGGCAGGACGACAGTTCACAAGGCAGGGCTGCGGCAGCGCCAGCAGTCCGTCAAGGATGAGTTCTTCTAGGTGTCTCTCGACTCCAGGATACAACTGTCTTCCTGCTCTGGAGCTGCCCCAGTTATAGGTCTGGCGCCCTTTGATGTCCGGACCCTCGCACTTGGAGGTCGGGAGGTCCGGGATGAGGGAGTCCAGACACCCAGCAGGGGGGTGGAGCCAGCGCCCGGGGAGGCTGGGGGCGATCGGCACCTGGCGGGGGAGAGCCATCGACACTTCTTCCTCCCATTGACCTGCCAAGTGGTCCGTTCACCTCCTGGGTGGATGGTGGTGCCGGAATGTCGGGGCCTGGCCAGGCCCAGGGTTGGGGTCGAGCTGAGGCCATGCGGCCTCGTGGTGCAGTGTCTAAGATGGCGGCCGGGCCGGGCAATGGTGCTGACGGTGGCCCGGGCCCGTGATACAGAGAGGTCCGGGGGCAGGAGTCCCGTAGGGGACGGATTGCGGGTTGCTTCTGTGGGTAGCACCTGGAGAGCCGGTGTCCGGGCCCTGTCATGCGGGGAGGGAGTGAGCCCTTCATGTGGCCTGTCCAACATGCGTCCCCCCCAGCTGAAGGCGGGGAGAGTCACCCATCCTCTTGGGGACTTTCCTCGTCGAGGCGGAAAAAGCGTGACAGGCCATCCGCGTTGGCGTGATCCTGGCCAGGGCGGTGCTCCACAGTGAAGTCCATACCCTGCAGGGAGATGGACCATCGCAATAGCTTGGGATTTTCCCCCCGCATCTGCATTAGCCATTGCAGGGGGCGATGATCTGTTTGCACCCGAAAGTGGGTACCGAAGAGGTAGGGCCGGAGCTTCTTGAGGGCCCATACTACTGCGAAGGCCTCCCTCTCGATGGTGCTCCAGCGCTGTTCTCGGGCCAACAGGCGTCTGCTGATGAAGGCCACTGGTTGGTCGACTCCCTCGGGGTTCAGTTGGGAGAGGACGGCCCCAATGCCATGGTCGGAGGCATCAGTCTGGACGATGAACTCCCAGCTGTAGTCGGGAGCCTGGAGTACAGGGGCGGTGCACATGGCGGCCTTCAGCTTCTCGAAGGCGGCTTGACAGTCGGGAGTCCAGTCGACTCTTTTTGGCTGGTTCTTGGATGTAAGTGCCGTGAGGGGCCCCACAATGCTGCCATAGTCCTTCACAAACCGCCGGTAGTATCCGGTTAGCCCCAAGAAGGCTCGGACCTCGGTTTGGGTGACGGGTGGCTGCCAGGACTGGATGGCAGCGATCTTGAGCTGGAGGGGGTCCACCAGACCGCTTCCCACTTGGTGTCCGAGGTAGGTCATGGACCCCTGGCCAATCTGGCATTTGCTGGCCTTGATTGTGAGGCCGGCCTGTTGGAGGGCCTGCAGGACCTCTCGGAGGTGGCGGAGGTGGTCTGACCAGTGGCGGCTATACACAGCAATATCGTCCAGGTAGGCGGCGCTGAACTCTTCGAGGCCCGCCAATACCTGGTTCACAAGGCGTTGAAAGGTTGCTGGAGCGTTCTTCATGCCGAATGGCATCACTTTGAAATGGTAGTGGCCATCCGGGGTGGAGAAAGCGGACCGTTCTTGGGCCCTGGGGTGAGGCCAATCTGCCAGTAGCCCGCTGTCAGGTCGAAGATGCTGAGGTAGCGGGCAGCCCCCATGCGGTCGATCAGTTCATCGGCTCAGGGAATGGGGTGAGCGTCGGTTCGGGTGACAGCGTTCAGACCTCGATAGTCAACGCAGAATCGGAGGTCGGGGGTGGTGCCTGGGGCAACAGCCTTGGGGACCAGCACGACTGGGCTGGCCCAGGGGCTGTCCGAGGGTTCGATGACTCCGAGTGTGAGCATTTTCGACACTTCTTCTTGGATGCAGGCACGTACCCGGTCTGGTACGCGGTACGCCCGTTGTCTGATAGGGGGACTGTCCCCCATGTCCACGTCGTGCAAGCACCAGGGGGTGACCCCTGGGGTGAGGGAAAATAGGGATGCAAATTGCAGCAGGAGAGCCCGACAGTCCTGGCGCTGCTCCGGGGTTAGGGCCTCTGAGAGTCGGACCCCGTCTACTGAACCATCTTTTTCACGGGTCCTCAGTAGGTCAGGGAGGGGCTCGGAGTCTTCTTCCGCTCCACTGTCTGTAGCCATCAGTAGGCTGAGCGCCGAGCGCACAAAGTGGGGTTTGAGTCTGTTGGCGTGGAGGACCCGGAGGGGGTTTCGGGGAGATTCCATGTCGATGAGATAGGTGACGGGACTCTTGCGCTCGATCACCTTGAAGGGCCCTGTCCACTTATCCTGCAAGGCACATGGTTCGGTGGGGGACATCACCCATACTTGCTGGCCAGGTTCGAACTCTATGGAGGAGGCGTTCTGATCGTACCATTTCTTCATGTCCTCCTGACTGGCCTCAAGATTGGCTTTGGCGATCTCTCTGAATCGCCTGGTCTGATTGCGTAGGGTCAGGAGGTACTTGTAGACGTCTGGAGGGGTTTTCAGGGGGGCCATCTCCCAACCTTCTTTGACTAGGCTGAGGGGCCCTCGAACAGGGTGTCCGTACAAGAGTTCGAAGGGGCTGAAGCCGAGGGACTTCTGGGGGACTTCTCGGTAGGCGAAGAGGAGGCACGGGAGTAGCACATCCCACTGGCGGCGGAGGGGCTCTTCCAACCCCATAATCATTCCCTTGAGTGTGCGGTTGAACCGTTCAACCAGTCCGTTTCCTTGCGGGTGATAGGGGGTTGTGAATCGGTAGGTGACCCCGCACTGCTGCCAGAGGGATTTCATATATTTTGAAATAAAGTTCGTGCCTCTGTCGCTGACGACTTCCCGGGGGAAGCCCACCCGGGAGAAGATCCCCATTAAGGCTCGGCCGACCACCGGTGCTGTTACAGTTCGAAGGGGGATGGCCTCGGGATAGCGGGTGACGTGGTCCACCAGTACCAGGATGAATCGATGCCCTTGTGCTGTTCGGGGGTCCAGGGGCCCCACAATGTCTATTCCCACCCTTTCGAACGGGGTGGTAACAACCGGGAAGGGTTGCAGGGGTGCCTTGAGTTTGCGGCCGCTCTTCCCGCTGGCCTGACAAGTGGGGCAGGACCGGCAGTGGTTGAGGACGTCATTTCTCATTTTGGGCCAGTAAAAGTGGGTCACCAGGCGGTTGTAGGTTTTGTCCTGACCCAAGTGTCCGGCCAGGGGGACATCGTGGGCCAAGTTCAACAGGAAGTCTCTAAAGCGGAGGGGCACCACCAACACTCGACTGGTCCCCAACTCGGCGATTCTTTGTTCGCTGTACAATAGGTCATTGTCCCAATAGATCCAGTGGGCCCCGGCGGTATCTCCCGCGCTGTGGGCGAGGGCTTGCTGTCGTAGTTCCTCGAGGGAGGGACAGGTCTTTTGCTCTTGACGGAATTGTTCCTGGGTGGGTCCCCCTTCTTGACGCCACTGAGCCAGGTCTGGAAGGTCCTGGGGCTGAGCGAGCCCCTCTTGGGTTTGTCCCGGGGGGTCGGCGTGGTCGGCGTCCTCCACTGGAGCGACCGCAGGAGGAGGTGCTGGCCATTCGGGTTCTTCGGGTTGGGGGATGGCGCGGGCTGCCATGGACCGGGTGGTTACGCACGCCCAGTCCGGGAGGCCCAACATCCCCAGGTGCTCTCTTCTTTCCACGGCGGCCCACGGGGAACTCTCGAGATCGTTCCCCAGGAGACAGTCCACGGGGGCATCATCGCGGACCGTCACCTTCAGCATGCCGGATACTCCTCCCCATTCGAAGGGGACGCAGGCCATCCGACACAGGCTCTCAGAATTGTCGGCTGAACGGACGGGGCAGAGAACGTTCGGTAGGATTTGTTCCTGGGTCACCAGGTGACAACGGACGGCCGTCACACTGGCCCCCATGTCACGTAGGGCTTCAGCCTTGCGCCCATTTATGTTCACCCACTGACTGTATTTTCTGGTGTTGGCGGGTAGGGGAGCCCGCGGGATCATGTCTCTTCCCCCTAGTGTGGTAAATATAAATTACCTATACTTAATTTATGCGGTAAAGTTCAATAAGAATAACTCAGAAAAAATAAGAGGCAGAGTCCGTGGCACTGAGGTTTTAAAAGGGGTTTTATTCCTTAAAAAGGAATTGGTTCGAACCAGGCAAATCGTATTCCATCACCACGAAGGTTCAGGAAGGGATAGAGCAATACTTTATTGACAGAATATCATATATATAGTCAATGCATTACAGTGGTGATGGATACAGAAGGCGTAACAGCTGAGAGGAGAGATAAGAAAACATATACGTAATGAAAAAGGCGGAACAGGAGGTGTGCACAAGGGGGTGTACTAGAAACGTCACATAAAGGTGTCACAAGTAGGTGGATCCATAAGAGAATCCTGCAGTGTCAGCAGAAATACATGGCAGAGATGCGCGCGCAGCAGCATGACGTGCAATTGACGTGGAACTGGAGGGTGAAGGGGACTTGACATTTAGCCTTACATGAGAAGACAGAAGTCTGGGGTGTCAGAACAACCTAATCCCAAATCATATCTAATATCGGGTGTTTGGAGAACTGTATTATCTAGAGGGAAAGGTCTCTCGGGCAGAGGCTATTCTATACTGACTGCTAGTGCGTGTATATGCGTCTACGTGTCTACATGTAGTGTGGGGGCCATGGGCCTACCATGGTAACAGGAGCAGTGAATTACTTGCATGGAGACAGAAAAGCCGGGCCCTTTGCTCTGCAGCTGGGAAGGATGTTTACCTAAACTACTAGACAGGAATGTATTTTCGAGGAGCGGAGCAGATAACTTGAAGGCAAAATACAGTCTTGGCAGGCAAGCAGGCCGAGCCTGGCACCGCTAGCCGCGCAGGGAGTAAGACAAAGGTCAGGGATACAGATGCAGGTCCAGGCTGCAGCATCCAGAGACAGAAGGCAGGAAAAGACCTCGATGACAGAAATCAGGGCCTAACTCGCCAGAGCCAGGGAAAACGTGAAAAGTGCACCATGTAAAGACGTTGGCAAGGCACACTTAGGAACGGAATATCCGACCCATTCATGGTGGATCTGAAAGAGGACATGTTAACGTTGGACGCAAATGTATTTGCGTCTTCATAGCTAAAAGTGGAGGGAACATACATGTACTTGAAGCACGTACATGGAGCCGTTGGGGTCTACGATAGGGGACATAATTGACCATAAAAATTCATATTTCCTCATTCCCTCCTTGTCCTCTACGGACCCTTCATGATATATCAATCCTCATTAATCTATCAATATGTTCATGTAACATCATTTGCTCTTCTTTCTTCTTACGGTGTTTTGAACGTGGACTTGAATGAGGAATACATGATGTGGCGCACAAGCCGCAAATCGCTGGCCCACACTGTAAACATAGGCAACAACTGAATACTATGAGAAGGGCAATACCTAGGAAGGATAGGATCTTCCATCCCCAGGCTGACAACACGCTCCAGAACCAACCGGACCAAGTCCAGGTGCCTGGATTCTGGTGTATCTGACTTGCAATCTTGTGAAGACGGGTTCTGGCTCTATATACTGATGGCGCGTTTTCTGGAATGAAAACACAGCAGCTCGATCCGATGACCCTACAGGCTCCGCCCCTATCGGCCAGGATGACGTCAAGGACAAGACGATTTTGAAGAACAACAATCCGCATAGCAGACTGAAGTAGTGTGGCTCACTGGTTAGAGGCGGCAGACCCGAGAGCAGAGGACGGCCCGGGACCAGGGTTCGATTCCCGACGCGGCAGGTTTCTGGACCAGGGTCAGCGGACTCGATAATTCTCTCGCCTTGGTGCCCACTCTGATCAGCGATCACACTCGGCAACTATGGGCATTAGCTTGGCTCATCTTCACTAACGGCCCCACCAGACCGCCGGGGATGCCTGGTCTCACCCTGGAGATGCCCATTAAGGGACCATCTCTCAGGGAAGCCAGGAAGGGTTTCGCAGCGGTCGAAGCGCCTTGGGACCCTACGGGTAAGTAGTGCGCTATATAAATGCAAATACATTTACATTTACAATGTTGCTCCTCCGTTAAGTTGCCTAGGGCGGAAGTAGTCTCATTCACTACTGCTTCGAGGGTTCTTGTTAATCTACGTATTAGTTTACTATTAAAGACAGCACCTAAGTAGGGGAAGAAACCTTTATTGAAGTCTGTGTATTGCTCCCATGCCGTTTCAGTGTAGTCGACAATCGGGAGATCTCTCTGGGGTCTATTGTGTACTAGATGAGTATTCCTATGATAATCAGGAGGGGCTAGGAAAACAGGTGGCAGAAGGAATGCAATGTAACAGGTGCCATCCCAATCTGGAGGTAAGCGTATGTATGCGGTATGACCACAAATGAAATAGGAATGACGGGAAGCCTTAAACGTAGACTTGCCTTTATCACTGAATTCGATCACAGTAGTACATTTACTATGACCCAGGTGTACTGAACCATTCTTTCTAACACATAATTCACCTTTGACGGGTAATACTGACATAGCAGGCAAGGCTGGTGCTGTTTCAGATTCAACATTCAGAATCATGAGGTTAAGTGTAAAGTTACCTAATCCATATACTTCATTTTCTAGATCAGTCCCTGTCCTTTTGGGGAGACCCTCCTTGTCAGGGAAACATACTTTATGCAAAACGGTGTTCAGATTTCCCCATACCCAGTTGCCCTGGTAAACTACGGAATTGGAATCTAAGGAATTGATCAAACTAAACCATGCACCACAGGAACCATTGTGTGTGAACGGGTACGGAAAGAGAGGCAGAACTCCCTTGTATTTCTGATAGGGAGGGGGTCGGCCGCATATCCAACAATTTGTAGCATTGCTGGTCTGATGGGAATGATGTAACATACTAATGAATGTGTTGTTGCGCAGCGCAAGTCGGTAAGATAATTCACGCGGGGGTAATTCACTGAAAGAGTGTTCTGCAGTAACATTAAAGAGAGAATGTGCACGTTTGAAAATAGGGTAGTATATATGCAACAGTATACTTGCAGCAATAATCAAAAGACTCAGAAAAAACATAATCAATAGTGTCACGATACAGTGGCTGCGAAGTGATTTACAATATTCACGTTTCTTGAGCTGTTTCTGTCTATCTCTCTCTCTATTGGGGTCTAGGGGATACATGTCAGAGACTCGTCTAACCGATTCACCTAGGGGAGGACTTAAACAATTAAACTGTCTGACTTGCTAGACCTCAATTTCAACTTATATTCTTGGGAGGAAGTTTTCTCGACCAGAGGGAGTTTTGTATCAGTCTGTGGAGGAGGGAAAGGCTGAGAGTTCAAATCTGGCGGTAGTCCATGAAATTTTTTGATATGGCTCGAATGCAGCCAGCCCTTGCGGCCCTCTACTTTTATCGCGGTCCTTGTGGTCAAAAGTACTAGCTTCGGCGTCTGCCAACGGGGCTCCAGCGGACTCCTCCTATCGAAATTTCTTACGAAGACGAAATCGCCTGGAACAACTTCATGGGGCTTCACCTCGGTGTTGTCGGGAAAGGCTGCAGCGACCTGTGAACGACATGATTGTAGTGCAGACATCAAGGAAGCAAG
The DNA here is from genome assembly GCF_964263255.1 of Lissotriton vulgaris. NCBI lineage: Eukaryota > Metazoa > Chordata > Amphibia > Caudata > Salamandridae > Lissotriton > Lissotriton vulgaris. The sequence continues at coordinate 884,836,039 of NC_141689.1, read as the reverse complement.
GTAATCTGTCAGCATATTACAGTCAACATCGGTAATTTTTCGAGGCAGAGGCGTCCCCCACATATTCGGTGGCCTACCAAAGACCACCTCGTACGGGGATAGCCCTGTTCTGGAGTGTGCGATCATTCTCATGTAAAAGAGTGCGACTGGTAGAGCTACTATCCAGTCGACGCCTTTCTCTCTACAGATTTTGGCAAGACGAATTTTCAAAGTCTGATTATGACGCTCCACGAGACCTGCTGCCTCGGGATGTCGGACACAATGGAACTTCCACTGATAGCCGAGCAGGAGTGTAACCTGTTTCACAAGCTCGGACGAGAATGGCTGACCGTTATCTGAGTATACGATACGGGGCAAACCATACCTGGGGAAGAATTCACGTACCAGCTGCTTGGCAGTGGTCGGAGCAGTGTAATCTGGGACTGGATATGCTTCTGTCCAACGGGAAAGTGCACATACAACTACGAGGACATATTTGAATCCTCGACAGCGTTCCATCTGGATATAATCCATCTGGAGGACTTCAAAAGGGTGATCGGGAGGATGAAATCCACCTTGCTCTACAGGAATGCTTTTACCTGGGTTGAACTGACAACAAATCATGCAAGTACGCACTTTCTGTTTGGCTGCTGCTCGTAAATGTTTATGTGGACACGCCGGTGTGCGCAACGCAGCGCTCTACAAATGTCCCAATAATAATAATAATAATAATAATAATTGAACCAGATGTTTTGAATACTGTCTAACATGGCTTTTTCTCCTAGATGTGCAGGACTATGTACTGTGTTAATGATAACTTGAACCATAGAGTCGGGGAGAAACCATGTAGATTTTCCCTTCGTCATCCATCCCTGATCTGTTTGGATCCCTCCTAGTTCAGTCCATTTCTTGATTTCATCTGGTGTAGCATGTGTCTGTATGTCAATTACATCAAGGGCGGGATCCCTAACTGTCATGCAGTGTGTCGGTGTCGAGACTATTGTCTTTGTCAAGTCAGTTGCGTGAGTCTGATTCTGAGCTGTCTGCTTGGCTGTTCGGTCTGCCAGGTCGTTACCCTGGGAAATGATATCAGTGACTTTCGTATGTGCTTTGCACTTCATGATGGATATGGCTGTAGGCAGATGTATTGCATCTAACAGTGCTTGAATGAGGGAACCGTGTTGAATTTTGGCACCGTGAGAAGTCAAATAACCTCTCTCTCGCCAGAGGACACCGAAGTCGTGTACGACTCCGAATGCATAACGTGAATCTGTATATATGTTAACTCTCTTATTTCTGGCTTGACGACAGGCTTGTGTCAGAGCGATGAGCTCTGCTGCTTGAGCTGACAGGGTGTCAATACAACTCGTTTCTATGACTTCAGTTTCTGTCGTGACTGCGTAGGCGGCCACTAACTCTCCTGTACTTGTTCTCATGCATGAACCATCCACATAAAGTGTCAGGTCTGGATCTGGTAATGGAGTGTCTGTTAAGTCTTGTCTGGGTTTCGTCGTAATAGTAATGATTTCAATACAATCATGTGCCAATGGGTCGGTTACACTTAATGGCAGAAGTGTAGCGGGATTCAATGTATTACAGCGTCTGATTTCTATGTGTGGCTGAAACAATGTCAATTCATAACCTGTCAGTCGTGCTATAGTCAATTGCTGAGTCTGTGTACGGTTTAAAAGAACTTCCACGGAATGAGGAACCTGTACTGTCAATTGGTGTCCTAACACTATGGAATCACTTTGTCTGATTGCTAAGGCTGTCGCTGCTACTGATTTCAAGCACGCAGGCAGAGCCTGGGCTACTGGATCTAATGTGCTAGAAAAGTAAGCACACGGTTTGTGTGAACCTGCTTGTTCCTGAGTGAGTACTGACAATGCAGTACCTTCACGTTCTGTAACAAAAAGTGTAAAAGGCTTGCTGTAACATGGTGTTGCTAAGACAGGTGCTTGACATAAAGCTTTCTTTAAGTCTTCAAAAGCTTGTGTATGTTCCTGAGTCCAAGGGAGGACAGTCGAAGACGCTGCCTCCTGAGTTGTCAACTGTATGAGTGGCTTTGCTAGAAATGCGTACTGGGGAATCCATTGTCTGCAGTAAGAAGTGAGGCCTATGAAGGCCCGCACCTCCTTTTGTGTCTTCGGTGGTGACATGTTTACAATTAACTGGATGCAGTCAGGCGTGAGCTGTCTCCCCCCTTTGGACAGCAAGTGCCCAAGGTACACAACTTGCTGAACACAGAATTGAAGCTTTGAAGGGGACACCTTGTGCCCCTTGTCGGCCAGAAAATGTAAAACCGTCAGTGATGCTCGTTCACATTCGGGTTCGCTTCGGGCAGTGATCAGTAGATCATCAACATACTGAAGCAGGGCAGTGTTTTCAGGCATATGAATACTCTCAAGTTGTCTTTTCAGTGCTTGGCTATAGATGCTGGGGCTTTCTGTGAATCCTTGAGGTGCGCGTGCAAATTTGAAGCTTCGTCCATTTAAACAGAATCCGAAAAGATATTGGCTTTCCGGATCGATCGGGACACTAAAGAAGGCGTTCTTGAGGTCAATTACAGTAAAGAACGTTGCTTCTGAATCAATGGCAGTCAATAATGAAGAGATATCTGGGACCACGGGATACTGTGGTACAATGCATTTATTCAATTCGCGTAAATCGATAACTAATCGATAAACTGGGGGTGCATTTGGATCAGTACGTTTAAGAATCGGGATGATGGGGGAATTACAGAGATTGGAGTCGGTTTCCACAACCACTCCTTGTGCAATGAGCTCGTCAATGATTTTCAGTAAAGCCACTACAGCATCTGGGGGTAACTTGTATTGTCGCATTCGTGGTAATACCACTCCTGGCTTGAGTGTGACTCAATATGGTGTAATGTGCATACAACCTACATCAGTGGGGCCTTGTGCCCATAAATGTGCAGGAACATTCTGTAATCTGGAATCAATATCTCTCAACACATAGTGACCTTTAAAGTCACGTAGGAACAGTCTTACTCCTTCCGGAGAACAGCAAATCACAGCTCCTAGAGCTTTCAACGTCTTTATACCTAACAAATTTTCTGGACATGATTTTGTAAGTAGTAAATCTGTAGTACGTGTCAATGGACCAACTGCGAGTGGAAGTGGTTGCGATACTTCATTAACAATAGGCTTTCCTGAAAATCCAAGGGAAACATTCTGTGAGCCTGAGAGGGGTGCCCCTGGAACCTCGTCGTGACTTATAGTTGTCCTGCTTGCCCCTGTATCAATTAAAAACTTTTTGTCTTTCCCTAATACTTGACTATGTACATAAGGACCCTCTTGATCTACAGGAACCTCAATAAGAGGCAAGCCAACCTCCCTCTCTAGGCTGTTTCATGTGTATCGCTGATAATCAGGATAATCATTTTGTGCATACTGGTACATCTGTTGTGTCGTGTTTTGTGTTGCGGTAATGGGCTGTGACTGTGGTACTGCTACGGTCTGTACTGTCTGTTGTGAGGCATGCATAGGCTGTACGTTCTGGGGTACTTGTTGTTGGGCTTGATCTTGTCTAGGTGGACGCGGTCTCTCTTTGGTTTTACCCGTAGAGATATTATGTTTCAAAACTGCACAATCGTTTATATAGTGACCTGGCTGCTTACAGTAGTTGCATGTCCCTTTAACAGGACCTGCTGAATTATTGGACTGTGTCGTACCCTTTTTATTACCGTCAGCTGGAACTGACTGAGCAACTAGCATTTTCATTTTCGTATCTTTCATACGTCTTTGCTCGTGTTCATGTTCTTCTCTAATTCTATTCTGGTGGTACTGTAACATTTGTAACATTTGTGAAGGGGTATTAGCTTGCCAGGTGCTCTCGACTTTCAGTACTCGGTTCTTAACCTGGGGCAGGGAATTCTCGACTAATTTGGATACAAAAAGATGTGGATATGACTCGCTACTTGCTTTCAGGCCACTATTAATAATAAAACATTTCTCAAATCGGGAATAAAAATCACTAGTGTCTTTATCGGGTTTCTGTTTGCAGGCTGAGATTGCATCCCAGTCTTCCTTTTTCGTTGCTAATAAACGTGGCAATACTTGTACTAACAATCCTGGTAATGCTTTAGTTTTGTCCCCAAGCCCTAGGCCTGGAGTTCGAGTGTTTTCTTCGTTTTCTAATGCAGCCCAATCAATCTTTTGCTCTCCCACCTCCCATTCTTTTTCTTTGAGTTTCTCGTAAATACCGGCAGGCAATAATACTTTCAATATTTTCATGATGTCGGGATAGGTATAATCACCCATGAGTAGCATGTCTTTTATTTCACGGTGAAAACCTGCTGGATCTTTGTCATGGCTGGGCACTAATTTCTTCATTTCCAATAGTTCTATTTTAGTTATGGGCGTGTATACAAACATGCGTCTAAAAGTATTATTGTCATTCCTGACTGGGTGCACTTCTCGTAAGGGATTCTGTCTGTCTATGTAATACGTTTTTCTTTCTATGGATGGAGCTGGATCAAACTGTGGACACAGGAAGGCACTATATCTGTGCCGATGTTCTAGAATTACTTTAATTAAATCGGTACCTAGGCCTCTCCATTTATTCATGAGTAGTTCTATTAATATATCAGGTGGGGGACCAGGATCAGAGTGTTGGCTTTTATACAATATAAGGAGGTGTTGTATCATGTACATACCAGCTAGACGCTGTTCACCTGGGGAAAGATTCAAAAACGTTTGCGCTAACGCGTCATCACTATATTTATCAGGACTGTCAGCCCATTGTACTGCTGACCTGGCTAATTCTTGTTCATCCATGGAATCGAGTACATGGTACCCCATTCGTTCTTGAAGTATTTTGTCGGTTGCCTGAAATAGGCATTCAGGGGTCTTTGGATTTGCCATGGCTGCTTGAAAAACTCTCTTACTTTCTGGACGTACTGGACGCGTACTATTATTAAAGTATCTTCCCTTACCTACATATGCTATCATTCCTCTAGCTGGTAACTGCACTGTTCCTGTTGCTGTTTCTGGTTGTTCCTCCTCCGAGGATTCATTCTTGTCTGTATCTATTTCCCTTTCAGGCTGTCTTCTTTCGTGTATTTGTTCTACTGCTTTTCGGATCCGTCGATACATATTTTCTATACAACTCTGTTTATCATGTTTCCCGTCCGCTATATTCTGGCCCCATTTGTTAAGTGCTTTCATTTCTTCCGGGTCTACACCGGGCCTATCTGGGTCTCTTATCAAGCAGTTTATGAAGAAACGTAATATCATTTTTTGAGTGTCAACTTTCTGGTGTGCCATAGCCTCGCCAATACTTTCCGGGCCTTGCACCGTTTGGACAAAAAGATATATTCTGTCTAGATGCTCAATCATTCCTGGTAGTAACATTAAATAGTTTGCAACTCGTCGCAGACGTACTGATGACAGCATCATTCTGTCGTTTTTACCGGGTACTGGATCATATCTACAGTCTGTAAGAGGCTCTTTAAATATGTCGTAACTCACTGTTTGAGGTGTACATTGTTGTGCTAAATCCCTATAAGTCATTCGATGTGTTGGTGGCGGTGTCTGGAAACCTCCTGCCGCACCTCCTGAGGTGCCAGGTAAGAAAGGATTTAGTTGATTCATGCCAGGAAGAATAGGTGCAAGAAGGATTGGGGCTGGTGGAACGGGCGCAGGATGTGGACCGGGAGGAGGAGTTTGTTGTTGCGGAAGTGGGTGCAGATTATCTCGGGGTGGGGTGCCGTCCCTATTCGGGCGCCAAATATGTGGTAAATATAAATTACCTATACTTAATTTATGCGGTAAAGTTCAATAAGAATAACTCAGAAAAAATAAGAGGCAGAGTCCGTGGCACTGAGGTTTTAAAAGGGGTTTTATTCCTTAAAAAGGAATTGGTTCGAACCAGGCAAATCGTATTCCATCACCACGAAGGTTCAGGAAGGGATAGAGCAATACTTTATTGACAGAATATCATATATATAGTCAATGCATTACAGTGGTGATGGATACAGAAGGCGTAACAGCTGAGAGGAGAGATAAGAAAACATATACGTAATGAAAAAGGCGGAACAGGAGGTGTGCACAAGGGGGTGTACTAGAAACGTCACATAAAGGTGTCACAAGTAGGTGGATCCATAAGAGAATCCTGCAGTGTCAGCAGAAATACATGGCAGAGATGCGCACGCAGCAGCATGACGTGCAATTGACGTGGAACTGGAGGGTGAAGGGGACTTGACATTTAGCCTTACATGAGAAGACAGAAGTCTGGGGTGTCAGAACAACCTAATCCCAAGTCATATCTAATATCGGGTGTTTGGAGAACTGTATTATCTAGAGGGAAAGGTCTCTCGGGCAGAGGCTATTCTATACTGACTGCTAGTGCGTGTATATGCGTCTACGTGTCTACATGTAGTGTGGGGGCCATGGGCCTACCATGGTAACAGGAGCAGTGAATTACTTGCATGGAGACAGAAAAGCCGGGCCCTTTGCTCTGCAGCTGGGAAGGATGTTTACCTAAACTACTAGACAGGAATGTATTTTCGAGGAGCGGAGCAGATAACTTGAAGGCAAAATACAGTCTTGGCAGGCAAGCAGGCCGAGCCTGGCACCGCTAGCCGCGCAGGGAGTAAGACAAAGGTCAGGGATACAGATGCAGGTCCAGGCTGCAGCATCCAGAGACAGAAGGCAGGAAAAGACCTCGATGACAGAAATCAGGGCCTAACTCGCCAGAGCCAGGGAAAACGTGAAAAGTGCACCATGTAAAGACGTTGGCAAGGCACACTTAGGAACGGAATATCCGACCCATTCATGGTGGATCTGAAAGAGGACATGTTAACGTTGGACGCAAATGTATTTGCGTCTTCATAGCTAAAAGTGGAGGGAACATACATGTACTTGAAGCACGTACATGGAGCCGTTGGGGTCTACGATAGGGGACATAATTGACCATAAAAATTAATATTTCCTCACTAGGCACGCCAGGACCATGGCGGCCGGTTCCCACTCTTGTTGCTCTTGTTCGTATTCTTCATGCTCTTCGGAGACTTGCTCTTCTCCTAGGGCGGCAGCAGCTACCTGGCGGGCCCCGGAGTCTGGTTCTTTGGACAGTTCGGGTCATTGGCGTAGTGACTGACTCGCTGGCATCGGTGACAAGTGACATTGGCTCTGAATCCCTGGCGCATCGGGGGGTTGCCCCGGCCGGCTGGGGGCGGGGTGCTGGTAGCGGGAGCGGCCGGGACGGCGTCTTTCCCCCGGCCCTGGCCTCCTCCTCCTCCTCGGGGACGGTGATGACCTTGGTTGTTCCTGTTCTGCTCGTTCGGCCTACCCCGGCCCACTCGGGTGCTTTCCCATCGGTCAGCCTCGGCGGCGAGCTGCCGTGGATCAGTCAATTTACTGTCGAGGAGGTGCTGCCTGAGCTCGACGAAGCAGTTGTTGGAGAGGTGCTCCCACACAATGAGGTTAAAAAGCTGTTCGTAGGTCGTTACGTGGCTCCCTTTGATCCATCCCTCGAAGGCTCGGCTGAAATAGTTTACATATTCCACCCAAGTTGTACCCGGGATTCGGGTGCAGTCGCGGAACCTCTGGCGGTACATTTCGGGTGTCAGTCCATATCGAGTGAGGAGAGCGGCCTTCATGTGGTCATAGGACGTCATTTGATGGTCCGAGAGCTGTAGCAGGGCATCGCGGCCTTCATTGACGAACCTCCCCCATAGACCGGCTCCCCAGTCACTTCGATCGATCCGGTGGGAGGTCATGGCGATCTCGTAGGCCTTGAACCACTGTTGTATGTCGTCATTTCGGTAATACTCTCGGACGACATCTTTGGGAATGTGGACCTTTGGTTCTGTAGCTCCTGGGGTGCGCGGTGGCTCGGGCATCCCCAGGTCTTTGTTTTGCTTCCGTAGTTCTATCTCTGCCAGTTTGCGCTCGTGTTCGTATGCCAGTCTTTTTTCTTCGAGCTCTCTTTGTCTTTGCTTTTCTTCCTGCTCTTCTCGGAGCCGTAAGTGTTCTAGGTTCAATTTTTGTTCCGCTAGTTTTAGTTCTCCATCCAATTTGAGCCGTGCCAACTCTAATTCGTGCAGTCTGCTTTTTTCTCGCTCTTGGATCTCTTCCCGGGAGAGACCCGTTCTCCTTTCTTCGGAAGGAGCGGTGCTAGTCTCTGGTGCTTCAATGTGTTGGTCCCGGGGACCGGCGGTATTTGCTTCCGCCCACGATTCTAGGGCGTGTTTAAAGTCATCTTTTGTGCTCAGACCGGTGGTAGCGATGCCCAGTCCCATACAAAATTGTTTTAATTCTCGATGGCTGTACTCCTCCAGTTTTTCCATTTGGAATTTCTCCGTAGATCCGCTCTCTTGGGTCGACATTGTGGTTTAGTCGTGGGGTGAGTTGCTTTCTGTACGATTACGCGTTGGTTCGGATCGCGCCGCTGGCCACCAATGTTAGACGGGACCTGGAGGGTCGGCCGAGGACAAGGGGAGAGGTCTCCGGGGAGAGCCGTCTCCAGCGATCGTACAGACAAGTAACTTCCCCCCCCCACAGATGGACACCACACAAAGATAAGGTTTAACGTTCTTTATAAGCAATCTTGAAGTACGGTAGAATGGTACAAGGAGGTCAAGACTCAGGGGTCCCCTCGATTCTAGTCTCTTGGATGGGAAAGGGGGTAGCGGGACAGTCTTGTTACCAATCTGGTAGTTGCGATGAGATGATGGGTAGCTCACAATCCTCAAGCTCGGCGTTCTAGGAGGACGGGCCGCGACAGCGCCAGCAGGTCCCGAGGAGATCGAAGGTGGCAACGGTCCGCGGCAGCGCCAGCAGGTCCCGACGAAGATGGTAGTTACAACGGGCCGCGGCAGCGCCAGCAGGTCCCGGCGAGGATGAAAGTTGCAGAGGGCCGCGGCAGCGCCAGCGGGCAGGACGACAGTTCACAAGGCAGGGCTGCGACAGCGCCAGCAGTCCGTCAAGGATGAGTTCTTCTAGGTGTCTCTCGACTCCAGGATACAACTGTCTTCCTGCTCTGGAGCTGCCCCAGTTATAGGTCTGGCGCCCTTTGATGTCCGGACCCTCGCACTTGGTGGAGGTCGGGAGGTCCGGGATGAGGGAGTCCAGACACCCAGCAGGGGGGTGGAGCCAGCGCCCGGGGAGGCTGGGGGCGATCGGCACCTGGCGGGGGAGAGCCATCGACACTTCTTCCTCCCATTGACCTGCCAAGTGGTCCGTTCACCTCCTGGGTGGATGGTGGTGCCGGAATGTCGGGGCCTGGCCAGGCCCAGGGTTGGGGTCGAGCTGAGGCCATGCGGCCTCGTGGTGCAGTGTCTAAGATGGCGGCCGGGCCGGGCAATGGTGCTGACGGTGGCCCGGGCCCGTGATACAGAGAGGTCCGGGGGCAGGAGTCCCGTAGGGGACGGATTGCGGGTTGCTTCTGTGGGTAGCACCTGGAGAGCCGGTGTCCGGGCCCTGTCATGCGGGGAGGGAGTGAGACCTTCATGTGGCCTGTCCAACAGTCTTTTACTATTCTCTGCCGAGGGAGTTCTCTACTATAGTGTTGGGGTTCATCAAAGCTATCCCACTTTCGGAGGATGACAGAGCCCTACTTGATCTCATTTTCACATCCGGCGTAAAAATCATCCTGAATAACTGGAAGGACACTAGCAAGGTTTCCTTCAGTGTTGTCTTAACTGGCTCACTTACCTTAGAGGTGCTGAAAGTATCTCTCTCCAGAACACCCCTTGGAGACCCACCCACCGACGAATGTGGACGTCTCTGGACAACTACTTCAGTCTGCACAAACCCCCATGAACCCTAAATCTGTAACCCCTGCCCACCACGCTTCTGGGTCCGACTCCAACCCTCTCCACTCTAGGCCGGTAGCCTCTCACCAGGTCTCTTGCCGGATCTACGGAACCGAGCACGAGGGAAATGTTGCTGTGTGCAGCTTACTCAGCACCCATAGGGTGCGTTCCACCACATACTTAGGGGCAGATTTATGAGGCCATTGCGCCTCTTTGCGCCGCAATTGCATCACTTTATTTGACGCAACTGTGGCGCAAACAATGCGCCCTATTTACAATGTGACGCATCTAGGAGATGAGTCACGTTGTAAAGCACTGCGCCATAAGGAGGCGTTCCTGCGCAGGGGGGGCGTTCCTGCACAGGAACGCCTCCTGAAAGTGGCTGAGTGAAATCTATGAGATTTCACTCAGTCACTTTCAGGGCAATGCTGCGTCAAAACCCTGCGCCTGCTTGAAGCAGGCGTAGGTCTTGACGCAGCATTGTGCAGATGGTGTACCCCCGAGCCTTGCTGGAGCTGCGTCGCGCTTGCGACGCAACTCCAGCAATGCGCCACATTTCCGGCACAGATGCGTCACGCATCTGTGCCGTTTTTGCACGATGGTGCGCAGCATTATAAATGCGGCGCACCATGGGTGGTGGAGCTGTGGCGCACTGTGGCGCACGTTAACTGGCACATCCCTGGGGATGCGCCAGTTAACATAAATCTTCCCCTTAATGTCGGTTATCATCTAACCTTCCCTTTGTTGCTTATTATTTATTGTTTCTTATTACTTATTGCTTATTACATATGCTTTGGCCTGTAGATATACCCCACTCCGCTCTGTATTGTTTCATCCCCTTCCCCACTTATGTAATCTTCTTTACCAGATATCACGATGATGACAATTGCACTTTCATTGCTCATCTCTTCGATTTGTCAAGTTTTGTATTCCTCATTATTTCCTGTGATTGTTTGTCTTGCTTTTGTATTTTGTTCCGGAAACTGGCAATAAAAACTTGTGAAATTAAAGTACTGTAACTCGAGATCTGCTACTCGATATTTTTAAAAAAATAAACTCATAACCTATCGATTTGGTGGATTACCGACAAAACTTTGTCCCAAAATGGGCAATTCCTAGTATTGAAAATGTGTGTAGAAGATGCAAACAAATTCGAGAAACCGTCATCCATGTTATTTGTAAGGGCACAGCACTTTTAAAAAGAGCGAAGAGCCCAGCTGTGCCCCGTTTTTTAGGTCTCGCCTAGACGAAAGCAAAGCGAAGCTTTGCTGTCTAGGGAGACAACTAATGTTGTCACTTTCCGGGGAATGTGGACTGCAGACTGTGACGAGCTTGTCCTCCTGGAGATTGTAGCTCGTGAGCGCGCACGTCGCGTCGCCGTGCCTGATATTCCCATGCACAGAAAGGCTCCCGCACGCATGCGCACATACACACACTGCATACACACACACGCACCCCCCCTTTAACAGACACACGCGCAGACAGACACACGCACGCAGAGACACACTACAACAGACACACGCGCACACCCCACCCCCACTCACCCCTCCTCCTCCACAACACACTCACCTGTTCTGGCGGTGCTCGGCGTGCCTCTCGGGCGGCGGTTGCGCTTTGCGGGGTACTCTCACCACATGAGAGCCCCGCCTTCTTCATGTGCCCGGCCGCTCTTCACCCGGTCCCCCATCTCGGGACCGGGACTCGATCAGGAGCCCTCGGGGCTCCTCGGACAGTGGCTTCTCTCTCGCGCCGCGATGGGGGCGGGACTTCCGGTTGGGGCCGCGCTGCGATTGGCCGGCTGCCCAACCGCTTCCGGGTCGTCGCAGGCAGCGCGGCGGCCCGGCGGGAAGCGTGAACTTGAAGAAACTCCGCTGGAACACACATTCCAACATGTAGCAAGCAGCAGCTACAACAACGCAAAGTGTTTTTTTTTTTTTTTGTTAATTTACAATGCCATTAGCTCAACTCTCGTTATTTACCGAATCACATGCTCATGCTGCTGCCTGGTTTGTCTACATGCACACAGGCAGAATCACTCGGTACAAAATGGCTCCTGTTCACTCGTCAGTACGGTCTTGCCATTAGCTCAACTCTCGTTATTTACCGAATCACATGCTAATGCTGCTGCCTGGTTTGTCTACATGCACACAGGCAGAATCACTCGGTACAAAATGGCTCTTGTTCACACGTCAGTATGTTATGTTATGTTATGTTATGTTATGTTAAAATGGGACTTTTATAGCGCAACGGCTACTCCAAAGGAGTGTCCAGGCGCTTTGAGCTCCAGACCATAGAAAAGAGCTAGAAAACATAACGATAACAGAACAGGGACCTAAAGGAGGGGACAGATTATCCAGCAAACAGCCAGGTTTTCAAGTCTTTCCTGAAGACAAGCAGATTTGCGGTGTTTCGCAGGGACACCGGTAGTGAATTCCATAGCTGAGGAGCAAGGAAACTAAAGGACCGGCCGCCTAGCCGAGCCCTTTTAATGCGTGGCACCCGAGCCAAAGCCAAGGCTTCTGACCTGAGGGATCGTGCAGGTCGATAGAAGTCCAGCCTCCTCTGGAGATACTTGGCGCCATTACCATGCAAGGCCTTATGGGCAAGGGTCATGGCCTTGAACAGTATCCTCTTCCGTACCGGAAGCCAGTGAAGGGATACAAGGAGATTAGAGGCGCTAGAGCGGCGGTGAAAGCCGAAAATAGCACGCGCTGCAGCATTCTGGGTGACCTGCAAACGTTGGAGGAGATATTCAGGCAAGCCCAGATATAGGACGTTGGCATAGTCCAATCTGGACCCTATGAGGGCCTGAACAGTGATCCTCCGATGTTGCTCCGAGAGAAGGGGAAAGAACTTGCGCAACATTCTGAGAATCCCAAAGCATGTTCCCGTAAGAGTGGAAACCTGGGATTTGAGCGAGAGCTCGTTGTCAATTTTAACTCCCAGGTTCTTAGCCCACTTAGAAGACTGTGTGGGAGGGAACATGTCGGCAGGCCACCATCCCTGCCAATCTGGTTCTGATGGGCATCCGAAGAATAGTATTTCAGATTTGTCCGAGTTGCACTTAAGGCTGTTGTGTGAAAACCAGCTAAAAACAGCCCCAAGGCACTCACGGATCCTTTCTCCATCGAACTCTTCGCTCTTGCGACAGGTGAAAAGGAGCTGAGTGTCGTCAGCATAGGAGACGATCCGGGCCCCATAGGACTCCGCCAGTGTCGCCAGAGGGGTCATAAGGATGTTAAATAGAGTGGGGCTCAGAATAGAGCCCTGAGGCACTCCGACTCCCAATGGCGGCATCTCGGCGGATCCGGGTGGGACCCAGACCGTCTGGCGGCGGTTGGCCAGAAAAGAAGAAAACCAGTTGAGCACCGTCCCCCCTAGCCCGATGTCACGGAGCCTGGTGAGGAGATCCTCATGGGGGACGGTGTCAAACGCCGCCGACAGGTCTAGCATAACTAACATTACACTGCCTCCCGTGTCCAGCACCTCTTTAACGATCTCCGAGACTTCCAAGAGCGCCGTCTCGGTGCTTAAGTTGGCACGAAAGCCCGATTGGGATTCATGAAGTAAATCATTAGACTCCAGGAAGTTGGAAAGCACGCTGTGCACGTGTTTCTCCAAGATCTTAGTTAGTGCTGGAAGGAGCGAGATTGGCCTATAATTGGAGGGAGCCTCTGGGTCAAGATTGGGCTTCTTAATCAGGGGAATGACCATGGCTTGCTTCCAGGTCTGGGGCAAAAAGCCCTCGCTCAGGGATAAATTGAGGATGGGATTGGCTATGGGGTTGATGGCATCTGCCATTTTTGCTAGAAATTTTGCTGGGCACGGATCTAACGGTGAGCCCGACTTAAGGTTCCTCATCAAGGCTAAAGATGTTGCAACCGAAAGGGGAGGGAAATCAAGCAGAGCTGGGCCTGAGGGGGACAGAGAAGCTGTCTCAATCGGCACCGCAGACACATCATCTGGGGCTCTCAACGGGAAAGAAACCTGGATTTGCCTAATTTTGGTGGTGAAGAAGTTGGCAATAGTGTTAGCCCAGGTCTCCGCTGGGGCACCCTGAGTAGAGATGGACCGGGGGCTAGTGAATTCACGCACAATTGAAAAAATCTCCTTACAGGAGTTGGCAGCGTCGTCAATCCTCTTGGCGAAATAACATTTCTTGCTCTGAAGGACTAGTTCATGGTATGCCTTCATCATGGTTCTATACCGTTGTTTGGCCTCAGGCTCATACTGGGCTCTCCAAGCCCGCTCCGCAACTTTACATTGCCTACGGGCATGGGCTAGTTCCTCCGTAAACCAGGGGACAGAGACCCGTCGAGCAGCGGACCTGGGTGGCTGTAAAGGAGCGAGCTCATCCAGTCTGGTAAGAAGCCAGGATTGCAAGCTCTCCAGATCTTTCTCCAGGTCCCCAGTACAAGACACAGGGTGATCAACCAGAGCATGTGTGAGCATATCTGGGGTCACCCGATGAAGTGCCCTATAACTGCTGCCCTGCTGTCTCGTGGCACTGGCCGGAGAAGCCAAGGTAGAAGGTATTTCAAAATGGGCAAGAAAATGGTCAGACCAAACGATTGGCAGAAGTGTTATAGCCATGATAGGTGTGGTGGAAAAAACCTGATCAAGTGTGTGGCCTTTATCGTGGGTCGGACCAAAAAGATAGGGGGAAAGACCCAGGGTGGATGCGAGATCTAACAGTTTGATGGCATCCTGGTCATTGTGGTCGTCCATATGGAAATTAAAATCTCCCGCAAGTAAACATTGCTCCGATCTCAGGACAAGGACCGACATGACCTGTTGGAGATCATCAAAAAAGGAACCCACTGGGCCCGGAGGTCTGTAAACAATCAGGCCCTTCAGTGCTTGTTGCGGCGATAGGGAGATGGTAAAAGCTAGAGAGTCAGCCCCAGCGATGGTGTGAGTGTGCGTGACCGTGCACGAAAGAGAATTTTTCACAACCAAGGCAACTCCTCCTCCCCTGCCCTTGTCTCTATCCTGTCGATGGATGGTATAATCAGATGGTATAATCAGTGGGAATGGCAGCCACTATGTCCGGGTGGGAGGAATCATTAAGCCATGTCTCAGTGAGCATCAAACAGGTGGGACTAGTCGTTGACAAGAGATCGAAGATCTCTTGAGTGTGACGATGCAACGACCTCGAATTAAGGAGTAGGCAGAGATGTTTTAAGCCACTCTCCTTAACAGGAATAGGGGAAGGGAGGGCGCGGACAGGGTGCCAAAGACAAACAGGGCACTTATGCTTACCCCTATATCGGCCTGGAAAGACTGACAGACACAACACATTCCAATTGCGCAGCGAAAGGAGCTCCTGAGCGGAGTAAGAAGGCATAGTGACCAGAGGTACCTGCCACGCCACACGCCTCCGGGACGCTGACGGGCGCAGACGGGCAGGACTCTGGCACGACTCCGGCGCAGATCCGGCGCGGCCGCTGATCGCGTCCGCTGCGCGGAGGAAAAGGTGAGCTTTTTGTAGCGCTGCTAGAGCGCGAGGGTGAAGAGTCCTACCCCCAAGATGGCGCCCAAAATGAGATCCCAGCCCTCGGCGTCAACACTCAGCCGAGGGCGGTCTCAAAGTCCCAGGCAAGGGAGGGGGGGAAAGCGAAGCGCTTACAAGCGCTGGGAAGTCAAATGGCAGGCAGCGCTGTGCTCCTACACGCTTCTAACACAAGCGCGAGCACGAGCTGCAAAAGGCACGCATTTAAAATAGCAACATAAAAATTTCACGAGCAAAGTTTTACAGCCAAAGAAAAGTAAGGAGACCTCCCGGCTTCCGCCTCAGGAGGGGAGAGGTAGGTAGGTAGCAGATGGTAATCACCTGCTAGATGATCCGCTTCCCTTTTGTAGCGCTGCTAGAGCGCGAGGGTGAAGAGTCCTACCCCCAAGATGGCGCCCAAAATGAGATCCCAGCCCTCGGCGTCAACACTCAGCCGAGGGCGGTCTCAAAGTCCCAGGCAAGGGAGGGGGGGAAAGCGAAGCGCTTACAAGCGCTGGGAAGTCAAATGGCAGGCAGCGCTGTGCTCCTACACGCTTCTAACACAAGCGCGAGCACGAGCTGCAAAAGGCACGCATTTAAAATAGCAACATAAAAATTTCACGAGCAAAGTTTTACAGCCAAAGAAAAGTAAGGAGACCTCCCGGCTTCCGCCTCAGGAGGGGAGAGGTAGGTAGGTAGCAGATGGTAATCACCTGCTAGATGATCCGCTTCCCTTTTGTAGCGCTGCTAGAGCGCGAGGGTGAAGAGTCCTACCCCCAAGATGGCGCCCAAAATGAGATCCCAGCCCTCGGCGTCAACACTCAGCCGAGGGCGGTCTCAAAGTCCCAGGCAAGGGAGGGGGGGAAAGCGAAGCGCTTACAAGCGCTGGGAAGTCAAATGGCAGGCAGCGCTGTGCTCCTACACGCTTCTAACACAAGCGCGAGCACGAGCTGCAAAAGGCACGCATTTAAAATAGCAACATAAAAATTTCACGAGCAAAGTTTTACAGCCAAAGAAAAGTAAGGAGACCTCCCGGCTTCCGCCTCAGGAGGGGAGAGGTAGGTAGGTAGCAGATGGTAATCACCTGCTAGATGATCCGCTTCCCTTTTGTAGCGCTGCTAGAGCGCGAGGGTGAAGAGTCCTACCCCCAAGATGGCGCCCAAAATGAGATCCCAGCCCTCGGCGTCAACACTCAGCCGAGGGCGGTCTCAAAGTCCCAGGCAAGGGAGGGGGGGAAAGCGAAGCGCTTACAAGCGCTGGGAAGTCAAATGGCAGGCAGCGCTGTGCTCCTACACGCTTCTAACACAAGCGCGAGCACGAGCTGCAAAAGGCACGCATTTAAAATAGCAACATAAAAATTTCACAAGCAAAGTTTTACAGCCAAAGGAAAGTAAGGAGACCTCCCGGCTTCCGCCTCAGGAGGGGAGAGGTAGGTAGGTAGCAGATGGTAATCACCTGCTAGATGATCCGCTTCCCTTTTGTAGCGCTGCTAGAGCGCGAGGGTGAAGAGTCCTACCCCCAAGATGGCGCCCAAAATGAGATCCCAGCCCTCGGCGTCAACACTCAGCCGAGGGCGGTCTCAAAGTCCCAGGCAAGGGAGGGGGGGAAAGCGAAGCGCTTACAAGCGCTGGGAAGTCAAATGGCAGGCAGCGCTGTGCTCCTACACGCTTCTAACACAAGCGCGAGCACGAGCTGCAAAAGGCACGCATTTAAAATAGCAACATAAAAATTTCACGAGCAAAGTTTTACAGCCAAAGAAAAGTAAGGAGACCTCCCGGCTTCCGCCTCAGGAGGGGAGAGGTAGGTAGGTAGCAGATGGTAATCTGATGGTAAGTACGGTCTTGCGCCGCCCCACCTTCCCCCTGCCAAATACATTCATTCCAAATACTGCTTATTTTTATATCAGACTGACTTCTCACATCTGGGATAGCAGGGGCACCTTCCACAGTGATTAGTGCTTCCCAAAAAATAATTCTCGGCTAGCGCTCAGAAGCCTTGAAGCTTTGATTGAATGACACTGCAGTTTGATGCCCCGCTCGACTTTGATGCTATGCGTTCCAGACACTGATTTTATTAAGACCCACTTGGAGCTCTAAACTGTCACTTGATCTTTCTTTGGGTCATTTCGTTTGCCCGGAAGGACTAACATATCTGTGAAACCCTCTTCTTTTATAGTTTGAGCATCGTCTTCGTTTAGCAGGATAACATTATATATTTGAAAATACAAATATCCGGGAAGAGCAGAGAGCAAATCTCCGCGATGTTGGGCATTCTCCTATCATAAAGGAAGCGTGTTGGTGGGACCTGTGGCATCTAACGCATCATTTAACCCTATATGCGTGGGCACCTACCACAATAATAATAGGATGAGTTTGTTCCGTTCCCGTTTTTAATTTGATGTAAAACTCAAATCACTGCACACTCTCTACTACACACTCTCTACTACAGTCACTACTCTCTACTACACACTCCCTACTACAGTCACTACTCTCTACTACACATTCTGCTACACACTCTCTACTACAGTCACTACTCTCTGCTACGCACTCTACTCTCTACTACACACTCTACTACACACTCTCTACTACAGTCACTACTCTCTACTACACACTCCCTACTACAGTCACTACTCTCTACTACACATTCTGCTACACACTCTCTACTACAGTCACTACTCTCTGCTACGCACTCTACTCTCTACTACACACTCTACTACACACTCTCTACTACACTCTCTACTACAGTCACTACTCTCTACTACACACTCTCCTACACACTCTCTACACACTCACTACTACAGCCACTACTCTCTTCTACACACTACTACACACTCTCTACTACAGTCACTACTCTCTACTACACACTCTACTACACACTCTCTACACACTCACTACTACAGCCACTACTCTCTTCTACACACTCTATACTACACACTCTCTACTACACACTATCTACTACAGTCACTACTCTCTACTACACTCTCTACTACACACTCTACATTATACACTCTACATTACACACTCTACATTACACACTCTCTACTACACACTCTACACTACACACTCTACTACACTCTACTACACGCTCTGCTACACACACGCTCTACTACACACTCTACTACACACCCTCTACTACTCTCTACTACTCTACTACACATTCTCTACTACTCTACTACACACTCACTACTTTCTACTACACTCTACTACAGACTCTCCACTCTCTACTCCACACTCTCTACTTCAATCTCTCTACCTCAATCTCTCTACTTCAATCTCTCTACTTCAATCTCTCTACTTCAATCTCTCTACTTCACATTCTGTATTACACACTCTCTACTACACACTCACTACTCTCTACTACACACTCTCTACTATACACTCTACTACACTCCCTACTACACACTCTCCTACACACTCTACTACACACTCTACTACACACTCACCACTCTACTACACACTCACTACTCTCTACTGCTCACTCTCTACTACACACTCTCTACTACACACTCTCTACTACACACTCTCTACTACACACTCTAGCACACACTCGTACACACTCACTACTCTACTACACACTCTACTACTCACTACTCTCTCTACTACTCACTCTCTAGTACAGTCACTACTCTCTACTACACTCACTACTACACACTCTACTACACACTCACTACTCTACTACACACTCTCTACTACACACTCACTACTCTCTACTACACACTCTACTACTCACTTACTACTCTCTACTAACTCTCTACTACTCACTACTACTCACTCTACTACTCTCTCTACTACTCACTCTCTACTACTCACTCTCTACTGCTCATGACAATGCCATTTATTTATCTGTTTCCAAAACCAACACATAAATAAACATTTGTCATTTACAATGCCAAAAGCGCTAACTTTTGCAAAGGCGAGACCGTAAATGCTTGTTTATTCAAGAAGTGTCCCCACCTTGTAGACAAGCATTCGTAGAATCATTAAATGCGAACAAAACTGCCTTCAATTTACGAATAGCTACATTTTGTGTCATGTAGAGAAAACACCGACCCCTTAAATTATAAATGCCTGCTAAAGACATTTGTTTGTTAAATTAATAACCTTAAATATTTAATTGAAAAGGCGCCTTTTACTGTATTTTTTAGAATGTATTTGTTTTTTAAAATTCAATTGCCTACAGGATTAATTTGTATAATGTTTCTATTTTTGTAAATACACGTGCAGTGGTTTTAATTAACTATGCGTGAATAAAATAAACTTGAACTTGAAACTGTAAAAGGATGTCATAACTTCAGAGAGTCATTTCAGATAGGTCCTACTGCACAGGTTTCTCAGCAATAGCGATCGGAACAACTTTGAAATTTATTTTCTCTTCCTTCTGCTGGGAATAGAACAAACAGATGAACGTACTGTCACTTTAGCATTGCATTTTCCCCTTCAATTCCCGTGACAGATGCTCTGCTATGTTAGCATTACGCCCCACAACCATTCATCTCACCAAAGGTGTTCTTGCTGCAAGGGAAAATCCCATATAGTATCAGCTGACCAAGTTTGAGAAAACCCTTCTATGCATAATACTTTCCTTCTTCTTATGCTCTTGGCCCCATAAGTTCTTTATTCAAGTTCAAAATGTATTGTGTGATACTTAAAATCATTTCCATTTACGAAGAAATAAAAATGTCATGACATGCACAACAACAATAGCCATTGAACCATAACCATCATTATTTACGAGGCATTAACAGACGACATACGATTAATAAAATACAAGCAGTATACAAATGTAATACACGAGTGGGTCTTGAGCTAAAATGCAAAGTGCTATGCCACAAGCGTGTGTTCTTCTAAGTGCAAATATCATGATAATGATTCCTGTCTTTCTGAGTGCAAAATAGCATTGTGAGAATTCGTAAACACAACCGTAGGAGTTCGCTGTTTAATGAAGCTCAGGCGGCAGAGTTAATCTAAAGATATTACCATGATGCGTGTGTCTATCTGTGTTTAAAAAACTTTAAAACAGGATGTTCTGTACATTTTGATTGTGTTGAATAAAAAATGTTGGTCGTTCTTCAAAATCCTGCTGTAAGTTTTGTCCTGTTTATAAATTATGCCTGGGACCCTTGTTTATGTGGACCTATAAGGTGCAACAGTATTTGAATTTTAAAAGCAATTTCCTCAGATCCTTGGCTGCAGGGCATGCTCACAAGTGAGTTATTGTTTCGTTTGAGTAGACACATAATCGGCAGTGCGCTCCTTGGACTTTGCTTTTCCATGATGGCTGTGGGTCCCTCGAGTCATGCATTCCTAAGCGATGATGAATAAAACTCTTTTTTATCTCGATGCTAAAATGGGTTTCCTAGGTAAGCTTATGGCTTTATATGTGTATAGGAATTTTACACTGTCCAAGTGTGACGTCTTTTGGACAATTTTTTTTTTATCTTCTAAGAGAGATTTTTTCTTTGCCAAATCGTTCCTGGACTTGTTAAAACTTACCTGCTCTAGTATGCTGTCCCATGCTGGTTGAAGGTCAAGTTCGACCAAAGATTTTCTTGGGAAAGCTCCCCATGTATTTGATGTTTCTTGATCCATATGGCCTTTAATCTCTTCCCAGCATACACTGTTCAATGAGCCGGGCTCTGATGATCAAAATTTATGGCACAGCTTCGCGAAGGAATTCATGCCCCGGTATATCTGATTCTAGAGGCCGAATTCCAGCAGTACCTGTGCTGGGGATACAGACTTAGGGAGTTTGAAAAAGGCCTTGTAGACCTTGGTCTGGAGCTCATTTAATAATTCAGACACCTTTCCACACCAAGATCCCCATTAGGATGTCGGGCGGATCGCCCCTAAAGACCGTTGCCTGCTTTTCCGCCTGGTCAACAATTCGACCAGGCAGAAAAGAGTTCAATATGGTGGCGGTGTCTGGTAGACACCGCCAGCCATATTACAATGTGGCCAGGAACATGCCTTTCCTGGCGGCATTGCCGCCACGGAAAGGCATGCAGAGTCTGCTTGCAGGGGCCCGTTGCTGGTCCCCCGGGACTCTGGGGGTGGGGGGTGCACATGGGGGGTACCTATGGTACCCCCTGCATTTCAATGAACAACTTGGCAGGCACCGCGCGGTGCCTGTCACTTTGTGCACTGAAAGGCACTGCCTGCCTTTGTGACATTGCGGCCGGCGGTGCTTTCAGCACCGCCCGTCGCAATGTTACAAGTGCGCCATGCGCCCACCAATGTGGCGGGCGCATCCTAATTAGGGAGTGCGAGACCGTCGCACCCTCAGCGGGCAGTCCTGTTTCCCAGGAGTATTTGTCCGCCCGCCATACTAATGACCCCCCAAGTATCTAGGCCATATGACAGGGTGGGTAAAGTTTGAGCTGCTATCACGTTTAAGAGGTGGTTGTGGGCCGGGCAGCCCAGTTTTTTGTTCAGTAGTCTGTAAGCAAAGATTAGGGACTGGGCTTCGGCTCCTAGGTTCCTTGTAGATTGCTCACCGCCCCAGTTTTATACCAAGATATTCATAAGACGCCTGTTCTTCATCTAACAGCCATCTAACGTGCCATTTAAATTTAGTTTTTTGGGGTCCACTAGGAGTACAACCTTAGGGCCCCATTAGGATGGCGGGCGGGCTTTGCCCGCCCGCCATCCTATCGGAAATCGGGACCGCCCGCCCTAAGGGCGGGGGTCCCGCACGCACCATTAGGATGTGCCCGCCACAGTGGCGGGCACATCCTGTATATTGAGCATTGTGGCGGGCGGTGCTCTCTGCACCGCCCGCCACAATGCAGAAAATGCACTTTTACATTTTCATTTGCAAAGCGGCAGGCACCGCGTGGTGCCTGCCGCTTTGCAAATGACAGTGAAGGGGGGGTACCACAGGTACCCCCCATGTGCACCCCCCAACTGTACTTCACTCTGGGGGCCCGCAGGGGGCCCCCAGAGTGAAGACCGCATGCCTTTCCGTGGCGGCATTGCCGCCACGGAAAGGCATTGTAAAATGCCTATGCTAATATGGCTAGCGGTGTCTGATAGACACCGCCACCATGTTATCCCTTTTCCGCCCCGGCCGCAAGGCGACCGGGGCGGAAAACAGGCGGGCGGTGTTTCCCACCGCTGCGGTCCCCTCCGCCATCGTAATATGGCGGGGGGGAATGCAGGGAAGGATTTCGGGCGGATTGCCTCCGCCAGGGTGGCGGTGGCCACCGCTACCCTGGCGGAGGCAATCCGCCCGACATCCTAATGGACCCCTTAGTTTTCTTTTTGTTCAACTCGAGGTTTTCCTGGTCAAGGAATGTTGCTAGATTATTTATTGCTCTTTCCAGGCCAATCGGACTTTGGCTCCACACCACAATATCGTCTGCGTACTGTAAGAAAGGAATTTGCTTTTTGGCCAAGTTTGGTGGGTGGCACTTGGCCGATTGCATGTATTTAGTTATGTCACAGATTAAATAGGCTTGGAGCCAGGACGCAGCCTTGTTTTAGGCCGTGCTCTGTGTTTATACTGGCTGTTACTCTACTCCCGTCGCCTAATTTTACTCTTGCCAAGGTTTCGCTATGTAGGGTGATAATTGCATCCAATAGTTTGATCAGAAACACCCAGGTTTTTAGTTTTTCCCAAAGTTGGTTTCTGGTCACACCATCGAACGCTGGTTTCAGGTCGATGAAGCATGTGTAGAGTTGAGTCTTCCTTTTTGCTGCTTTTTCTGTTAAAAGTGCCCGACTCGCCAAATTTGTGGTTGTTCCCATCCCAGGCCTAAAGCCTGTTTGAAACTTTGGAATTATGCTCTTTTCATCTATCCAATCTTGAAGATTGGATACATGATGCTTATAGTTTAGCCTCTACGTCAATCAAGGATATCAATCTGTAATTTTCTGGGCTACTATGGTTTCCTAGTTTAAATATGGGATTAATTATATTCCCTTTCCAGGAGATAGGACCTTATTCTGGCTGTAAATGTAGTTAAATAGGGGCATAAGATAGTCTGCCCAAAAATCTGGAGCTTGCTTGAAAAAGCGCGTTGGGGAGCCCGTTTGGTCCCGCTGCCCCCTCCGTTTAAAGTTTTTTTATTATTCCTCTTAGTTGTTTAATGTTGGTTAAGTTGTTTTGTTCATTACTGCTTGTCTCTGGTTCCTTTTGAATGAATTCTTCCTCAGGCTGGAGAGTGGCTTTTTCTGCTTCAAGCCTCTATCCCCTGGGTGTTTCTAAAGCCATTGTCGCTTTAGCGCTCTTTTTAGGCCCCACGTTGTTGTACATGTTTTGTACGTGTTCAGTCCAGGTCTCTTCACCAATTCCTGCTTCTTGTTGGAGTCTTGTTACATTAGTCAGAAAATTTATGATTCCCCAGAGTTCCCTGCTATTTAGCAATTTGCTTGCCCAGAGTAATTTTTTCCAGATTGTTTCTTTATACTCTGTTTTGCGTCCCTTAATTTTTTCTTGTATTTTCTACGCATTTCCTTGAGATTACCATTGTCTTTTTTTTCCCATTCTCGCTGCCACTGCTAGAAGTCATTTTAGTCACTCATTAACAACATCGATCGGAATACAACATCCTTCGGATCAGCGAACATCCAGGAAGCAGACTGGACCTTGTACCTAACAGAGCATTTCCAGGCACAAGACAATCCTGACTGCCCTGGATTAATACGGGTCTCCGACACTGGCACAGGTACAACACCGAATCTCCCACCCGATCAAATGCAGGGGCCTTCCTCACTCGAGGTACTGTCAGAAGAAAGAGTAGTCAAAGCTCTGACCAAAGGGAGACAAGATGGAGCACCAGGCCCGAATGGCCTGCCGCAGAGGCTATTCAAGTCCAATGTCCCTTTCTGGTCCAACGTGCTATTAAATCTTTTTAATTGCACCCTGACCCACCAAACCATCCCGGATTCTTGGAGAGGTGCTATTATCCACCCCATCTATAAAGCCGGTCCACAAGGCAACCCAAACAACTATAGATTAATCGCCTTGTTGGACATAGAGGCAAAACATTTTGCAGGCCTCATCTTGGAGGACCTTAGACAATGGGCAATGGAAAAAAATCTGATTCCTTTCAATCAGACAGGGTTTGTTGCCAAATCAGGAACAATGACAAACTTACTGGCAACCTCCACCATCATCGACAAAGCCCTCACAAATTCCAGGTTGATTTTCTGCTGTTTTGTCGACTTCAAAGCAGCATTTGACAGGGTGCCTAGGGCAGCGCTGTGGCAAAAACTGAAGCAGTGGGGAATCCCAGACAACATCTTGAATCCCATTATCCAGCTGTATTCCAACACATGGGTACGAGTGAAGCTAGGGTCTGGCGCGCATCTCTCCTGGAAAATCTGGACCTCTCGTGGTGTCAAACAGGGATGCGTGCTGGCCCCCCTTCTCTTCAATCTATTCATTGCGGACCTATCAAGCACGCTAGAGGAAGTAATTAGTCATTCACCAAAAGTAGGAGGCACGGCATTATGCAATCTTTTATATGCCGACGACTTGGCACTGTTCAGTCTCACCAGAGTGGGGCTACAGAGACTTCTGGACGCCTTAATGCAATACATGGTCAACAACCAATTAGAAATAAACATGAAAAAAACTATGGATGTCCCGTTTGGCAAAAAACGCTACACCGGTGGAGGCTGGACAATAAATAAAGAAAGCATCTCAATCGGCCAATCGTACAAATACTTAGGGGTCCATTTGGACTCCAGGGGCAGTTTCAACAAACAGAGCACTGTGATTGCAGCCAAGGCAACAGTGTTAATGATATCCCTGGCCAAGCTATCGAGGAGACTCTCAGGTCCCATGCTTTTGCCCTTACTGGAAGTGCTTAGAGCAAAGATCGGGCCCACACTTTCGTATGGTATAGAGATCTTCAAGGGAAAAATGAATAAGTCTCTAAACAAACTGACAACCAAACTCTATAAGAAACTGCTTCACCTGCCGAGTTCCTCCTCGCCAGCACAGGTCAGATTAGAGCTGGGCTTAACTAACTATGAATCCTCTAATGTTGGCTCATATCTTAATCTGATCCATAAACTAAGGAAGGCAGAAGCTGGTACCTTGGAATTCCTGGTCTGGAATGAAATTAGTGTGAGCAATCCAGGAGGAACATATGGCCGCCTCCTAAATGATTACATCCAACAAACGTCTGCTGCGGATCTCTGGGCCCTCAACCCAAGCAAGACTGCCTTCAAAAACACAATTAAAAAAGTTATAAAACTAAAATCCCTGACCATGGACAAAGCTCTCCTTGCGAAACGTAGCCATGCTTGGGCAGTAGTCAACTCCTATAAACGACTTTATCCGGCAAATTATCCTTCGATAACATTCTCTTATCATCTAAAGCGATGCCTGATCGCCCTAAGACTTGGAGACTGGCGCTTCCTACAAAATCTCCCTGTATGGCGTAAAAAAAGGGCTGATCAAACGTGCAGAGGGTGCGGGTCAGCTAATGAAACCTTTTTGCACGTGCTTTGTATATGCCCCTTCTTCATGTCCCAACGCAGACGCCTACTCAGGCCAGAATGGAACAGGCTGGGAGTTCGGACATGTAGACATGCCATTACTGCTGCTCTGTCCTTAGAGAACACAGTCTTAAACATAAAACTGGCCAAATTCGTTCAGCATGCCTACAGGCTTTTAGAAAAATTGGACCACTGTGCAGAATAATGTGTACCTAACCTCACGGGCATTGTCTGGAAGTGCTAATCTCTAAATTGACTTGTTGCAGCAAGCACCGATAAGAAAGCCACATTGCACTCTGTTTTTATTTTTTCATCTTTTAATCTCTTTTAAGCTGTAAGATTGTATTAATGTGCTGGAAGAAACTTTTAAAGATATGTTTTTATATATCTAAATAAAGATGTTATATACATATACTAACACTGCTAGAAGTCGCACCTCTCTTGCGATCCTTCTTTTTTGATCTCGCACTTTAATGTTAAACCATGGCTCCACCCTGGTTTCTGTTTTCTTTCGGCGACCGGGATTGACTAGGAATTTTTTAATGAGAACATGACCCACGTGTTCCCAGTTTTTTACGATATCTTCTTTTTTATGTTTCCCAGTTTGATTCACGTAATCCCAGATTGTGTCCAGTATTATCTTCATGTCTGATCCTCACCACTTTAATTTCCTGAGGATATACTTTTTCTGGATGTTGTAGTAAGGATTTTGATTTTTGTACCTGTACCAGTGTGATGGTAATGTTTGTAATGCGCTGGAAATGGTCACTTTCAGGGCGTGGACAGACTTGAAATGAATCAATTATTGGGACAAGGTTACTGCTGGTGATGGTGAAGTCTATGGTTGGTTGACTTTTTCCGCTCAAATGTGTGATAGCCGCTGGTCTATCTCTGGTTATGTTGCCGCTTAAGATAGTCAGGCCGTGAGCTTCCAATTCATGAGTTATAATTAATATTAGTTGCCTACTTGACTTATTAGAGTGAAGCTTGCCTGTGTCTAGTTCTTCTGTTAGCCAACCATATTTTACCGTTGTGTATGTTGATAGTCCTCCTCTGGGATGCCCAAAGTTTTAGAATCTTTCTGCGAGAATATGGTGTTCAATGTATCCCGGAATTGGAACAGGTTTCATATTCCACGTTTCCTGGAGCAAGATGAGATCTTGTTTTTGCAAGAAGGACGAGGTTTCAGATCTTGGCCCATTTTTTTGAAGCCATGGACATTCCATGAACAGATCCGGATTGTTTTCTGACCTGAAACTCAGGAAACACAGTTGTTCCTGGTGCAATTCTTAAATTCATCCCTGTTGTTCCTGCCTGGATGCACCTGTGTGGTGTCATCCAGACTTGTCTTTAGGTTTTGGTCAGGTAAGTTTTTTACTTAGGGCCATTGGCACCCAGGACCTGTCCAGACTATTACCTGACTGATGTTCAGAATTTAAGGGACTTGCTGTTAAGTTGTCCTCTGTTGATTTGTTTTGCTTGAGGGGCATGGTGTTTCGAGCTCCTCGTAAACATGTTTTTTGGCCTTTCCCGATGGTTTGTTCTGTATTTGGAATTGCAGTTCTTTTTAAGAGGGGATATGGGTACTTTGGGTGTTTATGAAGCTTCAAGGTGATTCCCCAGGCTTTGAACGATGTTCTGGAGGCATAGATCCTGTCCACTAGTTCCTTAGAAGTCCAAGTTGTCAATGACTCTTCTATGTCTGGGGCCAATGCTGTTTGCCGGAATTCAACGACTAGAAGATCAGGTGATGTTATGCCCTTTAATTCTGGTATCTCTTTGAACAACGTAAACAGGTTCCCTCAGTTCCGTATATCTTGTCTTCCTTTGGTAGATTATTCTGGTGATGTTTTGGGAAGTGGTGATGTTTTGAGAATTGGCAATTACATTTATGGCTTGTTGTTTTTGAGTGTCATATGTTTTGAAACCTGTTTGAGTTTTTTCACCGACAAATTCAATGGTAGCTTTTTCATATGATAAGGCCAAGGAGTGACCTTCTTTTGTTTCTGGCTCTGAGTTTCGGGGTTTTTTGAGTGTTGGTAGCCATGAAGTCTTGATTTTTAACACTGTAGGAGAAAGCCTGCAGGTGCAGCCTTTTCTTTTTATTGTGACTTTTATTGGAATTTGAGTGTGTTGTTCCTTATTTTTTTATTTTTCGTGAGTCTTTTCCCCTAATGTTTCTTCTATGTTTGCTGGTTTGAGGAAATTCTGTTCCAGCTCTTTTGTGTTGGTTCTTTGTGCCCCCTAGGCTGGACTTGAGCCTCTACAACCTAGGGGAGCTTTTACTGACAGGGCACGTGGGTTTTTGCTTCCCCTTCTCCGTTGTCTGATGGTTCTTTTGGGTCTGGTCTCCACTTTTCAGGTCCAGGCTTTTGCACCGCTTCATTGTCCGTTTGTTGGTTAGTGATTGTGTGATGTTCCTGGCTCATGTTCTCTTGATTACTGGGGGCTTGAATGTGAGGGAGCACTTGAATTTTGTTTAATTTGTTACTGTTGACAGAGTTATTTGATAGGTCAGACTATGAAATTGCGGTGTCTAACGTTGCTTCTTTATGTGTCCTGTTTTGTTTTCTAAGCGTCGTTTGTTTAGTACATATTGATTAGATTTTCCCGGGACCTGTGACTGTTTGATTATTATGCTTTAGACTAGACTTCCTGGCGCGTTTTTGTTGCCTTTTAGTAGGTTTGCTGATTGGCGAAGGATTGACAGTAGTCTATATTGCCTCAGCTTGGTTGTCCCCTAAATCCAACTCATCCTCTGTTTCCTGTTTCTCTGCTTCCACTTTATTTTTACCACTTGTCACTTTTGTTGTTTTTGTTGCCTTTGGGGGTCTCCTTGTTTTCATTCTTTTGCGTACTCGCTATTGGTTGTGCCTTTCATGATGGTTGTACTGCCCCTAGTATGTATGTTAGTGTTTCAGGGAGTTTGGCCAGTTTATCGATTATTTTGCCACAACCGCAGTGAAATCGCTGTTGAGGGTAACCTAGTTGTGGCTTTCAGCTACCCCTGCTTTTGAGGAGAGTCGTGATTAGGTCTTGCTTGATGTTTATGCCTGAGATGTGTTCTGCAATAAGGTTTATGAGGTCAATCTACACCTCAATTTTGTCTGATTGAAAACTCAATACTCTTATTGCTTGATCTAAGGTACCTAACAGGGATTTACTCTATTGGGCCGCTGGTATCTCTTTGGGGGACTTACCTGATGACCCCAATTCTAGTTCGATCCGACTTACTGATGAGATTGTTATTGGAGATGACAGGCTTATCTTGTTAGTGTTAGTTTTTATTGAGAAGCTTCCATCTTTTGATTTCTCTCTTGAAGGTCATTTCTGTGGATTGGGTTTAGGGGGGGTGGAGGCTACTTTCCCCCCTCAGCCAGATGCCCATCCTGTTGGGGTGACAGTAGGGGGATTTTTCCCTTGAGTTGCTGTTTCTGGTGTGTCTTGTTTTATCGTGTTAATTTCCAAGATTTGGAGGAGGTTGGCAATGTTAGGTAAGGAGAAAGAGCAGGTCCAAGCTTCGTCTGAAGGGGCTGCCTGTTTGGCAGAACTGTCTAAAGGATCTTCTGTGAGCTCGTTTATGTTGCCCGAATTTGATCTTCTTCCTCTTTCTTTATTTTGACTTGCTGTGGGAGTGTTCTGGTGTACCTGTGCCGTTGTGGTTAACTGTCTGCTTTCAGAAATTGCTGAAGTTGTTCCCTGTGTGGCTGTCTGCTCTTTTTAAGCTTTGCTATTGTCAGACTGAATAGCGCGAGAGCTAGTTTTAACAGTTGTGGTAGCTCTTTTTGTCAATTTTATTTGGAATTATTGGACTTGGTAGACCTGGTGTCTCTTCTGTTGAAGCATAGATTGCAGCCATTGGGTCCTTCAAAAAGAAAATTTCAGTTTTCCAGAATTACTGCCTGACAATTTCTTCCTGATCTCATTTTCCCTCTATATGTTGTTTTCCCTTAGAGTAGGCTTGTTTGGTTTTGTTTTGTGTTTTTTGTGGTTACTTGGTCCTTATTTATTGTATATTTTGGTATTTTTGGGGGTGTTCGCTTCCTCTGTCCCTCTGTTGCAGATCACGTTACAGGGCCCCCACTGGGATCTCTGGCCTGCTGTCCCCTCCCAGAAGTGGCGGTAGCAGGAGTCACTGGTAATGGAGCATTTCCTGTGAAGCATATTTTCAGGGTTGTCTTGCGCTGGGTGGGGGGGGGGAGCGGGAGTGCCCAAGCGGGAACACACCAGATGTCCTGCAAGCTGCACCCAGGCCTGGCTGTACCGCTTCTGCTGGGAGCTGGGCTCGTGCTCAGCAGCTGGTAGCTACTACCACCACAGCTTGAGCACCCCCGCTGTCTCTTCATTTTTTTCTTGCCTTGCCTTGCCTTGCTCGCTGTTGCAATCTCAGCAGGGTCTGGGGTTACCAGTGTCGGGGTGTCAAGAGACCAGGTGCTGGGTAGCTGCCCGATAGCAGCCAAGAAGCGTAGTTGTGAAGGGGAAGACACTTTCTTTAGAAGCTCTTGATTAAGCATATGATCTACAATAGTATATCAGTAATTTTTTCATCTAGCAGCACGGCCAAGCAAGTCAGGCAGCATTGAGGATTAGGATTCACCCCTTCTGTCCTTCTGTCCAATTAGTCCGGTCTGCTGCCAGCCGTCCGCTGCCCAAGCCACTGAGCCACAAGCTGGATTGGGTGACTTTAGCAATCTCTGCAGCCTCTGCAGGCTCCATCTCCGTGCTGGTTCAGTACAGGCTCCGTTCTCCTTTCTCTTCGGAAGCCAGCATTCACTCCGGGAGCAGACAGCCTCAGTCGCAGCCGCTCACATGGGTTCTGCTTCCGGTCCTTCTCAGCAGTCCTTCCGGGTCACTGCTCACAGTGTTCTTTATTCCTTTGCAAGATGTTTAAGCATTGTCTCACCTTTCTATTTGATCCTTTTTCTTTGATGGTCCACCTTCCTGTTTGACCTTCCAATCAATGTCATGTCATCATTTGCCCTTCCTTACAATCTCTCTCACTGGTCTCCCATTTTTCATCACCCCATATCATTGAATGACTCACTTTCTCTGTTCCTGGCTTCCTGCTTCTACCACATTAGGTAATCCTGCACCCCGCTTCTTACCACCTTTCTTTCTACTTGCCCTGAATTTATCCCATGTGGCTGTGACATAAATGTGATGATTATCTACACTTGAGCCAAGCTACTCATCACACTCCATCTCCTACCCTCTTCTTTTGTTCTGTCCCTTCCATTTTGCAATTCCTTCTCTCCATCCCTCCAAGATGGCCTCCACTGCTTTCTCCTCTATCTTTTCTCTGCCCTGCTGCTGCTTCTCTCACTATGTCTTTCGGCTCCTTCTCGCCATTTTTGCTGTCTTTTTCATTCAATGACATGATTGTATCTGCCTGTGATCTCTCTGCTTTGGTCAGCTCAAGCCTTCTCTTGATTCTTTCTATTATCCCCTTTGCGCCCTTATTCCCACCGTCCATGGACACCAAAAATGGCTCCTTTTCTGATTCGCTACACATTGGTTTTTCTGAGTCAGAAGACCCCAAAGGTGTTTCTGACACCTTAATTGTTTTATCAACCCCACACCTCTACCTGTGATTATCTACACCATGTCCTGTCTCCTTTCCTGATTTAATGTTATGATCTCATTTATCTATGAATAGCACACTTTCTTAGCCATTATACACGATCAAGTCAGATAGTTCTCCCATAAAACTTCATAATTACGAGGTCCCTTAGCCTGTGGACACCTCTGAATTCACATCAACATTGAAAGTAAGATTATTTTGATGTCAGCGGGAATTCAGATGTGTCCGCGGATTATCGTGACTCATAATTTTGAAGTTTCATGATATTGATGTACTATCACATCACTAGACCTATATGACTGAATCACATATTGAGGCAAAAAATATAAAAAGAAGAAGCTGCACTGCTTCACTTTTCCCTGAGATGTGTGGGTGAACAATTAAGTCATTTTGGAAATATTGATAAGTTCCAGAGGTTTGTCTATATAACTATTTGGTCAGAATAAAGAAGCAATTTGAGATCCTGAGAAAACTAACAATAGAAAATGGCATGACAACTATGTGATATGATATATCAGGAAAACAATATTACAAGTCCAGTCTTTCGGGAATAGAATAAATCTTTCTAATATATGATGTTCCTGAAGAAGGTGGCGCAACAATAAATAGAACTACCAAAACGTGTACCAACTGCTTTTATTGAGAGTCAAGGACTGTTACCTGGCTGTATGGAAGAAAGACCTATGTATTCTCCTGATTTGGGGATAAAAGGAGGCCCTTGAATCATGTCTGATTTGTTATGAATCAATCAGGGGTGTGAAGGAGATGTGTGTGTCTGAGGTATGGTTGTGTCGCTTGTTACAATGAATTTAATATTATTTATTTGTTATTACTGTGGTGCATACATTTTCTGTACTATGGCATAAGAAATGACATTTTGTATATAATAAAAAAATTAGGAATATATTTTGGCCATCCACATATGTGTTAGTATCATTAGTGGATGATTTCCAGACTGAACAGATTGAGGGGGAAATATGTGTGATATTTATAGTTACTAAAGCGTTACCACACTTAAAAGTCAACTTTTGTAGCTATCCGTTTGGTTTATGTGATGACCTAATTTACCTTCCTGTTATTCTTCTTCTGCTCCTCCTCCTCAAATCTCTCCACCATGAATAGGATTTTCCTAGTCAACGTTTCCATCTTTACCACAGGTGACATCCTGAACACTCTAAAAATATTCACTATGTCGACCCTTTCAAATAAAAATATAACAACATGCAAAATCAGAGCATGAACACTAAACTAAGCACTAAACAAGACTGCCAATTAGCCCCTTAAAAAAGTGTCACAAACTGATGTTATTAACAAACCCACTCAACCCACACCAGTGTATGATGAGAGAGGCTGTCACGGGCAGCCCTGCTTATCACCCGCCACTAGTTCTATTCTTCCCTTCAATTTTCTTCTCCCAAGCTCCCCTTCTCCCCCTTTAACAGCTCTTTTTGCATAGATACCTTGTCACTCCTCTGTCAGGGTTTCATGGGAAGACAAGAGCATGTGCTTTGACAGGGCACAAAAGTCCTACTGTTGCAAGCTAGGAGCAATTATGTACCCTCTGTTGTTTTTACTGTTACCTATGTCAGCTGGCTCCCTTCTTCCAAGAATCATAGAGGTCAGCTGATGTTTCCACAAATCCATCACAAGCATCTAGCCTTGTCAGGCTTCAGGTGCCACATGGTAAGGTCATAAGGCGTAGTCTAAGTAGATGGCGAGGCTCAGTCGAAGCTGGAGATTGATGAGAACGGTACACTGGAAACCAAATGTATGATGAACACCAGATCGGAAACTGACTGATATAATTAGACATTCACTTCCTAAGGCATAGTACACTTTTGGAGCATTCAGGGTAGTGACTGTTTATAAAGCTACGTCAACATGGAGTTTGAAACCGAAAATGTGTTGCTTGTCGTAGCTCTCCACTTTATACCATTTCACACCCATTTACTCGTTCCTCATATTTGTTGTTTTTTCTTTTTCTCTGTTCTTTTGTGTTAACGTTCTCTTCTCTGTGGAGAAGTGTGGCTCAGGGGTTAGAGGCGGCAGACCTGGAGCCTGAGTTCGGCCCTGGACCAGGGTTCAATTCCCCGCCTCGGCGGGTCTTGGGCTCAAAAATTCCACGGACTCGTTAATTCTCGCTCTGGTGCCTCCTCGACTCACGGGTTCACACTCTGCGACTCTGGGCAATAGCTTGCTTAATCTCCACAACGGCCCCTCGCGGTGGGATGCCTGGCTTTCACCTTGTGGATACCCTGCCAGGGTTATCTCACAGGGGAATACCAGGACGGGTTCCCTAAGCAAGCGCTGAGATGCCCCAGGGTAAGTCGTGCGCTATATAAGTCTTGTTCATTTCATTTCATTTCATTTCTTTAGCTCCATATTCCCTGTTGTTATTGGTTGTTCTTGGTACCCTCGTGTATCTTATTTCTCTTACCATCTTTATCTCTTGCCTAGGTTGTGGTGGTATCCTCCAGCTCTCGTCTGCGATCCTGGTCGCCCAGGAGCTCATCCTAGCAATATCACTTGACAGAACTGTTAAGTTTAATTTACGTAAACGTTTATCTAGTTTGATCAGGATTAAACCATATACTTACCAGTGGTTTCTTGTTTGGTCTGCAGCATACAGTCCACTTATATTGAGGTCTTTCTTTGCATTATTAACACAGTAACTCCTGTTTTACAGTCTTTTTCAAGGAGATAATTATAGGTGAGAAGAAGGTCCCTAATTCCTGGTCAGAGGCTACAGTCACCTTGATTTTGAAACCATATAAGGATCCACAGAAAGTGGACTCATATAGACCGATATCCTTACTGAATACAGATTATAAGGTCTTTTCCGGACTCATAGCATCTTGGGTAGCTAAGGTAATACATGAGGTTATCCATTCTAAAGAGGCTATATACCAGGGAGGCAGCTGAATGAATTGACCTTTCAGTTGTTGGGAGTTATAGATATTGCAGAGGCTTGGAAATTACCTTTAACCATAGTGGCTGTGAATACAGCCAAAGCTTTTGATCAGGTACATTGGCCCTATCTGTGGGAGGCTTTGTTAAGTTTTGGTTTTCCACAGAATATGGTAAGAGTGGTGCAAAATGTGTACTGCAGTCCTATAGCCAGGGTGCTGATAAATGGGGGGCTGTCAGACTGGTTTGACATTTTCTCATAGAGATAAGGCAGGGTTTTCCCCTGTCCCCACTTATTTTAATTTATATATATTGAGCCACTAGCCAATTTTATAAGGGCAGATACTGCCATTCCCCCTTTTAAATCACAGGATCTGGAAGTTAAATTAGCATTATATGCAGATGATTTGTTGTTGTATACAAGAAAGCCACAAGACGCAATCCCCAACCTGACGAGGGAGGCAGAGATGTTTGGCCATATTTCTGGGTATAAAGTGAACACAGGAAAAACTGAGATTATGGATTGGAATCAGGGTTTGGCAAGCTATGGGGTGAAAACTCAAATAAGGTATCTGGGGGTAATAATAATTCAGAGAATGAAAGATATTACAAAAACAAATTGGAGGAAGGTTAGCCATGAAGTATTTGGGCTACTGTCAAAATGGGGGAACCTACCTTTGAATATTTATGGAAGGGTAAACCTTATAAAAATAATTATTCTTCCAAAGGTGACATTTCTTTGTAATATCATCCAGTTAGTTTTTCAGAAGAAAGCTATAGCAAAGCTTCAGGAAAAAAAAGAAAGTTTTATTTGGGCATCAAAGGGCCCTAGGATTTCTTGGAAAAAGTTGCGAAGTAGGCTTGAAATCGGAAGATTGGCACTACCAGATGTCCTTGCTTACTGCTACGCCTTTCAGTTTAAGGATGTCCTCATGCTTGCTAACAGAACTGATAAATAAATGATTGGCTTACTTTTTGAGGCAATGCTGACGGATGTCCCACAAGGTCAAACTCATTTTCTTTTTAAATTCGGAAACCCAAAGTTTTTTAAAAAGGTGAGGCTTAAGATTTTGAAGTCTGCATTACATATGTGAATGTATGTGCGGTAAAACTCAGAGAGTCCCATATTTTTCATCATGGGCACCGATTTGGGACTCTCCAGGTACCCCGGCGTGTTTGAGGGATCAACTAAGCCAGCCTTTGAAATTGGGGGAATTTGTTATTGGGCAGACCTTAAGGTAGTCATAAATCTGATGAGTTGGGAAGCATTGTGTAATTGCACTAATGGCTTGTTGACAAGGTTTAAATATTATCAACTGTGTTCCTGGTGGGCAACACAAGACTGGGCGGTCGAGGAGGAATCCAAATTCTACCAAGTGATGAGAACCGGTCAGTGGAAAAAAGAAACATCTTTTTGGTACTGAGCTTTCTTGGAGATGAGTGTGAAGATCGAGACTGAAATCCTGAAACTGTGGGGTGAAGAGTTCAACAATGAGAATTTGACGCAAATGTGGAGTGACTTTCATCGTATATTATGATGAGTAGTAAAACCGGCACCCCTTAAACGGAATTGCCTATTTACCACCCATAGAGTTTATTGGTCCCCTGCAAAGCTCTCCAAAATCACTGGTAATACCTATATTTGCCCTCGGTGCACGTTAGTAGCAGCAGACGATATGCATTTGTTTATGTCATGTCCAAAAAAAGCACCATTTTGGAACTCCGTATGTGACTTTGTGGGAGAAATAATTGGGATGCAAATTAAAGTAAGCCCTAGTGGAGTTTTTTTGGATTAACTTCAGATCAAGAAGTGCAAATCATAATGGTTGCATCAAATGTTCTAGTTTTATGCAGTTCTGTTGGCAAGGCGCGAAATCTGCAGGTTATGAAAATCTGAAAATCCTCTGTCTTTTTCTGAGTGTCTTAGGAATATTATTTATACGTGTGAATCGGATATGGCATGTGATTCAAGAAGTAGAGAGAAAATGTGGGTTCCGTTGATAAGGAGGAGAGAGAAGGAAACATGAGTCCTATGATTATGCTGCCTACACTGTCGGCCATGTTATCCCTTATCCTTGGGCAGTCTCAGTTTGTAAAGGCGATGGAACTGGAAACAGTAGTATATTTGTGGGACACTACTCTTCCTTTTCCTCTTATGGTCTACTGTCTGGTTTCCTCTTGTAAGATCTAGAGGGATTAGAGTATAACCCAGGAAGAAATTTGGCAAAATGAAGACAACAAATATTTAAAAAAATAAGAAGAATAGGAGTTCTCCAGTGCAGTAATGGCATCAATACTATCTTTGAGAAAAGGTTTAGTGCTTGAAACAAATGTGTTAAAAATATCTACATCGGCTTCAGTAGTGCTCCACACACTGACATGATGAGCGGTTCTGGTGGTTGATTGGATCTCTTTGTATATTAAGTGATACATATAAGAATGCTGTTCCTGAATGTTGAATCTTCATGCAATCACATTCCTTTTGGGATACACATTCCTCCATTTGGACTTCAGCTAGAATTTACATGATTACATTCTGTATTTCTTTGCTCATATATATTGTAAAGTATTCTTCTGCTGTGGTTTGAATTTGGATCCCTGATATAATATCGAATACACAAATATAGAATTACCAAAATATCGAAGAAAAAATATAGAATGCAAAAATATCGAATTCCTATCTACAAACAGGTAGGTACAAAAATATCGAATCAAAAATATTGTTTTAAAAAATATAGTTAGTCAAAATATCGAATTTTTTTAAATGTCTTAAAATTAATTTAAAATAATAAAATAATAAATATTACTAACTAAATCATACTTAAAAATACTTAAATAACCTTAAAATTATTAAATAATTCATTTAAGTTAAAAAAACATACCATTTTATTTTTTAATACATATATATATATATTAACATAATATTAATAAAAGATATACCATATATTTACCGTAGGATAACGGGAGGGTAACATTTACTATTACCACTCCAGTGAGTGCAACAGTAGGGAAAACATTGGATAGCGTAGGGGTAAAAATTACTATTCCCACTCCAGTGAGGGCAACAGTAGGTAAAGCATTGAATGGCATGGGGGTAAAAATTACTATTCCCACTCCTGTGAGTGCAACAGTAGGGAAAGCGTTGGATAGCGGGAGGATTAAAAATACTATTCCCACTCCAGAGAGTGCAACAGTAGGGAAAGCGTTGGATAGCGTAGGGGTAAAAATTACTATTCCCACTCCAGAGAGTGCAACAGTAGGGAAAACGTTGGATAGCAGGAGGGTCCAAATTACTATTCCCACTCCAGTGAGGGCAACAGTAGGGAAAGCGTAGGATAGGGAGAGGGTAAAAATTACTATTCCCACTCCAGTGAGTGCAACAGTAGGGAAAGCGTTGGATAGCGGGAGGGTAAACATTACTATTCCCACTCCAGACAGTGCAACAGTAGGGAAAGCATTGGATAGCGGGAGGGTCAAAATTACTATTCCCACTCCAGAGAGTGTAACAATAGGGAAAGCGTTGGATAGCGTAGGGGTTAAAATTACTATTCCCCCTCCAGGGAGTGCAACAGTAGGGAAAGCGTTGTATAGCGTAGGGGTAAAAATTACTATTCCCACTCCAGAGAGTGCTACAGTAGGGAAAGCGTTGGATAGCGTAGGGGTAAAAATTAGTATTCCCACTCTAGTGAATTGAACAGTAGGGAAAGTAATGATTTAATATATTAATAAAAATTAATTAAATATCAATACCAATAAAACATTAATTAAAACGAATTGCCAATTTCATATTATGTAATACTTAATTAATTATAAATACAAATAAATATTAGTTATTAAATGTAATTACATTTTCATAATTAATTAACAACTAATTAATTTCCAATAAAAAAACTAATTCATAATACAAATTAATACCAATTAATAATTAATTAACAGTAAATTAATTATCAATGCACAAAAAGTATTTTTAATATGTAATTAATTACAATTAAATTACTTCCCACCCTATTCCCCTATAAACCCACAATCCGCTACAGAAAATAAATTGATACAATTATTGTAATTATCAATTAATAAATTAATACAAATTAATTACCAATTTATAAAAAGTAATTGCCAATTAACAATTAATTAACAATAAATAAAAAATCAATGCCACTAAATAAATAAAAATTATTTACTTAATTACAATTAAATTACTTCTCACCCTATTCCCCATTAAACCCACAACCCGCTACAGAAAATAAATTAATAAAATTAACATAATTATCAATTAATCAATTAATAAAAATGTATTTCAAATTAAAAAGTAATTAAAAATGAATTCCACATGAATACCAGTAAATAAATAAAAATATTTAATTAATTACAAATAAATTACTTTCCACCCTATTCCCCTATAAACCCACAACCCGCTACAGAACTAAAGCACAAAATGAAATTAAAAATAATTAGTCATTTCTAAAAATTTATATTTAATTTAATATAATTAAAATATGTAGTGTTCTAGTGTTTTTGGAATGTTCCCTGTTGGTTCCACATTAGTGTTCCGAATGGAACCTGGGTTTTGAAGGGGTATTTGACGGTTGTTGTACTTGCTGTTGGCTGCTGCGCAGCACTTGTGCCATGGAATAAATACATCTTTATTCTACCTCAACTGTGTTACAGATGTATTTACTACAAAATACTTGGCGACGATTCAAGGGCACAAGTGTCTGCCGAACCCACGACAAGAGAGAAACATAGTTACCTGTTTGCCGAGATCTGCGATGAAGTTGTTCGAAAAAAGTGGCAGACGACAAAGAAGTTGTGGAGGTGGCTGATTATTGAAAAAAAGGTACTGTGGCAAATATTTAAGAATTTACGCGGCAGCAGGAGTAGCAGCAGTGCAACGGTTTGAAAGGAAAAGATTGCATATGAAAAAAAAGCAGCGCACGCAACGTTAAGGTCAGCGCACCAGTCTGCCAAAGGCGGACATATTTCAAGTAATTGTTGGTGTATCTTAAACGGATCTACGCAACGCGCGTATGACGCATTGGACGTGGGTGCCATCTTGTGTGTACAAAGAGAAACTAATCAGAGCGGCATTACTGTACAAAGAGAGACTAATCAGTGCAGCATTACGCTAGTGCGTGTGACGT
The DNA here is from genome assembly GCF_964263255.1 of Lissotriton vulgaris. Taxonomy (NCBI): domain Eukaryota; kingdom Metazoa; phylum Chordata; class Amphibia; order Caudata; family Salamandridae; genus Lissotriton; species Lissotriton vulgaris. The sequence goes on along the minus strand of NC_141689.1, from coordinate 884,796,711 downwards.
ATTTGACGCGGACGCCATCTTGGGTGAAGCATAAAAAAGGCTGCATTTTCGAGGGAAGCAACGTACAAGATGATGAATATCTAATCGAAAAAAGTTGTTTTGGATAATAACGAAGTGACGGAGCGTGTACACGGTGACACGCACACCTGTGAGGAAATATTATTTGGGAAAAAGACAAATACGAAGAAAGAATCGAAGAGTGACATGAACACCTCTTCTTTACCTTATTTACCGAGATGTGCATGTCGAAGCAACAGAGAGCTGATGTGCACACCAGAGACAGTATTTTTATTTTAGAGTCAACAAGGATTATTGTAGGAGTTTAAGGGTGGTTATTCTTTAATATATTATACAGAAGCTATGGAGTCTGTTACTCCTCCATTAGAAGTACCAGGAGAACCCCCCATTGCCTGGAAGAAATGGTATGATGCTTTCACTAATTATCTTGGGGCGATTGGGGCTTCTCGTTACAGAGCGGAAAGGAAGAAATGTTTATTGTTAAATACACTTGAGTTTGAGGGACGCTCCATTTTCAAACATCTTCCACCTTTAGTGCGGGCTCAAGAGGAGGAGGACATTGATGAATTTGTGGAAACAGTTAAAAAACTTGAGTTACGTTTTGACGTTCAACTGAGTTTAGTTGTTATCAGACACAAGTTCTTTAAAAGAGAGCAGAGGCATGGGGAAAAAGTTGAAGATTTTATTTCTGCACTACACATGTTGAGTGCAGAGTGCCAGTTTGAGAATTTTAGAGATCAAATGATCAGGGATCAGTATATCTGTAAATGTATTGACAAAGGTATACAAATTGCTCTCTTTAGGAAATCCCACTCTTGAGGAAACAGTGCGTGTTGCAAAGAGCATTGAAATCTCTAAGCTTTCTGTGAAAGAGTTGGAAGAAAAACAGCCTTCTGTCGCTAGTAAGGAGGATAGTGTTAGTTTTGTTAAATTTAAAGAAAATAAAAATAGTGTGCCTATACGCACGGAGAACAAGTTTTTTAGGCAAACAAATATCTGTTTCAAATGTGGATATTTTCCACATGTGAAGTCAGGACGTCCTTGTCCGGCTAAAAATGTGACATGTAGGACGTGCGGGAGGGTAGGACATTTTGCTAAAGTGTGTCAGAATGTGAAGAGAAATGTGTCTTACTTTCAAGACAACAAACAGGGTTCTCCTTCTTCCTCTTCTTCTACTGCTGTGGCAAATGTGAGCGTGACTGATTACAGACAAGAGGAATTAGGGAATATTCAAGATGATTTGCGAGACATGGTTGTTGTTGTCGGGGATTTGCATAGTGGCTCTGACTTGTCAACAGAATGTGTGGATCCATATACCGATATAGGTATAGGTGATAAGGTTGTGTGTTTATTGGTTGACTCTGGGGCGAGAATTACAATGTTGACTCAAGAATCATTCGATGAAGTTTGGAGTGGTCGTGAATTGCAACCTCCTGATAGATCTCCTGTCTCTTATGAGGGTAGGAAAATTGAGCTTGTAGGCTATTTTGAGGACACGTTAGAGTTCAGAGGGAGGAACATTTTTGGTAAGATTTATGTATCCATCAAAGGGTTGAATATTCTTGGGTGGTTCCATCAGGGTTTGTTCAAGATGGTGCTTAGGCCTGGAACTAAAGATCCAATTTCTATTGTTCAAACGGATGACCTAGTTGACAAATTGGTTGAATTAAATTACGCAAAAATTAAATAACATAAAATTCATTACTTAAAATAAATTACAAAAATAATATACACTTTTCACTTATATACTAACATACAAAACACTTTAAAAAATTCGATATTATTAAAAATTCGATATATTTTAATACCTATATTATATACTTCGATATTTTGACTTTCTATATTTTAAAAAATCGATATTATATTACTTACCTTCAATTCGATATTTTTCACCACTATATTCTGTCCATTCGATATTATGTCCATTCTATATTTTGACTTCAATATTTTGGTAATTCTATATTTTGAATTCGATATTTTGTCTTGTTACTTTGAATTTTATAGCTGTGCAATGCTTGTTTATTATGAGACTTGATATCTGCTTTCTTTTTTGTCTATGGATCCCTCCTTATGTGCAGGTGTAATCATGATTGGATCATGCGTTTTGAGGTCAGTGAGAGTGTTGAAATTTCTCCTTTGACAAATATGGGGGGACATATATTTTTTCAATCGCCAAAGGCTATCAATGTCCCCTCGTACTGCTTTTTCCAATGTCTCTAATTCTGGAGGCATCCTGGCAGACAGTGAAAAAAAATCTTATTTTCAGGTCAGTGGCTTTGTCAGTTTCTTGGTTGTTCAAAGCACCTTTAGTCTCATTTTTGGAACTATTCCTGAATTTACATCCTTAGATTATTGACGTTTGTGGATTTTGTTGGTACAATGGAGAACCCTTTTTCCTAATGGCTAGTTATTGTTTTCTTCAAAATGTATGTGCTGAATTCAAACTGTGTGTGTGCCTACTGGTGTGTTTTATCTGAGTACTCTGACATTTCCAGATCTGCATTGACCTCTTGATTGCCTTCTTCATGGCCTCAAACTCAAAAATGGGAGCTCTTTATGGATCAGCTCAAATAAGTTCTTAAGAAAGTCACAAACTCCCTGATTGACCCTGAGCTTTTTTGTTTTGTGTGTAATGTGCAGTTCTCTATATTTGACATAGTATGTTGGCAACAAAGTCTTCAATCTTTTTCTCAATCTGCTCTAAGATTAGCCTAGTGTCCTGAATTCTAATGTTTGTTCTATCTTCTTTGAGTGCTGCTTTTTCTTCTAGATTTTTCTTATACATTTTCTCTTAAACACAGTTGCCACCATATGGCAATCTCTGGACTATTTTGTGCAGACTACTTGATCTAATTCAAGAAAAACAACATACACATACTGTCTTTCATGGGTAGCCGGTTTTAGAGAATCTCAGTACGAAAACTATACACATAGGACTGTGGGGCAGATTTACAAGTCCCTTGCAACAATTTTGCGCCGCTGTTGCATCTCTTTTTGTGACGCGTTGGTGGCGTAAACAGTGCACCAGTTTGCACGCAATTAACAGCATGACGCATTTAGGGAGATGCTCCCCTTGTAAAGCTCTGCGCCATTTTATACCTGTGTCAGGTATAATGTATGTAGGGTGGGCATTTCCGTGCAGGAAAGCATTGTAGTAGTGATGCAGTGAAATCTACAAGATTTCACTGCACCACTTCTAGGACGCCACTCGCTTGGAGCAGGTGTAAGGAATGACTCAGTGTATTAAGTATCGGCCTCCCCAAGCACTGCTGGAGTTGTGTCATACTTGACAAAACTCCAGCAATTCATGAATTTTGCACCAACAGATGCGTATGAATTTTTGATGCATCTGTCAATCCATGCACCATGGTACGCCGTACTGTAAATATGATGCATCCATGGTGGCACAGAGGTTTCTTTGCCCGTTGCAAGGAAACTGACACATCTCTGCTCTAACACAGAGATGCGTCTGTTTCTTGTAAATAAGCCCCTGTGTGTTTAGAATTTACCTATACTTTTATTGATGATGAGTTAGTATGTTGGTGGTGAAGTCTCAATCTATTTCTCAATCTGCTCTTAGAGTACCTTTATGCATTGAAATGTAATGTTTGTTCTAAATTCTTAAGTTGCTGCTTTTTCTTCTGACTGCTTCTTATACGTTCTCTTTGATGAATCAATTGATACCACATGGCAGGCTCTAGAATATTTTGTGCACAGAAGTTTTCAAACTCAAGAAAAACAATGTACACACGCTGTCTTGAATGGGGAGCTTGTTTTAGAGTATCTTAAAACACAAACTATACCAGTAGGACTTTGATTTTAGAATGTACCTATACTTTTAATTGATGATAATGAAAAATACTTTGCAGATTTCAGCAAGGTCAGTCAGTAACTGTTGTGTGATCGAGTTCTTATGCGTACACATCCATACAGTGGAGCATGTGGAATCTAAAGCCTATCTTTATGATTGACCCACCCTTACACAGTGGTGGAGAATATCAGTGATTTAATTCATCTCTATGAAATGCTGTATGCAACGCAACAAAACATTCCCTGGCAACAATTTTAAACACGACTACATCTGTGCTGGCATGATCCACTTTTTGGTAGCAACAGAAGAGGAAAACAAGGAATCTGAAGTCCTATTCCACTTGCTGCATTGTAAATAAAAAAGTGATTCAATAAAAGGCGTCAATGTCTCAACCCACTTGCTACTGCAGCAGTTCTTCAGCTTGTCCTCTCATTGACCCAAGTCTTGATAATCAGTGTGTGTGTGTGTGTGTGGCAAAATACCTGATCTCAATCAATCCATATATACTTTATTCAATTTTAAAAATAAAATCATAAAGGTCGAACACAATAAAATAATTTGACTGCACAATTACAGAAATAAGAGAACAAGCACAGGTTTACATGCTATTAAAACATTAGAAAGATTCCATGATAGAGCATAATATATGTTAGGAGTAGTTACAAACTATAAATACAATAACGCTGGTCTCACTTGGTTGAATTTCATGGGCAATAAAAAGGGCCATATAAATGTATGTTGCAGAATGCTAAACCAGCGATAATTTGCTAATAGATGTGTTGTTGTCACATGCACATATGGGTAGGATAGAGGCCCTATAGCAGCCGAGGTTGAAAACATAACCCTTGGGAATAGGTTAAGCGTACAAAGAGTCAGCCATCATCAATGGTGACTAGACATATCCAAAGCAAAGTAAAGCTCCATTTCAGTCACAGTTTTCACCAGTATCGTGTGGCGTACTGAGTGTTTGCTCAGAGCTAATGCCTCACGATCTGCTACCATCTTGTCTCTAAACACTTCTTCCACCCGTGTGCGATCAGTTTTCACAATACGGCTTGACTCCAAATATAGCTCAGGTGACCCTAAGGTTTTCAGGGTGGTTGATGAATAATTTAACCAAGGGTTTCTGAGGAATTGTCCAGGGCCAAGCAATCATGAGCAATTAATCTTTTGAGTTCCAGCTCGCCCTTTGTTCAGATAGAAATCCAAAGCAACAAATGGCAAAGTCAGTGACATAGTCCATACCAAGCTCTGCAGACTACTTGGGTTTTGCTTTGTGGGACCCTTAAGAGCCCCATATGGAACTTATTTTCATCGATTTCAATGAGGGCAATGACCCCATGTCCCCAGATCCCACAACCATAATTGACTATAGGGATACACTTAGCGCTGAAAATATCCCAAACTGTTTTTAAGTGAGCGTACCATAGCCTGTGGGAGAAATCGCCTATGCTATGAATAGCCCTATTGAAAGACATTACATTGTGGTTAATCAATGGGCGCCAATTAATACGAGTGTCCAATTGAACACCCAAATTATAGAAATTGTCCACTTGACTGATATGGTGACCCTTCATGAAAAATGTCAAGTTTTGATCTAATGAGGGCTAAGCACAATCGCATGTGATTTGGAGAAATTTGTAGCGATGTCCAAGTTGCCCATGAAAATAATAAATACATCTGAAAGACTCTGCAACCCTCGCACGCTTCAGATTAAAGTGTGGTGTGCATTCCTCATTAGAGCTGTATCTGCCTGTAGCTGAAAGGTCCTTGTACAAATTACGCAAAACAGAGACCTGAGCCGGCTCAACCCTCATCTGTGCCATTATGAACCACAGCTTAGACAGGTAAACTCTGTCAAAAACCGAGCTGCGATCCATGAATGCCAGGTGAACTGCACCCCTGTTGGCCTTGGTATATATACAGACAAGCAGATAGAGGTTCAGACTTTGCTCAATGGTACCCTGTCCGTGCATAAAGCCATATTGCAGATCTGACACAATACTATACTCCTGAGCCAGGATGGGAGCCCGCCCAGAAAGACCTAACAGATGATTTTGACCCTTTTTGATTTGTGGGCCCCCTAATAACTCTACATCTAAATACAGCTCCCCAAAACACAACCTTTTCCACAAAAAAAGGCAAATGAGACATCATGGTTGACAAAGAGTCCAAGCAAGCAATTACTCCTAGAGTGGGGACCGTGGAATCCCTAAATGTCCTATGACATAAAAAGATCTGAGAATTACAAAACCTTGAAAAGGATCATCTCACACACAACTCTGAATGTAATGCTTCATCATCGTTCATCCACACTGGCCAAGGCTCCACTAATGGTGGGTGTATCCCCTGTGTTGGCTGGGAACATTTATGGATAAAACCTGGGAAAAGGGATCCAAAATGCATAGGTAAAACTTTTCTAGGGAAATTCCTTTAATTGGTAGAAGGGCAACACGATGAATGTATTAGGGATGCAGAGGAGTGATTCTTACTCCTGCTTCAGGTGGATCCAATACCCATACAGAGGTCTGTGTCTTTCGTAAGGACCAGGGATCCCTACTTTCCTAGGCTACAAACAATCACAGAAAAGAACCAGCACACTTAATTTAAATAACCAATCTTCATGTTTCTGCTGGAGAATAATTTACTTCTGCAGCAGTTTTTTAAATGGTCCTGTGATAAGCAAACATATATTGTTAAAAATAACAGACGAGAAAACATTTAACATAGAGCAAATAAGCTTCTCTGTCATGTACAATGAGTCCTATACACTGACAGTTCTTACTATTTCTGCACTAGTGTTAGTTTTTACCATTCCAGCAGTGATCTTAGGTCATCTTCTCTGGCTCTGTTGATTCTTCGCTGAATTCAGGGAGTTAGGAGTGTTGGACAATTTTTTTCATAGCTGGCCTCCTGGTATTGGAACAAACTTCGACTTAACATTTGTAGATGCCAGAAACTTGATACTACAATCAAACTTCAAAGAACATGCTGCTATATTTATCACGGGTTTGCATCGCTTTGGCACCATGCAATGAGGTGAAAAACGGAGCAACCCCTAAGATGCAATTGATCAGGCCCCTTTCTGTGGCCCTAAATTGAGAGTAATGCAAAGCAGTGCAAATCGCTGCATTGTGTTACTCTGCCCCAGCAAGGTATTCCATGGGTGGTGCATGAGTGTTCATTTGCTAAATCCATGGACTTTGATGCATTTCCAGATTTACAATGAGTTGACCTTGGAATGTGTCAAAATTCTAGGACCTTTCTAGGGGAGGCGTAACAAGGAGAAATATCTTAATTTCTCCCTATTTTACCTCTTTCTACATGTGCTGCATTTTACAGCACACATAGAAAGAGGAAAATGCCTCAGGGGATTGTTTTTGTGGAGGAAAGTGCCCCTTCCTGCACACAAACTATCCTGCTTACAAAGCAGGCACCCTTTCACCCTGGTGCAAGAGTGCCTGCGTTGGTGCAAGGCAGCACATCGTGCAAAAGCTCTTGGAAAATACAGCAGTTCACCATTTTGTAAAAAATACAGTGCATTCCTGCCCTTTCCCTGTAACACAAGATGCTTGCTACACTGCGCTGCTTTTGATTTTAATAAATATGTCCCATTGTTCTTCTAAACAGTGGACTGTTGGTTTATCTCACAACAGACGGATTACTTAGTGTTGCCTCAGCGCTGGGATACTCTTCTGGAAGTGACATTGGCGCTATAAGAGAAACTCTTAACATAACATAACTCGAAGATGAGCTTATATGCACTTCAGAAAATTCAGTTCTTTCCTGATAGACACCCAATAACAAAAGAAGATGAGCTCCTAGACGAGTTAGAGGGAACAATTCCCTATGTTCTTTGAACTCAAATCTAGGTACTGGAAGATTACTCTAGCAGGCAGTTTGAACTATAAGTTGGCCTTCTTCACACAAGTGAAACATTCTGAATTCAGATTATTATCCCTTGGCCTTGAGGATGAATGTATTAATTTCATGAACTGATCAACTAGGCTCTGCTAAAGTATGCATTTATTTACTTTTTGTAATGCGCGAACCTAGCCAAAAGGCAATGGAGTACTGTACATGGTCATGATATAGTGAACAAGTTATTGAAGGGGTAACTGTCTTCTTGTAGAAGGTGTGCAACCTTACTGCTTACTGATGCAGAGTTCTAAAATGAGGTGTATCTTCAACTTTTTTCTTGCTAGAAACAACATTGGAGAAGTCCTGATGGCTATGGTGCGGCAGCCTGATGGTGTTCTGACTGGTAATGAGACAGAATATTGAGGTGAAAAAATTCGAACTACATGAATATCGAGTCTGAAATATCGTGGATTGGAAATATTGAGTGCAACAATATCATTGTCAAGAATATTGTTTTGAAGGTAAATAATATCAAATAAAAAAATATAGAAGTCATTAATATCGTTTGCAAAAATAAAGTTGTTTAAAGTATCGATTTTTTATTAGTGTTATATATTTTAGTATATATTTTAAATGTACGTGATGGTTTTATCTTGTATAACAATTGTTTATGTTTTTTAATATGTGTTACGTTTTTAGTAGTTATGCATTTTATTTTAATTACATTTTGGGGTCGATTCCGATTCGGGGAAAACCGCTCCGAATAGCCGTTCAGAGTGTTTTTCCCGTATGAATCGTACCCTGCAACGTCCCCTGTACGTACGACGAAGTATGATTCATACAGAGACCGTACCAATCAAATCCCCCTACGAATCTCCCTCGGAACCAGCTGTACGTGACATCTGTACAGTTCGCGGCTGGTTTTTCTGACCCAGCAAGTACGATTCGTGTCGGGTACGCATTGTATGACCCTTTTTCTATGGGAGCTGAAAACAGCCGTAAAATCAGAGTTCACCCCAAAACAGGTACAGAACGCCCCCCCCTTCCCCGGGTATGGTGCGTACACCCCATGATCGCAGGGATACGGTGCATACCCCTGCGATCATGGGGTGTACGCACCGTACCCCTGCGATCATGGGGTGTACAGACCGTACGGTGTGTATGTGATTGTGTGCTTTTCCCTATGAATTGCCCTTGCCCTTACGTGGACCGTATGAATTGCATCCTCATACCCCGGTCCAGATCGTACTCGTCGGGTCGTACGGCATGTTTACGATTCGTACGGAGAGGGTTCCGGATACGAATCGTACGGACGTTTTTTTTCCAGGATCGGAATCGACCCCTTTGTGTTTTTTAGTTCCGCAGCAGGTTGTGGGTTTATAGGGGAATAGGGTGGGAAGTAATTTCATTATAGTAAATTAATGATTTTTTTAAATGTATTTTTATTTATTTAATTGTGATTTTATGGTGTTAATTGTGGGAAGTAATTTGTTATCAATGAATTATTTATTGGTTTGGTAATTAATATTAATTAATTGGTAATGAATTATGGTAATTGTGTAATTTTCTCAAGTGCGGGTTGTGGACTTTATAGGGGTAAAGGGTGGGAAGTAATTTATTTTAAATTAATTAATAATACGTTGTTGGGGGAGGAGCCAGGCTCGACAACGAGATGGCCGCACGTTAGCTCGGCTCCGCCACCCTACCTGCCTACAATCTAATATCCTGTCGATTATCCTGCCCAAAACGGACAACAACTTACATTCAGAGCTTTGCAGTAACTTACCATCCATCCCGGTGGGTCCGGTGTTCGGTGGATCCACAGCGGTGCCCTCCCGGAAAGTGCAGCCTCCCCGGGGTTGAGACCGGGGCCTTGCCCTTAGCGAGTTGCCGGCGAGACAGTGTCGGCGGTGGCCTCGGGTGGAGGTCTGGGGCCGGCCGGAAGATGCCGATGTGCAAATGAACATGCCTGGGACACTCGTCCGGTGCTCCAGAGGTGGTGTGCGGCAAGTTGTGGGTTGGGGACGCCGTGCCTGGTGGCTCCCCCCTTTGTTGCCGTCCGGCCGTACCAGGTTCCCTCACTCGGTGGCGAAGAGAGATTTTGGTGGAGCGGTTTCACCGGCGGGTCCCCCTCCCTCGTGACCACTATTTCAGCATTGTGGGTGCTGCTCGTGCGCTTGAGGGGGGTCCAGCCGGGGTTCTGTTGTTGAGCTCACCCCTGGAGACGAATCCGGAGAGACGGTGTAACTGTCGCAAAATGGCGGCTGCTGCCATGTTCCGTGCAGGGTCCCGGGATACCGATTTCCTGCCCTTGCACTCCGCTTGGGCCTGTACTGGTGAGCTCGAGCCCACGGTGGGCGACGTCCTGCAAGCTTTGAGGTCCTGGAGGTCGTCCTTGGTCCGGGACTCTTGTGTGCAGAGGGATGTAATGGCCGCCATTCCTCCCGGGCCAGCTTTTGAGGACGCGGATGGGTCTGGTGTGGTCGCTGATTGTTCCCCGCTTTCTGGTTGGGGTGGCGATGGCCTGACTCATGAACGGGTGGAACCGCAGGAGTTCATTGACATTGGTATATACGGCTGCTGTGAACAGTTTCTGCATTGCTCTCGGGAGAGGGGGTCCTATTGGCTGCTTCCGTCGATACTTCAGCAACTTTTCCATGGCCTTTCTTCCTCGCCATGTCCTATGCCCACTGGATCTACGCATATAGCGACGTTGGCTAAGAAGGGACTAGGATGAATCCGTTTCTTTCAGGAGGACTACTGATTGGTGACTGGAGTTATGGACTGCCCTACATTGTGATACTTTGCGGACTCCTTCGTATTTGCGTGTTGCTGAACACTTGCCAGTTTCGTTTTGGGCATTACTCATGGCGTAAGTGGGCGGGGGCCGTACCATTTGCTGATGGTTCCTCTCCCTAGGCCCTTCTTTTTCTTTTTCCCTTTCCTTTTCCGTTTCTCTACACTCTCTTTTTCTATATTTCGGGTTCATCATTAGGGCGACAGGCACGCTGCTGGGGGGGGTAGGCCGTAGCCTTCTGCAGGGGTGCAGGGTGGGATGGGTGGAGTAGGGTCTATTAGGTTGTTCTTTGTTTCTATGGCTCTTTTGTATCCTTTCCTTGGGTCTCCATGACTGTGTGTAACCCCGTGGGGTGAGTTACTGTGAGGGGAGGAATAGATATTTTACGTCACATGATACTCATGCACTGTTTCTCCTGAATTTATCGCTCCGCCCCCAAGCACGTTCGCTCTTTGTATTATTGCTTGCCATTATCACTGAGGGGCGGGTACAATAACGTGGAGTCCCCCTACTTCTCTTTTTCTTTGATTTTCTTGTTTTCTTATTTTTGGGGTTGGGATGTATAGTGATTGCAGCCAATCTGCTTCCCTGATGGGTCTTTTATTGTTGCGGAATTGCTGTTCAGTTAGTCTCTGGGTACATATGGCTGGGCGTGGAAACTACCATTGACGAATTATAAGCTAACCTATGTCTTGCATGCTATGGACCTTCCTGATAACTGCTCTCTTTTTGTACTGCAACGAAACAGTTGGATTATTCCCCGCCATGTATTCCAGGTTGCTACCTATACGACCGATCCTTTATTCTTTACTATATAAAATTAACCTTCCCTAATCCTGTGTCGAGTGGTTCTAGTTAGCTGATAACATTGACTTGCAGCGTTAGGTAATATCATCTAACCACTCTGTGCCTTTAATTGATGGTGGTGCTTTCCAGTTTTGCTCCGTGGCCGGCCTCCGGGTTGTAGGCCCGTATTTGTACGCATCCATTTTCTCAAATAAAGGTTTTCAAAAATTAAAAAAATAAATAAATAATACGTTGTTAATTAATATTAATTAATTAATTGAAAATTAATATGGAAATTGTGGGAATAATTTGAGGTGCGGGTTGTGGGTTTTATAGGGGTAAAGGGTGGGAAGTAATTTATTTTAAATTAATTAATAATACGTTGTTAATTAATATTAATTTATTAATTGAAAATTAAATAATAAAATTGTGTGATTAATTTTAGGTGCAGGTTGTGGGTTTTATAGGGGTAATGAGTGGGAAGTAATTTATGTTTGAGTAATAATAAGTTGTTAATTATTACGGTTTAATTAATTGAATATTAAATATGGAAATTGTGTAATTAATTTTAGGTGTGGGTTGTGGGGTTTATATGGGTAATGGGTGGGAATTAATAATTAGTTGATCATTAATATTATTAATTAATTTATATTTAATTAGGGTAATCATTTTTTGTGTGTGGGTTTTCTTTCATAGGGGTTAAGGGTGGTGAGTAAATTAATTTTACTTACTTTATAAATAGTTGTTAAATACTGTTAGTTTTTTAATTGAAAATGCATTTTAATTGTGTAAGTCATTTTTTTTACAGTTTAATCCTAGCTGTGGGGATTATAGGGGTCAAGTGTGGGAAGTTAATTGGGGACATCGCCGGACCGCGGACCAAGATTGCCGCGTAGTTCCGCTCGACAAGTTAGCTGACGAGGGTAGCAGTCGACTCCCTAAGGACCCTGACTTCTGATGTAGCCCCCCTTTCATCTTCCCGCACTTCACAGCCACCTCAGCGCCGACATTCTTATCGGGCCTACAGCGCTTGGTGGAGCAAGGGACTAAAGTTGTGTATATGCTCCCAAAGCTGGACCACATGCCTGTGAGCAAGACTGGAAGTTGCTGCTTCCACACTTGGGTGCCTACTGTGGATGCTAGACAACGGCAACGGGGAGCCCACCATGCCTCTGCATGCGGAAACTGCCGGGAGTTAGACCCTCCATGCACATAGCATGCAGGTAGGCCTGGTGGGCCTGGGGACCAGCAGGATTGTTGCAGTGGCCCTTCCGCCTCAGCTTCCACTGCCTGGCTACCATGACTGTCCTGAAAGAAAGGTGCATGAATGACATGACTTGGGCCACAGACTCCTACACCCTGGCACTCTCCGCTTCTGCATGATGATGGCCCATCTGTAATGGCCAGCTAAGTTTGTAGCACTGGAGCAAATAACAGCCCATAATAATTGGATATGTCAGCACTCCTCCATACCTTTTTGCAGCAGCGCTCCGGAACCAGGGAACGCCACTACCACGCGATCGCCCGGACCGGTCAACCCTCCCCATCAATTCTGCTCCAGGCAGCCAGTCACCGCCATCTTTGATTCTGCCCTTTTGCTCCCTGCCTTGTTTTGCTCTTCCTCTTCCCCTTCAGGGTAATAGGAAGGTCAATCCCAAACAATGCAAGCTGCCATTCAAAAAGTCGGCGGGCGGAACTGAACCTACAGGCAGCACGATGACGGAGGGGGGTGATTCAGTGTGCCCTCCCCAAACACCTGGTGTGGGTAACGAGGCCTTGATGGCAGAGCTTGGGCTGGATTTAAAGTGCTCAACATAAGATTTGATGCTCTGAACAGGAAACTGGACGTAATGGGGACTCGATTGGATAAACATGACGCTTGCCTCAACAAAGCTGAGGGCAGGATCTCGGACCTGGAGGACGGATTCTCCCAGGCAACCAAGCACCTGGAAAGGATGGAGAAGGTGCTCAAGACCATTGCAATGAAAAATGAGGACTTAGAAGCCAGAGGGAGGTTCAACAACATACGTATCATGGGTATTCTAGAGTCTACGAACACTGGGCTTCTTGATGGGTTCGTTAAGGGCCTCCCCTGTGACCTGTTTGGCCGTGACTCTTTCACACCCACCTTTGTCATTGAAAGGATGCACCGGACACTCGGCCCCCACCCCAATCCTGGTTGTCCCCTCGCCCTATTATGGTGCGGCTCCTGAATTTCAAGGACAGGGACACTGCCCTCCACCTGGCTCGAGAGCATGGATCTCGGGACTGGCAGGGTTCTACAATCTCTCTTTATCTAGATTTCACTGCAATGGTACAGGAAGCCCGCCGGAAGTTTGGTCCAGTCAAGCTTGCCCTCCGAAAGGCGGGTCTGCGGTACAGGATTCTCTACCCTGCCTGTCTGAAGGTGAATGTCGCTGGCAGGTCCAGGGTCTTCGATTCACCAGACGAGGTCCAGGAGGTTTTCTGACACAAGTCGAACATTTCCCAGGTCCATCGTTCACCCACTCTTGATCATTCACCTCGCTTACTGGACTCCGGTGCTAGTGCTGACCTGTTCTCTACAAGTTGATATCACCCCTGCATTTGATAAGTACTGACCTTCTCTCATGACTCGCTCCCCTCACTGTTTTTTCCATGGCTCCGCTGGTTTAAGGTTTCATCGATTTGATTTCATGAGACTCTTTTCAGACCTGGGTGATTGGCTGAAGCGTCTCCTTTCCTCTGTGGTGGTAAGCCTCAGCAAGGCCTACCAGTGCAAGGGGATCGCCCTTCTCTGCACAAGTCCTCAGACCAATAGGATAGAAGTTAGCACAGAAACTGGAATAGAAAATACAAAGTGGATTAACCTCATGAGGTGAAACTACATTCACACAACATCCTTCGGCAATGTATGAAGTAGCACACTGAATGGAAGGAGCGTGGTCTTTTTACATCTACACAGGGGCTCAATAGAAGGCGGTACAAGTACAAGAAGTAGGTTTTAGGCACATATAAGGTCTCACAGAAAATGCACAGTCAACAAGTGGGAGGAGCTAACAGTTGCTAATTCTGGTGAACACATCCTGACATTTACAGACTAACAGCAGTTGCATGGACAGCTGCAAGCTCAACTGAGCATGTGCAAAGTGGAAAAGGCTAAATATATATCCTGTCTCTAGGCAGATTTCAAGAGCAGACAACTGCAAGGTAGGACAGAGCACATGGCATACACGTGGTAGCACATAGCAAACAAACTGGCTGACAGAAATACAAAATGGATTCCACAAAACGGACAAGACAGCCTCTAAATACGGATGACTTCTGCTAATGCCAACCCAATCGCTGCCAAATTACAACACCCCCAGTGCTTTGGCACCTATTTGTATTCATAAGGTTTGATTGTAGTGAAGTTTCCACATGTTTCTAAATGGGATTTGGGATTTCCCATACGTAACGGGTATGGGGATGGGTGGGGGTTGGGAATGTTTTAGGTTGATGATTTTTCTTTCCTTACACATTCTAATTGTGGTATTTATCGCTATGCCATTTGATATAAGTCGCAGCTTTGTAAACATTTTCATCAATGTCACATTACGCTCTTCTTACAGAACCTATCACCCTGATGTCCTGGAATGTCATACTCGCCAGCACAAACACGTTTTAAATTATTTACAGCACTATCAGGCGGATATGGCCTTTCTCCAGGAAACTCACTTTCCCGCTTACTCTTCTCTGAACTTTGCCAGCAGTTGGGGACCCAATAGATATTTTGCGGGGTGTAGCAACTACTCCCGGGGAATCTCAATCCTGGTGCATAGGCGGCTGCCTTTCAGAACGCATATACGCACTACTCCACCCTCCACAACACTTGGTCCAGATTGGATTATTGGTTACTTTCCCCTCGTGCTGCTACCTGGTCAAGTTCCATTGCACATCTTCTGCGCACTCTCTCAGACCATGCTCCAGTGGTGCTGAGGCTGCGGATCCCCGGGACCGGGGCCAGCAGGGGCAATGGCAGTTCCCCGAAATTGCCCTCCAAGACTCTGTCGTTGAGGGAGAACTACACACTGCCTTGGAGGAATAATTTGAACTTAATTCGAACTCGCTGGAGTCCAAGGCCAACCTGTGGGCGGCCTTTAAAGCCTATGTAAGAGGGATAAGTTTCTTCAAAAGTGCTGGCATATTGAAAGATCTCCGCCGCACCCTGGTGGGGATCGAGATCCAGTTGGCTGCCCTAGACGTTAGAAAAAGAGTCCCCCCGTTCCGGCCCGATCTTCGACTTAGAGCGTCGCTGCTGGGCGTAGTTTCAGGAGAAGGCAGATAGGGAGGCCCTCTTCCTGGGGATGTATGCTATAGCTAGACAGTATGGGGAGGGTGAACATCCCAGACGCACTCTGGCCAGATTGATACATCCCCATTGCGGACCCTCATATATCACTAACCTGTTTGGCCCACAAGGCGACTAGATCAACAACTGTGCAGGCATTGTCCACAGGATCTTCTCTTATTATCAGGATCTCTATAGGACCAGGGTTAATTCTGACCTGGCTGCCAGTAACGAAAACCTGGACGAGGTGGCTTGGTCTGGCTGGAACAGGTACTCAGAGATTTCCTAGCTGAACCCTTCATGATTGACGAAGTGACCCAAGCAATCAAAGACATGGATGGCTCAAAGGCACCTGGCCTAGATGGGTTCTCTGGTAGTTTCTACAAGGTCTTCAAAAAGACCTTAGCCCCACACCTCATTGATCTGTTCAAGTAGGCCATTGAACGGGAGAACTACCCCCCACGCTTCCTGAATAAGTTGTCACTCTCCTCCCCAAAGCCGGCAAAGACCTGCAGCACTGTGAACCCTCCAGGCCCCTTTCACTGTTGAATTTTGTTTGTACAATTCTGGCAAAAATGCTTGCTAATAGACTCTCCCTGATCATTGATAAGATGATATCACCCGCGAAGGCCAGATATTCCCCACAGTTCTACTGCACTGAATCTGAGCACACTGTTTGACACGCTCCACCGAATCAATCCCTCCCTCCTTCCCTCCCGGCTGCGGCGGTCCTATTGGATGCCGAAAAAGCTTTTGACTCGCTGGAGTGGCTCTTTCTTAGAGCCACCCTTGTGCAGATCGGGCTCCCTCCCAGGTTCAATATGGTTGTTTCACTATTACACATGCGCCACAGACTATTTTGACCATAGCGCGCTGATTCACCTGCTGCTGCACTGCTCGTTTTATGTAATTTTAATCACTTGTATTACTGCGTGCTCGCGCTCGTGCTGACGATCTCTGGCGCTAGGCGCTATCCTTCTCTCTTCGTTATTTGGGGGCAATATTTAGCCTAGCTTCTCACCTTGCACCATAATTGGATCTCACCCCGCATTTTGCGGGACTCAGGGCGCTTCAGGGCATCTTAGGGCTCTTGGGGACATCGCGTCGCGGTGATTTTAGCCTCCATCTTAGTTGAGGGAACCAGGTGAGTGCCGAATAGCAGGCACCATCTTGGTTGGGGGGCTAGTGATTACATTGCAGGACTCCTGTGTCTTGAGAAGGGTTTAAAAGCGGAGCCTTTCTACTGACAGGTCAGACTATTTTGACCATAGCACGCTGATTCACCTCCTGCTGCACTGCTCGTTTAAAATAATTTTAATCACTTGTATTACTGCGCGCTCGTGCTGACGATCTCTTGCGCTAGGCGCTATCCTTCTCTCTTCGTTTTTTGGGTGCAATATTTAGCCTAGCTTCTCACCTTGCACCATAATTGGATCTCACCCCGCATTTTGCGGGACTCAGGGCGCTTCAGGGCATCTTAGGGCTCGTGGGGACATCGCGGCGCGGCGATTTTAGCCGCCATCTTAGGTGAGTGAACCAGGAGAGTGCCGAATAGCAGGCGCCATCTTGGTTGGGGGGCTAGTGATTACATTGCAGGACTCCCGTGTGTATGGCTATATAAGATGTCTGATCCTAAAGCGTGCAGTGTAGGTGCGCAGCGGCGGCGCGCCGGCGGCGTGCCGGAGGTACGCCAGAGGTAAGCCCGTTTGCGCCTGTTCGCGCACAGGATGCGCCGGGTGCCGGAAATACTGCCTTTTCGTATCGAGCTGCTTTGTCATATTCCAGTGACGAACTTTTAAGCCTGAATCCCCGCACTATTCCCAGTCGCCAGCCTGATACCATCTGTAGGCACCTAGAATCATTGTCCTGTGGCTTGCTGAATGTGAGATCTCTCAGCAAGCACTGTGAAGAAATTGCGTTACTTATTGAGTCTTATGATCTAGACGTACTCTTCATGACAGACACTTGGACCAGAGTGAATAGTACAGTGGAATTGGGTATAGCTTGCCCCCCCCGGCTTTAAAATAATACATAATCCTCGGGTGGGGGCCAGAGGAGGAGGAGTTGGGCTAATCTTTAGGGAGACACTAGATTTCTCCCAGCTCGATATTAAGGCTATTCCTGGCTGTGAACTACTGGGCTTTTCTCTAAATGGTCAGGGAGGTGTGCTATATACTGGGCTGCTATGCTATAGACCCCCGGCTAGTACACTATCTGCTGTGTCTGAGCTTATAGATCTAATTTACGATCTATCCTACTCTCACACAAGGCTTATGGTGTTAGGGGATTTTAATCTATGGCCGGATGGACCGACTGACTCTGCATTTGTAGAGCTGATCCAGGCCTACCGCAACATCTCCCAAACCCACTCAAAGGGTCACATCCTTGATTTGATCTTTGCTGACGCACGTCAAGTAACCTTACGGGATGTCCTACCCCAGTGCTGGACGGATCATGCGCTCGTCCTTTTTTCTCTCTCACTTACCGCCGCCACAGTGAAGAAAGGCAGTGTGGGAGTCACTAAGGTGGGTAGACAATGGTCTAAACTCCTTAAACAGTCAACTCTGCCTACTCTGCTCTTGGATGCCTTTACCTTGGGAGACAGTGTGGACGTGAGCTACGAGATCCTTTGCCAGCGAATTCTGGCTTCTCTGGACTCTTTGGTCCCGTAGCGAAAAATCAGAGCCAGGACTAATCATGCTATGCCATGGTATTCAGGAGAACTTCGGCAGCTTAAACTCCAGTGTAAACGGGCTGAGCGTGCCTGGAGAAAGCAGTATCTTGAATCAGACAGAGTCCTTTTTAAACAGGCATTGGCCACCTATAAAGTCCAGATTAAGCTTGCCAAAGCTAGATTCCTAGAAGAATCGCTGATGGCAGCTGCAAACAAGTCTCAGGCCCTATTTAAGATCTTTCGCGTCCTGCCTGTACTATAAATAACATTCCCGTCTCCCAATCTCTCTGTGATTCGCTGGCACAGGCCTTCGAGGACAAGATTGCTACCATCTTGAACAATCTTGCCTCTTCATCAGGCTCTGTTTCTCAATCCTTGCTCAATCCCACTCCGTTTGTGACCACGGAAGATGGTGTTAAGGTAGCCCGGCTGAATAACTTCCCTCTGCCGTCTTTTGAGGACTTTTGTGTATTGGCTGACGGTGTCTCCTCGGGCTCACCGCATGATCCCCTTCCACACAAATTTTGGAAACTGTTCCGGGAAGAGCTTTTTCCCCCACTTTTTTCCATCTGCTGTCAGTCCCTCAGGTCGGCACGGGTCCCGGATTGCTGGAAGCTGGCTGTGGTTTCCCCACTTCTAAAGAAGGAAACTTTGGATCCCACTTGCCCAGCAATCAACAGGTCTATTTCTCTACTGCCATTCCCAATTAAAATTCAAGACAAACTGGCCACAAAACATCTGTCCAGCTTCCTTGAGACCAATGACTGCCTGGATGTGGCTCAATTTGGCTTAAGACCAGCCCATGGGACAGAGTCAGCTTCGGTGACTGTTCTAGATGATCTTCGGACGCGTTCCGACCAGGGTCGAGCAGCTTTTTTAGTGCTGCTCGACATGTCGGCCGCGTTTGATACGGTCAGCCATGCGATCTTGATAAGGAGATTGGAGGAGGTCGGGGTATCTGGCTTGGCCCTTGATTGGCTGGTGTCTTACCTTGGCAATAGGCACCAGGTGGTGGCCCTGCCACCCTTTAAGTCTAACATCAGAAGGGTCGGACAGGGCGTGCCTCAGGGGTCGGCCATCAGCCCTATCCTATTCAATCTATACCTCCGCTCCCTGATCAAGCTGATAAAATCCTTTGGCATAGCAGTCACCAATTATGCTGACGACACCCAACTTATCTTCTCGTTTGAGGGTAAGTAGGCTGTGTCACAGGAGATCTTCCACCGCTCTATGCTCACCACGGCAGAATGGTTGAGCCACAACTCCTTGCAATTTAACAGCTCCAAAACCGAGGTGCTGCACTGCTCCATGGATCGCACCCCTAGGCCTCTTCCACAGGATTTTTGGCCTCCTGTTTTCCAGGGCACTAGCTTGCCGGCTGAATCCGTTCGAAACCTGGGGGTGATGTTCGGCTCCAACCTGCAGCTAGACGTATCCGTGAATAAAACGGTGGCCACTTGTACGGCACTGCTTTGCTCGCTGCGGAAGATTCTACCCATGCTCCCTGTGCAGGTTAGACCAGAGGTAGTGCGGAGCATAATTTTAAGTAGGCTTGACTACTGTAACGCACTACTCCTAGGGGCGCCTGCGACCTTGGTGGGAAAATTGCAGCGTGTACAGAATTTTGCCGCCAAACTGCCACTTTCGCGCCGACGTTCTGACTCTTCAGCTATGGCACTCAGGGACCTTCACTGGCTGCCAGTTCCTCAGCGGATTGATTTTAAAGCTATGTGTTTGGTATTCAGGGCTCTTCATGGACAAGGTCGGTCCCCATTGCAGGACTTGTTCTCTTGTTATATCCCATCCAGATCACTCCTCTCGACCTCGGCTTGCTTGGTAGTAGTGCCCAAGATTCTGAGGATGGGAGGTTGGTCCTTTAGTTTCACCGCAGCAAGACTGTGAAATTCTCTTCCTTTGGGTTTGAGAGGTATGGGAGATCTCCCTTCCTTTAAGAAAGCCTTAAAAACACACCTTTTTCCTAGAATAATGTAAACGGATCAGTAGCTGGAAACATCATGTATGGTTTACAACAGTCTAAAGCGCCAGGATACCCATTGGGTGACAGCCATTTGCGCTATATACGTATGCCAATATATACATACATACATACACAGCTAGAATTCGGTTAAATGGCACACACTCCCCTCCCTTCAAATTATCCAGAGGGACCAGACATGGCTGCCCCCTCTCTCCACTCCTCTTTATAATTGCAATAAACCCACTTGTTCATCATCTCCTAGAGAAGCACTCTCACAGGGGTATTCAATTTAATGCTGGTCCTTTGTTGCTTACTCTTTATGCTGCTGATGTAATTCTTTAAGTAAGGAACCCTGACGACAATTTAGAGCTGACCCTTTGTGAATTTATTCGCTTTGATGCCCTGTCGAGATTACAAATTAACTGGGGTAAATCTGAGGTCTTCCCCCTGACAGAGGCCCTGTGTACTTGCTCCTCAGAGTTCCCCCTCAAGTGGTGTGACGACTCTGTCAAGTATCTGGGCATTCACATACACCTGGACCAGTCACAAATCCTTCAGCTTAACTATGGTCCAGCCATGGTGAAATTGTCCGACAACATTCACCGATGGCTGAAACTCCCTTTGTCAATGGCGGGTAGAATGGCTCCAATTAAAATGGTTGTTCTCCTGCAATTTTTGTACTTGTTTCTGAACATCCCATACTCTTGTATCGGAACTTCTTCATGACCCTTTCCTCACAACTATTGAGGTTGGTTTAGGGGGGTGGCCAACCCCGGGTCAGCTGGGATGCCCTGACTCTACCTTTTGAGCGTGGGGGATTCAGGGTTCCTAACTTTCACATTTACTACTTGATTGTGCAATACAGCTTCTTTCGTCATTGGTTCCACTCTAATGCCCGTATCTCAGGCCTGAAGCAGACCTCGCTCTCCCTACTCCTCTGTCAGCCCTATTCCCGATCTGGTTGCCCCGCCATCCACAGGATTTGCAGACACTCTCCACAACCAGTTGGGCATGGAAGCAACTGGCCCAGACAGCGGGGGTTCCACTGCTTTATTCCCCCTTGCCTCCCACTTGCGGGCAACCTTTGGCTCCCCATCACCAAAGAGGCAGTAGTGCAGTGCACTCTCTCTAAATTCCATTTGGGAACATTTGGGGATCTCTTCCCGAACAATCACATTTTCTCTCGCTCGATGCGAGGACACTCGTTTCACTGACACCACATTCTTAGACCACTTTATACTACGCAGACTACTGAGCGCGCTGAGGTCCACTATCCTGACTTACCCGATAGAACCACCTGACTTTCACGCTTTGTCTCTCCTAATCAAGAATGCCGGAGGAGATCATTTAATATCTAAAATGTACAGGGCCTCTATAGCTCTTCTCCGGCCTGGGGATTCAAAACTGCGGCAGGCAGGGAATCGCAATATGGGTTTCCCCCTTTTGGAGGAGCAGAGGCATTTCTGTTGCGCACAAACACATAAAGTTTCCTTTAATTACAGGCATAAATTGCTACATTTCAAATTCCTACGGCGGGCATATGTAACGCCAAGTACAGTCCACCGTATGGACTCCTTCAGACCTCAGACGTGTCCCAGATGCGAGACTCGCATGGCTGATTTCCCACACATGGAGTGGGCGTGTACCAAAGTTGCCTTCTTTTGGGGGGAAAGTGTTTAAGTAACTGTCTTTAATGCTGTAACAACACTTCCCCCATCCCTCCTTATGGCCTTACTGGTTTATGTTGGAGGGCTCCTCAAATCATCCAGGTATTTCTGCGCCCTTGCATTGCTTTTGACTAAGAGGGAGGTCAATAGCCATTGGGGAAACTTACGCCCTCCCACACTGAATGGATGGATGCAATTTTCACCCTGAGTGGGCTGGGTATGCTCAGACGTGAGTCCCAGGCTCTCCACATCACTGGAGTCAAGCTATCCAGGCTGAAGAAGGCTGATAGCCAGAAACCGGTCCTTGGATGCTTGATTCCGGTCTAGGAAAGACATGGCTTGGTAGTTCGGGCTGGACTGTTCCCATGAGGCACAGGGTAAAGGCTGATTTGCAAATAGCCATTGTCTGACCTAGGGTGGTGTGGAGTGCAAAAAAACGATGGATTTAGGCCCAGATCTTTGTAGTGGGGTGAATGTAAGACATTGTTCTACATTCTGTCCATCAACTGTGGTTTTTGCAATTTTCACCCCGAGTGGGCTGGGTATGCTCAGACGTGAGTCCCAGGCTCTCCACATCACTGGAGTCAAGCTATCCAGGCTGAAGAAGGCTGATAGCCAGAAACCGGTCCTTGGATGCTTGATTCCGGTCTAGGAAAGACATGGCTTGGTAGTTCGGGCTGGACTGTTCCCATGAGGCACAGGGTCAAGGCTGATTTGCATATAGCCATTGTCTGACCTAGGGTGGTGTGGAATGCAAAAAAACGATGGATTTAGGCCCAGATCTTTGTACTGGGGTGAATGTAAGACATTGTTCTACATTCTGTCCATCAACTGTCATTTTTGCAATTTTCACCCCGAGTGGGCTGGGTATGCTCAGACGTGAGTCCCAGGCTCTCCACATCACTGGAGTCAAGCTATCCAGGCTGAAGAAGGCTGATAGCCAGAAACCGGTCCTTGGATGCTTGATTCCGGTCTAGGAAAGACATGGCTTGGTAGTTCGGGCTGGACTGTTCCCATGAGGCACAGGGTCAAGGCTGATTTTCATATAGCCATTGTCTGACCTAGGGTGGTATGGAGTGCAAAAAAACGATGGATTTAGGCCCAGATCTTTGTCCTGGGGTGAATGTAAGACATTGTTCTACCTTCTGTCCATCAACTGTGGTTTTTGCAATTTTCACCCCGAGTGGGCTGGGTATGCTCAGACGTGAGTCCCAGGCTCTCCACATCACTGGAGTCAAGCTATCCAGGCTGAAGAAGGCTGATAGCCAGAAACCGGTCCTTGGATGCTTGATTCCGGTCTAGGAAAGACATGGCTTGGTAGTTCGGGCTGGACTGTTCCCATGAGGCACAGGGTCAAGGCTGATTTGCATATAGCCATTGTCTGACCTAGGGTGGTGTGGAGTGCAAATAAACGATGGATTTAGGCCTAGATCTTGGTACTGGGGTGAATGTAAGACATTGTTCTACATTCTGTCCATCAACTGTGGTGGATGCACAGTATCACCTATTGCAATACTAATTCTGAACTGTATGCCCAGCTGCAGCCTCCTATGTCCTGTCCACTATCAAACAATTTCCCTACTGTTACATTCACTGGAGTGGGAATAGTAATTTTTACCCCTCCGCTATCCAACAGTTTCCCTACTGTTGCACTCACTGGAGTGGAAATAGTAATTTTTACCCCTCTGCGATCCAAACCTTTCCCTACTGTTGCACTGACAGGTGTGGAAATAGTAAATGTTAACCCTCCATAATCCAACACTTTCCCTTCTGTTGCACTCAATGGAGTGGGAACAGCAATTTTTACCTCTCCTCTGTCCAACACTTTCAATACTATTGCACTAATAGGAGTGGTAATAGTAATTTTTATTCCTCCGCCATTCCATATTTTCTCTACAGTTGCACTGACTGGAGTGGGAATAGTACATTTTAACCCTTCCCTATCCAACACTTTCCCTTCTGTTGCACGGACTGGAGTAGGAATAGTAATTTTTACCCCTACGCTATCCAACACTTTCCCTAAATTTGCACTCATTTAAGTGGGAATTTTAATTTTTACCCCTCCGCTATCCAACACTTTCCCTACTGTTGCACTGACTGTAGTGGGAAATGTAAGTTTAAAGAATTTTTTTTTATTAGATTTTATGTGAAAATATATATATATATATATATATATATATATATATATATATATATCAAACACACAAGTTGCCCCGCTGAGAGTAGCCTCCACACTTGGTTTTGTTCGTTACACCTTTATTGCAGCTTGCACACAGGAGTTTCAAAAGCGCACGCAGCAGTCTGTGCCATACGCGTTTCAGGACGTGAAATCCCTTCGTCAGTGGCAGGTGATGGAAGAAAGCAGGAGCGGAATTGCTAACGCCTAAAATAGTTTGTGAAGTCCTGCCCATAGGGCGTGGTTCTTGCACGGCATTCTGGACTATGTGGTCCTCTCAAGTGAGTCCGCTTCCAATGCCCCCAATTATTTCACCAATGAAAGTCCAAGTGGAGCTGTGGGCATACAGTTGAGACTGACTGTGACTGCTTTGTAGCTGCAATACACGAACCTGTTGCTGGGCAGCATCGTGTCTCCTCAGCTAACGCCCCTCTGGCGCTAGCATGGACCCGTATTTCACACGGTGAGCTTCTCTCAAAGAAGCTGGGCGTAGCTGCTTAATTCATCAAACACACAAGTTGCCCCGCTGAGAGTAGCCTCCACACTTGGTTTTGTTCGTTACACCTTTATTGCAGCTTGCACACAGGAGTTTCAAAAGCGCACACAGCAGTCTGTGCCATACGCGTTTCAGGACGTGAAATCCCTTCGTCAGTGGCAGGTGATGGAAGAAAGCAGGAGCGGAATTGATAACGCCTAAAATAGTTTGTGAAGTCCTGCCCATAGGGCGTGGTTCTTGCACGGCATTCTGGACTATATGGTCCTCTCAAGTGAGTCCGCTTCCAATGCCCCCAATTATTTCACCAATGAAAGTCCAAGTGGAGCTGTGGGCATACAGTTGAGACTGACTGTGACTGCTTTGTAGCTGCAATACACGAACCTGT
Source organism: Lissotriton vulgaris (assembly GCF_964263255.1). Lineage (NCBI taxonomy): Eukaryota > Metazoa > Chordata > Amphibia > Caudata > Salamandridae > Lissotriton > Lissotriton vulgaris. The sequence goes on along the minus strand of NC_141689.1, from coordinate 884,771,753 downwards.
TGCTGGGCAGCATCGTGTCTCCTCAGCTAACGCCCCTCTGGCGCTAGCATGGACCCGTATTTCACACGGTGAGCTTCTCTCAAAGCAGCTGGGCGTAGCTGCTTAATTCATCAAACACACAAGTTGCCCCGCTGATATATATATATATATCAGCGTTATATATATATATATGTTATATATATATATATATATATTACCTACTGGCAGTCGCCAGTAGGTAGTTATAGTTAGAACCTATTATCTATAGGAAAACCGCAACATTCTATTGCCAATGACTTTGGCATCGATTGATGAATCTTCTTGAAATTTTCCAAACTTTTGGCCAGCTCAGTTCCGCTCCTTCCCTGAAATTTGGGGGTGATTAGTGAAGCGTGGGCCGAGACAAAAGGGGAGTCCCAAAACGCGTTTTCCCTATGCAATTTCTCATAGGACCTTTAGCCACGGCTACAGCTCGAACGGCTGAATGGAATTACACCAAATTTGGCATAGAGGTAGTCCTCAGTTCTGACTTGTACCTTTGGCATATCTGGAGTCAATCTGTTCAGTAGTTTCTTTGAAAATTACGGTTAAAGTCATTTATATATTTATGGGAGTGTAGGATCCGCGGATTGTGCGAGGATTGGCCTCGTAGGATAAGCGCACCGCTCCGATCACGTGCTGAATTCTAATTCGCTGTCAAGCGGTTGTAAACATTCGAAACCAGGAACTGTTGGCAGCTATTTTGTGCCTCAGTAAAAGCAAGGGTGAAGAAGTCTGTGAAATATGTTGGCAAAACGTGAACAGGGGCAGGTTAGACACACCCTGACCCTCTAGGCCTGCTCAGGGGGTAACATAGGGATCCGTAGGGCAAAAAAGTAAGAACATTTTTTTACAAAAAAAGCCGCGAGATGCACGTAGGATCCGCGCATTTGGTCACGAAAAAAACTAAGCATGTATTTTTGAGATATATATCAAGCTTATGTGTATAGATGTTGGGTGGTTCTACAAAGAACCCTTTTGTTTATTGAGAGATTTTAGTAATTACAAGTAAGTACAGATGCAGAGTCTAAAGTTTATGAGGAAGACTCGGTTTCCTTCATCTGTAAAATGTACACTATCTCTTTAATAGATGCCATGCATATTGAAACGCAGATTGTTGTCGTATATGGACAATATTCTATAGTCTCGTAGAAATATTTATTCACATGTTTATTCACATAGCGTAAGATTGAGGAACACAAGAAATTAATTTATCTTTGTAAATAATCAGACTCTCTTTATGAATTGTACCCTCTCTTTCTTAAAGTTTTAATTTACTAAAAGTTCAGAAATGATATATAATTAAATTTTATATGAGGAATTTTTATTCTTCAAAATAAAGATTTACTGAACTGAACACTTATCTGCACAGATCATGGGTTTAAGTCTTCCCCTACCTCGACGACTGGTTGTTGAAGGCGGGCTCGCCCCAGACAGTCGTCTCCCACCTCCAGACTATGGTCCACCTCTTGCACCTGCTGGGGTTGTCCATCAACGTGCTGAAGTCGCACCTGTGCCCCTCTCAGAAGCTCCTCTTCATCGGAGCAGTTCTGGACTCAGCGCAGTTACTGGTTTTTCACTCCGAACAGTGGGTTCGGGTTATTTAGGCTCTGATTCTGAATTTTCAGCTTTAATCCCGGGTCTCGGTCAGGTTGACCCTTCGGCTCCTGGGGCTGAAGGCCTCCTGCATCCTAGTGGTGCATCACGCAAGGTGGCATACGAATAAATATAAACATAGGCCATGCAGTTTGCGTCCTGTAATACACAAATTTCTGGGTGTGGTGGTTCCCGGGGCTTGAGGGGGGTCGTTGAAGCCCACATACTTGTAATGTTATGGGGGGGGTTGGACGCGAAAGTGGAAAAGGGTTGTAAATCTGGTACACAGTGTTTTGTTTTACTTTGCTTACCTTTCTGTGATGTAGAAGATCCTGGGTAAATATAAAGTTTTTGTACAGCCAGTAACTTTTAACCCTACCCCCAAACGGCTTTCTGCCTGTTACCATAGTAACAGTTCATGGAACACTTACGTGAGCACAGAGGTTAAAAGTTCACCATACTATGTTGCTAATGAGTTAGCCTCAGAATTATACTTCAAATTATAAATATAATTTCTATTGATGACTGCTATTCCCACAAAAAAAAACAGACTTATGTACTTTTTGTATTAACTTTTATTAAAACAATAACTGGAACTATAACTAAAAGATAACAATACAATAAATAACTAGAACTATAATTAACAAAACAATATAATAAACAACATATAATATGGAGTCCGAAAGAAGTATTTTAGTTAATCTGCAAAACAAAAAAGAAAATTAGTGTTTAAAATTAGATTGATGTGACTAAATAATGTCAAACATTACCAGTCAAAGTAACACTTGACAATATTTATATTTTTTTAATATTTGCAGTGTGCCTGAAATGCTTCCACTTTCATGGTACATGCAGACTTTGGTCCAACCTTTTTTATCAATTTTTGCAATTTGATATATAATGTCCTACCTCTGTTATTCATCTCCTACTTTCTCCTTTCAAATTCTCTTGTAAAGACCTTAACAATTAAAGGGAACATTTTCTGCATTTTTTTAATAAAGCATTTGACACAATGCATAGTGACACCGTATTTATTGAATGTTTTGAAAGTAATTTTCACAAGTCTTAAAAAAAGTGAATGCAAGAAAAGTTACTTGCCGCATATGCAAGACTGCTTTCAACAGGAGACCCCAATAAAGAGGATTGGTGTGGAACTGCAAGTATGCAGAAGCACTTGAAGACTAAGAATCCAGTCAACTTTGCAAGGGAAGAGTTAAGGAGATTGAGAGAGTTTCCTCCTGCTTCATGAGGAGGCCCAAGTACCAGTGGAGCAACACCATCAACCTCTACTGCACAGCCTAATATTCGTCCCCAATTTGGAACCCTTTAAGAAAAAAAGTAAGAAGGTTGGGAGCTCTGTATGCCATCCTAATACCTAATCATCCTTTAGTTATAGAGAGATCTACCCTGTATCAGACCTATCCGTACAAGTGTGAGTTTGAGATTATCTGCAACCTAAAACCCCTCAAGTACTTATATGCGTTACTTTTTAACTTCGTCGAGTAGTCGTATTGTGAGTATTTACCTTAAAATTGTCCGTTAAAAATGTGCGAATCTCTCTGGCTTCATACAACTAGCTCATACCATATTTGAGACATCGGTGAAATGAACTGGAACAGGAGGATATACTTTCTTCAATGTTGGTAACTTGCTGCTGACTTATGTAACATTGTGGTAACTGAAAAAAAGAGTTAAAAATGTATATGTTGTACAAATGTCCAATCTTAATTTTAATGTTCATAAAAACAATTGTTCTCAATAGGATTGGGGATGAAAAGTAATCATCAGAGGTTATATTTGGACAGCAAAATAGGAAATAGTATTGCATTATACAAATGTTAGGCCGAGATTGGTCACTCACTTCATTCACAAACTCCTGGGCTTGATCTGATAGAACCTTTGTTGGACTTCCATGATCTAGAAATTCAGAAATAAATAGCAAGGAAAATTAAAAGACAAGTTTCTCCCCAAAAAAAAAAACATTTTTACTTTCTATCTGAAGTACAGGCTGAAAACATGTAACGAGCATTAAAATGAGAAATGGGTTTCAGAAAGAAACGTCTATAAGACTATCACAATGTAGATTTATATTTTATAAAAATATTTATAGAAGCAAGATTATAACTCATACATTGTTAAATATTAAATCACATATTTGGGCAATAAAATCGGGAGGACATGCTTTTTTTAACGTTTGGTTGATTTCAGAATGCCTACGTATTCTAGTAAAACATGACAATAACACAGTTATCTGTCTGCAAACACATGAAATACACAAATGCTTATCTCAGAATGGTTTTCGATCATGAAATGTTGAAGACAAACCTTATAACTCCATTCGGTCCATTGCAATTTTCGGCTGATAACATATGGAGGAATTGATACAATTGACAGGGGAACCCTACTCACTGGGGGCCTGGGCAAAGTATTCAAACAAAAACAATGGCTCCTGTGGGTAAATACTCTAGTCATTACAGGGGTCCCGGCCGGGATCTCTGTAAGTTGTTTTTATTCACCTTCCTTATGGTGTCACAATCACCACACACAAACCGCAGTTAGAATCGAGCAGGTGCCCCATATCCACTCAGTCCTGAAGAGACCTTCTACCCTCATAAGGTTGAAACGTTGTCGACAACTCTTAAAAGAAGCAGACGGTTCTTGAAAATATGTTGTCGCTATTGGGCAACTTTCTGCATTTATTTGAAAATTAATATACAGGTCGCTTCTTTTCCTCTGCAAAAAACAAAAAAGGAATCCATGTTAAGAACCTCATGTCACTTTTTTTCAATTGTTGTAATATGTTTAGTTTTTTTGTTAGAATCTATTCACTTGGGACACGATTACACTGTTTTGAAAGTGTACAAATGTATATAAATGTGTGAATTGCTTACATGTGTATCCATTTTTGCTGGTATTAATATATTCTTCCAGTGCATATATCACTTACTTGCCTTTTGTCTCTTTTATATCACCCATATTGCCATTGTGCATTCATAATATTATAACTTGTTGAGTATTTACCCACAGGAGCCATTGTTTTTGTTTGATAACATATGGAGAGCAGTCAGTGGATCTGGTGTGTCGAGTTGTTCACCACCACGTGGTATAGTGTATGGGCAGGAGAGCTTGTGGCGACCAATACGTCTCATGGTTGAGATATCTGTATAATGAGATAGAACAGGGGGCAAATGAAGTTTAAGGTTATTAAAAAACATGGACAGCATGCTAAAATACAACATTTACCAAATCAATTACATGTACAGTGCATGGGGAGGAAGCAGCATGTGACGCACTACTTTTCAAATTATATGCGGCAGGATTAAGTGATTTGCCCAGAAACATCGCCTACCAAGTCAAAATATTTAAGTTATAAGAGCTGGAAACCGTGCTAAAATACACTTTTGCAATGCATGGGGCACGTGACGCACTACTTACATGAGAAACAACAACATCGTATTCACTTGAACAGCACATAGCACACTGCTGTAGGAGCAGCCACGTGGCGCTTGGCAAATTAAACGAACGCACCAGGATTAAGTGATTTGCACAGAAACAAAAGTTACAAAGTCAACTTTAATGATATAAAAAAAGCAGGAAAGCGTGCTTAAAAACAGCATTACCAATTCGAAAATAAATTTGCATTCACTCTGTATTTAAAGATTGTTCGGATTAATTAATTTACTTACTCTTTAAAAAAGTGCTCACCTAGGAAGAAGTGGATAAGAACACTCTCAATGGCTGTGACTGTAGAATAGGAAAAGTTCAAGAAGGTTGGCAGCTTATAAATGTTTGCAGAAGAATGATTGGTTGAGCATGATGGCACTGGGTGTGAGAGCTATGATTGGGAATGTTGTAATTGAGCATGCGCAAATAAAATGAAATACGTTAGGAGTACATAGCCAGGCAGTGGGACGTATTGTGCGCATGCGTAACATTAACACGCATGCGCTACCAAAAACATGCATTCGCAAAGTGAAGGCAACTCCTACGGGGTACATACAAAGATGGAATTCGGATGTCCCCGTGGTCTTGAAGTGGCTTCAGGAGGGGGGCTTTGCAGCCCTCCTCCATAAAATAATAATATATAATTAGCCATGCCCCGGGGGCTGAGGACCCCAGTGCCTGGAATTGGGCACGGAAGGGAGGCCACGCGGCCCACTTCCCATAAAATAATTGAATACGTACACCCCGCTTATTGTCATCGTACCATAAGCGCACCCTTCCGTTCACACGCTGAAGGCTAATTCGCTGTCAAGTGGTTGTCAACATTCGAAACTAGAAACTGTTGGCAGCCATTTTATGTCTCAGTACAAGGGAGGCTGAAAAAGCGTGTGAAATGTGTGTTTAAAATGTGAAAAGGGGGAGGGTGAACACACCTTGATCCTCTAGGTGCCCTCAGGGGGTCCCACAAGGTCTCCCAGGGCTCCTATTTTTTTTCTTCCTTTTTTCTTCCATTTTTGGGAAAAATCGCGGGGTGCGCGTATGATCCGCGCATTCTAGCGAATTTTTTTTTTTTTAAAGACGTGGGCTTCCGCGCGTCTTTGGTAATTTGCATTTTTTCAACTGTTTAGAGGAGATGCAGTAGTGCTGTATCTAGGATCCACCACTGAGTAAGAAAAGGTAACAATAACACTATTTACCTGCTAAGTGAATTTCTACCCATAGGAAAACAGTGATGTACTTTTTAAGAAAGTTAAAGTAAATTATTAAAATAATAATCTCAGATAATCTCTTGTCTTAATATTTATATTAAATATATATAAATACGTTTTTTAACATTGAAAAAATTGGGGAAGTTGCGCACACACCACGTCTGATATGTATATGACATCACGAGCTACTGCGCACCCGTCACGTCACGTTATACGCACATCTTGCGTATGCACAAGACGTCGCGCAAGGCATCGCATAGCAGCCGTGTGGGAAACGTTTTGCACAGTAAATGAGTAGGGTGTTCATAGGGTGCGCGACTGCAAAAAAAAATAAAAAATTACAACTATTTTTTTTTTAGTTCAAAGTATTTTTATTGAAAAATATACAATACAATACAGTACAGTAATGATGCGGGGCACTTACAGACGGTCAAAGGGTAACACATTTAAGTATATTATAAACAATATAAAATAATGAAAATATATATATTTTTATGTAAAGAAATTTAATTAAAAAAATGTGTAATGTAATTTAAAAAATGACATCTAAAATAAAAAGATTTACAAAATGTAGTTAGAAAATATAAAAACAATACAAATATTTACAAATTAGCATTTAAAAAATCTTTGAAATTCACTGAAAAAAACATAGGTTTCAGACATATTATAGTTAGGAATTAGCATTTAAAAAACCTTTGAAATTCCCTGAAAAACCATAGGTTTCAGATAAGTTATAGTTAGGAATTAGCATTTAAAAAACCTTAAAAATTCACTGAAAAAATCATAGGTTTTAGGGGTGTTATAGTTAGCTACACATTTCACTCGTATAAAATCATTGAAATTCCCCTGTTATAGTTACTTGTACTAACTATAACTCGCGCACCCGCAATCCACTGATGATGATGTCACATATTACATGACATGGTCAGTGACATCACTGATGACATCACTGAGGACATCTCAAATGACATCACTGATGACATCACTGATGACATCATCCATGTGACAAGCTGATACACCTGATCATACAGTAGCATAATCTTTTAACACACATAAAATATGAAGTACCATATTTGAAACATTGACACACCAGTACACGTTTCTAAAAACCCAAACAGTGATTCCTACATCTATATACATATCTAAACACTTACCTATAGATTCACTCATACATGCTAACAAAGATCAATAGAACACCATTAAATATACTTATATACCTACATCAACATTACACACTAGCACATATCCTATTCCTTTATGCAGATATCCTACTCACTTATGCAAACAATTGATCATACTTACATTTACTTAGCTATACACTTAAACAAACACTACTTTATTTATTCCTATAGAGTGTAACTCATACTTAGGGGCCGATTAAGATGGCAGACGGACCTGAGTCCGTCCGCCACCATAGAGAAGGAGGGACCGTCCGCAGGGGCAGCGGCGGTCCCTCCATGCAGATTAGGATGTGACCGCCAGGGTGGCGGTCACATCCTCTATTTTTAACATTGCGGCGGGTGCAGCTTCAAGCTGCACCCACCGCAATGTTAAAAATGCATGTATTACATTTACATGCACAAAGAGGCAGGCACCGCGCGGTGCCTGCCGCTTTGTGCCTGTAAATGTTGGGGGTTACCATAGGTACCCCCCATGTGCACCCCCCACCCCCCGACACCCTGGGGGCCCGCAACGGGCCCCCAAAAGCCAAAGTCCACATGCTTTTCCGCGACGGAAAAGCCGCCGCGGAAAAGCATGTCTCCGTGCAAATCCTAATTTGGCTGACGGTGTCTTGCAGACACGTCACCAAATAGCCCTCCCCTCCCCGCGGATCAGTGGCGGACGGACCTGCAGTCCGCCGCTGGTCCATCCGCAATCCCACCGCCATCCTAATCTGACGGTGGGTGTTCTATGTGGCTGCAGCGGTGAATCCGCATACTCCGGGACGGCGGTGGCTTCCGCCGGCCCGGAGTATGCGGATTCACCGCAATCATAATAAGGCCCATAGTGTGTTATAAAATCAGTATTACAAGTATACAGTTATCCATACATCACTCAAAAATTATTATGTATACTTATTTATATACAATAACTCTCACATACACTGCCTTTTATATTTTTAGTTTGTTGGACATATATCATTGAGAAATATATTTACTCATCACCACACCCATAAAGAGATTCACTCACCCAAACAACTGTTTCCACATACAGTCTTAACCTCATCTACTTACTAAATCAACTATTTACACATCTTTCCACAATCACACACGTCCCACCGAACTACACACACATTCATTCATTCATTATCCCATACAATTACTAATTGTAGTTTCGCTTCGTGAAACCCCAGTGGGTATTGCCATCAAACACTGTAGTAGGTTTTATGAAGGACTACTACAGTGTTTGATGGCAATACCCAGTGGAGTTTCACGAACCGGAACTACAGGCTCCAGCATGCCGAGCAGCACTCATCAAGGACGCGGAGCCAGGTACACTTATCAGGGCATTCCAATTCAACAATTGCCATTTGCACTGCCTAAGCCCGTGAACAAGAACTTTCCAGTTCGAAACGCGTTGGGTTTTATTTGAAGAGAGACTCTGTTTGCTGCACTGCGCTGTTATTCCCTGCATTAAAGACATTCAACCTTCCTCCGAGGCTCCTCAAATGGGCAGTTCTTTGTGTGTGGATGTAAAAGCGGCTGTGTCCGGTCGCGAGGAGCCCGCTGCTAACCCAGAGCAGATTCAGCGCCTTGAAGTGTCGAGCACTGTGAGGCGGCAGTATGCGTTGCAGTTTGGAGGAAATAAACAGCACAGTCACTAACGAAGTCATCTCTACCTACACAGGTTTTATGAAGGACTACTACAGTGTTTGATGGCAATACCCACTGGGGTTTCACGAAGCGTAACTACAGGCTCCAGCATGCCAAGCAGCACTCATCAAGGAGGCGGAGCCAGGTACACTTATCAGGGCGTTCCAATTCAACAATTGCCATTTGCACTGCTTAAGCCCGTGAACAAGAACTTTCCAGTTCGAAACGCGTTGGGTTTTATTTGAAGGGAGACTCTGTTTGCTGCACTGCGCTGTTATTCCCTGCATTAAAGACATTCAACCTTCCTCCAAGGCTCCCCAAATTAGCAGTTCTTTGTGTGTGGATATATATATATATATATATATATATATATATATATATATATATATATATATATATATATATATATATATATATATATATATATATATATATATATATATATATATATATATATATATATATATATATATATATATATATATATATATATATATATATATATCACCATAACTGCTCCGCAATTGAGAACACCCACACAACCTTTACTTGAACCTTCTTTATTCATGGAGCCGCCGCAGATTCGGCAAGGAAACCACAGCATAGTGTAAGGCCATCTGCCTACGCGTTTCGAGAAGTGTTCCCTTAATCATGGCATGGCGTTTTAGTGGGGAAACAGCAGCATGCACAATGTTCCTCTCAGGTGAAGTAATCCGCTCAAGTCCCGCCCTCATGGCTGGTCTTTCGCAAAGCACCCTGGTTCAGGTAGTCCAGGGCAATATATCAGGTCCATAGTGGGTGCAGCCCTGGTTATTCCTCCAAATTATTTCCTGTTGGGTCGCTCGTGATCCCTCTTCCTTGGTCTGTTGCGTACCTTGTGCTCCGTCGAACAGGCAGGTTGTCCCGTATCTTGTGTCCTTTGTTTCAGTCACCCGGGTCTGCGGATGCAGAGGGGTTGTTCTCGTGACCCTAGCTGGCCACTTAATATTTCACCATAACTGCTCCGCAATTGAGAACACCCACACAACCTTTACTTGAACCTTCTTTATTCACGGAGCTGCCGCAGATTCGGGAAGGAAACCACAGCGTAGTGTAAGGCCATCGGCCTACGCGTTTCGAGAAGTGTTCCCTTAATCATGGCATGGCGTTTTAGTGGGGAAACAGCAGCGTGCACAATGTTCCTCTCAGGTGAAGTAATCCGCTCAAGTCCCGCCCTCATGGCTGGTCTTTCGCAAAGCACCCTGGTTCAGGTAGTCCAGGGCAATATATCAAGTCCATAGTGGGTGCAGCCCTGGTTATTCCTCCAAATTATTTCTCGTTGGGTTGCTCGTGATCCCTCTTCCTTGGTCTGTTGCGTACCTTGTGCTCCGTCGAACAGGCAGGTTGTCCCGTATCTTGTCTCCTTTGTTTCAGACACCCGCCCTAATGGCTGGTCTTTCGCAAAGCACCCTGGTTCAGGTAGTCCAGGGCAATATATCAACCTTTCAGTAGGTCGTTCCGTGTGGCCACAGGAGATAATTGAATGGACTGTGCACGCATGTTTGGAGGCCCACTGGAGGGCTATAACATTGTTGAATAACATTTCTGACAAACGGAACGACCCACTGAAAGGTTTTTTCTATTGTAGGCCCTTCAATGACCAGAGTGCACAGCACCAAGAGGAAGTTACCTGTTAAAATGCCGAAAATGATGATTTCCGTTTTGCCAGCAAAGCCTGTGAACAAAAGCCAGGAGGCTTGAAATGCATCAGGCCACTTGTAATTTCGAATAAGAATGCACAGTCATGCTCCTGCAATCAATAAGGCTGTGTCTTTAATCTTCTGTGGAGTCGCTCTTTCGTCTCCGAACAACATGTGTAAAGAATATATATATATATATATATATATATATATATATATATATATATATATATATATATATATATATATATATATATATATATATATATATATATATATATATATATATATATATATATATATATATATATATATATATATACATATATAGATACATAAATATATATATATACACATATATAGATACATAAATATATATATATTCTTTTTTATTTATTTGTACATTTTATATAATTTTGTAATTATAAATTAAATAAAAATTGATAGCTTATTAATTGGTTTTAAGTAAATACATATATATTAATTATTAACTATGTGTATTTAACTTTTTTATTTGTTAGATTTGTTAAAATATATATTAAATCTAATTTAGTTTTTGTAAAATTATCTTTTTTCTTTACTATGTTAAAAAGCAAATGCTATATTTATAAAACTAGATATTTTTTACAACTATAAATGTTTTTTTTTTTTTTTTTTTTTTGTTTTTTTTAATCCTCATTTGTGTGCATAGCTCCAATCTATCAAAACCAAGAAAAAACCACCACAGAGCAATGAGCCGACTGGTCATGTACTGTGCTAACTCAGCTTATAGCTGGTAGGGGAATTCATACAGCGAGAAGAGAGGCCAGTTCCCATCAGCACCATATACACTGACCAAGCTTAAACCTGCTTTAGGCGGTACCTTAGTTGATAGTGCCCGAATTATCGAGACCCCTTTAGTACCAAGACTGTTAGTCTTGCTAGCTAGGATAGGCAATGCGCACATTAATCATAGGACCTGGGGAAAAAAAAACAAAAAAAAAAAACCCCCAGGCGTAGTCACGGCTATCCAAGCATGGCCCAGAACGCTCTGCTATTCGGATTTCCTACCCTGGCTAGATCTAGTTTGGAAATTTGAAGGAGTGATGTTCGCCATTCATGTACTGTAGGTGGTTGAGCATCTTTCCAATGTCTACATATCTCCCTACGTGCCGCTAGAATGGAATAAAATATCAATTTGGTTGCTGCGTTGCAGGTTTTACTTTTCAGACCAAAGATAACAAGAGCGAGGTCTATAGAGACATGTTCACCCAAAGATTGTGATAGCTTATTCCTAATAGCTTCCCAATAATCCGATAGATTTGGACATTCTAAAAACATATGTATATCCGAGGCTGCAATTAACCCGCATCTAGGACATAGGACTGGACCTGTTAATGAGAACTTAGTTAACCTATGGGGAGAATAGTATGCCCTATGTATGGTAAAAAGGTGGTTCCTACGAAGCCACGAAGGTTTAACTAGGTCCCAAAGCAATGAACAAGAAGCAGTCCAAAGCTCTTCTACATCTAAGCCTGGCATTAGTTCTGCCCACAGTATTGTCGGTAACTGAAAGTTGACATCTATTTCATCTATTATTTTATTGTACCAACGCGATATTTCTTTCTTTGCCACTGGGCTGTCTAATAGGCAAGTTACCAAATCGCTAATACCACCTATAGGCTGCTTGTTACTTCGCATTGGCTGCTCTTTATATGACTGTGCCCAGCTGGAGATCTGGATATATTTAAATCTCGACAGACATGGGCCTACTTTATTAAATAGATAGTCCCATGGAAGTAAAGACCCATCCATAAACAGGGCATCCCAACTATTGATACCGGCTTCTATTAGCGGATTATTAAGGGCATCTATTGTCCATAAGGGAGGAACGGGTAGGTTCCATATCGGAGCCTTCGCTGAATAATAGCCAATTTTTATCGCTTGCCTAACTTTGTACCAAGTAGATACAATCCCTTTTAGAACTTTCAATTTTATCTTCTTAAAGAATTTGGGGTCACCAAACTTAAACAAAAAACCAACTTGATTAACTCCTTCGCATTCCAATAATATGGAAAAAAGAGGACTCATCCCTGTAGATGTAGGGGTTTTAAGCAACATACGCGTGTGCGATAGCTGAAACGCCCATGCGTATATTTGAAGGTCTGGGCCAGCCAGCTCTCCCTTCTCCCTACGACGCCTAATTTTTTTCCACGAAATTCTGGGACTTTTACTATTCCAAATAAAGCTGGTGATGGCGCTCTGTAGTTTTGAGATTAGTTTTGGATCAAAAAAATGTGGAATTGAATTAAACAGAAAAGAAATTTTCGGTAAGATACTCATCTTTACCAAATTCACCTTACCCAAAACAGAGAGCGGAAGATGAGACCAATCTCTCATAAGTTTCCGACACTCTGCGGCTACTTTGTTAAAGTTAAGAGACGCAATCGCGTTAATGTCCTTAACTATGTTCACCCCCAGATAACGAGTTTGGTTTTTGGATCTCCCGTTGTTATCAGTTGTATTACTATTCCAGGACATTGACTCTGTCTTTAGGGCATTAATTTCATATCCTGACACTTTGCCAAATATAAGGGCCTGTTCGATTATCTCTGGGTAAGCTTCGTCATAACTCGTAGAAAAAATCATAATATCATCTGCATAAAGTGCCACCTTCTTATCCCAGCCACCGTAAACAAAAGGTTCAATGAGTATACTGTCTCTGAGGGTTTGAGCGAAGGGTTCTATATATACATCAAAAAGAAGGGGAGACAGGGGACAACCCTGTCTGGTTCCTCTCATGACCTTGAAGGGTTCTGTCACGCCTCCATTAATCAACAGTGAAGCAGATGGGCTACGATATAGAAGATTTATCGTCCTCCGAAATCTGTCCCCCACGTTGAACCTCCTCAAGGCCTCCGACAGGTACAACCAATTCACCCTGTCGAAGGCCTTGGTGGCATCCAAAGTGAGGACAACCAAAGGGATTGCCTCCTTTATAGCAATATCCATTGAACCAATCAATTCATACGTAAGCTCACAAAGCTGTCTCCCTTTTATAAACCCCTTTTGGTTCGGAGCTATGATATCAGGAGCTACCCGGCCCAACCGATTAGCTAATATAGATGTAAAGATTTTATAATCGCGTTTAGTATAGAGATAGGCCTATATGAACCGCAATCTAAGGCGGGTTTACCAGGCTTCAGGATGAGGGTTATAGAGGCATTATTCCATGACTCCGGTGGTAACTCGCCATCTCTAAGAATTTGGTTAAACAGAGTAACCAGGACTGGTGGAACCTCTGAAATAAGTTTTTTGTAAATTTCACAAGGCAAACCATCAGTGCCTACAGCCTTTCCACTCTTTGCTTTCTTTATGGCCTCCTCTACCTCCGTTATGGTTATTTCCCCATCCAAAGAACAAGACTATTCTGTTGTTAAAGACGGAAGAGATATACCCTCGAGCCAATTAATTATATCATTCTGATTAGGCTTAAGGTCGTCCTGATATATGGATTGCAAAAAATTTCTGAAAGCTGCTCTGATTTCCTCGTCCCTGGAAAAGGTGCCCCCCGCTGATGTGACTGAAGATATATTGTTACGGACCCGATCAGATTTTGTTTTCCAGGCAAGTAATTTCCCTGCCCCCTCCCCATATTGGAAATGCGAGAGTTTACTTGCCTCCCATCTCTGTATGACCCGCTTCTCCAGAATTACAGACAATGAAAGCTTCAGCCTATCCAATTCTGCGTGTTTTGCGGCAAGGTTGTGATTATCTGTAGGAGCAGTGTTGTCTATATCGTTCTGTACAGTCACAATGTTACTTTCAATGGAGGTAATTTCGTCTGTATACTGTCTTCTACGATAGGCTACTTTATTTTTAATGAGGCCTCTTAATGTACACTTAAATGCGTCCCAAATTATTCCTATTGAGGCTGTATCTTTATTGGTACTAAAGAAGTATCTTGTTTCTGATCGTAAAAATTCAATATCCTCTATTGAAGAGAGTAGAGTTCTGTCAAAGGACCATATTTTTGTAAGAGGTGTCGTAGCCAGTTTTAGTTCTAACACAACTGTAGAATGGTCAGAGAGATGCATTGAAGTGTATTGTATTGAAGTAATGTCTTCAGCTAGAGCTCTACTAGTAAGAATAAAGTCAATTCTGGATCTATATCTATATTTCCAGTTCCTAAATGAGAAAACATGCCGGCAGTCGGCTGACTGCAGCAGTGCTCCGCTCCATCTCGCTCCTAAATGCCTGGCTGGTAGCAGTGCAGAATTCGACTCGCTTACTACATTAAGGAATATGGGACTATCTTGCTTCTTGAGCACCTTTTGCAGACTTAATTTTTCTATCTCGAAAAAATCTCGCCCCTACCTCGAGATGCCGGGTTCCCAGCGCAAGGCTCAGCGCTCAGGAGGGAGGACGCGGCGGACACGTCGGTTCAATCAGCTGCGGCGGAGGCGAACGAGGTGAACGAGGAGGTGAACGCCCTTCTCGTGCTGAGCTCTCACCTGCGCTGCAACGGTGGAAACACGCCGCCCTGGAGCTCCGCAGAGTGAGACGGATTCAATGTCTTCTCGGGGCTGCCAGCGCTAACGGAGCCTCTCACATAAATAAGCTGACATTTGGAGTTACCGTTTCACCGGGCACTAAATCAGACGGCGGTTTTGTCTTCCCGTGCACAAGTGCTTCACAAAAGGGCGGATCCAGCGAATTTTCCACAATCTCTACAGTAAGTGAAAACAGCGTCAATGTGGTGATAAACAGCAAAAGTAATCGTACGTCCCCAAGATTAACTTTGGCACACATGAGTGCTGCAGAGTCTGCTAGGAAGTTAAGAAGTAAGAGCATACTGAAGGGTTTAGTGGGGACCAGCGTATCCCGTAAAAAGAAAGTAAAAAGCGCGTTGCAAGATATTGAAGAGGCCGATAGGGAGGTTTCTGAGCTAGGAAAAAGCACACAATCCGGCGCAAAATCACATTCAGATCAGGAAACATCCTCTTATCTTTAGACGGAGGTTAAAGCAAAAAGGGGAAGGAAACGTTCCAAAGCGAAACCCCCCACTGCTCCCATTCCCAAAATTACCCCATCTCTGCGCTCATATTTTAAGGTGGTCCCTCAAATCTTGAACCTTGGAAAAGATCAATCCCAATCTAGCAACAATACTTCCAAACCCTGTTCAGAGACCGTGGAAACCAAAGGGCAAGCTTTGTCCCCCGAGACCTTAGCCAACCTAGTAGATAGTCAAAGTGCTACTATCGATTTGTCTCATACATTACAATCAGAGGAGTCTCCACTTAATGAGGTTGAGGTAGAGAGCTTAATGCTTAAAAATACAGCGGACCAAGCTACAATAAACCCTGAAATGTTAAGGGCAGTGGATGAAACATTACTACCCATTCCTCCAGCAGATGGTTGTAATGATCCCATCGAAATCCCTATTATTAACATTGAAGATAACTTTGAGGCTGGGATATTTTCTGAAACTCCTTTGAAAGCGTCTCAAGAATTAAGTGAAGCAGTTGGATCATGTGCAGAAACGATATCCGTAGCCTCAGTTCAAACAATGTTTGCGGCATTATCAGCAGAGATTAAGCAAGGCTTTGCCGAGTCAGCCTCTAATCAGAGAGAGATAAGGAGCTTTTGCGAGTCCCTTGATGAGAGATTAGGCAATCTGACGTTGAAAACTCAAGCTTTGGAGGAAACAGTGGGCCAAATATCGATGAGAGCCGAGGGCACCACGGAAGATATTGCTAAATTAAGGAAAGAAGATCAAGCCCTCTCGGAGAGAATGGAGATCTTAGAAAACAACGCAAGGCGTAGTAACATACGTATCCTGAATGTTCCCGAGGGGTGCGAAGGATCGGATATTAAGAGTTACATAATCACTCTACTAAAAGAAACTTTAAATCTTTCCCAATCTATTGAGGAGTTAGCAGCGGACATTCAACGCATACATCGGGATCCCTTTAGACGTAACCTCCAGCGGACCAAGCCTAGGAAAATCCTCGTAAACTTTCACACCTACTCATTGAAGGAACATATTTTGAACCAGGCACTTAAGCTTAAGTTGCAAACATATAAAGGCTATAACTTTCAGATTCGCTCAGATTTGTCTCGCTTCACGTTGGATAAACAATGGGAGCTGGGCCAAAGGATGGACGATTTTCGTAAACTGGGCGCTACAGTACCGATGGGGTTCCCTGCATCCCTTAAAATTATGCTAGATAACAAAATGTATAACATTAGATCAGTGCAGGCTGCAGATGATCTTTTATTATCCTTTGGCAGCAGGAAACCAAGGGAGTGATACTAAGATGTGTTGAAACAACTAATCGAACTAAAAGAACGTCATTAACTCCTAATCTCTGAACCCTCACATGCTCGAAAGCCCAAATACCTAAAGCCTATAAGGCTAAAATACATTGATCATGATAATGCTGATAAATCATACCTTACCATGAGTAAATGTAGATATGAATCTACCTTGAAATCCTGTGGAAGAGGGAAAGGGTAATAAAAGAAGATTACAAAGAGTTAAGTAAAATAAACAGGGAATAAAAGGGGTAAAGTTAGGGAGAGAAAAAAAAACACAACTATACTCGCATTGAAGATAAACATAAAGTGTAAAGGCGAGTCACACTATAAATATCAAGGGCACGTGGTGGCGAGATGGGGAAGAGCTAGGGGCACTTACTTCCGGAAATTTTCCGGTTGATGAGTACGGGGTTTTCCCAGGGTGGGGAAGGGAGGAGGGGAGGGTATGGGGGGTAGGGGGGCACAACCACACTTCTAAAAATAAGCTCCAATCTTTTTGTGTAAATAAGTTTTTGAAAGCTATGTTTTTCATTCATCTTAAGCCAAATAACAATAATCTGCTTGAATTGTCCAATCTTTTCTTCTTATTGTCAGCTCTAACGAATAACTTAAATTTACAACTTAATGAGTAAACTCAAAATATTATCCTGGAATGTTAATGGTCTCCGCACCAAACCTCGTGCTAATAAAATCATGCAATATCTTCGAGATATCGGTGCGGGAATCATTATCCTCCAGGAGACTCACTTAATTGAAAGCGAGATACTTGAGTTGGTTCGAAGGAATAGATGGATAGAATCATCGATTTCAACAACACAAGGTTCTAATACACGGGGGGTCTCGATTTTTTTCAAAAAGTCCGTTACATTTAAGATAAAACAGCAGAAAGTAGACACTGGAGGGAGATGGGCTATCGTAGCAATAGAACTAGGAGACACCAAGTTAACACTTGTGGGATATTATGGTCCAAATATATATGACCCCTTAGTATTGGAAACCCTTTTTAACCACTTGCTTAGTTTCCCAGACCCGGTGATTATAGCGGGGGATTTCAACATTACTTTGAATCCACTTCTGGATAAATCCCCTAATAGTAGGCAGAAAAACATTTCTAAATCCAGAAATTGTCTGTTAGGTTTAATGAACCAATATGACTATATTGATATCTGGCGGTTCAGAGAGGGTACAACTATATTTTTGTCAACAATATTTATTTTCCAGTATTTTTGTACTTAGCTGTTTAAGTATAGGGAGTCGATATTCAGTGAACTGTTCTGACTGATTACCTGAATACAACCTTGGAGGTATTAATGGAAATATTCCCTCCACTTAATGGAGATCGACCAATACAACGGAAATGCCAGGGCTAAAGCATTTCCTCAAAGGACATATTTGAGAACTCTATGGATCCCGACTATAATCCAGTACAGAGAACACAAACTTTAATGACATAAATCCCACCAGGTGCATATATAGGCTGATTATGAGAAGGTCACTTATGAGGAATTGAGGGCCTTATTTACTATAAAATAACGGAGCGCCACAAGCCATTTTGCTGTGCTCTGCTGCGTCATTTTTTTATGTTCAAATATTTTATTGAATGAATTTTTCATACATATTAAAAACACAATACAAAGAATAATACAGAACAATAAAGTATAGGTACATATTATAACATAATATAGGAAATATAAACAACCAGTATAATGAAATAGAATACCTATACAAGCATTATTAGTTACATAGTAGATAAAAAGATAATACCAACAAAAAAAGGGCTACATTAAACAAAAATTGACTAAAATAAATTCAGATAAGCATTTTAAATTGAAGAGCATGCAATGATATATGAGTCCAAACTGTCCCACATATTAGACCTAGGAGAAGAATCATTAGGAGAGTGTGGATAAGCACATTGTCGACGTCTAAGAAAAAGAATCCATTCCTACCATGCATTAACTGAGAGTAATGTAGCGTTTTCCAGTTACAAGTAATATATTTGATTGCAGTAGAAATAAGGAAATCAAAGAATTTACAATCCATAGGGAATATTGCAGATTTTAAAAGAGAAGATTTGAGGATTATAATATGCAAAGATAGAGTTGTTTGGATCTAAAGGATCCCGGCTATAATAGTTCATATGTCCAATAAAAACTGATGAATAATAGAACAATTGAAAAATAAATGTCTTAGGTCACTAGTTACATTCTTATACTGCCGACAATTTGGAGTATCAAGAAGTTTAGCTTTAAATAATTTATCTGGCGTCCAGACGCATTGGTAAAGTACATAAACATTAGTTTGTATAAGAGTAGCCGGTAGATAGTTCGCTATTGTGGATTTCCAAATATCCTTCCAAGCTATTTTATGGGATTGAAAATGTATGTGTGATGACCATTTTGATTAAAATGTGAGAAGAAGGAGTTAGAGGTGGTAAGTTTTTTATATACTTTAGAGGCTATATGTCCTGAACGGCTGAATACAGAAATACAAAGCTCTTTACCAGAGGACTGAGACATAGAAAGTAGTTGCGGATAGGCATTAAAAAAGTATCACATAGTAATGTATATTTGTGTAATTGAGACAAAGGTAGATTGTATTTAGCTTGAATCATATCAAATATGTAAAACATATCATATTGACAGATGTCAGCAACAAAATAAATACCAGCAGCAATCCATAACTTTCAAAAAGAAATGGGCTTATGATATTGAAGTTTAGGATTGAACCAAAGAGAAACTTTTTTAGTAGAAGACAAAGTAATAGAAAAGCTACTATCAAATGATAAAAGGGCAGTCTTAGAGTTGGCAAAAATGTTTACCAAAAGAACCATTTGCCATGGTAAGAAACACAGATAGAGGATATGGGGCCAAAATATTTTTCTCCAGGATAAGCCATTTAGGTACATTCAAGGGGGGATATTATGGAACCATAAGGAACCTTGTGCCACAAGAAATGTTGTGCTTTGCTGCGTCATTTTGAGGTAATATAAATTTTATGGTCAAGTTGTGTTCCCTAGCGAGTACCCCACCGACTCCATGTACGAGTTAAAGTGCATGTAACTTCCCTCCTGTACCAGCTATGAAGACGCAAATACATTTGCGTCCACCGTCAACTTGTCCTCTTCCAGACCCACCATGAATGGGTTGGATGGTCCGTTCCTAAGTATGCTATGCCAACGTCTTTTTGTAGTGTACTCCTACGTTTTTTTAGCCCTGGCTGAAGTAGGCCCTGAATCTCTGCCACCGAACCTCTTTTCTGGCTTCTGACTCCGAGAAATCTCTGCCCAGGCAGCCCCCGTATCCGTGAACTCTGACTTACTTCTAGCGCGGCCCTCCGTGCTCAGCTCAGCCTGCTGCCTGCCAAGATTGACTATAACCTTCGAGTTATCTGTTTCCCTCCCCGAAAATACATTCCTTCCTGCTAGCTTCAGTAAACATCCTTCCTCAGCTACAGGGCTAAAGGGCCGACCTGTCTCTATGCAAGTAATTCATAGCCTCTGTTGCCATGCTTTCCTGGAAGGCCCCTTGCCCCACGCTTCTCATACAGACACCCAGGCGCTTATACACGCACTCACAGCAAGTATAGACTAGCTTCTGCTCTAGAGACCTTTCTGCCCAGATAGCTTAGTTCCTAAACATCAGATATCAGATATGATAGAAGCACAAGTTGATCTGACATGCCAGACTTCTGTCTCTTTCCGTCAGTGTAAATGTCAAGTCCCCTGCACCCCTCCAGTTACACGTCATGCAGCTGCGCGCGCATCCAAGCTTCCGATTTCTGCTGACATTGCAACATTCTGTTAGCACCACCCCTTGGTGCCACCCACTTGTGTCACCTATCAGTGACGTTTCCAGAACACACCTCTAGTTCACGCCTCTTGATTACGTACATGTGCCACGTGTATATTGTTATCTTGTCTTCTCTCAGCTGTTACGCCTCTTGCACTGTTACTTATGGAATGAAATAAGTATATAAGCTATGTACTGTTAATAAAATGTAGCGCTCTATCCCTTCTGACACCCCGTGTGGTGGTCAGAACATGATATCCTGATTCCTTTATGAGGAATAAAACCCTTAGAAACTCTTACACCACGGACTCTGTTTTCCTTCATTTTGATTGAGTTATTATTGATTAAGTACTTACCTGCATAGAAATTAAGAGAGTAAATTAATTATTTACGTCATTTTGGCGCCCGAATAGGGACCCCTCCCCCACCTCACGCGCCGGTTGGCGCGTTGCATACTGTGTCCCCTGCCATCAGTTAGATGGAACACACGTGTACTGGCAGGATTTCCTGCATCTCCCTCTGACCCACGGAGGTGACGAAGACTGCAATCAGTGCCCAGACGAGGCGGTGAGGAGTGCGGAGGATCCCGACCAGAGCCCAGCCGAAAGAAGAAAGGTCCGAGGTGTGAAGAGGCCCACCAGTTTTCCGAAGTTTTCCGAAGTTTTTCCGAAGTTTTTCCGAAGTTTTCCGAAGTTCCGAGTCGAGTCCAGTCGAGTTTTCCGAGGCCTTCTGTTTTCCGTGCTTCCCGGTGAGTACCATTGCTGGGTCGTATCTAGACGGGTTTGGGTACGCAAGTCCGGTCTGCACTGTTTTTAGGCAGTGTATCTGTACTGTTTAGCAGTATATCTAGTATTCCGAATTTCTGAAATTCTGCACTGTTACAACAGTGTATCTGTACTGTTGAGCAGTACATCTAGTATAGAGGGGTAGTCATCTATGTTTTAAATGTTTTTGTAATTAATATCGTGGTATGAATGTGATTGTTTTGTGCATTATTGTGTTTTCTTGTATAAATAGTTACAGTCGAAATTAAGTATCAAGGATCAAGCATTTCAGTATCAAGTAGGCACAATGCCGTTTTTCAACAAGTTAAAGCAGATAGGAACTAGGAAAGGGATGTTAGAGGAAGAGATTCCAATCCCCCCTAGGGACACTCCAGGTAATTTCATGTATAATAAGCATGGCATAGACGCCATCCTGTATCTAGAATTATGGTCCGATTATACCAAGCACTTAGAGGAAAGATACCGATGGCCAGTTAACGGAACATGGGATGCCGAGTGCATCATAAAGGTAGAAGAAGTATTACGGAAAAAGAAAGCCAGACAATCTCAGAAAGACGCCATAGAATTTTGGCGTAAGGAATCACGTAAACGTGCTGAAAGAGCACTCCGTAGAGAAGACAGACTTAAAGAATCAGAAAAGGCCCAAGAAAACGAATTAGTTATTGAGGGAATTCGAGTAAAATCAGAACAAATAGATCGTATCCAAAATAGCCAAGTGAACAACATGTATCTTTTGGCCGAAGGTACCCCTGACGCCATTTCAGAAATGCCGAAAAATTTGCCGTCACCATTGGTTCCAACTAAAGTAATGCACAAGACTACTAAAGACATATTCCTAAATTCCTATCTAGACGATGTAGCACCAGCTTACACCAATCTGCCTGTTCGTGCCCTGCCTACAGACAGGGACGGGGGTGGTATTCCGCCCCCAGGTCACGTTCCGCCGGTACCACAACAGACTTCTCCTGTTCCGCCAGCCCCGCCACTTCCCGTACTCAAAACTGGCCTACCGAAACCACGTTTACCTGATCCACCCAAACGACAAATTCCAGTCCAGATACAGACCCCACAGGGAGGTAATGTACAAGCGTCCGCTTCAGGAGGTGCGACCGCGGGTCCTCAGACCCCGCCACCAACTCACAGATTCAATCTCAAAGATATGCAGAGTCCTCTCACGTACAGGTCTCCCCACTCCTCTAATTCATCCCGCCTTGACGCATTAAAAGAAAACATGTCAGTCTGCAGATATGATCCAGTACCCGGAAAGGACGATTTAATGATATTGGCATCATTACGGTTAAGATCCGCTACTGATAGCTTGTTATGCTATGCAGGAATGAAGGATCGTCTAGACAGAATATATGAGTTTGTTCAAACAGGAAAGGACTCTGACAGTATTAAGGATGCCATGGAGAAACAGAAAGTTGGCATGCAAGCACTGATACTACGATTTTTCATAAATTGTCTAATAAGAGAACGAGACAGGCCCGGAACAGATCAGAGTGAATTAGACGCATTGAACAAGTGGGGTCAAAATATAGCTGATGGAAAACATGACAGACAAAATTGCATAGAGTCTATGTATAAGAAGATTAAGAAAGCAGTGATAGCAGTACACCAGAAAGAGAAAGAAAAGGCTTCCTCCGAGGAGGAAGAAGTACAGGAAGAATCCGAAAGAGATATAGGAACAATAGCATATGTAGGTAAGGGAACTTACCTTAGGAAGAGTATCCGTCCGGAGAGCAAGAGAGTTTTCTTCTCTGCCTTAACAAATCCGAATTCTGCTGAGCATCAGTTCCAGGAAACTGATAAACGGCTTCGAGATCGAGTTGGGTACCATGTACTCAATTCTATGGATGAACAAGAACTAGCCCGATCAGCTGTATCATGGGCCGAAAATGCAGACATATATAATGATGACACAGTGGCGCAGACATTTCTGAACCTCTCCCCCGACGAACAGAAATTAGCAGGTGTATACATGATTCAGCACCTTCTTATCAAATACAGGAAACACTATTCTGATCCAGGTCCTTTACACGAAACACTAGAAGCACTACTGATGGATAGATGGAGAGGCTTAAGCACTAAATTAATTCAAATAATTCTAGAACAACGACACAGATATGATACCTTTGTAAACTCTGAATACATTCCCGCCCCACCTCCAGAAAGGAAAATGTACCATATGCAATGCGGGGGTGGCATTGAAAGTCAGAACCCCTTACGAGAAGTGCACCCTGTTATGGGTGAGGATAAAACTTTGAAACGCGTGTATGTACACACGCCTCTGACTGAATTAGAACTGTTAGAAATGAAGAAACTAGTACCATGCCATGATAAAGACCCTGCAGGTTTTCACAGAGAGCTTAAAGACATGTTACTGATGGGAGATTACACGTATGATGACATCATGAAAATGTTGAAAGTATTATTGCCTACGGGAATATTCGAGAAATTAAAGGAAAAGGAATGGGAGGTGGGAGACACAAAGATAGCATGGGCAGAAATAGAGGACGAAGAAAGAAAACGGGTTCCAGGGTTAGGCCTTGGGGACAAAACTAAAGCATTACCAGGTTTGATAGTACAGGTCCTGCCCAGATTGTTGACAACCAGAAAAGAAGATTGGGACGCAATTTCGTCCTGTAAACAGAAACAAGATGAAGATACTAGTGACTTTTATTCAAGATTCGAGAAATGTTTTATTATAAATAGTGGTCTAAAAACTAGTAGCGAGTCATATCCACACCTTTTTGTAACCAAATTAGTCGAGAACGCCCTACCATTAGTTAAAAATAGAGTATATAAAGTCGAGAGTACATGGCAAGCAAATACGCCATCCCAGATGTTACAAATGTTACAATATCACCAGAATAGAATTAGGGAAGAACAAGATCAGGAACAGAAACGTATGAAAGACACGAAAATGAAAATGTTAGTAGCTCAGACGGTCCCATCCGACAGTCACAGAAAAGGTACGACCCAGACAAGTCACACTACGGCTCCCGTTAAAGGGACATGTAACTACTGCAAGCAGCCAGGTCACTACGTACACGAATGCCCAGTTCTGAAACATAACATAGCGACAGGTAAAACTAAAGAAAGACCGCATCCGCCTAGACAAGACCATAACCAGCATCAGTCTACACAGAATACACAGCCTATGCATGCATCCGCACAGACAGCACAGACCGTAGCAGTACCACAGCCACAGCCCATTGCTGCAACTCAGCAAGTTTCACAACAGATGTACCAGTATGCCCAGTCTGCTTACCCCGAATATTCCCGATATACATGAAACAGCCTAGAGAGGGAAGGTGGCTTGCCTCTTATTGAGATTCCTGTAGATCAAGAAGGTCCTTATGTACACAGTCAAGTATTGGGAAAAGACAGAAAGTTTTTAATTGACACAGGGGCAAGTCGCACTACAATAAGTCATGACGAAGTTCCAGGGGCACCCCTCTCAGGCTCACAAAATGTTTCCCTTGGTTTTTCGGGACAGCCTATTGTAAATGAAGTCTCCGAACCAGTCCCCCTGGCTGTGGGTCCATTATCACGTGTTACAGACTTATTACTCACGAAATCATGTCCAGAAAATCTATTAGGAATTAAAACATTGAAGGCTCTAGGAGCTATAATCTGCTGTTCCCCGGAGGGAGTTAGACTCTTTCTGCGGGATTTCAAGGGTCACTATGTTCTGCGTGAGTTTGACGTCAGATTAAAAAATGTACCTGATTACTTGTGGGCAAAAGGCCCAACTGATGTAGGATGTATGCACATTACACCATACCGCGTTACACTCAAGGCAGGTGTTGTATTACCCAGAATCAGACAATACAAGTTACCACCCGATGCTGTAGTGGCTTTACTGAAAATCATTGAAGAGCTCATTGCCCAAGGAGTGGTCGTCGAGACCGACTCCAATATCTGTAACTCGCCCATCATTCCGATTCTTAAACGTACAGATCCCAATGCACCGCCAGTATATCGGCTGGTGATTGATCTTCGAGAATTGAATAAATGCATTATCCCACAGTATCCTGTGGTCCCCGATATCTCATCCTTATTGACTGCTATTGATTCAGAAGCAACGTTCTTCACTGTAATTGATCTCAAGAACGCCTTCTTCAGCGTGCCTATTGATCCAGAGAGCCAATATCTCTTCGGATTCTGTTTAAATGGACGCAGTTTCAAATTTTCGCGCGCACCTCAAGGATTCACAGAAAGCCCCAGCATCTATAGTCAAGCACTGAAGAGACAACTAGATTGTATTCAAATGCCAGTTAACACCGCTTTACTGCAATACGTCGATGATCTGCTGATCACCGCACGAAGTGAGCCCGAATGTGAAAAAGCATCATTAACAGTTCTACACTTTCTGGCCGACAAGGGACACAAGGTGTCTCCTTCGAAGCTACAATTCTGTGTTCAGCAAGTTGTGTACTTGGGTCACTTGCTGTCCAAAGTGGGGAGACAGCTCACTCCCGATCGCATTCAGTTAATTGCAAATATGCCACAACCGCAGACACAAAAGGAAGTGCGGGCCTTCATAGGCCTCACCTCGTACTGCAGACAATGGATTCCCCAGTATGCATTTCTAGCCAAGCCACTCATCCAGTTAACAACACAGGAGGCAGCGATTTCGACTGCCCTCCCTTGGACTCAGGAACACACACAAGCTTTTGAAGACTTAAAGAAAGCCTTATGTCAAGCACCAGTTTTAGCGACACCATGTTACAACAAACCGTTTACACTTTTTGTTACAGAACGTGATGGTACAGCGTTGTCTGTCCTCACCCAAGACCAAGCAGGTTCACATAAGCCTTGTGCTTATTTTTCTAGTACATTGGATTCAGTAGCCCAAGCACTCCCTGCGTGCTTAAAGTCAGTAGCAGCAACAGCGTTAGCAATCAGACAGAGCGATTCAATTGTTCTAGGTCATCAGTTAACAGTACAAGTTCCACATTCTGTAGAGGTTTTGTTAAACAGAACCCAGACTCAACACTTGACTATAGCACGATTGACAGGTTATGAATTAACACTATTCCAGCCACACATAGAAATCAGACGCTGCAGTATCTTGAACCCAGCAACACTGTTACCTACAGTTATGACAGATCCAGCTCCACATGATTGTATAGAAATAATTAATGCAGTAACTAAGCCTAGACGAGACTTAACAGATGTCCCATTGACAAATCCAGACCTGACACTTTATGTGGACGGTTCATGCATGAGAACAAGTACAGGAGAATTAGTGGCCGCGTATGCCGTGACCACTGAAACTGAAGTTAAAGAAACACATCGTATTGATACACTGTCTGCTCAAGCAGCCGAGCTCATCGCTCTGACCCGAGCTTGTATTCTAGCCAAGAACAGAAATGTTAACATATATACTGATTCCCGTTATGCCTTCGGAGTTGTACACGATTTCGGAGTCCTCTGGCAAGAACGAGGTTTTCTGACTTCCCATGGGGCCAAGATACAACATGGCCCCCTCATTCAAGCACTGTTAGAAGCAATACATTTGCCCTCGGGCATATCAGTCATGAAGTGTAAGGCACATACTAAAGTCACAGATTCTGTTTCCCAGGGTAACGACCTGGCAGACCAGACAGCAAAACATACAGCACTAACTCACACCCAGATTACTGACATAACAAAAACAATAGTACCAACAAAGTGTATGGCAGTTAGAGATCCCGCCCTAGACGTAATTGATATCCAGACACATGCTACTCCAGAGGAGATAAAGAAATGGACTGAACTAGGAGGGATTCAGACAGATCAAGGTTGGGTGACGAAGGGAAAATCTATATGGTTTCTCCCCGACTCAATGGTTCAGGTCATGATAAATACAGCACATAGCCCGGCACATCTAGGAGAGAAGGCGATGTTAGACAGTTTACAGAATCTCTGGTACAACAAACACTTACGAGCAGCAGCAAAACAGAAAGTGCGTACTTGCATGATCTGTTGTCAGTTCAATCCAGGTAAAAGCGTCCCTGTTGAGCAAGGAGGATTTCATCCTCCCGATCACCCTTTTGAAGTCCTCCAGATGGATTATATCCAGATGAATAGCTGTCGAGGTTTTAAATATGTCCTTGTAATTGTTTGTGCTCTGTCCCGCTGGACCGAAGCATACCCAGTCCCAGACTACACTGCTCCGACCACTGCCAGACAGTTGGTTCGTGAATTCTTCCCACGGTACGGTTTGCCCCGTGTCGTGTATTCAGATAACGGACAGCCGTTCTCGTCCGAGTTGATGAAACAGGTTTCCCTTTTGCTAGGATATCAGTGGAGGTTCCACTGTGTCCGACATCCCGAAGCAGCCGGCCTTGTAGAAAGGCATAATCAGACACTAAAAATCCGCCTTGCCAAGATCTGTCAGGAAAAAGGGGTCGACTGGATAGTCGCCCTGCCCGTGGCACTATTCTACATGAGAATGGTCGCCCACTCAAGATCAGGGCTATCCCCGTACGAAGTGGTCTTTGGCAGACCACCGAATATGTGGGGGACGCCCATTCCGAAGAAAATCACTGATGTTGATTGTAATATGTTGACAGATTACCTTGCCTCCTTGATGTCTGCACTCCAATCATGTCGTTCACAGGTTGCCGCAGCCTTCCCTGACAATACCGATGTGAAGGCGCATGAGGTCCGTCCTGGGGACCTGGTACTCGTCCGGAATTTCGACCGGAAAAGTCCGCTGGAGCCCCGCTGGAAATCCCCGAAGACCGTTCTGCTCACCACCAGAACCGCTGTGAAAATCGAGGGGAGAAAGGGGTGGGTCCATACGAGTCACATCAAACTTTGCAATGAACTAAAAAACGGACTGAAACAGGACTCTGACTCGTCCACCCCCACCAAAGACTGTGCTGAAACGAAAGACTTTACCGTTACCGAACGAGAAAAGACTCCCCAAGAACTATATCGAATGAAACTCAGATCTAGCAAGTCAGACAGTTTAATTGTTTAAGTCCTCCCCTAGGTGAATCGGTTAAATAGTTTCTGACATGTATCCCCTAGATCGAGATAGAGAGAGAGAGAGAGAAGCAAAGAAACGTACATACTGCAAATCACTGCGTAGTCACTGCATAGTGACGTTGTTAATAATGTTTTTTCTAAGTATTCTAATTATTATTGCCAGCATTCTGCTACCTATATATTGGCCTATTTTCAGGCATGAACAATCTGCTTACAATGTCTCTGCTGAACACACTTTTAGTGAACTTCCTGCACATGAACTCTCTTACAGACTTGCGCTGCGCAACAATACATTCATTAGTATGTTACATCACTCCCATCAGACGAATAATGCTACAGACTGCTGGATATGTGGCCGACTCCCTCCCTACCAGAATTACAAGGGAGCTCTGCCCCTCTTTCCGTACCCGTTCACTCACAATGGCTCCTGTGGGGCATGGTTTAAAATAATTAATTCCTTAGATCCTGATACTGCTGTTTTCGATGGGGGCTGGGTTTGGGGAAACTTGAACTTAGTCCTGCTCAACGTCTGTTACCCTGATAAAGAGGGACTTCCCACTCGAATAGGAACTGATCTAGAAAATGAAGTATATGGATTAGGTAATTACACAATTAGCCTTATGATCCTTACTGTTGAATCCGAAGCTGCTCCAGTTTTGCCCCATATGTTAGTATTACCAGTCACAGGTGAATTATGTGTTAGCAAGAAAGGTTCAGTGCACGTAGGTCATAGTAAATGCACTACTGTGGTCGAATTCAGTGACCATGGTAAATCGTCCTTTAAAGCTACCAGTCATTCCTACTTTGTTTGTGGTCATACCGCATACCTTCGTCTACCTCCAGATTGGGATGGTACCTGTTACATTGCATTCCTTCTGCCACCTGTTTTTCTAGCTCCCCCTGATTACCATAGAAATACGAATCTAGCACCGAATAGACCCAAAAGAGATATTCCCCTTGTCGACTACACAGAAACGGCATGGGAACAGTACACTGATTTCAATAAAGGATTCTTTTTCTTCCTAGGACCTGTCCAAAACAGTAAATTGATACGCAGATTAACTAGAACACTTGAAGCAGTAGTACATGAAACTGCCTCCGCCTTAGGTAACATAACAGAGGAGCAATCTGCTATGCGGGTTGTTGTCCTTCAAAATCGTCTTGTAATTGACGTCATCTTGGCAGATAGAGGTGGAGCCTGTAAGGTCATCGGGTCAAGTTGCTGTGTTTTCATTCCACAAAATGCACCATCTGTCTATCAAGCTATTACCCGTCTGCATAAAATTGCAAATCAGATACATCAGAATCCAGGCACCTGGACTTGGTCCGGTTGGTTCTGGACTACGTTAACAGCTTGGGGATGGAAGATCTTATCCTTCCTAGGCATTGGCCTTGTTATAGTATTCAGCTGCTGCCTGTGCCTGCAGTGTGGGCCAGCGATTTGTGGACTGTGTGCCACATCGTGCATTGAACATTCCAGTTGTCTCTCAAACAGTCAAAGAAAGAAAGATGAACATATAATGTTACAAGAACAGACTGATCGATTTATGAGGATCGATATATCATGAAGGGTCCGTAGGGAACAAGGAGGGAATGAGGTAATATAAATTTTATGGTCAAGTTGTGTTCCCTAGCGAGTACCCCACCGACTCCATGTACGAGTTAAAGTGCATGTAACTTCCCTCCTGTACCAGCTATGAAGACGCAAATACATTTGCGTCCACCGTCAACTTGTCCTCTTCCAGACCCACCATGAATGGGTTGGATGGTCCGTTCCTAAGTATGCTATGCCAACGTCTTTTTGTAGTGTACTCCTACGTTTTTTTAGCCCTGGCTGAAGTAGGCCCTGAATCTCTGCCACCGAACCTCTTTTCTGGCTTCTGACTCCGAGAAATCTCTGCCCAGGCAGCCCCCGTATCCGTGAACTCTGACTTACTTCTAGCGCGGCCCTCCGTGCTCAGCTCAGCCTGCTGCCTGCCAAGATTGACTATAACCTTCGAGTTATCTGTTTCCCTCCCCGAAAATACATTCCTTCCTGCTAGCTTCAGTAAACATCCTTCCTCAGCTACAGGGCTAAAGGGCCGACCTGTCTCTATGCAAGTAATTCATAGCCTCTGTTGCCATGCTTTCCTGGAAGGCCCCTTGCCCCACGCTTCTCATACAGACACCCAGGCGCTTATACACGCACTCACAGCAAGTATAGACTAGCTTCTGCTCTAGAGACCTTTCTGCCCAGATAGCTTAGTTCCTAAACATCAGATATCAGATATGATAGAAGCACAAGTTGATCTGACATGCCAGACTTCTGTCTCTTTCCGTCAGTGTAAATGTCAAGTCCCCTGCACCCCTCCAGTTACACGTCATGCAGCTGCGCGCGCATCCAAGCTTCCGATTTCTGCTGACATTGCAACATTCTGTTAGCACCACCCCTTGGTGCCACCCACTTGTGTCACCTATCAGTGACGTTTCCAGAACACACCTCTAGTTCACGCCTCTTGATTACGTACATGTGCCACGTGTATATTGTTATCTTGTCTTCTCTCAGCTGTTACGCCTCTTGCACTGTTACTTATGGAATGAAATAAGTATATAAGCTATGTACTGTTAATAAAATGTAGCGCTCTATCCCTTCTGACACCCCGTGTGGTGGTCAGAACATGATATCCTGATTCCTTTATGAGGAATAAAACCCTTAGAAACTCTTACACCACGGACTCTGTTTTCCTTCATTTTGATTGAGTTATTATTGATTAAGTACTTACCTGCATAGAAATTAAGAGAGTAAATTAATTATTTACGTCAATTTCAAAAGCACAGGGGTACGTATTAACAACAATACAACGCATCTGGGTGCTTTTCCTGCGTTGGCACAAAATTTTCTAGCATGCCCAAGTGCAGGTACCCTTGCGGCAAGTTTCAAGGGTGTCTTAATTGCAGGGATGATTGCTTCCAGCACAAAAATAATAATTGATGGCATTTTCCTCTTTCTATGTGTGCTGCAGAATGCCTAAACTTCCATAGTGCCGGCCACGGGGGTCCGAGCACAACTTCGATCATCAGCATTTATTTCTTAACAAATTAAGCACTGGCCGTGACTCCCAAGAAAGGTTCCGGCAGCACAGCCCTGTCTGTGGTGAATTTTCAAGGAAACATCAGCAGTGACATAGTAAAGCACATTGAAATAGTCACTCATTTTCTCTCTTTTTTGCGTTCTCGGTTCAATACACACACTCCCATCAGGATATTCCCTCCACTGGTTCTCTGTCCTTCCAATAATTAATCTTGAAAATGGCTCTCAAGAATTTCAATCATGTAGCTTTAAGGTAACAATATTTATCTATGAATAAACCTAGCCAAGAAGGGTCACATTCCTTATTTAACCTCTTGCATAACTGAAACTCTGTAGTATGGAACCAGGGTTAAAGCTTGCTCCGTGGAACCAAGGCGTCATTGTCCGTCTTAGAACGTCTGCGAGATAATATTCTTTCAAAAGTCTGCATGCCACTGTATAATAATATATAAAGGTAATTGGAATGCTGTCAATGAAAAAAGATGATTTGACCAAGGTTAACAAAGCTGGCTTTCTATGATTAAAGGTTGCTACCTTGAGGTACATGCCATGTTTTGCTTCTGCAGCAACCTTTGACCACCCACAATACAGCTTACCACAATACAGAACTGGGAAAAGGTGACGTATTTACTACACCAAGTAAATACTAGCATGTGGGGTTTGATATTTAATTGGTGAGGTAAATACATCATTTCCACAACAAAAGAAGAAATACATGTTTAATTCTGACATATCTGTGTATACTACATTCTTGTATTCTTGTATATTTTGATAACCTCCCGTGGTGGAAAATTGTAAGGGGGTGTGATAATCTCTTCAGTACAGGAATTGCAATCTGTGCAAAAACAGAAATATGTGCAGAGACTGGAATTCATAGACGAACTATAAGCACAGTCTTAGCTTCACACAAAATTAGCAAAAATTACTCCCAACCCCAAGATGAGGAATAGGTAATTATTTAAGTTATGTTTATATATATTTCTTTGTTGACATTTTCATAATGTTAAATGAAAACAACAGCTATAAGATTTGTCCTCACAAAGTACTTTACTCTAAACAGAGAAACTAGAATACATAAGAACCCAAAAGGGACAGAAAGGCCACATAAAACATAAGGAACAAAAGAGGCATCTTGCCTAACAAGCACAGTTTAAAAAATGCCTAAGGCAACCTCCCCACACATAACATAAACCCCACCAGGACATAGTAGCTTCATTCCTGTCCAACTACCACCTCATTCCACGCCTAACCAATCAAAGCAAAAACATCAGTACTAAAATTGAACATGACAAATGGATCACCCCACATACCCCAATCACTCCATCCAATACCCCAATCACAAAAGCAGGCACTCCCAGCACGTAGGGGCTCATTACTATGGCGGACGGACTGCAGTCTATCTGCCATCGTCCCAGGGATTGGGACTGACTGCCTATATGGTGGTGGTCCCGCACATGACATTACAATGTGACCGCCACCGTGGTGGTGCATTGTGCATGTTTACCATTTCGGCGGGTGCTGCTGGCTGCAGCACCTGCACAATGGTAAAAGTGCATTTTGTGCATTTCCCTGCACTACATGGCAGGGACCGTGCAGTGCCTTCCCCCTGGTGCGGGGAACTGTAGGGGGGGAACCTAGTGCAAAATTCACATACCCCTGCACAAGGGGGCCCACAACAGGCCCCAAAAGTACATCCGCCAGCATTTCAATGGCGGTTGAACCACCATAGACAGGCTGGCAGGGATGCAGCACCCAAATCCGGCAGCCGGTGCCTGCTAGGCACCACTACCATTTTGTGGATGCGGGGTGGGTCCGACAGGCAATCGTAACAATTGCCTCTGTCGGGCCCGTGGCGGACGGGCTTTCCGCCTGCCACGCACACTGCCCGATATCCTGATCTGGCAGGCGGTAAATGGCCGCATGATGGCGGTAAATCACCACTATCATAATCACCCCCTTAGTCCGTGTCTACTTTCCATCTTCTTAACCCTTTTATTAGTCTCTCCTTGACCAATGTTAATTCATTTTCCTGTTTTTAAATAGGATACACAAGGGTTTGGTTCCCTCGTTCTGGAAGCTGCCTGTTTTCTAATTGATTGTGTGAGTGACACTCCTTGGGGCACCCCTGGTTGGTTGACCGGTATCTGTCTTGAAGCTTAATTGTTTTGAAGTAGGGTCTATTTAATTAAATAATTACGTCTTTAAAGTAAGGTTTATTTAATTAAATACGCTTAGAGCATGACCTTTGCCCTTTAATTTAAATGAATGCTGTATATTTGTAATTGTTTAGGTGACCATTGTGTAAGAATTAATCCTCCAGTACATCCTCAAGCTACACTCTTTCCCTGGTTGACCGGACGACATTTATTTAGGTGCGTTCAAGGGGGGAATATTATGGAACCATAAGGAACATTGTGCCACAAGAAATGCTGTGCTTTGCTGCGTCATTTTAAAAGCACAGAGGTGCGTGTTAACAAAAATACAACACATCTGGGTGCTTCTCCTGCGTTGGTGCAAAATTGGCTGCCATGCGCCAACGCAGGTACCCTTGCGTCAAGTTTCAAGGGTGTCTTCATTGCGGGGATGATTGCTTCCAGCACAAAAATAATAATTGATGGCATTTTCCTCTTTCTATGTGTGCTGCAGGAATAGAAATAGAATAATGAGTGAAAGGGGCCCACATTTACAAGGGCATGAAAAGTCACGCAGGGTGACTTTACGTGGCCTTGTAAATATGGGCCAGCCCATTGCGCCGCATGTGCGTTAAAAAAATGTATGCACGGTTGTACCACTGTTTTCTGTTTGAATTGTACACTGTTGTAAATTGTTATTTTGTCCCCCCTATTGCCTGTTTGCCTGCTTTTTTCTTGGCTGCCCCCGTCTCATCCCTCCCCGCTCCCCGCTTCCCGCCACCGCTGCTAACCCCGCCCCTTTCTTCATTCTGTACCCTCCCCGCTCCCGCCTCCCAGCTGCTCCGCCCCCCCTCGCACTTGGCCATATTTGGCGACCGTGCGACGCAGGTGAGTGTGACCTTGTTTAGGACACCCCCCGCACCGCACGGCCACCAGCTGCTGCGTGTGCCTCCCCGCCCGCCTGCCTCTCTGCTCCGGCTGCCGCCGCATGACCACGCCCCCTGCCATCGAGCGGCGTCATCTGTGCTCGCTATCCTGCCTTGTACCACTGTTTTCTGTTTGAATTGTACACTGTTGTAAATTGTTATTTTGTCCCCCCTATTGCCTGTTTGCCTGCTTTTTTCTTGGCTGCCCCCGTCTCATCCCTCCCCGCTCCCCGCTTCCCGCCACCGCCGCTAACCCCGCCCCTTTCTTCATTCTGTACCCTCCCCGCTCCCGCCTCCCAGCTGCTCCGCCCCCCTCGCACTTCGCCATATATGGCGACCGTGCGAACGCGTAGCAGTCACGCGCAGCGGGCGCGCTGATTGTGCGCCGAAGGCACGCCAAAGGTAAGCCCGTCTGCGCCCGTCCGTGACTGGACCGCGCCCAGCGCCAGGACCCCTGGCCCTCGAGGACCCCTGCCCACCCGCCTGACGTACACCGCCGCCACCCTCAACGCACTCAACACCGGCCGAATCCCAGGATGATACCGAGCCACCCCATGACGCACCCACGGACCCTTCAGCTGCCACGCCTGCAAGTTCACCTGCATCCGGACCTGCCCTGCACCAGCACCCGCCAAGCCAAACACCAGCAGCAACCACCTCAAGTGCCTCCTGCTCAACACCCGCTCCGTCCACAGACACGCCATCGAACTCTGGAACCTCCTCGACACCACAGCCCCTGACGTTGCCTTCCTCACGGAGACCTGGATGAATGCCTCTTCAGCGCACGACATCGCCATCGCCATCCCAGAGGGATACAAGATCACCCGGAGGGACCGCTCCGTCAACCAGATGGGAGGAGGCATCGCCGTCATCCACAGGGACACCATCCGCATCACGACCAACACCGACGACACCCTGACAACCGCCGAACACCTGCACTTCCAGATCCACACCGACCCGAAGACTACCCTCAGAGGCACCCTGATCTACTGACCCCCGGGACCACGCACGCAATTCAGCGAGGACATCGCCGACTTCCTCAGCCCGCATGCCCTCCCCTCCGCTGACTACATCCTCCTGGGGGACCTCAACTTCCATCTGGAGAACAACAGCGACCGCAACACCATCACCCTGCTCGCCAACCTCACCAACCTCGGACTCAAGCAGCTGGTGTCCACCCCCACCCACCTCGCCGGACACACACTCGACGCCGTCTTCTCATCCAGCAAAGACATCGCCTTCAGCCACGCCACAGGACTCCACTGGACGGACCACAGCTGCGTCCACTTCACCTTCAAAAGAACGACGATCACCACCACCA
Organism: Lissotriton vulgaris; assembly: GCF_964263255.1. Taxonomy (NCBI): domain Eukaryota; kingdom Metazoa; phylum Chordata; class Amphibia; order Caudata; family Salamandridae; genus Lissotriton; species Lissotriton vulgaris. The sequence goes on along the minus strand of NC_141689.1, from coordinate 884,735,683 downwards.
GCAACAGGTTGCCCGAAGAAGCTGGAACAAGATCATAGCCGACCAGCTCGCTGCTTCCCTGAGCCAGCACCCTCCTGCCAGCTCAGCGAACCCCAGCCAGGCCGCCGACAACCTCATGAAGTGGATCAGCAACTGCGCGGACGAACTCGCCCCTCTGAGGACCCCGCCCAGCAGACCCGCCAGCAAGAAAGCCCCATGGTTCACCGACGAACTCAAGAGCTCCATGAAGAACTGCCGAGCCCTCGAGAAAGTCTGGAGAAGGGAACCAACACCGGACAACATGACCACCCTCAAGCTTGCCACCCGGAAGCATCACCAACTGATCCGCGCCGCCAAGAAAACTGCATTCAAAGACCGGCTGGACAACAATGCACACAACTGCAAGGAGCTCTCCAGCCCCAACGCCAGAAACAACTACATCACCCCATCGCAAGACCTCTGCAACTCCCTCACCTCCTACTTCCACCACAAGATCGCGGACATACACAACAGCTTCAGCATTCAACCGACGCACGCCACAACCACAGCAACGCCGCCCACCACCATCCTCCGCGCCTGGACTCCGATCAGCACCGAAGACACCGTCCGCATGATGAACTCCGTCCACTCCGGCTCTCCGACCGACCCCTGCCCTCACCACGTCTTCAACAAGGCCGACGCTGTCATTGCACCCCACCTGCGGGACATTATCAACACCTCCTTCGACACCGCCACCTTCCCTGAGAGCTGGAAGCACGCCGAACTCAGCGCTCTACTCAAGAAACCTACAGCGGACCCCACCGAACTCAAGAATTACCGCCCCATCTCGCTCCTCCCGTTTCCAGCCAAAGTCATCGAGAAGACCGTCAACAAACAGCTGGCCGCCTTCCTCAAGACGAATGGATCCCTCGACCCCTCACAGTCTGGCTTCCGAGCCAACCACAGCACCGAGACCGCCCTCATCTCCGCCACCGACGACATCCGGGCCCTGATGGACAATGGAGAAACAGCGGCCCTCATCCTCCTAGACCTCTCCGCTGCATTCGACACTGTCTGCCACCGCACCCTAGTGCAGCGCCTCAGCAACGTCGGAATCCAGGAGAAGGCACTGGAATGGATCGTCTCCTTCCTCGACGGAAGAACACAGAGAGTCCGCCTACCACCGTACAAGTCAGAGGCCACCGAAGTCATCTGCGGCGTCCCTCAAGGATCCTCGCTGAGCCCCACCCTCTTCAATGTCTACATGAGCCCCCTCGCGGCTATCGCACGCCAACACAACATCAACATAATCTCCTACGCCGACGACACCCAGCTGATCCTCTCCCTGACCAACGACCCCGCCACCGCCAGAGCCAACCTGCACGAAGGGATGAAAGATGTAGCCGAGTGGATGACGACCAGCCGCCTGAAACTGAACTCAGACAAGACGGAGGTCCTCATCCTGGGCTCCTCGCCCTCTGCCTGGGACGACTCCTGGTGGCCCCCCGCCCTGGGCACCGCACCCAAACCGACGGACCACGCACGCAACCTGGGCTTCATCCTGGACTCCTCCCTCTCCATGACCAGACAAGTCAACGCCGTCTCCTCGGCGTGCTTCAACATCCTGCGCATGCTACGGAAGATCTTCTGGTGGATCCCCACGGAGACCAGGAAGACTGTCACCCAGGCCCTCGTCACCAGCCGACTGGACTACGGCAACGCCCTCTACGCCGGAACCACCGCCAAGCTCCAGAAGAGACTCCAGCGGATCCAGAACGCCTCAGCCAGACTCATCCTCGACATCCCACGAAACAGCCACATCTCCGGACATCTGAGAGACCTGCATTGGCTCCCCGTCAACAAAAGAATCACCTTTCGTCTCCTCATCCACGCACACAAAGCCCTACACGATCAAGGCCCGAGCTACCTCAACAACCGGATCAACTTCTATGCTCCCAAACGCCACCTCCGATCAGCCAGCCACGCCCTCCCCGCCGTCCCCCGCATCCGAAGAGCGACATCAGGAGGAAGGTCCTTCTCCTACCTGGCCGCCAAGACCTGGAACTCCCTCCCGACCGACCTGCGCTTGACCCAAGACCACCTCTCCTTCAGGAAGAAGCTCAAGACCTGGCTGTTCGAGCCTTGATTGATTGATTGATTGATTTGCTCAATGGGCTTGTAAATGAGGCCCTGAATGTGTGACATACTAATGGGGACATTTTTAAACCTTTTGCACTGGTTTAGCATCACAAAAGTGATGCTAACTAGAGCATTTTTTGTTGTTGCTATTTTCCTTCCAGTGTAAAGCTTGTTTTGTGCTGAAAGGCAACCTTTAAGTAGAGCAAAGCAGCACAAAGCACTACTTTGCTTTACTTTGCGCCGATAGGGCGTTACATACGTGGTACATGGGCGTTCCCATGCAACCACCCATGCCTTTTGACCAAGAACCGTATTTACAAAGGTTTGTAAGCATGGTTTTGCGGCAAACGTTAACGCCCCTTCAAAAGAGGCACTAACAGGAGAAATTTTTTAATTTCTCCATGCTTTTCCGACTTTCCAAGCGTGCTGCACTGTGCAGCACGTACGCAAATTGGAAAAATTGAACCGTGCCTAGCAATAGTATTTTGTACATGGAGGGTAATCTTCCTGTACAAAGCCTATGCTAGTCTCATGCACACACCCTAGCGGTGCAGCGCTAAGGTATGTGCATGGCGCACGGAATCTGAAATCAGCGCCGGCGCAAGGGAAAGGGAAGATGATAAAGCCATATTCCTGAAGATAAGGCACTCTCCTGCTCCCTCCCTGTTGTGCAACGCACTGCAACCTTGCGGGGGGACTGCGCTGCATTGCGTTACTTTTTTAAAAAATCTCCCCCTTTGAGGACAACACGTTCTAGGTGTGGGGGAAGGATGAGTAGAGCATATACCAGTGCACCTCTTCATTCTCTTCTGTGGTGCAGTTATGTGCCGCAGTGGAGTGACACTAGTGCTTAATATGAGTTGTTGGTTGCAGGTGAGGCGCACCAGCACCCTTTTTCCAGACTAGCACTTACTTTTTCCCAACAGTCTTTGACCCAGTGCAGGAGAGAAAACACAAAAGGAGGAAAGCAGCGGGAAGAGAAAGACGGAAAAACAGGCCCAAAGAGATAAAGCATAGAGGAAACTATCCAGCAAGAGTGAAATAATGGGGCAGGGAGTGTCTGGTGGTGAAGGAAAGAGGCTTGATGTGGAATCCAGACTAAGCACCCTTGGTATTCGACAACCTAAACTTCCATAGCGCCGGCCACGGGCGTCCGAGCACAACTTCAGTCATCAGCATTTATTGCTTTACAAATTAAGCACTGGCGTGACTCCCAAGAAAGGTTCCAGCAGGACAGCCCTGTCTGTGGTGTGTTTTCAAGGAAACATCAGCAGTGAGATAGTAAAGCACAGTGAAATAGTCACTTATTTTCTCCTTTTTTTTGCGTTCTCTGTTCGATACACACAACACACTCCCATCAGGATATTCCCTCCACTGGTTCTCTGGCCTTCCAATAATTAATCTTAAAAATGGCTCTCAACAATTTCAATCATGTAGCTTTAAGGTAACAATATTTATCTATGAATGAACATAGCCAAGAAGGGTCACCTTCCTTATTTACCTTCTTGCATAGCTGAAACTCTGTAGTATGAAACCAGGGTTAAAGTATGCTCCGCGGACCTGAGGCGTCATTGCCGTCTTAGAACGTCTGCGAGATAATATTCTTTCAAAAAGTCTGCATGCCACTGTATAATGACATATAAAGGTAAATGAAAGGCTGTCAATGAAGAAAGATCATTTGACCCAGGTTAGCAAAACTGGCTTTCTATGATTAAAGATTGCTACCTTGAGGGTACACGTGATGTTTTGCTTCTGCTGCAACCTTTGACCTCCCACAATACAGCTTACCACAATACAGAATTGGGAAAAGGTGACGTATTTACTACACCCAGTAAATACTAGCATGTGGGTTGTGATATTTAATTGGTGAAGTAAATTCATAATTTCCACAAAAAATGAGGAATTACATGTTTAATCCTTACGTATCTGTGTATGCTACATATTTTTAATCTTATACATTTTGAAAACCTGAAGTGGTGGAAAATTGTGAGGGGGTGTGGTAATCACTTCAGTGCTGGAGTTGCAATCTGTGCAATAACGGAAATATGTGCAAAGACAGGAATTCATAGACCAACTATAAGCACAGTCTTAGCTTCACACAAAAAAGACAAAAATAACTCCCAACCCCAAGATGGGGAACAGGTCATTATTTAAGTTCTTTATATATATAATTCTTTGTTGACATTTTGATAATGTCAAATAAAATCAACAGCTGTAAGATTTGTCCTCACAAAGTACTCTAAACACAGACACTAGAATACATAAGAACCCAAAAGGGATAAAAAGGCCACTTAAAACATAAGGAACAAAAGAGGCATCCTGCCCAACCAGCACCATTTAAACAATGCCTAAGGCGACCTCTCCACACATAACATAAACCCCATCATGACATAGTAGCTTCATTCCTGTCCATCCGCCACCGTATTCCCCGCCTTACCAATCAAAACAAAAACAATACTAAAATTGAACATGACTAATGGATCACGCCACATACCCCAATCACTTCACCCCATACCTCAATCACGAAAGCAGGCACTCCGAGCACCTAGGGGCTCATTACGATGGTGGATGGACTGCAGTCCGTCCGCCATCGTCCCGGGGATTGGGACTGGCTGCCAATATGGCGGTGGTCCTGCACATGACATTACAATGCGATTGCCACTGTGGTGGTGCATTGTGTATGTTAACCATTTCGGCAGGTGCTGCTGGCTGCAGCACCTGCCGCAATGGTGGAAATTCATGTTGTGCATTTCCCTGCACTACATGGCAGGGACCATGCAGTGCCTGCCACCTGGTGCGGGGAACTGTAGGGGGGCACCCAAAGTGCAACTCGCCAGCCTTTCAATGGTGGTTGAACCACCATAGACAGGCTGGCAGGGATGCAGTATCCAAAATAGGCACAACTACCATTTTGGGGATGCGGGTGGTTCAACGGGCAACTGTAACAATTGCCTCTGTCGGGCCCGTGGCAGATGGGCTCTCCGCCTGCCAGGCACACTGCCCGACATCCTGATCTGGCGGGCAGTAATTGGCCGCACTATGGAGGTAAATCACCACCATCATAATCACCCCCTTAGTCTGTGTCTACTTTACATCTTCTTAACCCTTTTATTACTCTCTCCTTGACCAATGTTAATTCATCTTCTTGTTTTTAAATAGGATACAAAAGGGTTTGGTTCCCTCGTTCTGGAAGCTGCCTGCTTTCTGATTGATTGAGAGTGTGACATTCCTTGGGGCACCCCTGGTTGGTGGACCAGTATCCGTCTTGAAGGTTAATTGAAGTAAGGTCTAAATAAGTACGTTTTTAAAATAAGGTCTATTTAATTAAATACACTTAGAGAATTACCTTTTGCCATTTAATTTAAATGAATGCTGTATATTTGTAATTGTTTAGGTGACCATTGTGCAAGATTTAATCTCCCGGTACATCCTGAAGCTACACTCTCTCCCTGGTTGACCAAACGCACATTTATTTGGTTTACCTCAGCATTGTCCTTCCTAAGTAGGTTTCTGTTATGTAGCTTTACTGTTGACGCCCTTTGACTGGTCTTCAACCTCAAATGATTCAGTGCATGTACTACTAAATTGATTTAGCTGGATGGGTCTTTGGCCACATTCTTTCGACAATATCCTTCGGATTGTCTTTGCAGCTTTGTCCGGGCTCTCAATTCTTTTTAATTAGTGATTTAACATTTATGTTCTTTTTGGAACCGGTAGATACTGGTTGCACTTCTACCTTTGGTAACATAGCTGGATCTTTTAGTACAACTCTATTGGTCAATATTTTTTTTCCTATTTCCCTTTTTTCTGATTGGTTTTTAAACTTTTCTCAGTAAGTCTATATATTTGGTGGTGGTAAAGCTCTCTCTTTGTTTTTTCTGTTCTTTTATGTCACCAATATGAGGGTGTGTGGTTCGTCAACATATTCCCTTTGTCTTTTTTACGTTCAAAATTGTACCTAGTTTGTTTTTGCAACACATTGTCCTGAATGGCCCTGGTGAAGTTTATCTCTGGGCTTAAAGTCGACCTGGATTTATAAAATATGGCTTGCTAATTGATTTGGGAGATTTTTATATTCTAAAGTTCCATTTTGTTGTCTGATTCAATGATTGGTGTTCTTTTGTTGAAATTAATGACAGGCTATTGCTCTGTATAGTTCATATGAGCATTATCTGTGTTGCTTTCAATTTGTTACTTTCATTAAAATTCTCTTGTGACAAATTTTCAATTTTTCAATGGAGAAATTTTAGTAATAATTTCCTAATGGTCATATGTTTTGACTAAGGGAGTAATTGAGTATTCTTTTGACCAATTTTGTTTGGTGTTTACAGATGTATAGTAGTTTGGGTATCCTGTTTCTTAGGATTACATACCTTTTTAAATATGTGTTCTCATTTATGTTTATAGCCTCAGTCCTTGTCGGCTGCGGTTATCCAAAGTGAACCAGTTATGTGTTGATAAAACTTTCTAAAAGTGGCATTTTCAGAGTTGTAATTTAAAAGCTGACTTCATCATCAGTTTGGATTTTACATTTTGATTACATAGACACCAAGCTCAAAAAGTCTATCTTTTATAATTGTGAATTGCACTTATAAATTAATTGTAATAAGGTGATTCCAATGTTGTCCCACGGGAGATATTGGCCTGCCAGTAGTAAAAAACGATGGTGAGAGTTTTTCACTACCAGGACATGTAAAACTTAAAGATACATGTCCTGCCTTTTTAAATACATTGCACCCTGCCCTCTGGGTTATCCATGCCCTACCATAGGGGTGACACATGTATAAAGAGAGAAAGTTTAGACCTGGCAAAATGTTTTTTATTCCAGGTTAACATTGCAGTTTAACCTGCGTACACTGGCTCTGCAATGGCAGGCCTGAGACAGGGTTAGAGGGCTACTGAAGAGGGTGGCACAAACAGTATTGCAGGCCCACGAGTAGCATTTAATTTACAGGCCTTGGACACATTGTAGTGCACTTTAGTAGGGACTTATAAGTAAATTAAATTTGCCAGTTGGGGATGAGCCAATTTTACCATGTTTAGGGGAGAGAGCACAAGCACGTTAGCACTGGATAGCAGCGGTAAGGTTTTCAGAGTCCTAAAGCCAAGAAAAACAAAGTTCAGAAAAGTGGGGGAGGTAGGCAAAAGGTTTGGGGGAAGACCACCCTCAGGCTATATGGTCTAATAATTGATAGAATGATAGATAGATAGATAGATAGATAGATAGATAGATAGATAGATAGATAGATAGATAGATAGATAGATAGATGGATGGATGGATGGATGGATGGATAGATAGATAGATAGATAGATAGATAGATAGATAGATAGATAGATAGATAGATAGATAGATAGATAGATAGATAGATAGATAGATAGATAGATAGATAGATAGATAGATAGATAGATAGATAGATAGATAGATAGATTTCCTCAAAAAATATATGGTTAAAAGTTAGTTACGGTTTTGCAAAGACATCCCCAACGCAAGGCCAGCCCAGCCGTGTAACCAACCCCTGCTGCTATGTGTTGCCTGAGGTCGTTGGGTACAACGCCTTGCCAAATACCATGCACAACACACTTGCAATGCAAAGCAGAATGGGTACATGATGCAGCACATCATAAAAAAAAACACGAAATTCACTGAAAAACGTGCAAATAAAAGTTTGCCATGGTTCAATGACCACAAAACTGACGAAGCCCTGAAATTCACCAATAATGGAGTGCAACGTAGACAGAATTTCATAATGCTCCCCTTATACTGCTAGAACACAGTTTTGTTGTTATACATCCTGCTCTGAACAGCTGCATTCATGCATGAGGTTGGCATTATTAGTCGTGTGGAAAGAATTCCAACATCTTTAATAAGGTGCTCAGAGAAGAGCTACTTGCCATGGTTCACCGCCCTGGCTCTCATCTCTTTCGTGAATCATTAATGGCACACATTGCAGGTACATTTACTTAGGCTGTAAATCTATAAATGGCATGGGAAGATATGGTACACTGATTTTTATTTCGAGGTGTACAGAAATTAATACAAGGGTAAAAGTTAAGAGATAATGTCAGGTTTTGTGAGGACAAAGGTTAGCTGCTTGAAGTACCATAGCAGGCGCTTTTGAATTTCAGTTTTCGTTTGCCTGTTTACAAGGTGGTATATTTCTTAAATTATGCTAATTCTCCTTCCTGTTTTAATCGACAGGCTGTTTTTGAAATCCCCCTGTACACGCTTACTACAAGTGTCATGCCACAGCAGGTTCCATGCTTCCCTTCCACGATCCAATTTTGGTTTATGCCAGAATGGAAGCAGTCACTTCTGTTTCGAGAAAAATGACACAATAAATCAGAAAGCCTGAGAGTAAACCAATGCAGGGTTAGATGGTTTATTAAAAAGCGCGCGTGGAAACGGCAAAAAGGATGCTTACCTGTGCAGTGGTGAAACTTGAAGTGTAGTCTCTTGGAAAAGCAACAAACTTCCACTTGCAGAAGCTACCGAAGATAGGGCCCTTGTATTTACACATCCGGAAACGCATACTTGCCACATTTTCCAATGCGTGCATGTTTATGCCCATGAGTATTACAGGTAAGCTGCCACTGGCTGTATCCTTGAAGCACACTTGGAAATCAGTCTGAAGTCCAAAGAAATCAGATATTTGCTCCAAGTTCAGGAATCAAATAACGTCAAGTACATTCACATCCATTAGATGGATAGAGCGCGCAGGTCACCCGATCCTTATTTACCAAATTATATACGTTACTGGGCCCATCAATAATTTTACCATAAATCAGGTAACCTTCACAGCGCTATCAATAATTCGGGGTTCTTACTTTCTATATATTTCACATGTACCTGACTTACCAATCCTCAAAAAAACAGGTACCTATGACCACAATGGATCAGGAGCTATTTTAAGGTTATCAGGCAGATAATCACCAACACCAAATACATTTATATTTTGTCTATATTTTGTAATAACCACAAACGCAAGAAGTTTAAAAAACCTTTATCTAGTATGCCATGAGAATAAAATTCACACAGATCAAAACATCTATGACCAAGATTAGAAAAATGGTATAACTATGAATCAATGTAAGGATCATCTAACATTAGAAAATATAAAGGGAACACGCTGATTTAATCTAACAGATTTGTATTTGCGTTACTAAAGGATAGGTAAGAACAAGGGAACATACTACTAAATGCTAATTGGAATATACTAAGGCATTTTGGGAAACAAGTGCTTCAGAATAAATGCAATTTCTATAGGAAGGGTAACAGTGGAACATACTAAATATGTAAACAATTCAGCGTTTGAGTAAGGGTACGGCGAAGATAAGGAACATGCTAGTAAAAAATACTTTCATAAGAGTTCAAGTGTCAAAGGTAATTCACAGGCAAGATTTGCTTTATTAGGAAAAATAGGAGAGAAAGATTCAGATGGACGAACACCCACATATATTTTATATTTACCTAGGACAGAATGAGGACTAACCCTGGCCACGGGTCAGTTAGGAAAGGCGGGAAAGGACGCTCAAGGACTTGGAATGCCAGTAGGCGAGTAGGTACAACTCATGGACAGTCAGGACAGGATCACCCCGGGATATGGATCAGGACTGGACTCATTTAAGGGTACGACCAACACCTGCAGCTTCAGATGCAACGCCTGCGCTATGCCCTCTCTGCAAGGAATCCGCCAATAACCCCGATTGGGTTCTTAAATCTCCAGCAAAATGCTTCGCCAGCACTTAAAGGTTTCTCCACCCCAGACTAAGTTTGTGGAAATTACGGACAGAGTGCTCCGCAGCTCTCTGTATCAATTACCTATAGAGTTCGTAGGGTCAGTGACAGGTCAGCTACTCGGACAAGTCGGACAATTTCTCTAGCTAAACCTAAGCCAGTTATACTGTTTTCGGGTCAGTAGACCACCCACAAATGTTGCAAGTGTAGGGATCCCTGATTTCGGATTGGACAAGAGAGGTGGTTAGGTCATTGTCACCACCTAGAATTTGGTGTTCCCACAATTAATATTCAATTACTTGAATCCACCCCTTACATTCCAGTTCCCATGGCATAAACAATAGGGCACACAAACATTATCATAAAATGTAACGTTTTCAGGTACAAGTCGAAGTTTTCTCCTGGAGCAGGGGTCACTTTCCCAAGAGCATCTTAGCTTCGGCAGCCAGCTGGCTGAGTTCCACTGCTGCGAGCCTCGCACGTCCCCTATCACGTGATTGGTGACACATGGGCTTCCAAGATGGAGCAGCACCTCTCCTCCCAGGCCCCCGGAGAATGTTACATGAAAAGTAAGCGAAAACAATTTAGAAACACAGAAAAAATGAATACACTGTATACCATGATTAGCTGCACTACACCCCTTACTTTATAATATCTAAAGCATTAGGAGTTAAGCAGAAATAAACAGCTGAGCCAGAGCTGCGGTGGCAAGCACAGAGCATGTTAGAAACAAAGCGGCCATATTAGCAATACTGCGCATGAGCGACAAGTTCCCTCCAGAACTACGAGTGCGTCACATCACATGGGTATGACCGACGCATGCGCAGACTGGAATCCCGCATAGCAGCGACCATTTTCAGTTGCAAGCGTATTTAGGATTAATAAACACATAAGCAAGCGTCTCTGGGACACCCGCGTGTAGTGTAAAAGTGCAATATTAATACACGAAACAAGTTGATTACTTTATTAAGGTTAGGCGAGGGGTTTGATTTCAAGCAAGTCGCGTAACTTGCGAATCCTTGCTCCAACAAGATCAGCAAGCCAAAACCTGACATAACCATGGATAAAAAGGCCAGTCACATTCTGAAGGTCCACCACTTGACCACGTACATCAGTTTCCCCCGAAGCTGGCTCACTTAATTTTAGGGACCTCCACCTGATCTGAGTTCAAAGATGCCTATAATCTGTTAGCATTTAATCAAATGAATCAAGCCATCTACTTATCGATTAAAGTTGCAGAGTGGCGGAGATGTCAAGCTTTGAGGGGCCATCAGCGCCTTTCCCCCAGTCTGCTTTACCTATAGACTTAGGTCATCCTCCCATTTGACTTTGAGATCATGGAAATTGCACACTAATATTCAATCCATTTTCATGATGCCTCCTTGACCCAGGCATCCCATTACAAGCTAAGGGGCATATTTATGAGAGCTTTGCGTCATGCTTGCACCACGCAATTCATGTAATTTGGGGTATTTAGCAATGTGCTTGTTACGCAAAGTTCCATAGATAAAGACTCTTTTTGTACTTAAGCCACGTTCACTGGAGAAGTTTAGCATGGGAACATGGAACCAATGAGAATGACCAAAAAACACGAGTCAGTTGTTTGTGGCGCTTGTGTTTTTTAGAACTATTTTTTGCGCAAAATGTATCCTTACAACCAAAATGGGATGCATTTTGCACTAAAATGTAGCATTAAGCGTATATTTTCATTTTGGGAAATTATGTGTAAATTTAACTAATTTTCCTGAAATTTCACATATTTGTAATAAAGCAACTGATGTCATAACTAAAGGACAACTGCTTGTCTGTCACTAATATATTACATTCTCAACAAATAATTAGACCTTTGGAGTGTTGGGAGCTCCTTTGAAGACAATGAAGTGGGTCAGGGCTAATAGGGGCTGTTATAAGACTTCTGGTTCAACATTCCAATGTTTGTATTTCTCTTTCAGTGGGTGGAAAATTCTTTATAACCTTATAGTCCTTGGGCTGAACTGGTTGTTAAAGGCCCTAAACCTATTGACTTGGTTCAGGGACTTTACCAACCAGTGCAGCTCTCAGCAGTGTGCAATAAGGTTATGCTATTAGTTCTGGAAGAGTAATGACAGACGGTGATTGAGCTTTTCCAGTCCGAACCATCACAGACTGGTTTAGGTTTGTGGCATGCTCTCCCTTGTCCCCATTAACAGGAGAGCAACTCTTTGCTTTGGAGTGAGCCCTCACACTGGGCTAACTTCCAACTTTGAACTCAAGTTCAGAAAAAGGCGAACAGACTCCCAATCATACAGGGCCAGATGTACGACCAGTTTTTATGGTTGCAAATGGGAAATCGACCGTTTGCGCCCCCAGAAAGGGTTTTGGCGTGTACAAATGCTATTTTGCAAACTCACAAGATAGCGATTGTGACTCTCGCTATTAGGAAAAGCGAGTCACAATGGAATGTAACATTGTTTTGCGACTGCATTTGTGGCTGCAAAACACTTGCAGTTTACCACCTACTTCAAGTAGGTGCTAAGGCCCTTGCAAAAAGGAAGGGGTCCCCAGGGGACCCCTTCCCCTTTGTGAATGGATGCAAAAATACTTTTTTAAGAGCGTGCAGTGGTCCCGGGGACCACTGCTTGCCCTTAAAAATGAAACGGAAAAGTAACATGTTTCTTTATTTAAATGCATCCAGTTTTCCTTAAGGAAACGGGCTGTATTTAAAAAACAAAACTGGTTTATTTATAAAGCAGTCACAGACATGGTGGTCTGCTGTCTCCAGCAGGCCACCATCCGTGGGAATGCTAGCCATTCCTAATGGGGGTCACAGATTGCATCTGCCTCATGAATATTAATGAGGCATGCAATTTGCGACCCCATTAGGAATCACAAACAGTGTGTGAGACACTGTTGTACATTCCAATTTGCGAGTCGCAAATTGCGATTTGCAAAACTACACAATTTGCGATTTGCAAACTGGTAGGGATGTACATCTGGCCCATAGTGCCTTGGAGTCCATAGTTTCAAATAAGAATCCCCACCAACCCATGATGGAAGACATCAAGTCCCCACAAGGGTAGGGGCAGTCACCTACCCCACCCATTTTTGTAGATGCCCTCAGCACCCACCATCGGAAGCTGGGGTGCACAGTGCCCTTGAAGGGCACTAACAGTCTGGCACTCCGCACATTTTAGTGTCTTTGCAGGTGTACCTTTGCCTGGCTTCTAGAGGGGTCCCTAGCACACTAACTAACCCCTCCCAAAGGGCCTCCGGAAGAGGGCAACTAATTGTTCACCACCACCTTGATGACACACTGTTAGCATATTTCTAGGTGGCATAATTTTCCAGGTACCTGCATCTGAAATGTAGCACAAATGTCATTTACAGCGGGCCACACCAGAATGCAAATTGGGGATTACCTACTTTGCATTGCTCAGGGGCCAAATTTACTGAGGGAGGCACACACCATTAACAGTTTCATTTTTAATACAGAAGGGACTCAGGATTTTAGAAGATCGGAGATAATTTCCATTGCTCTCATACAAGGGTAAAAGTTACGACATAATGTCAGGTTTTGTGAGGACAAAGGTTAGCTGCTTGAAGTATCATAGCAGGCGCTTTGCTAATAGAGTCAAAAGCAATGCTTCTCAAACTCTTTAGAACCACGACTCACTTTCTAGACCGACAAACTTTTGCAAAACAGCTGGCTGTAATGGACATTAGGTGGGTGATTTTTTAAATGTAACTAAAGCATCTTGTGGCTGCACACTTTCATTTACAGAATTGCACACAAATAATAATGTGTGGAAATCGGGTTTCAGCGAATATTTATTTTATTATCTGTGCATCACCAAGTAAAGTGTCTTGATTTGCTTTGATCCTATCAAAATCTTTGCTTCCTTAACACTTCAGAGTTACAAAAAATGTGCCTTGTTTTTGCTTTCCAAACTACTGAATGTGCACAGTTTATTTACAGATAAGTACATTTTGTTGTGTGATATGACATCATACAGCATTTCCTTCCACTCTCCCTCTACCCCAGCATGATTGTCACATAAATCGCTTCACTTTTCCTTTTTGTCTTTCTCTGACTGCAAAGTGAGAGGAGCTTGTAAACAGCAATCCCCATCTTAAAAACACATAAGCAGCAATTTGTTTGAAGTAATAGCCTGCAATTTGATCTCTGTCTTTGAAGTGCAAATGTGACAGGAAAAGGCATCTTTATTAATTGCTTTGACTTTCAAGACCCTTCAAATATCAGCTGGGGACCCACAGGTTGGGAAACATCTGCCTAAAGTTTTAAAAAAAGTGGATAGAGCTTGTTATGACAAATATTGCACTAAAATATAAATGATGTAATATGGCAAAGAAATGTGAGGAAAAGTGCTCGAATTCTAAATTGTGCTCATGTTGATCTAATCGAAAAGGGGAACATGTGCTGTGCTATGTTATTGTGTCTTATGCACCTGTGGCAGTTAAGGGTGGAGTGGAAGATTAAAGTCCATGATGTTTTCTGTTGATTTGTGAAGATATTACTTCACTGAAGAATCTTAGTTCTCACTGTGCCTAAGACTTCATTTCAAAGTAGACAAGTGAGGTACTTGTCGATCCCTGAAGTAGTGATCCGAGCTGAGGCCATTAGAATCTGAGGTGTCATTCTGGAGTTACTGAGGCATAGGGACACTTCTTGAGGTGGAAAACAAGTGAGAAGGAATTCAATTGAATATTTAACTGGACAAACTTCGTCAGAGTCAGGTTCCACCACCTAGCCCAGGCTCAAGTATAACATTTTAGGACAGTGTTGTGCTAGACTGGCATTTGCTAACTGACTTCACACAAGCATTCTCACAAGTTATTGAGAGCTGCTTGTGTGAGGTTCATGTGAAGTGCACATACTCCTCATGTCAACTTCAGCATCTTGGAATATTGTCAAGGCGACTAGAAAATACACTGTGTGGCTGTGTGGTTATGTTCAGAGCACCTCCAGCAGGCCGGGAGCCTCTGTTCCGTGCAGTTGACTGAAGCGTTGGAGTGTCTCTATAGCAATACTGGGGCCTAGACGTGTGAACAGTGCATCATCAAAGTAAAAGCAATGAACCTCCACAGTGGGAAAGGAAGACATTGCGACCAGTGGTTTTGATTTCATGTCAAGAATGGAGGCTTGCATTATGCATAACCTTTTATTGCTGCTCCAGACTGCAGCACTTTAAAGCATTTCTTAAGCACATTCACCACAATCCATATAAACCAGAATACAGCAGCTATCTTCCTCTTTTGTTTGCTGCTCTAGTCAGTTAAGTATCTGCTAGCCCTTGATTGGTTTACTTTTTTAGAATTAATCAATATGAATGCTTGTTTAGTTATATACATTTATAATGTGTTAAGTTATGATTATTTGATTTAACGAATAGATTGTACTGTTTAGAGGGTTAGTTCATTTTATACCGATTTATGGGAAAGTTTTATTAATTTATAAGGTTGTTATATACAGAGATGTTTTGAATTTGGGGAATGCTTTCTGAGGTTTGGGTTGTCATGACTATGCAAATATTAAATTAAGGAACTTGTTTACCTCGCTCCGTGTCGGATTTGAAAGATGCTGCAGCGCAAGGCGGAAGAGCTTCAATTCAGCGAAACTCACGAGAGCGACTGAATTGGGCCTTCTCGAGCTCTGTAGCACAGTGACATTGTGCGTTGGGGATGCACTAAGGTCAATGTACGTGTTGCGGGCTCGGGCGCACGAGGGCGGACCCTTGCAGGCTCCATAGAGCAGTGATGTGAGTGCATTGGGAACGCGCAGATGTTACTGAGTCTTGAGAGTATTTGTGGCATCAGGAAATAAAAAAAATTTAAAAACGACGTTGAGCGTACAAGGTTGTCTTAAAGACGAATTCTCGGCAACCCTGTCAGATGGAGACGTTAGCTTTTAGTGAAGGTGGGCAGGTGTATTAATTACTTGGTGAGAGCTACAACAAAAAGAGAAAAAGGGAACGACTAGAGAAAGCAGTTTTTGGTGGATATATTTGAACGAAAGGAGGTTGCAGGCAGAGTGTCTTCTAGGTCTGTTTAACGTGGCAGCAGATTGGGATTCGAGGTACCCGCCGGGATTACAGTGACTGGAAATTGATTTTGAATGAGTTCAGAAGAATTCAGAAATTTTGGGGTCCCTTAAAGGTGGATCTATTTGCCTAGAGGTTAACTTTCCAGTTGCCTCGATATTTCAGTTGGGGAGCGGATCCTGAGGCGGAGGCTGTGGATGCTTTCAAACAGGTTAGGAAGAATTTTCTGGGTTATGCTTTTCCTCCGTTTTCTATGATACAGAGACTGGTGACAGTGAGGAGGCAAAATTTCAAACTGTTTTGGAAAGCACACTTTTGGTTTCCAGAGTTAATGCAGTCGGTAGTAGAAGAGCATTATTTAATTCCTATGTCAGAGGAAATGTTAATAGGGCCAGGCGGGGAGATTCATCCGTTAGTCCTAGACAATACATTGAACCTTCTTATTTGGAAGATTTCAGGGGAGGAAAGCAGTTTGAAGGCCTTTCGAACGAGGCTCAGGAGTTGCTCAAGGAATCTTGGGCACCTGGAACAAGAAAGAGATACATTTGAGTTTGGAGGAAATGGGTTGGTTGGTGCATGGAGAGTGATGTGGATCTCTTGGAGGCATCTCCTGTAGTTTTTGCAAATTATTTTTCAAGTTTGAGAAGGGATTTTCTTATAGGGCTATCGATTGTTATAGGTCTATGGTAGCAGCAGGCCATCCACTAGTTGACGGTTTTCAATAGGAAGACATGTTTTGGTTGGTAGATTGATGAAGAGGATCAAGTTATGTAGACCTCCTAATCCTAGATATAGTAATTTATGGGACGTAAATTTAATTTTAAGAAAGATAGAGAGTTGGCCTTTTAATAGGTTTTTATCCTTACAGCTATTGAGGGGCCACTTTTGTGTTCAATATTATCTTTCAGAAGGGTGTCAGATGTTCGTGTTTTAAAGGTGAGTAATAGATTGTATAACCCGGATGGGGTGATATTTAATATTACGGAAAGAACTAAGACAATTCCATCATTAATTCTTTACCCTAGGTTTGATGACCATCCGCATTTATGCATTATGCAATGTTTAAAGGAGTATGAGAATATAATGACTGAATACAGGAAGGATGGAGTGAATCAGGTTTTGATTTTGTATGTTAAGCCATATAATGCAGTAAGTGCTGCGGCTATTGGTTGTTGGGTGAAATGGTGTATGTCAGAATCAGGAGTGGATAAGTTGAGGTTTGGAGCTCATTAAGTAGGTGGGGCTATAGTGAGTATGGTGTTCACATGAGGCGGTCACCTTGAAGAGATCCTGAAGGTGGCAGACTGGCCTAATTCGGGTGTGTTTGCAAAATTGTTTTTGATGCCTACAGAACATGTTTCAGCAGTGGTGTTATCACAGCTTTGATTATGCATAATGCTAACCTCTTGGCATGAAATGTAGATTCTCCAAGTTTAAATGATCAGAGAATATGGATTTCATTAAAGACATGGAGGCTGGCATTATCCCTCCCTCCCCTCCCTGGTAAGTTTCAAAGGGAGGGTTAAAGCTTGGAATTTTATTAAAAAAAGATAGGTTTAAATTGTTTAATATTTGGGCGATCAATTCTACATTAATTACAGTACTCATTCAAAGTTATGCTGTGTTTATTTATACAGCAAGCTAACTTCTCATTTTTAGGTCTCGGTTGTCTGTAGGTTTAGCTGTCTATTGGTAAAACATATTGGGGCATATTTACAAGAAAAAGTGACGAGTGCAGCGTTAGCCTTCTTGGCTTAACGCCGCGTTCTGCCACTTTTGCAACACAGGGCTGCACTGTACTTACAACAATACGGTGCAGCTCTCCGTTCCCCATGTACTGGTACTAATTACAGCTGCCTAGTGCCAAAGCAGGCACCCTTGCACAATTGATTTTGACACTGCCCCATATTTGCAAGAGTGACATAAATATGGGGAGGCGCCAAAATTAAGACCAGGAAAAACCTGGTCTTAAAAGGGCACAATGAAGAGAAATGCTTTATATCTCCTCATTTTTTATAATGTTAAGTGTGCTGCATTGTGACCACACATATAAACAGCAAAATGCCATGCATGATTGTTTATGTGCAGGAAGGTGTCCTTTTCTTCACATAAACAATCATTTTAAAAATGTCAAGTTGCAACTTTTATGTGTGCTGAACAAAGCAGCACGCATAGAAGTTACAAATTGCCTTTTTACATTGTTTATGTGCAGGAAGGAACACCTTCCTGCACATAAAAAGGAACACCTTCCTGCACATAAACAATAATTCCCCACAATGCAGGCCCTTTGCACTACGGTGCAAGGGTGCTGGTGCTTGCAGTTAAATTTAGCCTGTCATGTCAGTTCGTCCCGGTCCCACTCAGGACATGGGCTCTCTGACTTGACTGAGATTAACATGCATTAGTCTTAGGCCTACATTCTTATGTCCTGATGATGATCCAGGTATCTTGCTTTATGGGATTGAAATGGCATTGACTTTGTAAACTTGACACAATCATTATTCTTTTTTCATTATAATGTGCCACAGTGCTGTTTTGTGCAGTTGCTTGGAACATTGTGTATTCTAAACTCAAGCGTATGTAAATGCCTGAGCCTTCCATTTCCTTTTTTAGTTTTTATGTTGTACGTGTTCCCTCTTGAATATTGATTGTTTTTTTACTTTAAGATAAATATATTAAAGATTCCTGGCCCGGATGGGCAAACTCATAAAGATCTCATTGTATTTCTATAGCAATTCCTACCTCTATTCATGTTGTGAAAGACCAATATATATATAAAATATTTGTACCCAAAGGTCCTTGGCCGACTTTGAATTGGGTTCCCTTGTTTGCACATAAATTGTAAATAAGGTGGAGCCCGATTTACCACAAGAACATCAAGGAAAGTAACATTCCTGTGGTAAAAGGGGCTTGTAAATATGCCCCATTGTATCTAGACCTGGGCGGTAAATTCCGTTCCGCTCGCGGAATTTGCAGAATTTGGGTAATTTTGCGTTCCGCGGAGAATGCGAAATTGCTCAAAATTCTGCGTTCCGCGATTTTGCGAAATTGTTTGCTTGTTTGCGTTCTCAAAATGCGTGTTCGCAAGATATTTCCCCCCGAGCACCCAAACAGCAATTGCGAAAAGGAAAAAAGCATTGCGAACAAGCAATTCCGCGTGTTCAGGGAATTTTTGCGTGTTCGAGGAGATTTTTTAACATTTCGCGGAAATTTGCGTAACGCGATTACCGAAGTTCCGCCCACCCCTAATTGCATCCAATAAATTACATTTACTAAAAGTGGGCTTGGGGTAAGGCCCTTGCTGTTGATGGGATGGCCTTATTATATATCTCAGCTGTTTGCCCTTGAGCTGATTGTGGTCCTCCAAATTATTGTGCTTGTCCATCTCAGGAACATTATGGTCTAACAATGCTCTGAATGAATAGTTGAATGAGTTATATCCTTCCACTGTTTACTTTAAGGGACTTCTTTTATTTGCAAATGAGCTCTCTCCTTGCTTTTTCAACCCCTTAACTCCCCTCCTACCCAATGCTCTCACCCTTTTCCTTTGCTCATCCCATTCACAGTTACATGGTTGTTTTTTTGTTTTTTTTGAGGGACCATCAACTATAAAGGGCTGTAAGGCACTTTCATCACACTTCTTTTATCACTTAAGGAACACTAATTTACCGTTCGAACATGGCAACCCACCAAGTTAGAAAAGTACATTAAAAAAGTCTGCCTTGGGGGGGGCGTGGCTAGCAGCCAAGCATGGCGGCCGCATAGTGTGAGAGCTCCCGAGGGCACTGCAGCCTTTCCAAATATCCGACACATCTATCCGCCGACTAGCACGCCTGAAGCGGCTGCGTTCGAGTCCGGGACACAAGCGGTGTCACCGGTCCGAGTTTCGTGAAAATCCGAGCACCGGAGCCTGAGCTGCATCGTGTGGCGAGTTGGGGCCTACGACCAGAGGTGAAGCACCGGCCTCGCGTACAGTCAGGACCCCGGCGGAAGTGAGACAGAGCCGGCCGAAACAGTGAGCACACCCCGGTGCACCTCGGTAAGACCGGACCAAACACGCAGCCTCTTGCGGAATCTTCCGGTGGAAACTGGGCTGCCACGAACACCGAGCAGGACCGGATCAACACGGAGGTCAGTGTATCACAGACCTGGGCCGCGCGACACGGAGACGGCACCCTACGGCGAACACCCCCCCCCCCCCCGAAAGAAACCATAACAGGCGCAGCAACACTGCAGGGGGCAGAGGCGGTCACCACATAGGGCCGAGGGAGCGGTGGGCCCGCACGGTGAGCCGGTACAGGAGCCAGGTGGACGGTGCCCCGGGGGGACGACGCAACACCGGACACATACGTGGGGCCACAGGGGACCCCCTCAGGCCCGCTGCCAGCAGCATCGGCACAGCAGAGGTAACCCAGCCCGCGGCGGCCGGTCCTATACACGAGGCAGTGTGGTACGTCGAAGGGGAAGCACAGTGCCCACTCCACCCCGGGCAGAAGTGACCGAAAGCGTACCCACGATACACGTCAGCGGCTCCAAGGCTCCCACACCATCATCTAGCGAGACCCACGGCGGCTCGGCTGCTTCTAGCTATCAGACACCTCAGTAGACCCACGGGCAGCGATCACCAGGGAAGTGTCCTCGGCACTAGCACGGCCCAGCACCATGGCGGGAAAAGGCCTTCGGAGCGGATCCACGCAAGCCAAACTAGATAAATTCGCGTATGGACACCAAGGGCAACAGCAGACTACGGGGCGACCCTCCACGGGCCCTGCCCACGAAGCAGAAAAGACAACGAAAATTACGCTAGAGGACATCATGAAAACGCTCTCGGAAGTCAAAACCACGGTGGGCGCCATCTCCTCAGAAGTATCTCTGCTCCGAGCGGACTTTCACAAGATGGCGGAGAGGGTATCGCAGGTGGAAGTGGTCACGAAATCGCTCGTAGAGGACACCTCAGAACTCCAACTGGCCATGGAAAAGATGGAAAAAGTCACCAAACTCCTGCATGACAAGCTGGACGACCAGGAAGGGCGTTCACGCCGCAACAACGTCCGTATCCTTGGACTTCCAGAGACAGAGGGAAAGGGGGCCATGGACCTCTATGTTGAAGACCTCATCAGGAACAAGCTCCAGCCCAAGGGCCTGTCGCACTTCTTTTCGGTGGAGAGGGCGCACAGAGTCCCAGGGGGCCCGCCCAAGACGGGGGCAAATCCGAGGCCGGTACTAGCCCGGCTCTTCAACTTCAGAGACAGGGACGCAATACTGCAGGCGGCGAGGAATTCACCACCAGTGCGGATTCAAAATGCCACCTTGGCGTTCTTCCCGGACTACACGGCAGAAGTGGCCAGGCGCCGCAAGTCCTTTACGGAGGTTAAGAAAGCATTGCGGGAAAGAGAACTGCCGTATTCTATGATGTTCCCAGCTAAACTGCGAATAGTAGCCGAGGGAAAGACCTGGTTTTTCGATACGCCAGAGGTGGCTCAAGAATGGCTGGAGGGCTGGCGACCAGCGGGGCGAAGGCACCGCTCACAGCAAGATCGGCAGCGACACCGTGCTGACCGGACACCATCCAGTCAATCCCCCCACCGACCGCACCAGGGAGGCGACACAGAAATTGAATCGGACCTTGAGAGGGATCCACTGGACTCTGGACAAGTGGCTCCGGTGTGACATTTAGCAGCTTTATTTTTCGAGACTGTGTGGGCCGCGGGACCGTGGCTCGGACGTAGCTGATTAGGGTGGGCACAGGCAGTGCCTGGAGGGGACTCACCAACCCTACGAGCAAGTAAGATGTTTAGGGGGGGGCTGAAGCACTCTGCGCAGTTGGGGAAGCGGGCGGGAGTTTGTCCGTGGAGTAGGGTAGCAGGGAGGGGGGAAGGGTTTGAAGTTTATTTGTTGAAATGTTTACACTTGTTTATAGTCATCGTTCGCCACCTACACAACAGTATCACCCTGGCATTAACACGTCTCCTACTCAGCTCGACACTAGTCGACGCATGGGCTATGCCACAACACACGTTGTGTGCAAGACTCCTTCATCAGCCTAATGGCCAGACCACCTAATCACACGCCCGCCGAGGGCCTCTCCACGGCCGGGCAGATTCCCCCACTACGCATAATGACATGGAATGTACGAGGACTGGGTGACATAATCAAGAGAGGCTTGATCCTTCAAGCAGTGAAGCGGCAAAACCCGGATGTGGTCCTCCTACAGGAAACCCACCTTACGGGATCCGCCTGCAAAGCCTTAGACAGGCGTGGGTACACAATGGCAGTCCACGCCGACTTCACTACAGGCTCCAGGGGTACGGGCATACTGGTGAGAAGATCTTCCCCCCTTTTGGTGTCCAGTCACGTGGCAGACGACCAGGGTCGCTATGCCGCAATCCACGGCCAATGGGAGGGCAGGGCCCTAAACGTGGTTTCAGTGTATATTCCCCCAGCCCTACACTCGGTGGCCTTACCAGCACTAGGCAAATTCCTTCTTGGTCTCCCTGATGGCGACATGATTGTTGGGGGGGACTTCAACGCGGTCATGGATCCTCTCAGGGACACTTACCCCACCAGGACAAGACCACGAGGTGCTGCACCACTATCAGACTTTGCAGAAGCCCTGGGCCTTGTGGACCTCGGGCGGGAACTACACACAGATGCCACCCACTACACTTACTACTCGGCGGTACATAACAGCTTGTCTCGTATAGACTACTTCATGACACTGGGTTTAGGAATGGATATGGTGGAGAGGGTGGACACACTGCCCAGAGGGGTCTCAGATCACTCACCGATCGTCTTATCGCTGACCACCGGAGGGAAACGGAATGCACGACTATACCCAATCTACCCCAATTTTCTGAAAATCCCCAAGATTCGAAAGAAACTCAAACTGGCAACCTCACTATACTTCACTGAGAACACGGGCACAGTGGAATCGCCCTCCATCCTTTGGGAGGCGTACAAAACTGTCCTCAGGGGGGCGGCCATTGCGGCGATCACGGGACACAAAAGGGACTCACGGAAAGAACTCACAGACCTGGAACTTGCACTAGATACGGCCAATAATGCTCATATGTCTGACCCCTCCCCAACCGCGACACACACACTCGTGCTCCGGCAACAAAAATACCTAGCCCACCTCAGGACAACAGAGAAGGGATACATCGCGAACACTCGACATAGGGTCTATGAAGTGGGCGACAAAGCGGGGCGTATGCTAGCGTGGCTGGACAAGAGAGGGAATGGAACGAAGGGTATCCATAGGCTCAACACGAGGGACGGGCGGACACTGGTACACCCGGAGGCCATAGTAGGCGAACTAGCTAGGCACTATCAGGAAATCTATACGCCGGAAAGGAGGGTCACAAGGCAAATGGCAATGGCGACACTCGCAGACATTACCATCCCCAGCATTACACAAGAAGATAGTAACGCCCTAGAACTAGACCCGACGGGGGAGGAAATCCAGCTAGCGATCATGGCGCTGCAGTCAGGTAAAGCACTGGGCCCTAATGGGATACCGGTGGAGTGGTATAAGACCGTGGCCACAGACCTTAGTGCCCCGTTGCTGGACATGTATTTGGAGAGCAGAGACAGACTAGAGCTGCCGCTAGATCAACGCACAGCAACGATTGTTGCAATACCCAAGCCCGGAAAACCACCGACAGAATGCACCTCATACCGCCCGATTTCTCTATTGAACATCGAGGCCAAAATACTAGCTAAGCTTCTGGCCACCCGCCTGCTGCCCCATCTCAGTACTCTGATCCACCCTGATCAGTCGGGCTTCATGCCCCACCGGAGCACGGCGCTAAATCTTAGACGAGTCCACGGAGTGTTGGCCCGTGCACACCTCCTCACAGAGCAGACGGTGATCCTCTCCCTCGACGCCAAAATGGCGTTCGACTTAGTAGAATGGGAATACCTGTTCTCGGTGCTGGAGCGCATGGGTTTTGGGCCAAAATACATACGGTGGATACGGCTACTGTACACAAACCCCGTAGCACAAGTGGTGGCCAACGGTCACTCGTCGCCGAGATTCCCACTGGGCAGGGGTACCAGACAAGGCTGCCCCCTGTCCCCCCTACTCTTCGCGCTAGTTCTTGAACCCTTGGCCATCCAGATTAGAGCGACACCTCTATTCGCGGGCATCAAGTGGGAGGAGGGGTGGGAGGACAAAGTCTCGCTATACGCGGACGATATGCTCATATATATGACCTCGCCCGAAACCGGCATCCCAGCCCTACTCGATCTTTGTGACACACATGGGCGCACATCAGGTTACACACTTAACTGGTCGAAATCCACAGTATACACTCTGAAAGGCCCAGAGCCACGACTACAGGGAAACTGTCCAATGCTTACGACGTCAACCTCTTTCAAGTACCTAGGCATTGTTATTGCGAGCGAAGATACAGAGTTCTTCGTGAACAACCTGAAACCACCCATAGATCGCCTACGAGCGGACGTCAGACACTGGGCAGCCCTCCCCCTGACCCTATTGGGCAGGGCGGCGTTATACAAGATGATGGCCCTCCCAAGACTTCTTTACGTACTAGAGAACACTCCTCACATGGTACCACAGCGCTACTTCCAACAGATTGTGGCGCTGGTCACAACCCTGCTATGGGGCACAGGCCCGGCGCGCATAGCATATGACAAGCTGGTGAAGAGCTGGTACGAAGGTGGCATAGCACTCCCCAACATCCAGTTATATTACTGGGCGGCCCAACTCAAGATTATAAACTACTGGATCCATGCCCCGAGGAACGACCCGGCCTACCGGGCAGACTGGTCACAACTTGGGACGGACTGTATGCTGTCCGTGCTGTACAACAAGTCACAACTAAAGGAATTGATCGGTCCGACCAAGCACACGGCAGCGCTGTGGCACTTGGCGCAGGCCCGTCTGGGATGGGCAGGCCGACTCACTAAAATGACGCCCCTATGGGACACAAAAGCGTTGGGGAACCTGAGAGACTGTAAGGGGTTCGAGCGGTGGGACGCAATAGGCATCTCCACGATAGGAGACCTATGGGACAATGACTCGGTATTACCATTTCCACACCTGCAACAGCAGTACAACCTCGGACCCACAGAAACGTTTAGGTACGTTCAGATTAGGCATGCATTACTACAGGCAATCCCTGCCGGCACCACACTACCAGACTCCTCTCCCTTGGAAGATAGACTGCTGACCGAATTCATGCTCCAAAGTGCCACCTCCCTTACATACAAAAAGCTGATCAACAATCTCAAAGACCCGACACTAAAACTCAAAGGGAAGTGGGAGGAGGAACTAGGTGAGGCAGACGAATTTGAATGGAATGAGGCCCTGGCCTCTCCGAAGGAGGTGGGAATCTCTAGTAAGCTCAGACTGGTGCAGCTTAAAATCTTACACCGTGTCTATTACACCAGAACACTGCTACACAAAATACAAAGAGCACCACACCCCTTCTGTTTGCGAGGCTGCGGGGAGGAAGGGACACTGTTCCACACGCTATGGGAATGCCCACACATACGCGAGTTCTGGAGACAAGTGCTCCGATCCATGTCCCAGGCCCTCAAACTCTCCATTCTACCCGAACCACGTAAATGCCTTCTAAACATCTGGGACCCAAATGATCTGGGTAGGTATGAACTGATCTGGGCGTCGCTGGCGTTAACGGTAGCCAAACGGGATATAGCACAGAAATGGGGAGCGCCCGAACTGCCCACCTCCAGTCGGTGGGCTAAAAACATGGACATCCTAATGGTGACAGAGAGAGCGGTTTATGTGCTTCGAGCGGCGCCCCGGAAATGGAACAAGGTATGGGCGGCATGGAACATGTACAGAGGGGAACTTTGTGAGCCCTTGCCAGAGGGTGAGGACTCTGACTCTGAAGGAGAGGAGGAGTGAATGAACAGTTGCGGGGTGAGGGCCTCGGACATGTGGCACGACGGAGTGGGCGGCAAGGCACTGGCCATTAATGCAATATGGTTAACAGCACAGGGTATTACGTACTGTGGAGAACGCTCAGGGGATACGATGACACATGGTTGGGGGGGAATGTTGGGTAGTTAGTGTATATAAGTTATTTGAAAAAGAGATGTACTCATCACTGAAGTTGGGGGAGGGGTTAACAAGGGAACGCACTTTACGACCGAATGTCATATGTTGAATGCTTAAGAGAAACCCATGATACAGCGGACATCATGTCTTATTTGCGAGAATGTAACCCGTCAGTTATTAAGCAGATAAATTGTACAAAATGCAAGGTTACCAACCGAATGTATGCAATTGTTTAACCACTATTCCTTCATAACAATAAAGTTAAAAAAAAAATAAAAAAAAAGTCTGCCTTGAGTTACAACCCTTACTCACACTGTGTCACGGCACGTGTGCACGTGCATCAATCTGATTGAGTGTGCATCAGCTGCCATCTTGGAAGGAGTTTCTTGAATAAAAAATTCACTTTCAGATTCACAGCCATGCGTGTGCATGTGCCTTGATAAATGTATTTGCATGCCATTGACAAAAAGCCTTGGCAAAGTCAATAGCTCAGACTCGTAGCGCTAAGACTCATCACCTTTGCCTCTCCTTGTTACCCTCTGTCATTAGTAGAATGATCATGAACAGGTTTCCCTTATCTGTTCAGTCAGATAAGAGCCAAGTATACTCAAGGTATGTACGCAAGTTCAAAAAGTTTACAAATTTCCTGTGCATCAATTCACATGATGATGCTGCGTAATGCGAGTTTGTACATTTCAATATTTTTTTGCACTCATAAAAGAGATAAAGGAGTAGTTGCTGGATCCTGTTCCGTTTTCTTTTCACCATCAGTGTGACACTGTTTTCTTTACCTCTCACTTTCCTTTTGAGCTTTTTTGCCTTTGTTTTCACCAGCCTGCAGCTGGCTCTTTCATAATTTTATCCTTTACATTTTTAGTCATTTTATTGTGGATATTGTCTTTTTTTCTGGATTGTAATTTGTCTAAGTTCTATTTTCTTTTTACTTTTTGTAAGCAGCATGGCAGAGCATCAAGGACAGAGAGAGGTCAACCTCCACTTAACCAGGCTGCGGTATTTTTTTCTTACAAGGGAAGTAGCAGCATTATTAGTTCTATTGTATCAAAACCGCTTCTGTATGTTAGCAGCAGGCAACAGACCCTCTGTTAATCCCAGTGAGATGTGTCTGCTGCGGGCATGTGTGTGGGTTCATCCACCAATTGACGGGCATTTACCTTCTATGTACTATGTGCAGCACCACTGAGTAGACACCAATACATAGGAGAAGGACCTACCACAGTACTTTGAAGTGTAGATAGATAGACCTTCAGGCTGGCAAGTCACGTTTAATATTTCTTAATAGCTTTAATTAATGATTTACAGCCTGATTCATCAATCATATTTGCGCTCGCAAAGGGCCAGATTCTGAGAATCTGGCCCTTTGCGAGTGCAATTTTTGCATTTGGGATTCATCATCCCAAATGCAAAATTCGCTATTTAGAAACTCGCAAATTTGCGAGGAATAGCATTTAAGGAATCTCTATTAGAGATTCCTTAAATGCTATTCTTGAAACATTTTAAAATTGCGAATTCGCAATTTTCGGCCGCTATTTACCGCGAGGTCAAACCTCGTGGTAAATAGCGAAAACTTAGAAAAATGCTTTTAAAAGCATTTTTCTAAGTTGCATGTTACACACACATGTCCTTTGGACATGTGTGTGCGCAACACCTGTTGAAATGTGCATTTAAGGGGTGCTACAGGGTGTCCTTTGGACACCCCTGGCACCCTTCAAATCGCTATCTTATTTGCGATTAGCAAATTGCTAATCGCAAATAAGGAATACTCCCCATTCATTCCTATGGGCCTTTTGGCCCATAGGAATGAATGGGGAGTTATGTATTATTTGCGATTAGCAATTTGCTAATCGCAAATAAGGAATCTGTAGGAATCGCATTTAATTTTGCGATTCCTACATGAATCCCGTTTTGCGAGTCTGTAATAGTGATTCCTTATGAATCGCTATTTTAGACTCGCAAAACGGGTCTTTCATGAATCTGGCCGATAATTATGTAACCCGTGTCTGTAACCTACCAACGTTTTTCTAGAGTATGCCTCTGCCATTTAGTGGCAGTGCAACGTTGCTAAGAAAGGTGCTTCACCAATTTATGTTTTATGGATCATTCACTAGGTTTGTACACATGCTGGGTTAGAAAAGTTTTAAAATATGTGTTACACGCGTTAAGAGCCAAGGAAGGAATTGTGGTGTAAATGACAGAAATAGTCAAAAAGAATAGGACATTTTCAGAGGAGAGTAACCTTTCTATAGGTGTGAGATATATATGTGTTAATGTGGTGGTGAGAGTGAGACTTTGCACATATGTTGGACTTTGAGGATGTTATGGTTCTGAGCAATATACAGCAGATTTACACGGGGCATATGAAATAAAAAATAGGAACATTTAGGATGGGCAAGTAAGAGTTGTTTGGTTTCTTAAATGTTTTGACCCAGTGGTGTCTGTAGCAAAAAGGACGAAGAAAAAATGGTGGGATGTGTGCATTTAAAAGCTTTTGAACGCACAGTTTACCTGCTTTTTGACAATTTAACACAGTGAGATGAAGAGGATAGCGGATTATCAGAGAAGAAAGTGTAATAGGACAAGAAGAGAAGCATAATAATGGTATTTCATGTAGGAATGTGTCATAATGAAATGAAGGTCAGGTTTCCGGGGTAGCTTATGTAGTATTTATTAAGTTGGTAAGAACAAGAGTAGAAGTACAGAGAGCCCCACCAGGAGCAGCGTACCTGCTGCTCAGCCCATACACCAACTGCCACCCTCACTCACCCAACATTCCACAGCATCACCACACACCAACATTCCAAACCGCACTCACACTGGCTGAGGAGCAAGTTTAACACATCTCCATTCTTTACAGTGAACCAGAACACAATGCACCGGTCCATGGAAAAGTACGCATTCGTAACAGGCACATGCCTAGAAATAAAATAAGGACCAATTGTATAGGCATGAAGATGACTAAAGGGCATACAAGATAAGAACAAAAGTAAAGAAAGCACATGGCAAGGGGGCATACAAGTTAACACCAAAAATGCAAAGAAAGTACAGATGGATGAACAATTTACTTGAATGTTAACATAAGATATGAGATCTTACATGCCAATGCTCACCCATGTACTAGACATTAAATAAAGGCAACGAACTGGGGAAGGTAAAAACATTCTTTAAGAAAGCACAAAGAGTCCACTGGCCCACATCTTCCCCCTTTCAAATAGAAAACAAACATGCACTCTACTACACCACGCACAACCAACCGACATCTTGGTGTATGGGCTAATAAATCCAATATTAGTAAAGTACCGCTCCCTGCTGAAAGACAATTCCTGGCAAACGACCTCTGCCCCACACAAGAAGAAATCCAGATTATTCCTGTGATGAGGGTATACAGGACAATGAAGCACAGGATCAGATACAAGAAAACACAGCTGCCACACAAACCAATCCGCTGGGCAAGTCCAAACATTAGAACCCCCTGAATAAATACGGTGAAGCACAATGCAGGTGGTACGAGATAACAAAGCTGCCACACAATCAAGTCCAAACATTAGAGCCCCTGAAAGTTACTTTCACGGAAGACCAATCTGTAAGGATAACCTTCTCCTTTCTACCTGTCCTTAGTCCTCGTAGAAAACGGAAGTCCCACGAAAAGTAATTGTGAAGAGTTGTACCCGGAGAGAACAAGAAGCGCCGAAAACACAGATGGAAAGCCAAGATGGTGTCACTCTGGCAGCACATACGTCAGAAGCGTCCAGGGTGGCTCCAGGCACGCACATGCAGTATGGCGTAAGGGCCCCTCACCTCACCACAGATTCTAGATGTTGTTGCTCGCGCTGGAGACACGGCATTCCACGACATTCCTCAGCATCACCATGCACCAACATTCCATACTCACAGTGGCTAAGCAGCACGAATAACACCATGCTAGCGATATTTGGGATGGTCAACCATTTTAAAGATCCTAAAATCTACTGATGCCATTTTGTTTACATGTTATGGCATCATAAAGTTGGATAACTTAGTATAAGGTGCTACTTTGCATTTTATTTAGACGTGGTATTGTAATACAGTGAGTAGCTTCCATGATCACGGATCTTAATTTGAACTCATCAGTCACCGCTAATCATTTTTGTTTGCTAATGTACTACCTCACAAGTTTATGGAGTCAATAACCATAATCCAAGGCAGCAATTGAGTAGCAATCAGTACTCTGTGCTGCTGCAACTATTTTGTATGTAATCCAT
This sequence comes from Lissotriton vulgaris, assembly GCF_964263255.1. Lineage (NCBI taxonomy): Eukaryota > Metazoa > Chordata > Amphibia > Caudata > Salamandridae > Lissotriton > Lissotriton vulgaris. The sequence continues at coordinate 884,705,509 of NC_141689.1, read as the reverse complement.
ACTCACAGAATCCAGCTCTTCACCTCAGTCCAGGGATATTTTAGCATCCTCAACCTTCTCATAGCGTAGGGTCTGCACATAAAGGGAGGCATTGTATGTGGCAAAATAATACTTCATTTATTTATTTTCTGATAAAGACAATTAGTTCAAAGGTTTTGTCTAAAGAGCAAAGTGTTCCACCTGCTTCAAAATACAAAGATGGAAAGTTCTATGAAGAGCCCCCACTGAAGTTAAATAAGGTATTGACCTTTGTTACTTAGCAGAATATACACGTGAATTTGGATATCAGTTCCCTTATATGTCTCTAGGTGCCTCCATGGGCACATTTTTACCTTATTTCAGTAAGGGAAATAGCTTTCTGGAGAGACTATTTACATCTTGAGTATTCCTAGACTTCAATGCTAGAAAACAAGGCCGGCTCCCTTATTAGCAAAGGTACTCAATACAAATATGGAAGCTAAAATTTCTAGCTTCAACAAACATTTTGTCCAGATTAGTTAGATCTTGCTTTTATTCAGACTTCAAGGCCAAATAATGGGTAATAATTTATGAGACCTGGCATGTTATTCAATTACAGGTTTAGCACAGAAGCATGCAGAGAAAATGTTTTAGCTTTATAAATATGTTGTCTGTTCATTATTCATTGTATCTTAGAACCCCTGCTAATCTTTTACACAGCTTTAAGGCCCACTCAACCTATTAGAACGTCTGTAACAGAACTAAGAAGCTTGATATATATATAATACAGTTCATCACTTCAGAGAGCATGCCTAAACATGACTATTATCACTTCGGTCACATGACACTTTTTAGAATCACATGATTATCATGTGACCAGTCATAAAGTATATAATGTGTAGAATGGCACCAACACATTTGATACTCTTTTCCGTAGGCATTACCGGCAGCAATCCTCAGCCTGGTCCCACCTGAAGCCTTCTTTTATCAGGTACATACTAGTTTGTGGTTATAGGGACCTTGTTTTACTTTAAAGCTGTAGTTATATACGCTCATAGATATATTTTGTTACATTCCTTTTTAGATAAGTCCTTTACTGTGTAAGCCTATTGAATTTGAATTTAAAATACTTATAAAGCGCTACGTTCACTGTGCGGTTTCTTGGCGCTGTGGAGACAATTTTAGCAGAGAGAGGCCATAAATAACTGGTGCAGTGAAATGGGTTGGTCATAATTTACAGAGAGAAGGCCTGTTTGAACAAAAAAGTTTTAAGGTCTTTACGGAAGGAGGAGTAATGTTGAGCAGACCGTAAGTGGTCGGGGAGGGAATTCCAAAAAGTGGGAGCCAAAGTTGAAAAATTGGCTCCTCCCCACTTTTTGCGTTTGTAACGTGGAATTTGCAGAAGTGATTGGGACGATGAGCGAAGCTCTCTGGCAGGGACATACTCCCTAATCAAGGAGGAAATGAAGGCGGGAGCAGAACCCTGGCGGGCCTGAAAAACCATACAGCCAGTTTTGAAAAGGGATCGTTCCCTGACAGGAAGCCAGTGGAGCGCCTTTAATAAAGGTGTTGAATGGTGGGAGCGGGAGAGGCCATACACCAATCGGGCCGCCTGGTTCTGAACCATCTGGAGCTTCCGTAGGCTGTACGCCGGGATGCCGTTGTACAGGGCATTGGCGTAATCCAGCCGGGAAATCACCAAAGCGGACATAATCAGTTTAAGTGCCAGGGGAGAAAAGAAACGGGAAACAGTGCGAATAGTACGAAGAGTGAGAAAACAAGAAGAGACAACAGAACTAATTTGTGAATGTAGAGTGAGATGATTGTTCATTTTGATACCTAGGGTCTTGACTGTGGAGGAAGGAGTGGGAGGGGGACCAAGGGAAGAGGGCCAGAATAAAGAGTTCCAGGGACTGGAAGAACCACCCGTGAGAACCAGCTCGGTTTTGTTCGGGTTCAGCTTCAGATGGTTGTGGTTCATCCAGTCCCTGATAAAAATCATAATAGTCTGAAAGTTAGAAACAGAGTGAGAAGAGGAAGAGAGATTGAAAATGAGCTGGAGGTCATCCGCATAGTTATATACGGTGACCTCCAGCTGCTGGAGTGCAAAAATTAAAGGATAGATATATAGATTAAACAGTAGAGGAGAAAGAGAAGAACCCTGGGGAACACCACAAGTGACCTGAAGTGGGGTGGTCGTGAGATCCCCCAGCCGGACCACCTGGGTGCGGTCCCTCAGGAAGGATGATAGTCAAACCAGGGCTGAGCCCTCGATTCCCGCCGCTCTGACACGTGAAAGCAAGATGGAATGGTCCACCGTGTCAAAAGCGGCGGAGAGATCGAGGAGCACCAGGGCCTGGTGTTTGTTTTGGTCCATGCCCTCCCTGAGGTTGTCCAGGACCGACACCACGACAGATTCAGTAGAGTGCCTAGGACGGAAGCCGGCCTGACGAGACGCCAGGCCACATTTTACTTTACATGGGTGCTGAGTACCGATGTAACATGGCGCTCAAGCACCTTGCCCAGGTAGGGCAGTAGAGAAATGGGGCGATAGTTAGCTGGGACGGAAGGATCAGCACCGGATTTCTTCAAAATAGGCACTATTGTGGCTGATTTAAGTGCAGGGATCACAACCCCCTGGGCAAGGGAACTGTTAAGGAAAGTGATCGGGGGCTGAGTGCAAACAGAATAAATCTGTTGGAGAATACGTGCCGGGCAGATGTCTGCCGGGGTGCCTGATTTTACCTTTGGGAGTATCTCTAAGAATACTTCTTCGGTAAGGGGAGGAATTGAGGAGAGACAGCACTGGACAGTAGGGGGAGAGGGTTCAACAAAAGTAAGAGAGGGGGGAGAGATATTGGCCTTGATAATAGCAATTTTTTCCAAAAAGTACGAATTTAGCGAATCACACAAGGACTGGGTGGGAGGGGGTTTAGGTGTAGCCCTGTCAGAGTAAGCTAGATCGTTAATTATTGTGAAAATCTCCCTAGATTTATTCTCTGCCACCAGAATTTTTGTTGAAAAGTAGGCAGTTTTAGCAACTAGTATAGCTTTTTTATAATCACTTAATAGTATGGAGTAGTGGATTTTTAATGAAGGACAATAGTCCCTTCTCCATTGCCTCTCAGCCTGTCGTAGGGCCAGCTTTTGTTCCTTCAGGTCTTCACTGAACCACCTATTTGATTCCTTAAGTCGTCGTTGAGCTACATATTTGGAACACTGTCGCATATCTAGCGCTTGTTCCAGTTTCTTTGTTGAATCTCTTCTATCGCAAGGTAACTATGGGGTTCACTGTTACTCTGATTATTAATGTATACGTCCTTTTTTCTCTTATAACGTCTCCGTTTTGACAATAGATTGTGTATTGTTTTTTCAGAGGCTTTCCAGAATATCAAATAACTGATTTTAACATTTAGTGGGACCTGGTAACTTTTCAAATATACCTACACGAGGCTTGTTTTATAACCAGGTATTGGTCTTAAAAATTCTCTTTAGATCATAAGATTATGGAAACTCACAGGTATATCTATGTTAGGGATATGTTTATTTCTTTTTAATCAATTTACTATCAAAAATAGTCGTTTTTTATTCTTTTTTGTAGACATCCGACCTTTTCGTGAAACCGTTGATTTTATAATTAATAAGACATCGTTGCACATTTGGTGCACCGCATTTTTATCAGGTAATTTCTTTTCATCATTGTGGTTTATCCTTTTTCAATAAACATGTATAATACCACTGAATCAACACCAATTGGTATAGATTAATGTTAGATACTTTGATTTTTATAACCAGTCTCAGTTTTTCGGTCCGCTAATATCAGTCCAAATTTTGGAGCATGATGATTGCTCACACTGTTACCGAACAGAGTACAGCCCTTATCTCTTTATGATCTTATTGAATTATTCTCAAGTGGTGGAGAGTTGCACAGCTCAAGTATATTCAAAGTTTCATACTGAATAGTTTATGGATGTTGTCAAAGTATGAGGTTGCTGCCTAGGTGGCGTCTCTTGTTATGGACGTCAAATATAACATCAAGAACTGTGATTCCAACGGATGTTGGAAGCATCCCCCGGCGCTCCACTCTTATGTGGTTGGAATACTCCAAATCAATTAGTATAAATAAAAGTTCATGAGCATATTTTATACAGGAATGATCTTATTTATGTTCATAAGTTCATATTTCTTTCATGTAGTTCATTTATCTAATTCGTTACGTTCAATCAGAATAATCACTTAATCAGTCCAATGCATTTTGGGCTGAGTAGCCCTTCATCTGGGACAAAAACTAGAAGCAAGACAAAAAAATATGCTGTTCAAATGTCTGAAAATAATGTGTCATACAAAATCATGTTTATACATTACACAATCAAGTAAAACGAGTGAAAATTCTCTCCTGATTCAATAAGTGACCAATACCACTTTGATATTTCTTTTCTTAATGCTGTGGTTCTTGTCATTTCGTTTTCAAGTGTGTTGTTTCCCGTATTTTTCTCCTGTATCGATTGGGCCCAATTTGACAGCTGGTAATATTTGAATTTTGATATCTTACCGTCTGTAAGTTCATATAGCAAGTTCCATGTGGTTATCTCATTTCCTTTTAGTAATTGTCCCCATAATACTATTCCTGCTACTTTAAGTGGCACTGCTAAAGAGTCTTTTAAACACTCTGGTAACCCTGGGGAATCCCATATTGGTGCTTTTGTACTATAATACAGAATATTTACGGCGCTTCTTATTTGGAACCAGAGTCTAGCAGCGTTATATAAAATCTTCAATTTTATTTTTTTGAAGAATTTTGGGTGTCCGAATTTAAACAGGAAATGGTCTGTTTTTTCAGTCATATTTTGCAGGAAACTTGGATATTCTTGATATTTCCTCAGTAGTGATCTAAAATTCTTGAATTGGAAGGATCTGTAATATTCAAATAAATCAGGACTGGCTATTCCTCCTTGATCTTTCTTTCTCCTGAGTTTACTCCAGGCTATTCTCGTTCCTTTGGAGGCCCAGATAAAACTTGCAATATCGCCCTGAATCTTCTTCATGAATTCTTTTTTAAATTCCAATGGTATGGTATTGAAAAGGTATGTGAATTTTGGGATAATAGACATTTTTAATATGTTGAATCTTCCTAGGAAAGTTAATGGTAGACCTGACCATATTTTAAGTAGTCTTCTCATTTCTTTAGCAATTATCGTTAAGTTTAGTTGCGGGACTTTCTCCATTTCTTTTACCAAGGTGATTCCTAGATATTTTAGTTTGTCCCTACTATACGGTGAAAGTGGGTTACAGTTCCAGCTCATTGCTTCAGTTTTTTCTTTGTTTGTTAAATAGCCCGAGACTTTACCAAAGACACTCATCATTTCATCCAATGCTTGATAGGCACCTTCATAGTTTGTTGTGAACACCATTAAGTCATCAGCATATAATGCTACTTTCTTTACCCAGTTTTGGTATTTAAAAGCAGAGATCTCTGGGTGATCTCTAATCAAAGTGGCCAGTGGTTCGATATAGAGATTAAAAAGTAACGGCGACAATGGGCAACCTTGTCTTGTGCCACGTTCTATATTTATGTTGTTAGTTAGGTTGCCGTTAACTAGTATTTTGGCTCTTGGATTTTTATATATTTGTTTTATCGCATGGGCGATACTTTCCCCCAGATCATATTTCTCTATAGCTTCATTTAGAAAAGCCCAATTTACCCTATCGAACGCTTTTGCGGCGTCATGGGTAATTATAGTGAGGGGGAGTTTTTTAAAGGTGGCAATGTCAATTGCTGCAAACAACTCATGAGTAATTTCATGAATTTGCCGCCCTTTTATAAACCCTTTCTGGTCTAAATTAATCAGTCCGGGCATAACCTTTGTGAGTTGTTTTGCTATAACTTGTGTGAAAATTTTATAATCGCAGTTTAGTAGCGATATTGGTCTGTATGACTCGCATGTTTTTGGATTCTTCCCGGGTTTTAAAATGATACTAATTGTCGCATCGTTCCAGGTATCTGGGATTTTTTCATGATCTGTATATATGCTATTCATTAGGTCTGTTAGTTTATTGACTAGGTGTTCTTTTAATGTTATATAAAATTCATTTGGAAGAGCATCTGGGCCGGCCGCTTTTCCTCTTTTTAGATTGCTTATCACCTCTCTGACTTCCTCAGGTTAGATCCTTTGATTTAACTCTGTTTTTTCTTCATTTGTTAATTTTTGAAGGGGAATAGCTTCCAAATATTTACCAATTTGTTCTTTGGTTGGATTTATATCTTCTTTATACATGCCAGAGTAAAATTTTGAGAACTCCTGTCTTATTATATTATCTTCAGAGGTTTCTAGTGGTTGTTCTGATGTCTGGATGCATGGTATGTTATTTCTAGATTGTTCACTTTTTGTTTTCCATGCCAATAATTTTCCGCACCCTTCCCCATATTCATAATTTGCTAATTTACTGTTTTCCCATTTTTCTCTCACAATATTTTCTAAATAATTTGCTAGGTTTTCTTTTAATCGTCGATGTTTTTTTTCTAAATCTTCCTTTTTTCCTGGGGAAGTTACGTTCTCTAGTTGTAATTCCGCATTTTTAATGTCTAATTCCATCTTATTGATTTCTAGTTTCTTAGCTTTTACTTTATGTGCTCCTAAGCTAAGTAATTTACCCCTTATCACAGCTTTGTAAGTGTCCCAGGTTGTTTGCTTTGAGGTGCCTGTTGCATTATCTTCGAAGTAGTATAATGAAACAGTTTCTAGCTGTCTGATATATTGTTGGTTGTTTAGTAAAGATCGATCTACTGTCCATCTAGAAGGAGTTGTGTCTTTGGGTAGGAGTAAAGTTAATTTTACTGATGAATGGTCGGATAAGTGTGCAGGAAGGTGTTCAATACTGCTAACTATATTTTGTAAGGATCTATTTAAAAGAAAAAAGTCTATCCTTGATTTGTGTCCTAACTTTTTATTTCGGAAAGTGAAAGGATATACTTTATCTCCTTTTTGTGACCACCTGTCTTCCAAGTCTAAGTCTTTTTTATATATGCTTAGCCATTCCCTCATCTTGGGTAGGTTCAGGTGTTTGTTTGGGGGTGATCTATCTTTTTTTGGATCCAGTATTATATTATAGTCTCCTCCTATGATTATGGGGTCAGATGTAGATAGAAGTTCCGAGTATAGGTTTTGGAGAGGTGTAGGGTCATCTATATTTGGGCCATAGTATCCTACTATGTTAAGTATGTTTCCTTCTATTCTTATTTTCGCTATGGCCCATTTTCCTTTATTATCTACTGTCTTACTTATGATTTTTGCCTTTAAAGATTTTTTTAAGATTATTGCTACCCCCTTCACATTACAGTCTTGGGTAGTATATACACAATTCTCTACCCAGTTCAATCTTTTTATTATCTGTTCCCACTCAGTACTAACAAGGTGAGTCTCTTGAATTATAATAATCTCACTCTCTATCTCCTTTATATATTCCATTATTTTCCTCCTTCTATTGGGAGTTCTTAGTCCATTAACATTCCATGAGAGAACACTTACTATTTTTCCTTTCGTCATTTCTTCTTAAAGAGTTTTGTATCGAGAGCTGTGTTGAGGCATTCTTGTGTGTGTTTTGTTTGCCATCTTAACTCCAGTTTTTGATTTATGAGGATATTTTTTCAAATTTTTTTCCCTAATTTGCTCCCCACCCGTGTATTTCTATTAACATTGTAGTGTTTCTGCAAGGTTCGTTTCACCCCCCCCCCCCCCGAGGAAGCCTCCCTTCTTCTTCTGGATGGAATTTTCCACCCAATTCGAGCTCCGGTTCACCAGTTTTTCTTACTTCGATTTGTATTAAGATTTTCCTTCCCTCTTTAGTCTCGGTTTTTCTGGAGGTATATGTTTCATATTTAACTTAATTTGTTTTTTCCCTTTGGATCTGATCTTTTATCTGGATTATGATGTTTCCTACTTCTTGAGGTTCTCTAATATTATGATTTTATTTCGCCACATAATTCTTAATGCTGCTGGGAATTTCATCTGCACAGTTGCCCCATATGTTTTCAGCTCCTGCATAAATTGTCCCAACTCCCATTGTCTATCTTGTGTGGCTTTACATATATCTGAGCGTATTCTGAAGGACCAATTATCTTTGTTTAATGTTCCATTTTTTAACCCCTCACTCAGAATCTTTTCTTTTAGGGTGTAGGTCATAAAATTGACCAAAATTTTCCTTGGATTTTTCTTTTCTTTACTTTTCCTGAAAGGATCCCTATGGACCCTCTGAACATCCTCCATCAAGTTGCAGCTTTTAGTCCACGGGAAAAATTCTTCCAGGAGAGAGACAATATAAGATTTAATATCTGATCCTTCCATATTTTCCGGTACATTTAAGATCCTAAGGTTGTTTTTTCTCCCTTGATTTTCCAGTGATTCCAGCTTTTCTTTGACTGTTCTCTCACCGTCTTTTAATCTCCGAATTTCTTTTTGATTCGTGCTAACCTTTTTACTTAGGGATTCCACTGCAGATTCTACTGCAGTGATTCTCTCTCCCAACACATTTAATTTTGGTCCAATCCTTCACATACTTCACGTATCTTGTTTTGATTCTCCTCAGAGACTGAGAATTTTTCTGTCATTGCTGCCATTATTTTTTTGGCGAATACCTCCATACCTTTTTGGGTTATTATTACTTCTTGCTCCGTTGTTGTTGCTGTTGTTTCTTGATCTGTAGGTCTCTCTGTGGATTTAGTTTGTGATATTGTTGTCTCCATTAAGTGTGCGTTAATCGGAGTTGTGTTAACTTGGGTAGTTGGCCTTTCTCTTTCGATAATCTTTGAAGTCGCCTCACTACTCACATAACTTAAGACTTTATTATGTGTGGGCAAACTTTTTAGGAGTAATCCGGTGCTTACTAATGGTTCAATGGTTTCGCTCTGTATAGAGAAATGGCCATCTCTTACTTGTACAGATTGTTGAACCTTAAAATACGACCGCAAGGAAGGAGTAAGTTTAACTTTTTGATTTGTGGAGAGCTTTGGTCTTGTAGATCTTATTTTAACATTTTCCGACAGTTCTGCTAATTTTGGAAACACTCTCTGTTTTCGTTTAGTTGCTCTTGGAGATACACCCTTTTTTAGCGGTTCAATCTGTGGTACAAGCTTGCGATTCCTTAAGCAATAAGAGGACTTCACTCCTCCTTACAGATCTTGATCTTTTCCTACTGCTGTTATTGCACTGGCTTCAGGGTCTTTCTGGATTTCTTTCTATTATCCTGGCTCTTGTATTATACACCCTCGGTTTGGGTTTTGCTTGGGTGAGGCTTTCCTCTTTGTTTTTTCCAGTGTTCTCTTGATTACAACAGCTTGTGATTAAATCTGGCGTTGCTCTCTCCAATCTATCTGCCCCACCACTGGGTACGTTTTTTAAGTTTTCTGAGCTGGTAGTGTGCTCAGATTTTATTACTTCTGAGGCTCCCTGATCTCCGTTAAGCTGTTGATCAGAGAGCAATGCCCTCCTCTCAGTTATCTGCAGCAAGGTATCCTTTTTCGAGTTCATTAGCCGTGGGTCTTTTAAAGTTACAATCTGCAAATTGATGTTTATAGTGCGCTCTGTAGTCTCCCCTTTCAGTTTCCTTATCGCTTGATTTTGACCCCAGGTATTATTCTGTTCACTCAGCTCGCTCGGCTTGCAGCCTTGTGTGGCTTTCTGTTTACCCGATTCCCCAATTCTCCCCCGCTGACCCTGCCGCTCGAGCCCCGGAACTGGAAGGGGACTCTCTGGAACGCCCTCCGACAGTTCCACGTCGCCTTTCACGCACTCACCCAGGCTCCGGTGTTCGGGGAAGACTGCTGCTGCTGCTGCGGGAGTCCCAGTTTTAACGGTAAGCTCCGATAATGCTCCAAAAATGCTGGTCCTGTATAAAATCAGCACCATTAAGAAGGAACCATCTGTTTCCAGTTCACCGTGCTTATTGGACCCCAAAGAAACTGTCTAAATTCAAGGGATCCAATGTTAAGCTATGCCCCAAGTGCGGAGAAGCAAGAGCGGACGACATCCATATGTTTGAAAAATGTGCCGCAATAACAAACTGCTGGGAGGAGATTGGTAAGACAGTGAATATGATACTACGAACCAACATAACTGTAAGTACTTCTCTCATATTTTTTGGGATACATAGCAACATAGGTGCTGATAGAAATAAATTAAATAAAAAACAGGAAAGTTTACTTTTTGTATTAATACTATTAGCCCGGAGAGAAATCTGCATTAATTGGGTTAAATCGGTCGCCCCAAGTTATACAAATTGGTTAAATTATGCCATTAAAATCAACAACCTCGATAGAAACATGGGATACACGAAGAGAACAATTTTTTGGGAAATTTGGGAGCAGCACTTTCAAAGTAACTAAAATCTTCTAATAGGTCATGAACAATAAATCCAATGATTAACGCGATAATCTATAATACCAGGCAGAAATGATTTTGCCGAGTAGCCAAACTGGCTAGCTCACACCCCACTAACCAATGGTATTATTGGAAACGACAAAGGGTAAGTGGAGAAAAATTGATGAATCAAAACAGTGAAAGGGATACTCCCCAAAAAGACAATTCCGGAAAGCGATGGGGCTGTGAAGGCAAAGTTTCTAAAAAGATCATCAGTTTCTCCAGAAACCTTCTTATCTATACAATCGCAAAATGAGGATAAAAAAAAAAAAAACGAGTGAAAATTTGTGACAAAACCGTAGTGCGACCCCGAGTGTGCTTCGTGACAGAAAATAAACAACCAACATAACTCACGTGTTATTCTACCAAATTCACTTTGTCGTCACGGAGAATGTATTAGTTCCCAAGTTTATCAAGTTGTACTACGGGGAAACGTTAGTCTAAAAGCTTTTGGAACTTACTTAATGGACGTGCAGCGTCTCCTCAAGATTTAAGCCGACCATGAATGCATACTCGTCTAGCGCGAAGCAGCCAGAGTTGGCGGTCAATCGCGGTAGATATTGGAAACGTACGCGGTGGATTTCTCTGTGTTAGATAACGTGATTGGTTGGAGTTCCGATCACGTGATCAGAAGTCCACCAATCGCGAGCTGTTCTGCGCTAAGAAACACACTGTTGTTAAATGTGAATACGACTGGATAAATAAAGTTATCGCTTATGCGGGCAAAAACATGAACAAATGTGAAAGCCATGGGTAACAAACAAATCGAGAATGCAGGTCAAAAAAAGCATTTCAACAGTCTTAAACTTCAATGGCAAAATGAAAAGAAAAGATTCCATGAAATAAAATAAAATAAAGTGTTCAGATCGGCCACCAGTATATCCAAACTGGAAGCAAGGCCATCAGGGCCCGATGACAAGGGGGCCTATTCAGTCCGGTCATTCAGACCATTTGGTTTACTGGAATTCAATAAGTAAATCCAATGATTCTCTCTTTGTAATAGAAAACGGTTATTGTCTCTACCTTCCTGTTTTTCCACTGTCTCAAGTATCACAAATTGCAATTGGGAAACATTATGGTGAGCTTCAACAAAGTGTGCTGCAACGGATGATTTTACATTATCAGTTCCAATGTTCGACTTGTGTTCATTCAGCCTAGTTTTGATCTTTCGTTCCGTTTTTCCGACATATACCTTACCGCACAGACATTTTAGCATGTAAATTAAGTTAGTCGTGTCGCAGGTTGCATTTACTTTCAGTTTGATTTTATGACCCTTCATTGGATGGGTGATATAGTCACCCCTGATTAGGTTATTACAATTGCCACATTGTAGACAAGGACGGGTTCCGCTGTATCTTTTGGTGACTTCCGTCGCATGTTTAAGCAATTCACCAAGGTTTTTGTTTCTTGAGAAGGCAAAAGTAGGAGGATTATCAAAGGAATGTTTGAAGTCTGGTTCTGCCTTTAGAATGTTCCAATGTTTTTCTTGAAGTTCATACTCGCGGTGGAGTATTTAGATACCACTGTCATTCTGTCTTCTTGTTTTTTCTGTTTTATTGTTAACAAGTCAGATCTTTGAATATTATGTACTTTGTTTTCCGCTGCTTTGATCAAGTCATCTGGATAGCCTCTTTCACAAAATCTTTCTTCCATTTCTTTGATTTTTATCTTGGCATTTTGTGCATCCGATGTAATCCTTTTAACTCGCATCATTTGTGATAGCGGCAAGTGTCGTTTCAAAGGTTCTTGATGGAAACTAAGATAATGAAGGGTATTGTTCCTGTCTGTTTTCTTTCTGTACATTTCGGTTTCAATTTTGCCATGCTGTAGGCTTATCCGTACGTCTAAAAAAGTGATGGACTCTGTAGAAATCTCCCAGGTAAACTGGATTCGATCGTCTTTTGTGTTTAGATTCATTAATGCTTGTTCTAGTGATTCCCTTGAGTTTCTCCATAAGATGAATATGTCATCTATGTATCGTACGAACAACTTGAGGTTGTCTGTCCACCTTGGGTCTGTCAGTATATTTTGCGTTTCATTAGATTTCATGAATAAATTAGCGTACACTGGGGCTGCGCAATTGCCCATGCTAGTCCCGATGAGTTGCTGGTACCAGGTGTCATTGTACTTAAAGTAGCTGTGGTACAGGGTAAAAATGATAAGCTCCATCAGAAAGGTCTGCAGCTGTGGATCAAAGTCAGTCGTGAGAATAGCTTCTTCCATGGCTTCAATGCCCATCCCATGAGGGATGGAAGTATAGAGTGACTTTACATCTGCTGTGCAGAGTATAAGTTGTTCATCATTGTCAAGTTCCAAGGAATTCAATTTAGACAAAAAGTCGGTGGTGTCTCGGATATACGTAACCATCTGTTGAACTGTGGGTTGCATTAGTCGGTCAATGAATTGACCTATAGGCTCATGTAGACTATTTTTTGTTGAGACAATCGGACGTAGTGGTGGGTCAAGAACATTTTTATGCACTTTTGGCATCATGTAAAATGATGGACTCTTTGGATGTGATGTGATCAAAAATGTGCTTGTCCTATCGTTAATTACACCATAATTTTAGCTTTGGTGATGAGTTCCCTGAGTTTCGCAATGAATTCATTGGTTGGGTTGTGTTGTAACGGTGCATACGTATTATTGTCGTTGATATGTTCTTGAACTTTTCGGTTATACATGGTAGCATTCATGATGACAAGGCCTCCGCCTTTGTCGGCTTTAGTACAGACAATGTTTTTGTTCCTGGATAGTTTTTTGGATAGTTTTTTTTGGATAGTTTTTTCAAAAAACTATCCAGGAACAAAAACATTGTCTGTTCTTTTTTTAAATGGATACATAATTTCAGCCATTTATTAGAATCAAGAACATCCACCAACTATGGAGTTGCAGATCTTAATCACTAGAAACTAATCACATTGAAACAGGATCTGTGAGTGATTGGCTACTTATTTTCTATCTAATTGTTTCTTGACTATATAATGTTACAGGCCTTCACTATCTAATAGATCTCTTTCATTAAGGTTCATTTTTGAGCACTCAGATATAGCATCGTAGATGAATATAAAATTGTAATGTGTGATACATAGGAAGACCGCCAGATTATGTACATAGATTTTTGCTACTGATACACATTGTGATTTTTAGGATATATGTAAAAAGAGATACAAATTGTTTAAATAGATGTTTTTCTTGAGAAAACATGTCAAGATACGGATAACAATTGGTGAATTCTGAGTATGTTCTCTTTTTTCTTCTTTATTTTTAAATAATTGTGTGGCTTTCCTGAAGAAGGCGTTGTATATGCCGAAACGTGCGTCGAGTTAATAAAGATATTGCCACTTTTTAACCTTTTATTTATACATATTGATTAAATGTGATGTGTTACATATTGTGTTTTATTTTTTAAATGTTTTGGATAAATATAATTTGTTAAGATAATATGAGAAGAAATTATTAAAACGGTAACAACATTGAATATATTTTTTCCATCTTCCTTGGTCTTCTTAATGTCATAGATACTGTATATATTGGTTGCTTTATTGACATTGCCTAGGAGTTTTTGTCACTACCAGGATCTTTTAATGCAGCCCAGATCCTACCAATATCAGACCCACTATAGCGCTTGCCAGTGAGATGAAGTAATGTCATTGTTGGACTTGGCCCTTTTGGCAGGTTCACCCCTAAATTTTTGCCTTTTCTGTGACCTGATATTAGTGGTTTTTGGCCTCTGCGCACTTTAGCACTGTGGCTCATTGTAAAGTGCGTGCACGCTCTGAGTGTGTGTGGTGAGATTGGCCTGCCCTTCCATAGGAATGCATGGGGGATATGTGTGTCCCTGGTAATTCCTGGTATGAGAGGAGCGCAGGGGCGAGTTTGGTATGTGCAAACTCGTGAGAATAAATGCTGCGCAATGATGTGTGCAGATGTATGGTGACTGGTGGAGAAATGCCACTTTTAGAAGTTGGCATTTCTGTGTGTGGTTTGTCTGCCTGCCTGTTGTGAATTGCATGTCTGGCTTGTGATTGACAGGTGCTGGATGGTGTGGTTGGCTCCAGGAGCCAGGATGAGTCTGCCCAGTGGTGAATAGGGAGATCTGCATTTAGATGGGAGGGAGGAGTTGCACCTGGGACCTGAATAGGGCTCTGCCTTCCCTCCCCAATGCTGGCTCCGCCCTCTGTGGTGCATCAGAGCACCTAGCCCCCACCTGACAAAGGAGAGAGAAGCAGAGCACAACAAAGTGCTCCTTAGCTCCCCCAAACCAGTTGCATCTGATTTTTCCCCCAGCCCTGTGGTTTGTCACAAAGGATAAGTGCATAAAGGAAGGGGCTGTGAAGCAATGAAAATGGTCTGTTGTGTTTTTGCTGAATTTAAGGGGGCTCACTGCCAGAAGGAACTGCCGCGGGACCCAGCTGCTGCTTCCTGAGGGTCCCTGCATGCTGGTCTGCCTGGCTGCGCTTTGCTGGGGTCTCCCCAGTACAAAGGACTCTTTCTTTTTGCCTTATTATGAATTTAGCGTATTCTAGCTCCTGTTAGCGCTTCTTTTAAAGAAATTTCCAAGAGGAGTGCACGTGGGCTCTGCAGTACGGAGCTGCCACATATCTCGAAGGAACCCCTGACATGAGGATTCTCCCCTCCTCAGCGTCTTAACGGGAGCCCACCGCGCATTGAGGTGATGAGCGGGAGCTTACCCCGCTTTATGGGAATTTAGAAAGATAGCGGGTGCCCACCTTGCTCCCTGCATACTTAAAGAAAGCGGGTACCCACCCGCACTGGGAATTTAATTATTGGCGAGTGCCCACCCCGCTACAAGCAGAGATCACCGCCGCCGACCCAATTTGCGGGATGGAAAGTGCTGGGCCACTGCAGTCGCGACTCGGAAGCCAGGCAGCCCTGCCTGGTTGTGGGCGGGGCCTCATGATGCAAGACAGAACTGTGAGGGGCATTGAGAAACCCAGGCTGAAGCCTACCCCACGCTGGGAAGTGCTGGCGAGGACGGGAGCCTAACCTGCCTCCATGTGCCCCATTGAGAAGTCCCGGGTCCCAGGAGGGGTCCTAGGTTAAGGGGAAAGGCAGCCGGAGCAGTGAGGCCGCGACACACACAGTCGGGGCCCCTGTAGTGAAAAGGGAGTCCAGCAGGCAGCCACAGCATGACCGTGAGTGGCAGCAGACGCGCCATGTCCGCCCCAGCCCCGCGCCACGAGAGAAGTGCTGCTGGCAGAGGAGAGCTGAGACATTGCAGCAAAGAGCCCAGTGAGTGGGGCTCAGTCTTCGGTGGTTGGGGGGTGCTTAGGCACAGTGCCAGTGCTCGCCCCTTTTGCGAGAGATTATTTGTCCTTCCCAGCTGCCCCATCTGACAGCGGGCAGCTGCATGTGAAGTGTTTCCAGCCCTCACAGTTGCGTCGCCGATGCAGGAAACTGCATTTTGGGGGCATTTGGGTCGCATTCCCTGCATTCCTGGAGGAGTCCCAGCAGGCCGTGGGTGGACTAGGCACATGGACTGCCAGTAGTGGTTTGGTGTCCTCAGCTGCGCCGCCGTAGCGGGCTGCTGCAACTTGGTGGAAACGTTGTTGTCTAGGGCCCCAGGGTGGCCCCCCTGGCACAGTGGTGCTAGCGCTATTGGGGGCAAGTTCAAATTGAAGTTGCACTGCGGGCGAGCCCAGGACAGGGCCCCTGCTGGGGGAACACTGACGTTGGGACAGTAACCCTGTGGGAATTTTGCCATTCGTTTCTGCCGTTCATGGTGCTTGGGCATATTGTGATGTGCTAAGTGTAATGCCCTATTACTGGTTGTTCTCAGCAGCTGTGAGGGTTATGCATAAGAGGACCCTATTGTGATTTAGGTGATGTTTTATACCTAATGTGATGCCTACTATGATTTATGCATAATATGGTTATGCTTGCTAGGCCTATTTCCCCACGATTCTTACATAATGTGCTGTTACGAATGAGGTTTGGGCCTTATGTAGTTTTATGCCTAAATTGATTTATGCATACAATGTTTTTATGCTAATGTGATGCAGACATAAGATGTTTATGTTACAGGTGCTATTACTGAGTACAGTGTCTGACAGTAATTACTGGTTGTGTTCTACGTCTAAGATAAATCTTACCTTTACAATTTCTACTAAGTGATGATTCTGACGGTGGTCCATGTGGCCCTGTCTTGTCTATATAATCCCCTGTAAAGACTGCCCAGTGCCAGTTGGCACAGTAAATATTGTGTGATTACCATCTAATGTGTTTTATGATAATACAAAGGCTATTTCTGAGATAACCTTGTGTGGAGTTCCTTTTGTGGTGTGCCTAGTGTCTCCGGGATAGGCCTGACTACTCGTGCCAAGCTACCAAGGGGGTTAGCAGGGATTATCTTTGCGTCTAACTCCCTTTCCCTGACTAGAGTGGTAGTCTCTGCATGGCTTTGGCGCAAGCCTTAGCCAACCAGAGATCCCATTTCTAACGGTCATCATTAAGACAGATAGGCTTTTTCATTATACAAGCCTGGTGTATCACTGATTTGATCCCTCTGCCCACCACTCTGCAATGCTTCCATTGCAATCCAGGTTGTCAATCATGGAAAACGAAGTTCCGTTATCTTGCAGTTGGCTCTTGACCTCCTTTTCCAAGATTGTGCTTAGATATGGGAGGGTTGAGATTAAATAGTAGGTGAATTTCACATGTGGGTCTCCTGTAGGCTCGTTGATGAGGAGAGGTGACGATCGCATGTTTCAGTTATTGATGAGTGAATCATGATTTAAGCAGAAATTAAGCCTGTCATGTTAGTAGTGAAGATTGGGATCAACTGCATCATGAAAACAGCTAGTCTGGGTACCACTGGGAGTTAATATGCTTTTTGTTTTATGGGCAAATCTTTCTACACTGACCAAAACTGAAAGAAGAAGAATGATCATTGGAGGAGAGAGACAGAGGCTGCAGTGGCGGCTCCTCCACTAAGGCGGAGGAGGGTCACCCACTGCCTTCAAGCAGGAAAAGAAAGGAAAAAATAAAATGATAATAACTTAATGTTATTATCATTTTATTTTGTTTTCCTACTGTGGCAGCGTGTATGAGGGGGTGGGGCTGAAGAGCAGGGGAGGGAGGTAAACACTCCTAAGTGTGCAATGACTATTTGGTCGGCCCTCTCTGGCTGCCCAAAACAGTTGTGCACACTTTCAGTGTTCTCTATGCAGGCTGCATTACAGCCAGAGTGGAGAACATGCCCACCTCTCAAGCCCCTGGCTGAGCGGCTTGTCATGGCACTCAGACCAATCACAATGCTGCATTGCAGCATTGTGATTGGGCTGGGTAGCCTGTGGGCCGGGTGCTTCCTCTTCCTGGAAGACGAGAGCAGTAGCAGAGACGCAGGACCCGGTGGGAAGGTAAGTGTTTTTTTACGTTTCTAAAAAAAATTGGGACCCGCGCGCCACTCGTCCACGCGCCCGCCTCTGCACCCGCAAACCGCGCCGGCCACCACTGAGAGGCTGGTTGATTAAGGAGATTCGGCAGAGTTGCTGATTATTAATTTGCACGTATTGAACATTTCAGCCTGGAAGAAGTCTGCCTGATCTTTGCAATGTTGCTTTGGGGTGAGGTTCTGAATACTTCAGGTTGGACATATCTTGAAAAATCTTAACTACCATCTTTGTTTAGTTTGGGGACACTTTTATATAATTGGAGAGGTAGGCCTGTTTTTCTTGGTTTACTGCCTTGTATCATGTAGATGGAGGCGGTGAACCATTCATGTTCCAGGCTCCAATATTTTCTTTTCCATCAGATCACAACTATACCATTTACTGATGATTTTGATCTGGAGGTGACTGATATTTCTGTTTATTGGGGAGAAAGATAATTAAGGAATAGTCTTACTATGATTGTGCCTTCACAGATAACAAATTCCTTTCAGTAGTGTGAGTGAAAGAAAGGTCCACAGTAAGATCTAAGCGTGAGCGCAAAATCCATTCCGCTTGTGGATTTCGCGGATTTTTGGTAAATCTTCAATCCGCGAACTCCCGCGAATTTACTGTAAATCCGCGAATCCGCGAGTGGCGGTTTCGGGGGGCAAAAGTGCAAGCCTTCAAGCTTGAAGTTGTAACTATTTTAGGATGGCGCCGGCAAGCTGCCAGCGCCATCCTAAAATAGTTACTAAGTTAGCTTCAACAGGAAGCACTAATAGATAAAATAAAGCAGGTGCTCGAGCACCTGCTTTATTTTATCTATTAGTGCTTCCTGATGAAGCTAATTTAGTAACTATTTTAGGATGGCGCTGGCAGCTTGCCGGCGCCATCCTAAAATAGTTACAGGATGATGGATGGACAGCTCACTCAAGGGACCCCTGCGCACATCGGTGTGCATAGTAACACACACATGGCCGCTGGAACTAGTTGAAGCTCAAATTCAGTGACTCATTCATCAGCCCAAAAACAATCGTGAGCGTCGTCGAGGCTGGGCAGGTGTGCCTTCTTCCCATATCTACAGTCGAAAACCAGCTGTGATGCTGGATAGAGGCCTTTGTATCCTTGACTTTCACGAGCGCAATCCTCGTGCTGTTCCTGTGACCAGGATCTTCTTTCTCTTGATCTGCTGCTCTGATCGGTCTCTGACCATTTATACACACAAGAGGCACTTGAACTCGCACAAAAGACCCCCCATTTAAAAAGCCCGCAAAATCCGCAAATCCGCAAATCCACAAAAGATTTTGCGGATCCGCGAATATGCATATCCGCAAATTCGCGGATCGTGGATCCGCGAAATCCGCCCATGCTTAGTAAGATCCACAACACATCAGTTGAGATACTGACCACTTATGTAAAGCTCAAGGGCTCAGATTTACCACATTTTAATGCTATGCAACACAGTAACTAAAGTTGCTGAACTGTGTTGTATAGCGCCATATCTACTAAGACATAGCACTCCGGCTGTTATCTCCAGCGCTGGTGCACAAACATCCTGCCTAGCGTCACACACTATAGTGAAAAGGTGTTTTATCCCAGCAATACTTAATGGCTACTTCCCAGGGCAGAACACATTTTGCAGTGGAAAGTAAATCCCAATTCTACATTTTGAGCTGCTTTCTCTCACTTTTCTGAATCTGACCCAAAAGTGTTCAAGTTCTCTGCTTATTTTCTGACTGAACTATCTAAAATAAAGTTAAACTCTACCATAATGGTGTTTTGTCTGAGTAATGGATTGTACCCGTATGGCTGGCATGAATATTTCATGAAAGAATTGGTAATTGTAGCTAAGTGATCATTATATTACGGTTACGGTAAACAAACAATTTGAGTTTAACACGCAGATGATGAGAAACTTTGGTTTGGGATTACTGTGCAGCTATCTACAAATAAAAAAAAAACACTGACACCTGCACCCACTCTGGGATTCTCTATTTTTGTGGATGATGTTCTATTCAGGGAAGAATGTTAAGTTATATTGATTTGTATAGCGTACAAAACGCCTGAGAGGGAGTACGGGCGCTTGTATGTAATCCAAAATTGCAGACAATTGATGTCACGGTTAGGTCGATGTAGAATTATGACTCAGAAGGTCATGAACTTCCACGCCATACTTTACAGCAGAGAGCGTATGAATGAGGCCTAGCTAATTGGATAGGTTAGACTCTGGTTTATGAGGAAGAGGATCACAGTGGTAGGATGGACGAGTGCACTCATTGGTTAACACCATCATTTGAAGTAAGAATTCATCACAAATCAAACTGTGGGAGTAAGTTACTCCATTGTGTTTTTTAAACAGAAGAAAGGCCAGATACTTGGTTTACTAGAGAAACCCCTACATTTAATGGTGGTGGCCTCCCTCTCTCGGAGCCCGTCCCGTACCGTCAAATTCCACCCGGAATCTTGGCGTGATCTTTGACACCTCTCTGGACATGTCACTACAGGTCAATAGAACTGTTTCTACCTGTTGGGGAGTGATCAAAGTACTTAGAAAAATCGCCCACTATCTTTCCCCTCAAGCTCGCAAACAGACCGTGGTGGCCTTGGTTACATCACGGCTGGACTATTGTAACGCCCTTTATGCAGGCATCAATAAAGGCCTCATCCAACGCCTCCAGTCCATCCAGAACGCGGCTGCCAGATTTGTTCTGGACCTCCCTAACTCCGCTTCTGTCTCTCTTGCAAGGAAGAGTCTTCACTGGCTCCCGATTCAGTCTAGAGTCTCTTTTAAAATCCTGTGGCTAGTTTTCAGTGCTCTATCCGGCGGCAGTTCGGAGGCCATAAGTTCCCTTCTGAGTCCCTACACCCCTAGCAGAAACCTTCGCTCTGCCAATAAGAACCTTCTCACCGTCCCTCGGACAAACAAGGTCAGATGGGGCGGAAAAGCTTTTTCATTTGTGGCCCCCTAATTTATGGAATGCCCTCCCCTCTGAGATCAAATCCCAACCCACCATGGTTCTCTTTAAGAAGGCTTTGAAGACGTGGTGTTTCATCAAGGCCTATCATTAATCATGCTCTCTGACCGTATCATTTTATTTGGTTAGGCGCCTTGATGCCCTCTGGGGCTAAGTTGCGCGTTATAAATCTCGTTTCATTCAAGTTGTGGCTCTTCGTTGGTCTCTTCACCGGATGTAATAGAAAGCATTTTTTAAAGGTGTGCTTAAATAAACCCAAGCTTATAACACTTTTCCAGACAATCAGTATTATGATGGAGATAGAGCTCGCATAGGTAAGGAAACTGATTAACAGCAAAAGGTTTGCCCATAGGTGTTGGTCACATTCAACATCATTATAGTTCGTCACCTTCAGTTAACAGATAGTGTTATGTTTTGGTTTACATGTCCGTATATAGGTTTTCCCAATACATGTCCTTATATGGGCACAATTCGCTTTGTCCTTATATAGGCACAAGATCCCAGCCCTTATTTAGGTATTAGCCATGCGCTCCAAATATGGCATGGTCACCTACATCCGTCCACCCCAACGTCACAACGAGTTCTTAGAAACCAGACCCTTAAGCCATTGGGACTTCCCCTATGAATAATGAATGAATGAATAAAAACGTATAATGCGCGACTTTACCAAAAGGTATCAAGGCGCCTATAATCAGATCATAAAGGAAAAGGCAATCCAATAACTAAGGATAAGCTTTGACAAAGAGCCAGGTCTTCAAGGCTTTTCTGAAGGACTGCATCGATGGCAGGGTCCTAATGTTGCAGGGTACAGAATTCCACAATCTAGGGGCGATGCTCGAAAAGGCTCTGCCACCCCACTTAGCTCTTTGCACTCGGGGAACCAGAAGGAGAGACTTCTTTGAGGAACGAAGATGTCTGTAAGGAGTATAGGGATTCAGCAGATCTTTTACTCCTCCTGTCTCCTTTCTGGACAGGGCTCCATATACCAGACAAAGGACCTTAGAGGAAATCCTGGCTTCAATTTGGAGCCAATGTAAGGATCTCCTGGCAGCCGTGGCTAAGGACCTCCTAGGCAGATCTAGAACAAACTTAGGCGCAGCATTTTGCACAATTTGCAATCGCTGTAGCAGGCACTTATTTATTCCCGCATATAGGGCGTTACAATAATCAAGCCGAGAGGCTATCAGTGCAACCACCATTTGTTTACGGGCTTGTATGGACAGATAATGTTTAATCTTCCGTAAGATCTTAAGACTGCCCCAACAGGTGGAGATTGTCCTGTTGACTTGACAATCCAACGCAAGGGCTGGGTCAATCATGACCCCCAGGTTTCGTGCTAGGAGGGTAGGCACAGGGCAAGTCCCCAGGGATGTGGGCCACCATTCCGTTGACTATTGATTTCTCTTAGAACTCATCTATTATGCATGAACCACTATTCCTCAAGGGTTCATTCATGACGTCTTCCTCTGCCTGACTTTACATCAATGCAAACATTCCTAAGCACCTTCCAGGTATAAATATACCTCTCCTTAACACGGCACAGCTAGACTTGGCTCACGGTTTGCCACAGCAAGTTCGAAAGAGATTGTATACCAGCCTGACGCACTGACCAGACGCTGTCATCCCTGCTCACAGAGAATCCAGCTTCCAGTGTTCTGACTCCCTTCACAAAGTGTTATAGTTTGAGACCCGGAAAGAAATTCTCACCTCTCTCATTCTAAGGTATGGAGCTGACTAGAACCTAGACGGACTCTTGGCATACCAAACTTTAGCATACCAAACAATAGCATACCAAACTATAGAATACCACACCTACTTCTTACCTTGTACTACACTTAGGTTAGGTACACTGTGGTAGAACTAGTTAGAAGCATCAGACGAGTAGCCACTTTTTAGCCCGTGTTATTTATGTATATGTATATGAATATGTGTTATAGCTAAAGACAATACTATTGCAGTATTATTTCTTTCTACTGCTTACGCTGTACGTAATATATCTCGCATACTGTCTTACGATTGTAACAGCTCATATCTCTTACATGAGAAACAAGACTGTTGAATAAATCCTTTTATTGAAACACCCATCTATCTCTTTCTGTGTAACTCTGAAGAAACTAAGCATGCATGATTGACTGAGTGAAACTGTTATCTATTGTTTCCACGATTCTGAGACATGTTCCGATTCTAAAGGGAAATACAGTTGTCATGTTTATGTGGTTGCCAGAAACTACTCCCTTCTTGTTTTACAAGGAGTTTCTAGTGGCCTCTAAGTTAGCTGGCACACAAAGTAATTAAGTGTAATGTACTCGATAGGGGCATGCTGACCTCAGTCCTATGCCAAAACTATAGTATATATTATTCCAATGGGCAGAGCCTATTAGGGAAATGGGACCTACACTACATGGCGCCCAACGGTTTGGTAAGGCACTAATTTAACACTAGATACTGAAGTAACTCAGTCGTGCTTTTCTCAGAGACCTCTACTCCATAAGACGTCTTGAGTGGGTAGGGTTAATATGCGCCATAGCTGAGTAGGATGAAAGTCCTATGTATTAGCTGTTTGGTTTGTTCAACGTTGAAGGATACAATGTTCCAAAATATTGTGCACCTTATCTTTGTTTCCTTGAAACTTGTTCTACATTTTTCAAAAACAATGTCTCTTAACGGGGATACTAATACCGTGACCGATGACGTTGTGGCTGACCGTGTCGTAACAGCTTTCAATCATACAGGTTTAAATGAAACCAATGAGGGTGTTATAAACATCCATCCAAATTTAAGGAGAGCCATCACTCTAAAACTTATACAATATGGCCTAACACCAAGAGGTGGTAGAGAGGTTTTCCAGATAGGGGCACAGGAATCTTTTCAGACAGAGGTATTCTATTCATGGATAGTATTCCCAGAATCAAATTCAGTAACAAAAGTGTTTCACTTTTTTAAAGAAGATGAACCACCAAAAGAATATATTCCTTTCGAGGATATTGAAATTCCACTCACATACCAGGAGCATAATCTCTGGTTTAAAGGTGCTCTAAAACATTACAATCACATCACCATGCTCGGTCCACCAGGAGTAACATGGCTGATTTTAGCAGGCAACACACCTCATCCTGACATCGAAGAGATGTCAAACAAGGAGTTACTTACTCAACTCAAAGAGTTAATCAAAATTTACAGACAATTAGTTCAATATGTCATGCAGACTGTCACAGTCCAACCACCATTAACCATTCCAAATCAAACCCCTCATCAGGGGAATACACAAAAAATTACTCCACAGACTTTACATGCAGTCATGGGTAAAATACACACAAAACGTGAACAAATTCCTTTCTGAATAGCTCAAAACATTACTCAAATGGAATCAGTATTTCCTAATACTAGCCCTTATAAGAAACACAGAATTATAACAATCTGTGTACCAATGGAGATCACACCACATCTGGAAGACTGCACCACTTGGGGCACAGTCTTTGCTGCCATCTATACTAAAAAACATGGTGTTCCGTCAATGGCGGTAATACCTGATGTCCTGAAACAAATTCAAAATGAATACGGGATAGAGCCTGCTCTGAATTTAGGTATGAAATTACTGAAAAATTCCTACCAGGTCACAACAATAATATTATCTAATATTAAAGGGGAGGCAGCATCAGTGGCAATCCGCCAACGCTTAATGGAATTTGATGTAACAGAACATCAACAAGAACTACTCAAAATAATAGAAAACGTCTATGAAGAATTAGGCACAGACAGTTTGGGTGGAAAACCTTTGAAACCACAACTGTCTGGAGTTCCTGAGAAGGACTCTATTAAACACAATCCTACATTTTCTAAAAAGAAGTGGGAAAATAACAAACAACATTCAAAAGAGAAACATTCTCAATCCCGAGGTAGGTCTCCTCAAAAGGAGCCCTCTGAAAGGAGGTATAACCTCAGGAATAGGGATAATTAGAAAAAAACTGCAGGTATCATAATACTGTTCTACATTTCTCTCGTACCTTTCAGCTATCATCACAGACATCTGAAAGAAGAGGATGGTTAGATCACAAAGAACTTGTGAAGCCCAAAGACAATCAACATGTTCAGAAAAATACATCAAACCCTCAATTTACCAAAACGATGGAAGCTGGTCTGAAGACCAGACATGCCGAGAATTCTGAGAACACAACTCAAGAATGGACAATGGGCTCAGATAATGCTGGACAGTGCAGTAGAAGTAACAATAGCTCGCCAGAACCTGAAGGAACTTCTGGAGATAGTGGACTTGAATGAGTACATCACAGTTGAGACTGTAGACACCAGAGTTAGTTCTCCACAAAGGTTTTATGAAATAACACTCCCGATGGAGGGAGACATACCAAGAAAAGTGTAAGCACTTTTTTGGGAAAACTTTCATGGGGTTATGAAATACTTCTTGCAGTACAGGACTGGCCACCAGAATTTGTAAGGGAGTGCCCACATGGCGAAGACATCATCATGCCAGCTTTCTCCAATCATATTCCAATTCACTTAAAATACACTTATGCCAGGAATTGGGCAGTTGCCCAGGCCCCAGCATTGTACAAAAATCATGTAGGATGGGATGAGGACTCACCTCACCACAAAATACAGTTAAAAAATCAACCTACTGCACACAGGCAGTATCCAATAAAGCAAGAAGCTAAAAAACAGGTCAGGGAGATCTTAGATCAACTTGAATACCAAGGGGTGATTGAAACATGCACCTCCTCGAAGAACAATCTTTTGTTTCCTGTAGCCAAACCAGACAATACAATTCGTCTAGTTTTGAATTACAGACACTTGAACACTTGTTCTAAGACATCTGCAGTGCAAAATGCACGTAGTACAGCATTAATGAATAACATTCTGCGTAAAAAATATAAAACCACATTAGACATTTCAAAAGGTTTCTTTTTCCATAACATAGCACCTGAAAGCAGGTACTTGACAGCTTTCTCAATAATTGAAACACAGAATCAATTTTGTCAGCCCGGGTTATTCTCAGCAAGAGTAACAGAGGTACTATAAATTTATGATGACGAGGCATTGTCATATGTCGATGATATCTATCTGACAGACGATAACCTAGATACGCACTTGAACAGGGTGAATACCATTATACTAAAACTCAATCTCTAGGAGATTGTGCAGCGCAGTGAGCTGAACTACAAGCATTCAAATTGGCACTAGAAAATACGGATTGCAAATTCCCCACACTTATAGGGTGTGATTATTTTTACTGTGTTCAACCATATAATGAATATTTACAGAATTGTCTTCAAAATGGTTTCAAAGATGCAAAAGGTGGGGGGCGTGGCCTAGCTAGCCGTTATGGTGAACATGTGGTAGGCGAACTCGGTCCAGCCCGTTTATTATCCTTAACTTATCCTGGTCCCCTTGACCCACAAATGGGATCCTGATTGACCTGGTGAGGTGCTGACTTACCTCCGTGGACATTTGACTGGGTTTTTGGTGCCCTCACATACCTTTAGTGCAATGACCGCACCGTGGAAGGGACGAGGCCTGACAGCGGAGGAGGATCCGGGGTCACGTGACGATCTCTACTCACCGCTTCGGGATGTGTGCTGATCAGAGCCTCCGCCTGTGATTGATAGCGGCGGACTGGCGGTTTGAGAGCCTGTGGTGGCTGGTGTGGGGGAGCCGCTTGCCCGAGGCCCTGCTGCCCTGGGGTTTCGCGGAAGAAGCCGCCGGCGAGATGACTGGAGCCCAGCCGGGCGGCTGAAGTGAGAGGTACCTGGCTGGTGAATTGCGGTGAGGCCAGGACGAGGACGGAGGACGAGCTCCCGGGGTCTGGAGGCGCTGCTCGGTGGTGGAGGTCCCGTCGAGTTGGTACGGTGCAGGTTGCCCCCCTCCCCTTCCCCCCCATATTGGCCTGAGCAGCGGTGAAGCCTTGGTGCGTGGCGGGCCACGAGGAAGCGATGCACGCTGCTGGAGGGGGACTTAAATCCCACCCAATTGTGGACAGTCTCGCATAAGGGGCAGAGGAGACGTCGATGGCCGGCTGAGGAGGCCTCTGGGGTTGGCTGCTCCACTTGGGCGTTGAGGCTCTGCCTGAGGGGGCCTGCGGAGAACGGTGCGGTGGCCGGACCGGGCCACGGAGGAGAGGAGCGTGATATATACAGCGGACTGAGGCAGAGAAGCCTGCTGCTACAGGGGAGCCCTCACTGTCCAGAGAGTTACTGCTAGGGGTAGGCAGCACGTGTTGGCGGTAGGTGAGCGGCAGCCAGGCCTGCCGCGAGGGAGGTGTGACTGCGTGCCCCTCCCTGCCCTGAGAGACACCTGGTCTTGGGGACTGTTCTGGCAGTTGTGCGGGGTGAGGTTGCATGCTTCCCTTCCCCTGATCTATGACACACTTGCTCTGGGGACTGTGCAGGCAATACATCTCTGGCAGTTGTGGCGTGCTGTGAATGGAGTACGCACCCAGTGGACTGCGTGCATAGGCCTGGCCTCAACCTCAGACATTGGTGATTGTGTGCGAGGCCACCTGGGGGAAGTGGTCCATCGGGACAGCCGTATCGAGCGCAGCGCCCACTCCCCCCATGCCCAGCCCTGACTCATCTGGACCAGCGGAGGGACTCCAGGGGCAGTTATGATGAAGCACAAAGGGAATGACCCTGCCAAGCATGGGCCAATTGATAAGTGCACCGGTACAGGGGCCACAGCAGGTGCTACCAGGAGTCAGCCGGAGGCTATCCCAGACAACGCGACCCTCTTGGCGGCCATCACCCAGTCCCAGGACATGCTGGATGCAAAAATTGGGGCAGTTGGGTTGGATGTTATGTTGCTGCGGCAGGACCTGCGCAACGCAGTTTCTCGCAACACAGAAGCAGAGACCCGCATCTCTGGAGTGGAGGATGATGTTGTGATACTGAAGCGGAAGATGGCGATCATGGAAACGATTCAGGAGGGTCTGGCGCTCCCGGTGGAGGATGCTGAAGGGCGCCCCCAATGCAATAATCTGTGCCTTGTGGGATTTACGGAGGGCTGTGAGGCGGGTAACATGGAACGCTTCCTCATGCAGTAGTTGGAAAGCTGGCTCCCGCAGTACGCTCTGTCAAAATGCTTCATCGTGGAAGAAGCCCACCGGGCTCTCATGTAGAAACCACCACCAGGGGCCGTGGCCAGTGATAGCAAAGCTCTTGAATTATTTAGATTGCGATGTGATACTGAAGCAGGCCCGGGCCAAGAAACCTTTGCTTTACGATAATGTGCGCAAATTAATATTTCCCGACTACACGAGACAAGTGCAGCAGCAACGTCAGTCGTTAACGGCAGCGAAGGCCCATCTGAGGGAACTAAATCTCCCATATGCCCTCCTATATCCTGCTTGTCTGCGGGTGGTCTACCGATCCCGCACCCACTTTTTCGACACCCCGGAGGAAGACTTCCATTGGACGGATAAGACAGTGCGGGTGAGTCCCCATACACCGCCCGGCAAGAATTCGGACTCCTCCAACAGTGAGATGGCCCAGAAGGACCCCAAGGGGCAGCAGCAGAGAGGCGGTCGGCAGATACTCTGTGTCCTGCGGGGCCTCCGCTAGAGGGGCACCACTCCTGGCCGTCAAAATGTGGAACATTGATTTTGGGGTTGGGTTGGTGCAGAAGCAGTTTTTCACTATACATGCTGATGTATGCTTGTCAGGGGGATCTTGGAGAGGGTTGGGTCGCTGCCGGCCTAGGACTGGTTGGGGTCAAGCCCACGGAACATGTGTGGTGAGTTGGGGATCCATTGGATGGGGCGGCGCTTGGTCCCCCGTTGGGGCTTGTGTACCTGCTCCACAACAAAAGATGCTTCAGTGTTTTTGAGGTATGCGTTTGGCGGTTGGTTGGGGGGTGTTGTTTGGCTTGGTTTGGTTTGGTTGGGGGTCGGGGTTGCGCTTTTACACTGGGCACACCACTACATGCATACACACTGCCGGGTCCTCCTGTTCATAATACACCATGCTTGATGCCGGATGGCTAGTGGGGCAGTAGATGTTCGAGGGTCCGTGGGCACCCTCCGAGTGTTGAGCTGGAATGTGTGTGGGGTCCAGGACAAGATCAAATGGGGGACTGTCCTGCGTCAGGCCAAGAGGGCCAGAGCTGATGTCCTTCTGCTGCAGGAGACCCACATGATGGGTTCCAAAGTCCTTTGTCTGCAGCACTATGACTTCCAGCAAGTCTTTCATGCTGGGTTTATGCAAGATTCTAGGGGGTAGCGGTTTTAATTCACTGCAGGGTATGTACAGGGTATGTACATTCGCAACAATGGTTGGACCACAGGGGCGCTACTTGTTCATTCAAGCGTGGAAGGGTATACTCAGACGTGAGTCCCTTGCTCATTGCACCATCAGGATTCAAGCAAGCCGGGCCGAAGACGGCTGTAATGCCAGAAACCGGTCCCCGGAAGCTTGTTTCCTTCCCGGTGAAAGAATTGGCTTGGTAGTTTGGTCTGCCCTGTTCCCATGATGCACTGGGCCAGGGACAGACTAATTTGCATATAGCCAGGTTCTGAGCTAGGATGGTGCAGTGAGCTAAAAAACGGTGTTGGATCAAGCCCTGATCTCTTGACTGGGTGAGAGTATTCTGCTTAATTCAGAAACTCTGTCCATCACCACCCCCTGTTGTTTAATTATTTTGTCCACCATAAGCGTGGAAGGGTATACTCAGACGTGAGTCCCTTGCTCATTGCACCATCAGGATTCAAGCAAGCCGGGCCGAAGACGGCTGTAATGCCAGAAACCGGTCCCCGGAAGCTTGTTTCCTTCCCAGTGAAAGAATTGGCTTGGTAGTTTGGTCTGCCTTGTTCCCATGATGCACTGGGCCAGGGACAGACTAATTTGCATATAGCCAGGTTCTGAGCTGGGATGGTGCAGTGAGCTAAAAAACGGTTTTGGATCAAGCCCTGATCTCTTGACTGGGTAAGAGTATTCTGCTTAATTCAGAAACTCTGTCCATCACCACCCCCTGTTGTTTAATTATTTTGTCCACCGTAAGCGTGGAAGGGTATACTCAGACGTGAGTCCCTTGCTCATTGCACCATCAGGATTCAAGCAAGCCGGGCTGAAGACGGCTGTAATGCCAGAAACCGGTCCCCGGAAGCTTGTTTCCTTCCCAGTGAAAGAATTGGCTTGGTAGTTTGGTCTGCCTTGTTCCCATGATGCACTGGGCCAGGGACAGACTAATTTGCATATAGCCAGGTTCTGAGCTGGGATGGTGCAGTGAGCTAAAAAACAGTGTTGGATCAAGCCCTGATCTCTTGACTGGGTGAGAGTATTCTGCTTAATTCAGAAACTCTGTCCATCACCACCCTCTGTTGTTTAATTATTTTGTCCACCATAAGCGTGGAAGGGTATACTCAGACGTGAGTCCCTTGCTCATTGCACCATCAGGATTCAAGCAAGCCGGGCCGAAAACGGCTGTAATGCCAGAAACATGTCCCCGGAAGCTTGTTTCCTTCCCAGTGAAAGAATTGGCTTGGTAGTTTGGTCTGCCCTGTTCCCATGATGCACTGGGCCAGGGACAGACTAATTTGCATATAGCCAGGTTCTGAGCTGGGATGGTGCAGTGAGCTAAAAAACGGTGTTGGATCAAGCCCTGATCTCTTGACTGGGTGAGAGTATTCTGCTTAATTCAGAAACTCTGTCCATCACCACCCCCTGTTGTTTAATTAACTTGTTCATTCGGGGCATGATTGGGGAAGATCCCCGTGTGTTGGGTTGTGTGTATGCCCCTCCCCCTTAGAGTGAACAGCAAAACACACAAGATGATGGACGGAATGTTGCACAATGGCAAAACATTCACCCCAGTCATAGATCTGGGTTTAATCCATCGGTATTTTGCTCAGCAAGCCACCCCAGATCAGACATGGCCATATGCAAATCAGTCTTGACCCTGTGCCTCATGGGAACAGCCCAGCCCGAACTGCTAAGCCATGTCTTCCCTGGACCGGAATCAAGCATCCTAGGATTGGTTTCTGGCTATCAGCCGTCTTCAGCCAATATAGCTTGACTCCAGTGGCTTAGTGAGCTAGGGACCCACGTCTGGGCATACCCTTCCCAGATAGGGTGAACAGCAAAACACACAAGATGATGGACGGAATGTTGCAAAATGGCAAAACATTCACCCCCAGTCATAGATCGGGGTTTAATCCATCGTTATTGTGCTCACCAAGCCATCCCAGTGCAGACATGGCCATATGCAAATCAGTCTTGACCCTGTGCCTCATGGGAACAGTCCAGCCCGAACTGCTAAGACATGTCTTCCCTGGACCGGAATCAAGCATCCTAGGACCGGTTTCTGGCTATAAGCCGTCTTCAGCCAGGATAGCTTGTCTCCAGTGGTGTAGTGAGCAAGGGACCCACATCTTTGCGTCCCCTTCCCACATAGGTTGAACAGCAAAACACACAAAATGATGGACGGAATGTTGCACAGTGGCAAAACATTCACCCCCAGTCATAGATCTGGGTTTTATCCATCGTTATTTTGCTCACCTAGCCACCCCAGTTCAGACATGGCCATATGCAAATCAGCCTTGATCCTGTCCCTCATGGGAACAGTCCAGCCCGATCTGCTAAGCCATGTCTTCCCTGGACCGGAATCAAGCATCCTAGCTCCGGTTTCTGACTATCAGCCGTCTTCAGCCAGGATAGCTTGACTCCAGTGGCTTCGTGAGCAAGGGACCCACGTCTGGGCATATCCTTCCTACATAGGGTGAACAGCAAAACACACAAGATGATGGACAGAATGTTGCACAATGGCAAAACATTCACCCCCAGTCATACATCTGGGTTTGATCCATCGTTATTTTGCTCACCAAGCCCCCCAAGTTAAGTGGTCCTTAGTTGAACGGCTGCTCTCTCTGTAGGTAAATGTGCCAGACTTAGCCTCTGTGGTGGGTAGAGATTGGAACAATGCTATGGATATGGGTGGAGACAGAAGTAGGATGGGAGGGGGCCTGAGTAGCACGCACCCCACAAAACTGCACTCCCTAGTTACTGGCCTGGATTGGGTGGACACCTGGCGACACATACATGGTGACAAGAGGGAATTCACCTATCTTTTGGTGGTACATAAATTATTCTCTAGGCTGGACTATGTCTTTGTTCCCCCGGGCGGCGGTGACGAATGTGGTGTCTGCTGGGATCCTCCCCAGGGGGCTGTCGGACCACTCTCCGGTGTTTGTGGAATTGCGGCTGGGTACGGAGCGACAGTCCTTTCGCTGGCATATAGTGTATAGCATTTGCAGAATGTTGAATACGAGAGACACATGCGGGAGGTGATCGCAGACTATTTTCTTGTTAATGTGGGATCAGTTTCTAGCGCTGTAACGCTGTCCATCACCACCCCCTTTTGTACCGCTTTTGGCCGCCATAAGTGTGGCAAGGTATGCTCAGACGTGAGTCCCTTGCTCACTTTGCCACTGGATTCAAGCAACCCGGGCTGAAGACGGCTGGAATGCCAGAAACCGGTCCTAGGAACCTTGTTTCCGGTCCAGGGAAGACATGGCTTGGCAGTTCGGGCTGGACTGTTCCCATGAGGCAAAGGGTCAGACTGATTTGCATATAGCCATGTCTGAACTGGGGTGGCCGAGTGGGCTAAAGAACGGTGATGGATTAAACCCAGATCTTTTGACTGGGTTTGAGTGTTTGATTGATTCAGATGCTCCGTCCATCACCACCCCCTTCTGTACCGCTTTTGGCCGCCATAAGTGTGGCAGGGTATGCTCAGACAGGAGACCCTTGCTCACTTTGCCACTGGATTCAAGCAAGCCGGGCTGAAGACGGCTGGAATGCCAGAAACCGGTCCTCGGAAGCTTGTTTCCGGTCCAGGGTAGACATGGCTTGGCAGTTCGGGCCGGACTGTTCCCATGAGGCACAGGGTCAGACTGAATTGCATATAGCCATGTCTGAACTGGGGTGGCAGAGTGGGCAAAAGAACGGTGATGGATTAAACCCAGATCTTTTGACTGGGTTTGAGTGTTTGATTGATTCAGATGCTCCGTCCATCACCACCCTCTTTTGTACCGCTTTTGGCCGCCATAAGTGTGGCAGGGTATGCTCAGACTTGAGTCCCTTGCTCACTTTGCCACTGGATTCAAGCAAGCCGGGCTGAAGACGGCTGGAATGCCAAAAACCGGTCCTCAGAAGCTTGTTTCCGGTCCAGGGAAGACATGGCTTGGCAGTTCAGGCTGGACTGTTCCCATGAGGCACAGGGTCAGACTGATTTGCATATAGCCATGTCTTAACTGGGGTGGCAGAGTGGGCTAAAGAACGGTGATGGATTAAACCCAGATCTTTTGACTGAGTTTGAGTATTTGATTGATTCAGATGCTTCATCCATCACCACCCTCTTTTGTACCATTTTTGGCCGCCATAAGTATGGCAGGGTATGCTCAGACGTGAGTCCCTTGCTCACTTTGCCACTGGATTCAAGCAAGCCGGGCTGAAGACGGCTGAAATGCCAGAAACCGGTCCTCGGAAGCTTGTTTCAGGTCCAGGGAAGACATGGCTTGGAAGTTCAGGCTGGACTGTTCCCATGAGGCACAGGGTCAGACTGATTTGCATATAGCCATGTCTGAACTGGGGTGGCAGAGTGGGCTTAAGAACGGTGATGGATTAATCCCAGATGTTTTGACTGGGTTTGAGTGTTTGATTGATTCAGATGCTCCATCCATCACCAACCCCTTTCGTACCACTTTTGACCGCCATAAGTGTGGCAGGGTATGCTCGGACGTGAGTCCCTTGCTCACTTTGCCACTGGATTCAAGCAAGCCGGGCTGAACACGGCTGGAATGCCAGAAACTGGTCCTCGGAAGCTTGTTTCCGGTCCAGGGAAGACATGGCTTGGCAGTTCGGTCTGGACTGTTCCCATGAGGCACAGGGTCAGACTGATTTGCATATAGCCATGTCTGAACTGGGGTGGCAGAGTGGGCTAAAGAACGGTGCTGGATTAAACCCAGATCTTTTGACTGGGTTTGAGTGTTTGATTGATTCAGATGCTCCGTCCATCACCACCCCCTTTTGTACCGTAACGCTCTGGGAGGCACCGAAGCCCACTCTACGGCGGATGGATATAGCATGGTGTACGGCGGCCTGTAAACAACGTCGGGATGAATTGGTCAGGGCGGAGGCAGAGGTGGAGGCCCTTGAGGGTCTGAGCCGGGGAGCGAGCGATGGTCTGGTGGTACGTCAATTGCTGCAAGCACAGCAGTCATATGCCTCACTCCTACTAGATGAGGCCCGTCAAATCTGGCTTGCTACACGAAGCAGAATCTGCCAATGGTGCGATAAGTCGAGCAAAATGCTACATCAGCTCTGTCAGGGCGTTTTTCACCCACAGGTCCTTCCAGGGGTGCTTGATGAGAGTGAGGCGCCGCTAACA
The DNA here is from genome assembly GCF_964263255.1 of Lissotriton vulgaris. Lineage (NCBI taxonomy): Eukaryota > Metazoa > Chordata > Amphibia > Caudata > Salamandridae > Lissotriton > Lissotriton vulgaris. The sequence continues at coordinate 884,671,384 of NC_141689.1, read as the reverse complement.
GACCCCAAGGCCATAGCGGAGAGCTTCGCCACTTATTACGCTGATCTATTTACTCCGCGGGAGTGTCTACCCGAGGCGACGGTGGACAAGATCATTGCGGATCTCGCTCACAAGGCGGTGTCCGATGATATATGTCAATGGCTTGAGCTCCCCCATTCTGTGGAAGAACTGAGCAAGGCCCTTTGAGAATTCAATACTGGGAAGGCCTCGGGGCCCAATGCGTTCCCAGCTGAGTTTCATCGTCAGTACAATCTACAGCTGGCATCTTACTATCAGGCAGCGGTGGAGGAGGCCTGGGAGATCAGTCGGCTCCCCCCGGACTGGTGTCATGCGGAGGTGGTGGTGTTTCATAAGCCGGGTCGGCCTCCGGAGCAACATGCCTCTTACTACCCCATTTCTCTCCTCAATGTGGAGGCAAAAGTCTTAGCCAAGGCGCTGGCCAACAACCTTTGACCGTACATCTCTGCTTTGGTCCACCCAGACCAGGCCGGGTTCATGCCCAAGAGGGTGATGCGGCACAACATACGACGGGCCCATGTAGCTCTGGCAGCGGTTCGGCGGACGGGGGTGCAAGCGGCGCTCCTACTGGCAGACATAGACAGGGCGTTCGTCTCCCTGAGTTGGGTCTACTTCTTCGACCTTCGTCTTCAGCTTAACCTGGGCCCATGGTTCTTGTCGTATGTGAGGTTACTATACACTGACCTGACAGCGTCGGACCGTGTGGCAGGTGCGGTATTGCCTAGCTTCCCAATACATCGTGGCACCAGGCAGGGGTGCCCCCTGTTACCTTATTTATTTGCCCTGGCTATGGAGCCGCTTGCGGCCTGGGTGCGCATTGATGCACAGCTGGAGGGGTTTGAGTGGGCTACCGGTCTCTCAGATAGGATTGCGTTATATGCGGACAACGTCCTTTTCTTTTTAACTGCATTGAATAGGTCGGGACAGGGGATCCTGGAGATCATGCGAATATTTGGGGAGGCGTCCGGGCTATACATGAAACCTCGTATGTCTACGTTATGGGTGCTGGGTGCACGGGACGGAGTGGGTATGTGGGCGTCTACACTACAGGTGGCGGTGGGAGGCCTCACATATCTGGGCATTTTTCTCTCAGATGTGCCATCGGTGTCGTGGGAGTGGAATGTGGTGCCAGTTTGGGAGCGCATGCAGGTGGATATCAAAACCTGGACCCGTATGTCATTAACGATCTATGGCAGGTCAGCAATATTCAAAATGGTCGCTCTCCCCGCCTACTATACCAATTGCAACATCACCAGTATCAATTGCGCCCAGATGATTCTGGCTGGTTAACTCCGCACTGGGACAGTTTCTCTTGGGGGGAGGAGCGGTGCGTGTCGCACTGCGTACTTGCTTTCTCTCCACTTACTGTGGGTGCCTGGTGACCTCCGATATCCTTTCATATTATCAGGCCTCATACCTGCTGGTCCTCAACGAGTGGTGGTATGGGGACAGAGGGGACCCGGCCTATGCTGTGGAGTGGTACATGATGGGGCATTCCACTCTTCATACGATACTTTATTTATCTACACTGCGTGGTACATTGCCGCCAGCAACAAAAGTGGTTTTCCAAATTTGGCGGCAATCTCTGAAGCGCATGGGGTGGTGGAACAAACTTATGGAAGAAACCCTCTGTGGCATAATGGGCGTCTGCCTGCCTTGGCGGCCTTGCAGGGCTTTCGGGGTTGGGATGCCATTGGCGTCTCCACCCTGGGTGATGTTGTGCGTGATGGCTCCCTCAAATTGTTTTGTGACCTACAGGTAGAGTTCAGCATGCCCCAGTCACAATTCTTCAGGTACCTCCAGCTTAGGCACGCGCTTACCCCTAGCCTGGATGGTCTTGACTCGATTCCAGAGTTTAACCTTCTGGAAGCAAACGTTTTTATAGGGGACCTGGAGACCAAAAAGATATCGCGCATATACCAGACCCTGGTCACACGTAGTGCGTCCCAATTGAGGAAACTGTGGGGGCGTGGGAAGAGGATGTGGGGGTCTTGGAGGAAGAAGACTGGAGGGAGGTCTTAGCCGCACCTCTGGGGGTAGCCATAGCAATGCGTCTCTGCCTCATCCAATTTAAATATATTCACCGGATTTACGGGTACGATTGTGGCGGGCGGGGCTAGTTACTTCCCCGGAATGCCTCCGTGCGGTGGGATGGAAGGCACATTTCTACATACCATCTGGCAATGCTTATCGCGGACCATTTTTGGAGAGGGATATTTGTCTGCCTCTCCGAAGTCCTGGGGTGGTCGCTACTGCATACACCACAGTTTGCCCTATTGTACATGATGGAAGGGATCGGGAGCAATATCTATAAACGGCACTTGTTACTGATGGGCCTCACATTCGCGAAACACGATATTGCTAGGATGTGGAAAGATGTGCGGGTGCCCTCGGTGGCAGCATGGAAAAACAGCTTGAACTTCTGCATGGGGTTGAAGCGGCCAATCTTTGTGACTCGGGGGTGCCTGCGCAAGCATTATAAAATTTGGAAGCAGTGGGCTGACTATAGGGGCCTGTGGCTGGAGCCTCTGGCTGAAACAGCAGATATCTCAGCGGAATGAGGGCATGGACAGGGTGGTTGGGCCAGGCGCAGGGGGACAAGTCTGGGGTGTATATGTGCTCTGGTGTGTGGGTCTTGGTGGTGGTTGCGCAACCCGAGGGGGTGGGGGGAACAGTTGGGGCACATGGGGATATTATCCCAAGTGATGCTCATTGTCGAATGTGATGGTTGCCTTCTTTTCTTTAAAAACATCAATTGCAGTCATTTAACCATGTAATGTGATATTGCAGTGGACTTTGGAGTGCAGAGCCATGCGCCTATTGTGTAAAATTGACGAATAAAGTTTGTTTAAAAAAAAATATCGCAAACGGTGGCACAATCAAGCATAAAACGCTTTGGGAGCAAGTAGTTCAGTTGCGAAACGGACTACAAAACACTCATGTGATACACACGCTGAGTCATCAACGTGATGATGTTAACGTTTCAGAACATTAATTAGCTGACGAAGCCACAAAGGGGGCTGTGCAAATGGCTTCCATAGCTGCGATCATTCATTGCAGTGGTGTAGCATTACCTAAAAAAGTTCCACTCAAATACTCGTATGTAATTGATGCGAACAACGTTCTGTTTGCTCGAATCCCTGGAGTGGTGGATAGGGTAATTCCAAACATGGAACGCAGATTAGGACTAATCCTAGCAGCGCTTGAAGGGATAGCCTCTGCCCATGCGGGTGTGTCTGCCACAGTATCTTTGCTAAAACAAAGATATTGGTGGCCTGGAATTAGGAAACAGACCAAAAACTATGTTTTGGAATGGGAAATATGGCAACAGATGAAAGTCTCCGCAGTGAAACGTCCTGTGCAGACGCCCCTGTTTATTTCAGATAAACCATTAGCTTGTGTTTATCTGGACCACTGCGGTCCCTTACAAAGGGATGATAACAATAAATATATCATGGTCGTAGTGGATTTGTGCTCAAGGTTCCCATGGATGTGGCCTCAGCGCTCGGCTGACGCACAAACTTTTATAAAACATTTGCGAGTCTTTATCGGCACATACGCAATTGGCACACTACATTCTGACCAGGGCCCTGCGTTTAGCTCTCGAGCCTACAAAGAAGCCATTGCCAGTCTGGGCGTACCATTGCAGTACTCCTCTCCATTCCTTCCTGAAGGAAATTCTGTTGTGGAAAGGAAAAACCAGGACATAAAGCAGTCTACCACAGCTAGAGCATTAGGCCCTGGTGATGGGTGGGTCAAACATCTTTATGGGGTCCAATGCTCATTAAATAATTTGCCAAGAAGTTCTCTGGGGGGGGGGTCACTCCATATGAGGTCCAGATCTCAAATATGGGTTCCAGATCTCAAATGTAAAGGCACAGTGGTGGAAAGCCGTTTGATATCAAAGATTGTTTGGCTATTTTACAGGACTTAACCCTTTTGCTGCGGCGGCTATTCTGCCGCAGCGCTAAGGGGGCGGGGAGGCCGCACGGCGGCCGCATGCTGGTGACAGAACCGCTCCGTCACCAGCCGCGGTTAAGCTGTGCTCATGACGGAGCGGTTCCGTCATGGCCCCGCCCGCCTAATAGAATGCGCCGCGCAGGTGCGAAATCAGCGTCGCGCAGGCGCGGCGGCCGGGCCATGACGGAACCGCTCCATCATCAGCACAGCCCAACCGTAGCTGATGACGGAGCGGTTCCGTCATCAGCAGGGGAGGGGTTAAATGAACTAAGATCAAAACAAAGCAACGTGTTCCTGAAGCCAACCACCAATGGAGAAAAACTAGCCATCCCAGCAAGTCCTGTCTGGATCCCAATGTTTGGGGATCTAGTCAGAGAGAAGATTGCAGACAAGAATGAATTTGGGCCTTCTTACAGACAACCAGTACCTGTCCTGGCCTAGAACAAGAACAGTACTTCTGCTGCTCCTTGCTGGAAAAAAGGAGAAATGATTTGTGTCAATCTACCTCATCAAACCACACTATGTGGCCAATACTAAACAGTAGGCCTTGTGGACTCCGACCTAGTAGCAAACACACTCCTATAGCTACTATACAAGAGGATCAGACTGAAAGACTCATCACCATTGAGAATTCAGCAGTAAGAAATGAAGACCTAAGCAACAATGCTATGGAACTCATTCCTCTTGAAACCCAAATAACAGTTTGTCCTGATACACCGGTCTACACCAATGTAACAAGTGATCAACTGGTTCCAGTGATTTCAAGGAATCCGGATGCAATTCCAACCATTGACAGAACTGCCTCTGGCTATTTCATTAACATTGATACGTTTTCCGAGGATTCAAGCGAACCTGAAACAACGCCAGCAAACAGAACTTTAAAAGATCAAGTACAAGACTTTCTTCAGTTCCTGAAAAAGACTTATCTGGTTTCATCATGGATTGGACTATGGATTATTTCTGGAATATTTTTCTTTCTAGCTTTGGCTAGCTTTAGTAATGACTCGTTGCCTGCTGATAAATGAAGATATATTCACTTGGACACTGAAAGTAAAAATGTGAACGTACTTTTGAAACCACACAAATGATCACATCGTGAAAAAAAGAACTTTTGAAGATTCCACACTTGTTTAAAATTTAATTAAGTGACTTTATTACCTCTAGTACCTATTCTGATGATTGGGACTTTGAGACTGTTAATAACATGATGTCTGAACTAGAAAAATCAGCTGCATTCTTTAACCTTGAATACTTAGAGGGTTCATCAGACTATGAACAGCTTTCTTGTTATAACTACTATGGTCATCATTACTTGCATAAATCTGCAACACCAAGAAATGTATGTATGTATAACCAATGGGAACATTGTCCTACACCACCAAGGGGTAGCTCAAAAATGTCTGCGAACACATTTCCATATTTATCAGGGTATAATACATCCAATCCAGAAATGTTTTACTTTAAAAATGTGAACAAAACAGGAACGAAAAATATGTTAACCAATACAAAACAGATTTATTCTGCAGCCTTTATTGCCTAACTGTCTAGACAAGGGTTCGACTTTTTGAAAGACACAATTGACACAAAATCTGTCTGGGGGTTCATAATAAAATTGGCAAGTGCAGAAGATAGAAGCTTTGTTTAGAGACTGTATCATCCCACAGCAAATCATGTTTTCGAATGACACTGTCCAACAAACGTCTTGCCTTGGATTAACCAAGATCAAAGACATGAACACCCCCTCTCTACAAAAACCTGCATGCAATAGCACTACACAGGAAACGGTCACAGTAGACACAATTTTACAAAACAACACATTAGATCCTGAATGGGAAAAATGGTTGCTCTGGCCCATAGACATAAACATCTGTCAAGAAAGATTACTGAATAGACTACAGAGTTTTACTATCAATAGGCCAGACCCACGATATGTTCATAGACAGCTTCCAGGGGTAGTAACAAAATACAGTGTATGAAAATGATGCCTTGATTGGCTACAGAAATGTACACTCGAGGATGTGAAACAACACTTATCTTTACTTAAAGAATACTCAGACCGTAGGGATTTCTTGCTAGGACCAAGAAAACAGCGTCAGTACCATTTCATATATGCCGGCATCTATGCTGCTTACAATGAAATATGGAAAGTTACACAAGCAGACGCCGCAGAAAGAAAATGAGAAATTGATCGTATTCATTTAGAGAAATCTCTTGCTGTGGTTGACAATGGGTTAACAAATCTGTCATCAAGGATATATTCACTGGGCAAAATTGTATCCTCTGCTATAGACATACTGGAACAAGATTTGGTCATGCTGTGACAAGGCCAGTCTCAATTACTTTCTATTATGTTATTAGGCTGAAAGCTACAAAACTTGCTTGCATGCTATGTACCTTGGCGTTTCATCAACACGTCGTCTTTGTTTACAGAATACAATCTCACTGATAAACAGATTGAACTGGCACAAAGGGAAGCAAAGTATACAGTGCTGAGCATTGAAAAACTGAAAAGAATGTGATTTAGGGTAGCAGAAAAAGCAGCCACAGAATGGATCATTCATGGCAAATAACTCTGCCTGGTACAATTTTCCATTTTCAGTATTTCCTCAAACAAATGCCAGCATGCAGATATGAAATGTTGGGTAAAGAATACATTAAGACAGTCTGGTATTTACCTTAGACACACAGATGTTGGAGTGGGGTGTGTGAAGTGTTTCACACTGTGAAAATGCACTGAGCGGTTCACTCATATGTCAGGATATTAGTTTACAGGGGGCTTGTAACAGTTCTGTGGCAAACCTATCCTGCCACCTGCAAGGTTTACCAGTCTCTGTGATTAATCCAATATTTGGCAAACCTTCGAATGGGAGTTACCTCATGTTGAATGATCAGAGTTGTTGTGGCCTGTTGCCAGCAATCCCATATCTGGTAACAGTTAGTGCCAGGGTCATTTGTTGAATGCAAGTATTTTCCACAAATATACACAGTCAGGGAGTCACCTTTATGGCCTTCATTGAACGTCTCTTCTATAAGATTTGATACTTTAAGCAGAATGAAAGCCATCCTTTTACAACAAACATGCCTTTGACCTCGGCCAAAGAAACCTATAATCTACATATTGCAAGAACTTCGGTTGAGAGGCAGGCTTTAATAAGTACAAACTGCCCTATACATTTCACAGAAATGATGGGACGTATCTTAAACATGTCTGATACGAGCGGTATTGTGCATGTATTTAAGAGCATCTATTCAGGACTGTTAACACCTTTTCAGGCAGTCCTCGGAATCATTCCAAACTTCGTGCGCTTGTGTTTGGTGGTCTGCCACTAATTCCAGCACTCATTGCAGGAATCCTGTTTTTATTCCTACTACTACACTATGGCAAGCCAATCCACCGGCTTCACTCCCAGAAACTTGGAGAAAGCTCTCCTAGAAAGGAAGTGCTGTGAGCGCATAGTACAACTTTTGGGCTTACCTCGTCTACGAGAATTAAATACAACATGGTTTCTGTCATTCAGGCCAATCTGGCAAGACTGCGTCTTACATGTTCTATGCTGCCTGCTTTGCGGTGAAGAATGCGTGCTAGACATCTGTCTAACACTCCCTTCAGTCATGCCAACGTATATCAATACTCTGCTGGACCCGATAACGGCCCATGCTCTGTGTTGTCCCCAGAGGTACCCATCCTGATGACGCCATTAGTTGAGATCTCACAGATGCAAAATGCTACTGCTGAAGTACGAGATGGATCAACAGGCACACAGGTAACATCGAAAAGGAATATTGCTACCGGCGATGCTTCACATCTATGTGCAGTTAATCTTCTAAATGAGGTATTCCAACTGTCACCAACATCTGTAGACGATCTTTTGTCTACAGAAGTAAAGGATTTCATGTTTTCACCAGACCCATACACTGACTTTGATTCGACTCACAGTGTTCCGGGACAGCTACGAATTCGGCATTGATTTTTCAATACAAACCTTGGGACTTTTTCTAAAAATGTATTATTTTTTTTAATTTGCCCTTTTCTTTTTTATGGCAAATTAATCTTCTTACAGTAGAACTGTTCATAGAGAACAGACTTCTTTGAACACTGCCAGGGACACATTGTCACCTTTACTCACCACTATTTCATTTAAGTGCCATGACAGGAAATGGCTTTTTGGAGTTTCCTATGTAATATGTACCATTTCATCGTATGTATATATTTATGTTCATTTATTTAGAATTTTTTGTAAACATATGCTTAGAATGAAACACTGGTTTCATATGTGCGGCACCTTTGCATTTCATGTCTAGCAAAGGATTTTTATAACAAAGACTTATTTTAGTATGCTTTTTACTAATGTTTTTAGCAAGATATGATACTCAATTTTAAATGTTTAGCATTTTATTGTTTAGCATTTAGTACTATCGTTCATTCGTTAGTGGAGTGGGTGTTGTGTTTTGGTTTAGATGTCCGTATATAGGTTTTCCCGATACATGTCCTTATATAGTCACAATTCGCATTGTCCTTATATAGGCACAAAATCCCAGCCCTTATTTAGGCATTAGCCATGCTCTTCAAATATGTCATGGTCATCTACATCCGTCCACCCCAACGTCACAACGAGTTCTTGGAAACCAGACCCTTAATCCATTGGGACTTTCCCTAGCCTACGACTATTGATTTCTCTAAGACCTCATCTATTATGCATGAACTGCTATTCCTTAAGGTTTCTTTCATGATGTCTTCCTCTGCCCGGCTTTCTGTCAATGCAAACATTCCTAAGTACCTTCCAGGTATAAATATACCTCTCCTTACCACGGCACGGCTCAACTTGGCTACATGGTTTGCCACGGCAAGTTCAAAAGAGATCGTATCCCAGCCTGACGCACTGACCAGACGCTGTCATCCCTGCTCGCAGAGAATCTAGCTTCCAGTGTCTGAATCCCTTCGCAGGATGTTAGAGTTTGAGACCCTGAAAGAGATTCCCACCTCTCTCATTCTAAAGTATGGAGCTGACTAAAACCTAGAGGGACTCTTGGCATACCAAATTATAGCATATCAAACTATAGCATACCGAACTATAAAATACCGCACCTACTTCTTACCTTGTAACACACTTAGGTTAGGTACACTAGGGTAGAACTAGTTAGAAGCATCAGATGAGTATCCACATTTTAGCCTGTGTTATTTATGTATATGTATATGAATATGTGTCATAGCTAAAAGGCAATGCTATTGCAGTATTATTTCTTTCTACTGCTTACCCTGTTTGCAATATATCTTGCTTACTGTCTTACGAATGTAACAGCTCATATCTCTTACATGAGAAATAAGACTGTTCAATAAATCCTTCCATTGAAATGCCCGTCTATCTCTCTCTGTGTAACTCTGAAGAAACTAAGCATGCACGATTGACTGAGTGAAACTGTTATCTATTGTTTCCACGATTCAGAGACATGTTCCGATTCTAAAGGGAAACAAAGTTGTCATGTTTATGCGGTTGCCAGAAACGACTCCGTTCTTGTTTTACACAGAGTTTCTAGTGGCCTCTGAGTTAGCTGGCACACAAAGTAATTAAGTTTAATGTACTCGATAGGGGCATACTGACTTCAGTCCTATGCCAAAACTATAGTGTATAGTATTCCAATGCGCAGAGCCTATTAGGGAAATAGAAATAACACTACAATAGGTGAATACCGTAGATGTCATTCAATACTCTAGCATGGACTATCAGGGAGATGACATCTGGGGAAGAACCTCGCTGGTCCAGTGGAGGGCACCATATCAAACTAAAAATCTAACAGACCCTTAAGTGTCAACAGTGGTGGCTATGTTGGAAGCACAAAAGGCAAAGTCCCATCGTCATCACAGTTTTGACTAACTTGGATACATTTTCAAGGAAAACCTGTAAAACATATAATATCTACTAATGAATCAGCCTAGTACAGCTGTGATGGGTACTGCACCTTTGCTGGGACTCCCTTACTGATACTGTGTCCTGAGGTTGAATATATGCGTTTGGAATGACCTGGAGATAGCATGCATCCTTTTCCCTATAGTCTTTAACCTGCAGGACAATACCATGCATACCTTTACCATGAAGGTAGGTAACAGGCAGGATTTGTTTGGTACTTTAATACAACATTATGTCATTTAAAATGAAATGGGGTTTACAGGTTATGTGATAGTAAGAGGTCAGGGTGATAAGTGTACTAAAGGGTTTTTTAGGGTTCTGGGGTGGGTTAAGGTATGGTATGGTAAGGTTTTACAGGATTTTTAGGGTTCAGAAATAGGTAAGCATAAGAGGTAGTAAGGGGGGTTGGGTTCAGGGATGGGTTAGGATACGGGGTAGCATAGGTTTTGCAAGTGTTTTTAGGTTTCAGGGATGGGTAAGCATGAGGGAGAGGTGTGGCTCCACGGCTAGGGCGACTGACTCCGGAATCTGGGGATCATGGTTCGATACCCAGCACCAGCGGCAGATTGGCCCAGCACCATGTGACTCTGGACAATAGCTTGCTTAATCTTTCTGATGGCCCCCGCGCCTAGAGACCCTTACGGGTGATTGTGCACTTTACAAATGTGGATTATTATGAGTAGATGAGTAGCAAGAGGTAAAAGTGTAGCGCATATGACATATTTAGAATATGGAATACAGGCAGTAGAATATTGGGAGAATTTACAGCTTATTTCAACATTAGCCGTCCTACCATCAAATTCACCAGCAGCAATACTAAACAGAAGCATCAGATCCATTTTCTGGATGTGAATCTCACCATTTCTGAACAAAAATGATAACTGATATGTACCACAAGCCTACAGATGCTCATTTGTATCTAAACTGACTTCATGTCACTCACACCACACTAAACTCTGCATAGTCTACAGCTAAGCACTTAGAATAAGAGGTATCTGAAGCACTGAGGACACCGGTAAAGGTCAGCTAGAGATGCTTGCTACATTATTTGAAAAGTGAGGGTATCCTCTGCATATTATACAGCAACAGATCGACAAGTCTTTGCAATTACACTCATTTGGAATATCAACAGAAGAAAAATTGGTGACAGAATCCCAGTTGTGAGCGACTGGCATCCATCAGCTTTTAACTACAGAAATATAATTAAAAAAAATTACCCTTATTATTATTTATAAAAAATTGCAAACGTTTTTTTTTATCAAAACCGCCAGTCATTGCTTAACTACTATTATCTGAATTGAAGATTTTCCCTGTGGAACATGTCTTAAAGGAAGAACTACTGGACTCCAGAGAAAACATCTGGATGTACTGTTTAAAATCACTGCATCCAGATCGACTAAACGTCACTAACAATACAACATGGTTACTGTATATCTCAGTAGATCTCAGGACTGCATTAAGTCCACATTCCAAATGGAATCATGAATGATGATGCTTTTTGAAAATCCAGCAGTGTCAGCTGTGCAGCTACCGAGCAAATCATCTTGTACTACCTGAGGAAGGTGGATCCCAAACGTCGTAGTGGAAATATATTCTTGTTCTTTCTTGAAATAATTATATATATATAAATATATATATATATATATAATTCACTGAAAAAACCATTGGTTATAGACCATATATAGTTAGGGATTAGCATTTACAAAACCTTATTTTACTCGCACAAAACCATTGAAATTCGCATATATAGTTAGTTGCACTAACTATATATCGCGCACCCGCAATCCACTGCTGATCATGTCACATATTACATCATTCATGACATGGTCAGTGACATCACTGATGACATCACTGATGACATCTCTAATGACATCACTGATGACATCATCCAGTGACTGTGTGTTTCTGTAAAGTTTAAATATGTTTTACATATTGAAGAATGAGTAGATGTAGAAGTGTCTGGATGAAGGATTTAGTAGGTGCGTGACTGACTGTATGAGTGAGTGATTAAATGTGTCTCACTGAGTGCATGGGTTAGTGACTAAACTGTCTTAATTTGTGCATCATTATGTCTGTTGTTCTGTAAACTGCTGCATGTGTTGATCAGTAGCTATATGAGTAACTATATGGGTTATTGATTGATTGTCGAAGTATTTGTATGGGAGACTGAGTGTGTGTGTGGCTAGCTGGGAGATGTGTGACTCTGTGCAGATCAATGTGTTCTTGTATCAATGATTGTATAAGAGAGTAAGTATGTGTTAGTATATTTTTGAAAATGCAAGGTACTCTATGTTTAACTGTATTGATTAGAAAATGGAAGTGTGATTGATTCTTTACAGGACTGACTAGGTGTGTGAGTAACTCCATGGATGAGTGGCAGAGTGTGAGTGTCTGTATTGGTGTATGAGTGCATATGATAGTGTTGTAAAGATGAGTGATTGTATGTATGAATGATTGTATGGGTGAATGAGTGAATTTGTGTGCAGACATAGGAATCAGTGAGTGCGTATGTAGTAACTAGTATTGGTGTGTCAATGGTTTAAAAAATTATATTCTGTATTTTACACTGGATGTAACAGAGGTTATATTAATGTTTGAGGAGATGCATTGTATTGTCACATGAATGATATCATCAGTGATGTCATCAGTGATGTCATTTGAGATGTCATCAGTGATGTCATCAGTGATGTCACTGACCATGTCATGAATGATGTAATATGTGACAGCAGTGGATTGCGGGTTCGCGATATATAGTTAGTGCAACTAACTATATATGCGAATTTCAATGGTTTTGTGCGAGTAAAATAAGGTTTTGTAAATGCTAATCCCAAACTATATATGGTCTATAACCAATGGTTTTTTCAGTGAATTTTCAAGGTTTTGTAAATGCTAATTCCTAACTATATATGGTCTATAACCTATGGTTTTTTCAGTGAATTTCAATGGTTTTTTAATAGCAAATATGAAAAGCTTTAAAATGTCAAGTACCTGATAGATAAAAACATTTTTGTGTTTATGCACGCTGATGTGCTTTGAACGCTGCCCCCCCCCCCCCTCCTCTTTTCTTTTAGGAGTATTCTCTCTTTGCAGATAGTGAAGGGTCGGTAACGCAGGCCTTTGCCCCCGTTGTAATCCGTCGTGCCTGTTTCTCTCTCCATTTCATTGATTATTATCCAAGCATTTACTGTTTTAGAATTGGTTCTCTTTGGTTCATTCTCTATTTACAAACAAGCACAGAGTCGCAATACTCTGTTTAGTCTTTGCAGATAGTGAAAAATCGTTTAAAAAAACAAAAGAAATCAAGCAAAATCAGTAGGCCACTAATGGGATCTCTTTTTGACCTCGCTAAAATAGAAACATTAGGAACAACCCCTCATGAGAAATACGAAACTAGTGAGATGAACTGAGCTCGACACCATGATGGCTGCAAGACAGCTCGGCTCCGCCACCCACCCCGCCCAAAATAACGACAAACCCTATGCAAATATTATAAATATATACAACACACCAGCAAAGTAACAGTGTAAAACGTTTTATTAAATAACTATTTACATGGCAGCCTGCTGCAACATCCATCACTATTCCTGTCGAGGTAGCATAGCTGGCGGCCTAGGGGTGGAGAACCGTTGTGCAAATTGCCCGGGGACGACACCATGTGCCAAGACTCGTCCCCAGTACATCCAGAGCTGATGTCCGACAAGTTGTGTGTGAGGATGCCTTGCTGATGCCGCCACCCCCACCACCACCTTTTTGTTGCCTGATCCTGCTAGCTCAATCGATCGAGCATGAGACTCATGCACTCTGATCTCCTTGGCCTCAGTCAAGCATCAATAGTAACATTTTCATACGTGAGTGTAGGTTCATTGTTTTCCATCCACAGACTAAAAGCCTGGAGTGGAAGTGAAAGAACCATAACTAGGTAACAAGGAAGGCAGACGCTGTGGGAAGGACTCTGGATATGTTAAGTTCCTTGGTCCCTGAGTTACTTCGATGTCACTGCCTTGCACAAATGGCATAAGTCCTGGATGTTGGGTGCCATAGTTGAGGGTTCCGAGCAGCGCTTGTAAGACTGTCTGAAGTTTATTTGCACCTGCTGCAGCTTCACTATTCTCAAAGTAAGTGGGGGCTGTTTGTGGACCTGACTGCATTGAGGCCCCCGAGGGGCAGTGTGATGGCGCCGACCCCCTCCCCAAGTCTTGTTGCCCTGGTGTGGCCTGAGATCGCCCCCGACATAGGCGGCCGGCTCCCGGGGTCAAGCAGGACTTTTTGCCTTTTGGTGACTCTTCCATTCTGAACATTGTCCCACAATCCGTTTGACCTGAAGACACGTCCTGCGGTGCCCTAGTCCGACCATCACATATTCCTGCGCCAGGAGACGGCGTGGGATGCACTAGAAGGGAGAGGCAGCGCGAACGAGCCTCCCCCACCTCCCCAGGTGGAGGTTTCTCAGGTACACCCCAGCGCTTCACGCAACCAGCTGAGTTGCGCCCGCTCTTGCGGCGACAGCGTCTCGCTCACCATCTAGTTGAGTTGCACCCACTCTTGCGGTGCAGCGATAGGCGGCTGCCACAGGACTCTCAAAATGGCGGCCGGCTCTTTGGATTTGGGCCTGGTCCACTAAAATGGCCCTGGGACACCTTGGAACTCGGACGCTTGTCTGCTAGGGCTTGGGCCCCATTCTCGAAAGCGTCCCCTCAGCCTTGAAGATTTTACAAAAGTCACCAGGGCCCCCGACTCCCGCAGACTTCCGGTGGCGAGCGACTGCCATGATTGCTTGCGGAATGGCCACGACGTAGCCACGGGGTGCTCTCATGCTGACGCCAGCTTCAATCTGAAACATCCAGAAACACTGTAGAATACCAATTCGATCAGTTCCGGTGGAGCCTCAACGTGACCCGGTAGAGAAGAACTTGCCCTCCCCTCTTTGATTGATAGTTCTTGTTGCCTGTCCCTTCTCTTGTCATTTAACAGAACTTTTTGGTCTGCTGAAAGGGGTTGTGTTCCGACCGCTGGTTGGTGGAGACATTTTGACTATATTCTAGACCTGCGTTGTCGCGTAACGCGTAATGCGTAATGCGAGGGGCAGCTTCCCGGAAACGATCCAGAGTGCGGCGCGCAGCGCGTATCGTAAGCATAACAGGTCATGTGACTTGTTAATAAAACTTTTCATTGGTTCATTTTACTTTTGTTATTCTAATGATGAAAGGCTTGGTAATATGACCTAAAAATAACACTTTTCATTGCTTTCGAACATTTTTTTTTCCCAAATGATGAAAGCCCCACCTTTTTTTTTCTCACTCTGACTTGTAAAGCAAAGGACCCAGATGCATTTACAGTTTATCACTAACAATGTTCCAGGCTAATGTATTTTCCCGGGAAATTTACAACTGTCCTGCAAGTAAAATATTCCTTTTTCGAGAAAAAGGGCGTTTCTTCGTCCCATGAGGGAGCCGTTGAGCAAAAGAGGCTCGGCCTGCTGTCTTAGTCGCTGATAGGCATGAATATCGGATTCTTATCGATCACTTTATGTTGCAGGAGTGGAAAAAACAATAGCCCTTGACCATTTATCTTTACTGCGTTCCTGCTTATTATACCTTTTAATCGTCATGTAATCGGGCTGCTTTATTTCACTTGCCTTTTACTCATTCGAAAACAGTGGCTATTATTCAAAACTATACCAAAAAAGGTAGTACTACCATGTTTTGTTTGAAAAACCTTTATTGTGAAAATGTCAGTATACAAATACGGGCCTATAACCACGTGGGCCGGCCACGGAGCAAACTGGAATCGTATATGATGAGGGGACATTTACACTGTAGAAGAACGTAACGAGCGGGCCATTAGGTTGCAAGAACTAAGGTGTCTAACAGTTGCGGAATCGGTGGACGTACATTTTATAATTAAAATACGACAGGGTCAGTTACAATAAAATTATCTAGATATACATTTGCGGGCAAGTATCATAGGTGACGTTAATTAGAACTTTCAATAGTACAGTAATCAATAACACATCAGAACTTAATATCAATAGGGATGTCCAAATGTTCAATCAATTCTCATCCCCGCCCGCCATGTGCTTCAAAACTGCATACGTATCTCGTGATATCAAGGTTGGGCAACCAGTACACAACAAGGAGTTACGAGTCCCATTTATAACGGCGCCATTTTGTGCGAGGCCGGGCAGGTCCAGGATATAGTCAAAATGTCTCCACCAACCAGCGGTCGGACCAAACACCTTTCGGCAGTCCAAAAAGGTTCCATTAAATGACAACAGAAGAAATAGGCAACAAGAACAATCAGTCAAAAGAGGGGACGCTTTCGTGAATGGGGCCCATGCCCTAGCAGGCAAGCGTCCGAGTTCCAAGGTGTCCCAGGGCCATTTTAGTGGACCAGGCCCAAATCAAAAGAGCTGGCCACCATTTTGAGAGTCCTGTTGCAGCCCGCTATCGCTGCACCACAAGAGTAACCGCAATTTTGCTAGATGGCGGGTGAGTCACTGTACCGCAAGAGTGGGAGGAACTCAGCTGGATGGGGGGTGAGGCACTGTGCCGCAAGAGTGGGCGGAACTCAGCTGGATGGCGGGTGAAACGCTGAGAGGTGCCCCACTGCAGATGAGGTGCCTCCACCTGGGGAGGCGGGAGAGGCCCGTTTAAGCCGCCCCCCCCCCCCGGGCACCCCACGCCGTCTTTCGGCGCAGCATTGTAGGATGACCACACCAGTGAAACTTGCTGGACACCACCTCGGTGCCATCCGGATCTCGACGCGTTGTGCTGCCTTCGGCCTACTGTAGCAGCAAGTGCGGCCACAACTCTGCTGAACGGCGAGTGAAACGGCAAAGGGCACCACACTGCACATGAGGTGCCTCCACCTGGGGAGGCGGGAGAGGGCCGTTTGCGCCGCCTCCCCCCCCGGGCACCCCACGCCGTCTTTCGGCGCAGCATTCTAGGATAGCCACACCAGTGCGGCAACTTGCTGGACACCACCTCGGTGCCACCTGGATCTCGGCGCGTTCGAGTCACTGTACCGCAAGAGTAACCGAAACTCAGGTGGATGGCGGGTGAGTCGCTGTACCGCAAGAGCGGGCGGAACTCAGCTGGATGCCGGGTGAGTCACTGTACCGCAAGAGTTGGAGAAACTCAGCTGGATGGCGGGGGAGTCGCTGTACCGCAAGAGCGGGAGGAACTCTGCTGAACGGCGAGTGAAACGGCAAAGGGCGCCGCACTGCACATGAGGTGCCTCCACCTAGGGAGGGGGGAGAGGCCCATTTGCGCCGCCTCCCCCCCCCCCCCGGGCACCCCACGCCGTGTTTCGGCGCAGCATTGTAGGATAGCCACACCAGTGCAGCATCTTGCTGGACACCACCTCGGTGCCATCCGGATCTCGACGCGTTGTGCTGCCTTCGGCCTATTCGCACATCGGTCCGCTACTGACGCCGCCTCACAGGCCAACGGATTTTGTAGGCTTTTTATAGCCCAAAGCCGCATAACAGGTCATGTGACTTGTTTATAAAACTTTTCATTGGTTCATTTTACTTTTGGTTTCCTAATGATGAAATGCTTGATCATATGACCTAAAAATAACACTTTTCATTGGATTGAAACATTTTTTTTTCCCAAACGATGAAAGCCCCACCTTTTTTTTCTCACTTGGCAATCCAAAAAGGTTCCGTTAGATGACAACAGAGGGGACAGGCAACAAGAAACATCACTCAAAAAAGGGGAGGGCAAGTTCTTCCCTACCGGGCCACGTTGGGGCTCCACCGGAACTCATCTAATTGATAGTCTACAGTGTTTCTGGATGTTTCAGACTGAAGCTGGCGTCAGCATGAGAGCACCACCATCTCATAGCTCCGTCTTGGCCATTCCGCAAGCAATCATGGCAGCCGCTCCCCACCGGAAGCCTGCAGGAGTCAGGGGCCCCGATGACTTTTGTAGAATCTTCAAGGCTGAGGGGACGCTTTCGTGAATGGGGCCCAAGCCCTAGCAGGCAAATGTCCGAGTTCAAATGTGTCCCAGGGCCATTTTAGTGGACCAGGCCCAAATCCGAAGAGCCGGCCGCCATTTTAAGAGTCCTGTAGCAGCCAGCAAGAGTGGGCTCAATTCTACTGGATGGTGGACGAGACACTGTAGCCGCAAGAGCGGGCGGTAAACAGCTGAATGGCGGATGAGGCACAGTGCAGCAAAAGCAGGCGGAAAACTGCTGATTGGTGACTGAAACGGTAAAATGGCGCCCCACTACAGCAGACGAGCCTCCACCTGGGGAGGCCCGTTCACGCCACCTCCCCCCCCCCCCCCCGGGGCGCCCCACGCCGTTTTTCGGTGCAGCATTGTAGGATGCCAAGACCAGTGGGGCAAGTAAAGGACATCACCTGGGTGCCGTCCAGATCTCGGCGCGTTGTGCTGCCTTCGGACTATTCGCACAACAGACCGCTACGAACCATTGTTGCTTTTGTTTAAAAAAAATGTTTTAACGTGTTTACTGTTTTTGATGCGTTGTATATATTTATAAGTTATTAAAGTCTTATAATCCTACTACTTTGTTGGAGTGCTATATATTTTTAATGTGACACATAATTGTGAAGACTTTGATGTACAAAAAGGCATCCCTGGAATCTTCCGCTTCAGGCTCGGTCCCACACACCCTTACAGTGAGAATCCCCTCCCCAATTATAATACAGGATCGTTATCAGATAGTAGGAACGCGTGTGGTGTGACGGATCTCATAAGGTGGGGGCCTTGATCTACTGTAACTCCTTTGAAGAGGGGTGATTCTTTACAGTTGGGGCCATAAACTACATCTGCAGGACTAGGTGATAGCCTGGGACCGGCCTGGACAAACAGACACAAAGGAAGAGGAGTGTCAGAGGGTGCGGTAGTGAATAGGGTGAAAGGGAGGTGTCGGGCGGGCACAGGGTGTGATTCTCAGGGAAGAGCAGCGCAGATGGGGGGAGGTTTATGGCCCATGCATAAGACAGAGAGCGGGGGTGACCAGTGCGTGGGGGAGATGCTTGCGAGGGTGGGGAGCCATGCTGAGGATCGGCGGCGAGCAGAGAGTGGGTCTGGTCAAGGCATCTAAAATGGCTGCCGTGCACGACAAAAGTGTGGCATTGGAAAAAAAGCAAGATTGCGCAGACAATGTTTATCAATACGGATTAAATTATAACAATTATTTTTAACAATATATTTACTCGCAGTGTCAAAATGGCGGTCAACACTTCCTGATTTCCTTCGAATCGAACGTTAACAGACGTCACGATCGGCGGCGTGCAGAGAGTGGGTCTGGTCAAGGCATCTAAAATGGCTGCCGTGCACGACAAAAGTGTGGCATTGGAAAAAAAGCAAGATTGTGCAGACAATGTTTATCAATACGGATTATATTATAACAATTATTTTTAACAATATATTTACTCGCAGTGTCAAAATGGCGGTCAACACTTCCTGATTTCCTTCGAATCGAACGTTAACAGACGTCACGCAGCAAAAAAAAAAAAAAAACGCTCACGCGCAGCCGCTGGAAGACAAGTATCAACATATATGAGCATCCTCAGCCACCCTCAGAAAACATAGGGGGTCAGGATACGTCTCCCGTACCCCCTTATACCCATTTCTCACATTGTTTTTCCTCCATCTTGTAATTTAATTAAAACGAAACACAAAATGGCGAATTCCCGTTTCGCGTCCCGATTCGCTACCCGGTTCGCGAACCGGAAAGCGATTCTACCGCAAAAAAATCTATTTTTTTTTATTTGCCCCACGGGACCCTTTAATAACTCCAACATCATTCCTAGGGGGTCAAGAAGGGTCTACCTTGCCCCCTTTCATTAAATTCCCCCTTCGTTTTTCTCCTCTTCTTGTCTCTCGATCCTACCGAGAGACAAGATGGCGGCTGCTCCGGACTGTTTAGAATGTTGACAGACACCGGAGAGCCAATCAGCTTCGCTTCGCAAAGCTCCATTACGCGAAAAGTTTGCGAACCGGAGCGCTACCCGGGACGCTGTCACAGATATATCTGTTTTTTTAAACGTTAATTCTCAAAATCCACTGGAGCACATATATTGAGACCCAGCAAAGGCACATCGGGCTAACAGTCCCTACAATTTTGCCAAGTTTCGTGCAAATCCATTCAGCCGTTCGAGCTAAAAGTGAGGCCAAACGCCCTATGGAAAACTCAATGTTAAAAACGCGTTTTGGGACCCCCCTTTTTTCTCGGCCCCCCCTTGACGAAACCCCCCCAAATGTTTAGGGGCTGCTCAGAAACAAAATGTGCCATTTTCCTGAAAATTTCAGCCGATTCCGTCCACAAACGCCAAAGTTATTAAACATAGAATTTTCAAAAGTTCCATAGAGAAAAAATCCTAACTATATATACCTACTGGCGACCGCCAGTAGGTAATATATATATATATATATATATATATATATATATATATATATATATATATATATATATATATATATATATATATTCAGTTTCACAGATGCCCACATGCAGGATGCACTCACTGTGAGCAAACTCCAATTTGGGGACGAAACCCACGCTCCCAGCATCAGCAGAGCCTGACGCGTTTCAGGATACCTCCCTTTCTCAAAGGCTTTTCTGCAATTGAATGACTGCCAGCTACACGAACAACAGCGTTTGTCCCTCCTTTATTTCAATGGCACAATCATACTCAGGTGAGTTATTTACCACTGCTGCATTCTGGGGCTGGTAGTTCATCATAATGAAACCCAAGTGGGGTGCAGGCAGTCCATTCAATCCAATAATATAAAAATCATAGGGGCACAGGCAGAGTTCATCCCCGTTCAAATTTCTTGCCCAACAGTCCTTCTCCGCCGATGCGACGCACCAGCAGCGGGACCGCTGACTTCTGCGGCGGTGCTTCCCTCGACCGGGTCGGCCGATTCAGATTCAGTTTCACAGATGCCCACATGCAGGATGCACTCACTGTGAGCAAACTCCAATTTGGGGACGAAACCCACGCTCCCAGCATCAGCAGAGCCTGACGCGTTTCAGGATACCTCCCTTTCTCAAAGGCTTTTCTGCAATTGAATGACTGCCAGCTACACGAACAACAGCGTTTGTCCCTCCTTTATTTCAATGGCACAATCATACTCAGGTGAGTTATTTACCACTGCTGCATTCTGGGGCTGGTAGTTCGTCATAATGAAACCCAAGTGGGGTGCAGGCAGTCCATTCAATCCAATAATATAAAAATCATAGGGGCACAGGCAGAGTTCATCCCCGTTCAAATTTCTTGCCCAACAGTCCTTCTCCGCCGATGCGACGCACCAGCAGCGGGACCGCTGACTTCTGCGGCGGTGCTTCCCTCGACCGGGTCGGCCGATTCAAATTCAGTTTCACAGATGCCCACATGCAGGATGCACTCACTGTGAGCAAACTCCAATTTGGGGACGAAACCCACGCTCCCAGCATCAGCAGAGCCTGACGCGTTTCAGGATACCTCCCTTTCTCAAAGGCTTTTCTGCAATTGAATGACTGCCAGCTACACGAACAACAGCGTTTGTCCCTCCTTTATTTCAATGGCACAATCATACTCAGGTGAGTTATTTACCACTGCTGCATTCTGGAGCTGGTAGTTCGTCATAATGAAACCCAAGTGGGGTGCAGGCAGTCCATTCAATCCAATAATATAAAAATCATAGGGGCACAGGCAGAGTTCATCCCCGTTCAAATTTCTTGCCCAACAGTCCTTCTCCGCCGATGCGACGCACCAGCAGCGGGACCGCTGACTTCTGCGGCGGTGCTTCCCTCGACCGGGTCGGCCGATTCAAATTCAGTTTCACAGATGCCCACATGCAGGATGCACTCACTGTGAGCAAACTCCAATTTGGGGACGAAACCCACGCTCCCAGCATCAGCAGAGCCTGACGCGTTTCAGGATACCTCCCTTTCTCAAAGGCTTTTCTGCAATTGAATGACTGCCAGCTACACGAACAACAGCGTTTGTCCCTCCTTTATTTCAATGGCACAATCATACTCAGGTGAGTTATTTACCACTGCTGCATCCTGCATGTGGGCATCTGTGAAACTGAATTTGAATCGGCCGACCCGGTCGAGGGAAGCACCGCCGCAGAAGTCAGCGGTCCCGCTGCTGGTGCGTCGCATCGGCGGAGAAGGACTGTTGGGCAAGAAATTTGAACGGGGATGAACTCTGCCTGTGCCCCTATGATTTTTATATTATTGGATTGAATGGACTGCCTGCACCCCACTTGGGTTTCATTATGACGAACTACCAGCCCCAGAATGCAGCAGTGGTAAATAACTCACCTGAGTATCATTGTGCCATTGAAATAAAGGAGGGACAAACGCTGTTGTTCGTGTAGCTGGCAGTCATTCAATTGCAGAAAAGCCTTTGAGAAAGGGAGGTATCCTGAAACGCGTCAGGCTCTGCTGATGCTGGGAGCGTGGGTTTCGTCCCAAATTGGAGTTTGCTCACAGTGAGTGCATCCTGCATGTGGGCATCTGTGAAACTGAATTTGAATCGGCCGACCCGGTCGAGGGAAGCACCGCCGCAGAAGTCAGCGGTCCCGCTGCTGGTGCGTCGCATCGGCGGAGAAGGACTGTTGGGCAAGAAATTTGAACGGGGATGAACTCTGCCTGTGCCCCTATGATTTTTATATTATTGGATTGAATGGACTGCCTGCACCCCACTTGGGTTTCATTATGACGAACTACCAGCCCCAGAATGCAGCAGTGGTAAATAACTCACCTGAGTATGATTGTGCCATTGAAATAAAGGAGGGACAAACGCTGTTGTTCGTGTAGCTGGCAGTCATTCAATTGCAGAAAAGCCTTTGAGAAAGGGAGGTATCCTGAAACGCGTCAGGCTCTGCTGATGCTGGGAGCGTGGGTTTCGTCCCCAAATTGGAGTTTGCTCACAGTGAGTGCATCCTGCATGTGGGCATCTGTGAAACTGAATTTGAATCGGCCGACCCGGTCGAGGGAAGCACCGCCGCAGAAGTCAGCGGTCCCGCTGCTGGTGCGTCGCATCGGCGGAGAAGGACTGTTGGGCAAGAAATTTGAACGGGGATGAACTCTGCCTGTGCCCCTATGATTTTTATATTATTGGATTGAATGGACTGCCTGCACCCCACTTGGGTTTCATTATGACGAACTACCAGCCCCAGAATGCAGCAGTGGTAAATAACTCACCTGAGTATGATTGTGCCATTGAAATAAAGGAGGGACAAACGCTGTTGTTCGTGTAGCTGGCAGTCATTCAATTGCAGAAAAGCCTTTGAGAAAGGGAGGTATCCTGAAACGCGTCAGGCTCTGCTGATGCTGGGAGCGTGGGTTTCGTCCCCAAATTGGAGTTTGCTCACAGCGAGTGCATCCTGCATGTGGGCATCTGTGAAACTGAATTTGAATCGGCCGACCCGGTCGAGGGAAGCACCGCCGCAGAAGTCAGCGGTCCTGCTGCTGGTGCGTCGCATCGGCGGAGAAGTACTGTTGGGCAAGAAATTTGAACGGGGATGAACTCTGCCTGTGCCCCTATGATTTTTATATTATTGGATTGAATGGACTGCCTGCACCCCACTTGGGTTTCATTATGACGAACTACCAGCCCCAGAATGCAGCAGTGGTAAATAACTCACCTGAGTATGATTGTGCCATTGAAATAAAAAAGGAGGGACAAACGCTGTTGTTCGTGTAGCTGGCAGTCATTCAATTGCAGAAAAGCCTTTGAGAAAGGGAGGTATCCTGAAACGCGTCAGGCTCTGCTGATGCTGGGAGCGTGGGTTTCGTCCCCAAATTGGAGTTTGCTCACAGTGAGTGCATCCTGCATGTGGGCATCTGTGAAACTGAATATATATATATATATATATATATATATAAAACTGTGCCCAAGTTCTCTCAGCGTTCAATCAATGAACAAGAAACAGCACACACAAGGGGGGGGGTTTACGGTACCAATACTCTTTATTGGCAACCCAGTGCAGACAAGACGTGTTTCAGCGCTTAGCCTTTGTCAATTGTGATTATCGAACGCGCCGCCATTTCCTTTAAACATTTCATTGGTCATTCACAATACAAGAGGTAGCATAGAAAGAGGACTTGTGGTTACAATATCCGTCGCCATTTTGTGCTATGCAATACTTGTACAGACGCAAGAATCAAGAATGTCAATACATCCTTACACTGCTTATGTCATTTCCACATATTATATACAAGTAGTAAGTCTATTCAATACGATAATCGTTATTTGTGTATATCGCCCTGGATAGGCTATACTGCCCTATGTAGTTAATAAAGCCCATAGGATTTTTTTCACCTGTCCTGCATTTTCTGAAAAGGTTGTAATCATCCTAAAAGCCCCCTTGTCTGTTTTATCTTTAGTATTGGCTTTAAGTAGGTCAGCTCATGCACGATTGTTTACTTTAGTGAAAAAAATCCTATGCAAAAACTGGAACATCCTACTTACGGATAATGTCATTAAAGATGATCTTCCATCCAATCCGATGGTGATATTCCGTAAAGCCAGAGCTTTAAAAGACCATTTGGTCCATAGTCATCATATGTCAAAAACTGTAACCCCGAGTCATATACCATTAAATGGATTCTATCCTTGTGGCCGATGTAAGGCGTGTAAAATAAGCAAAAGGACTCTAACATATGATATACCAGGTCTTAAATTTCCTAAAAAAATCAATAAATTTTTGACCTGTACCACCCCTTACGCCATATACTGTCTGGTGTGCCCTTGCGGGCTACGATATATTGGCAGTACGATTAATCCTGTGAAGCTCCGCATATTAGAACATATGCATGCCATTAATAACATAGATGAATCGTACCCTGTCGCAAGACACTTCAATAAAATGCATGGGCATAATAGGGATCTATTAGCCTACTTTTGACTAGACAGTGTCTTAGCACATCCTAGAGGAGGTGATCGATTACAAAAATTAAGACGTCTGGAATCACGTTATATTATAGATTTACAGAGTAAGAACCCCACAGGTTTAAACACCAATGAAGAATTAGCAGTACACCTAACGTGAACATAACAGATAGAATGTAAAATACTTGTTTATCTTGGTTTCTTCTTTCTTAGTCTCCGTCCTGTTATAGATGAATTACTATAGAAATTGATTTTATGATGCTTTGTTTTTGCTTTGAATTAACGAAATTGACTGTACTTTGTTCTAATTGGTCTAGAAATTACTTTTCAGAGGTGCATGCCCATCCATGGGCTTTATTAACTACATAGGGCAGTATAGCCCATCTAGGGCGATATACACAAGTAACAATTATCATATTGAATGGACTTACTACTTGTATATAATATGTGGAAATGACATAAGCAGTGTAAGGATGTATTGACATTCTTGATTCTTGCGTCTGTACAAGTATTGCATAGCACAAAATAGCAACGGATATTGTAACCACAAGTCCTCTTTCTATGCTACCTCTTGTATTGTGAATGACCAATAAAATGTTTAAATGAAATGGCGGCGCATTCGATAATCACAATTGACAAAGACTAAGCTCCGAAACGCGTCTTGTCTGTGCTGGGTTGCCAATAAAGAGTATTGGTACCGTAAACCCCCCCTTGTGAGTGCTGTTTCTTGTTCATGGATTGAACGCGGAGAGAACTTGGGAGCAGTTATTTGGTCGGCGGGCACCCCCCCGTCTAAAGAGCACCCGCTCGTGAGTGCAGCAGGCTGGTGGACTTGGGAGCGAGATTGAAATATATATATATATATATATATATATATATATCCAACAGAGAAGCTTTGCGACGGGAGGCAGCAGATTTACTGTTTGTCCTGTTTGATACTGAATCAGCGCCACTGGGCAGAGTGGGTGATGCCGGAGAAGGTGATAAGGCAACAAAAAAGGAACTCTGAAACAAGTTATGGAAGAGTGCGAAGATGGAACAAACAAAGTGGTGGGAGGCTACCACTTTACAAAAATACGTGGAACACGAACGCGTACCACAGGGTCTACGCATCTTCATAACTCCAACCTTCGCAGACCCAGATCCGGAACTGATAGAGGAATGGGTCCAGAACAAACATGACTGCTCAACAGTAATGTTGAAATTATTGATTAAATATGCCTTAAAAGATACTGAGAGACTGGCTGGTGAAATCGAAAAAATTACTTTACAATTGAGAGATCAACATTCTGAGAGTGATTTTGATATTGAGATGAAAAAATTAACTACCAGATTGCAAAAGGCTGAAGAGGAGATAAAACAAAAGAAACAAAGCAAATTCTACTGCGACCAATTAGATTATGAAAGAGGACAGATTTTTACTTTCGGAAGAAAGTTTGATTATTTAAGGGACTTAAACCAGAAAATTTTGGGGACTCCAAATAAACAATCAGAGGCAAAGCCAGTAACATCCGATGGAGATAACAGTGAAAAGATGGTACCTGGGACCAGTACAAATGGTGATGCACCAGGCTTTAAAACAAAGGAAAGTAATGGAGTAAAAGCCAATATTTTAATGGAGTTCTCACTTATGGCGCAGGGGAGACAAGGGCTTGCCAGCCCAGGGCCCAAAGACTCGCCAAATCGAGGTCGTGAACGAGGCGCCAGAGGCGGAAACAGAAAAGGCGTAAAGAAGCAGGGATTATTGGATGCCTACGTGGGAGTCAAAACAAGAGGCAGAACAGCCAAAAAATGAAGAACTCCCACACAGTGGTAAACTTATCTAATTTAACTCTATCGCTTGACCAAATTGAAGTTCTGTCATTGGGGCTAACCTTTTGTCCTTCTAGCCATTTTAATTATACAGAAGGAAGAATTGATATCTTTCACTTTGTACGAAAATTAAAATTGAAGAAATGGTTTCACAATAGACAGCACAGGAGGCAGAAAACTTGTGTAGATAACACAGGGGTGACCATTGATGATGTTAATCTTTTACAAACAATTAGGCAGTTACAAGACAGTAATGAGGAAGAAATTAGTACCATTGATTGAATAAGGGAGGAGGAATTGAGTTTTGATGCATGTAGTGGTAGTGGATTTAAGCCAAGTCAAGGTTTTTACCGCAAACCTACAGTGAAGTGATTCATGTTTTTGAACGTGGGGTAATCAAAGAGTTCGAGAGATTGGATAAGTGTAATATACCCACTTATGATAACGTAACAGCAGGCCAACCACAGGCCCTATATGAATTGAAATATAACTGTGATGTGGTTATTAAAATGTCTGATAAGGGTGGTAATGTGGTGGTGTGTCCGGTTGAAATGTATTTAAATGAAGGCAAGAGACAACTGGATGACAAAGAAAGTTATTCTACGAGCAACAAAAGGAGTACCAGATACAACTTGCCAATTGAAAATTAGTGGGTTTATTGTCAGAAGATGAATTTAGATTTCTGAGCTGTGAGTACCCCAAACTTGTGGTATTATACTTATTACCCAAGTTGCATAAGAACTATGAGAATCCCCCAGGGCGACCTTTCGTGTCCTCCATGGGGAGTACTTTTGAAAACACTTCCAGTACATAGACCACTTCTTGCGTCCCTATGTCCAGAAGATTTTTTATGAATCATTGATCCAGTTCAGTGGGAGGACGATATGTGGCTGATGACGCTAGACGTCAACAGTCTCTATATGTGTATACCACATAAATTGGGATAGAGGCTAACCAACAAGTTTGGCACAACGAGATGTGAAGTATTTACTCCATACCCAGATGTTGATCTGCGTGATGCAGACTTGCCTTTCCAACAATTATTTTCTGTTCAATCACGTCGTCTATTGCCAAGCCCGGGGGGCCGCGATGGGAACCTGCTTTGCCCCCAGTTACGCTGGGTTATTCCTGGGCTGGTGGGAGGAGCAGGTGGCTAGTAACATCTTGGCCTTCACCCAGAACGTGGTTGTCTGGGCAAGGTATATAGACAACGTGTTCTGTGTGTGGAAAGGGAGTAGGGAGGATGCAATGGAGGTTGTTAATGACCTAAATACAAATGATTGTAATCTAAAATTCACATGCACTATAGACAAACATTGTATTGAATTTCTAGATGTGGAGGTCAATGTTGAGGGAGGAAGATTGAAGAGCAGGTTGTTTAGAAAGCCCACAGGGGGTAACAGCCTGCTTCATGCGGCAAGTTGCCATCCCATAAACGTAATCTGTAGCATACCTTTCGGTGAACTCATGCACGCCAAGAGAAATTGTGGCACGAGCACAGATTTTGATAAAGAAATGATGAACATGAAAGAAAGATTTGAGGAAAGAGGGTATGCCAAGAAAGTGATCGAGCAGGCTTGTGCCAAGGTTAAAAACATCAGTAGGGAAGATCTCTTACACCCACAACCCCTAAATAATGAGAAGGAAGAACCACTTAGGTTCATTACAGCATACTCGGACTAATCCTGGCGGTTAAGAAGGAGTCTTAACAAATATTGGCAAGTGCTTAACTTAGGCCCAATTTTGAAGGAAGTAGTGGGTAATCAACCATAAAATTACTTTTAAGAAATGCCCGTCTCTGAAAAATTTGCTATGCTCCCTTGTTGGATTTGAAAGGATTGCGCTATATTATATATATATATATATGCAGCATTTCACGGACTTCAATTACCAGAATGCATACAAGGTCCAGGAACTGCCATCTTAGATCATGAGCGGCCTCGTGGCCAGCGTGCCCTTTAGTCCGTTGTCCGTGCTATTGACCACTCGAGTTTGCCCAGCAACAGGCTATTTTTAGTAACGGTCAAGCCTGTACATGCGCAGTTCCAACTGACCAGTCACCCCTCAGGAATGTGCCGCCAAACTGACCAGCGGGGTTGAAACCCCTCCAATGAGCTGGCAGTGTTCCAAAAATGACCATATATGTACATAACGCTCTGTAACTCTGTACCGCCTATTGTTTTATTACCTGCAAATTGTATAAAAGAGCGAGTCACACCGATGTTCGGTGTGATACTTCTTGCATTACCGAAGGGTGCTGTAGGAATGTACCACCACCCCATGGGGTCTTAATAAACTTGTTCTTTGAATTTTTCAGTTTCCGTGCCAACAGTTCTTTCAATGTAAGTGGGTTATCTTCGGAGCATGTAGGCCTTGGGAACCCGATACTACATGACAAGTCGGAAGGAAAGCAGCCCGGGTGGAAACTTTTCCATTTACGAAGTAAGCTGCTTCTGAGGGTGACAAAGGCTTGTTTCACGGACTCCTCGCCCTACTGAAGGGTATTATAATGAAGCCACAATGACACCAGGGGGACTGAGCCTACTGAAGGTTTTACGAATATGCAGCATTTCACGGACTTCATTTACCAGAATGCATACAAGGTCCAGGAACTGCCACACCCACTGAGGGCAGGGTTTTCCACACTAATAAATTGTGAAATGAAATGCTGCATGGTCATTTCCCTCTGTGAAGGCATCCATGATTAAGAGGCGTTCCAGCCTCGAAACGCGTCGGATGAGATGGTGTAATTTTTAAATAAAGGGAACCCAGAAGCAAGCGGCAGCGAGGCAATTAAGCCGAATGGACAGAAGCAGCTTGTGTGCGTCTCCGTAGCTCAAGGGCTTTGGTGAAGTAAATTATTGCACGGCTGCCTTGGCCGTGGGAGACTGCACCGGTTTTCATAAGACTGACAAGTCAGAAGGAAAGCAGCCCGGGTGGAAACTTTTCCATCTACGAAGTAAGCTGCTTCTGAGGGTGACAAAGGCTTGTTTCACGGACTCCTCGCCCTACTGAAGGGTATTATAATGAAGCCACAATGACACCAGGGGGACTGAGCCTACTGAAGGTTTTACGAATATGCAGCATTTCACGGACTTCAATTACCAGAATGCATACAAGGTCCAGGAACTGCCACACCCACTGAGGGCAGGGTTTTCCACACTAATAAATTGTGAAATGAAATGCTGCGCGGTCATTTCCCCCTGTGAAGGCATCCATGATTAAGAGGCGTTCCAGCCTCGAAACGCGTCGGATGAGATGGTGTAATTTTTAAATAAAGGGAACCCAGAAGCAAGCGGCAGCGAGGCAATTAAGCTGAATGGACAGAAGCAGCTTGTGTGCGTCTCCGTAACTCAAGGGCTTTGGTGAAGAAAAAAAAAAATACATATATATAAATATATATATATATATATATATATATATATATATAAATATATATATATATATATATATATAGTCGCTCCAACTCCATCAACGCCTGCACACAGAACTCACGGCGGGTGCACAACACACGGGGATGGAACCCGTTTCGTTTCTCGCCAAAACAATGCTCACTTGTGCACTCATAGGTCGCAGTTTCCCTCCGCAGACGCGTTTCTGCTCTCGCTTCATCAGTGCGGTTTAGGACAAGGGCTGTAGACTTCATGAATTGAAAGGCATTTATTGGTGTTTCATCGTCCAATAAGGAGGCGACTTCCTCCATGGGGCAATGTCATTGGATGTTTCTTGCTTTGATGCAAAATTTCCCAAGCCCCTTGCCAATTCAGCCAACTACGTCCTTCGCCTGCCACCTCAATGCCGAGCTGCCTCAGGTGTCCGTTCGATACTCAGACACCTCGGATTTGGATAATCCGTGACCAAGGTCGGCAGCGCTGCTTTTGGTGGCGGTTCACGCAGGCAAACAGATTGTCGCTCCAACTCCATCAACGCCTGCACACAGAACTCACGGCGGGTGCACAACACACGGGGATGGAACCCGTTTCGTTTCTCACCAAAACAATGCTCACTTGTGCACTCATAGATCGCAGTTTCCCTCCGCAGACGCGTTTCTGCTCTTGCTTCATCAGTGCGGTTTAGGACAAGGGCTGTAGACTTCAAGAATTGAAAGGCATTTATTGGTGTTTCATTGTCCAATAAGGAGGCGACTTCTTCCATGGGGCAATGTCATTGGATGTTTCTTGCTTTGATGCAAAATGTCCCAAGCCCCTTGCCAATTCAGCCAACTACGTCTTTCGCCTGCCACCTCAATGCCGAGCTGCCTCAGGTGTCCGTTCGATACTCAGACACCTCGGATTTGGATAATCAGTGACCAAGGTCGGCAGCGCTGCTTTCGGTGGCGGTTCACGCAGGCAAACAGATTGTCGCTCCAACTCCATCAACGCCTGCACACAGAACTCACGGCGGGTGCACAACACACGGGGATGGAACCTGTTTCGTTTCTCGCCAAAACAATGCTCACTTGTGCACTCATAGGTCGCAGTTTTCCTCCGCAGACGCATTTCTGCTCTCGCTTCATCAGTGCGGTTTAGGACAAGGGCTGTAGACTTCATGAATTGAAAGGCATTTATTGGTGTTTCATTGTCCAATAAGGAGGCGGCTTCCTCCATGGGGCAATGTCATTGGATGTTTCTTGCTTTGATGCAAAATGTCCCAAGCCCCTTGCCAATTCAGCCAACTACGTCCTTCGCCTGCCACCTCAATGCCGAGCTGCCTCAGGTGTCCGTTCGATACTCAGACACCTCGGATTTGGATAATCCGTGACCAAGGTCGGCAGCGCTGCTTTCGGTGGCGGTTCACGCAGGCAAACAGATTGTCGCTCCAACTCCATCAACGCCTGCACACAGAACTCACGGCGGGTGCACAACACATGGGGATGGAACCTGTTTCGTTTCTCGCCAAAACAATGCTCACTTGTGCACTCATAGGTCGCAGTTTCCCTCAGCAGACGCGTTTCTGCTCTCGCTTCATCAGTGCGGTTTAGGACAAGGGCTGTAGACTTCATGAATTGAAAGGCATTTATTGGTGTTTCATCATCCAATAAGGAGGCGACTTCCTCCATGGGGCAATGTCATTGGATGTTTCTTGCTTTGATGCAAAATGTCCCAAGCCCCTTGCCAATTCAGCCAACTACGTCCTTCGCCTGCCACCTCAATGCCGAGCTGCCTCAGGTGTCCGTTCGATACTCAGACACCTCGGATTTGGATAATCCGTGACCAAGGTCGGCAGCGCTGCTTTTGGTGGCGGTTCACGCAGGCAAACAGATTGTCGCTCCAACTCCATCAACGCCTGCACACAGAACTCACGGCGGGTGCACAACACACGGGGATGGAACCCGTTTCATTTCTCGCCAAAACAATGCTCACTTGTGCACTCATAGGTCGCAGTTTCCCTCCGCAGACGCGATTCTGCTCTCGCTTCATCAGTGCGGTTTAGGACAAGGGCTGTAGACTTCATGAATTGAAAGGCATTTATTGGTGTTTCATTGTCCAATAAGGAGGCGACTCCCTCCATGGGGCAATGTCATTGGATGTTTCTTGCTTTGATGCAAAATGTCCCATGCCCCTTGCCAATTCAGCCAACTACGTCCTTCGCCTGCCACCTCAATGCCGAGCTGCCTCAGGTGTCCGTTCGATACTCAGACACCTCGGATTTGGATAATCCGTGACCAAGGTCGGCAGCGCTGCCTTTGGTGGCGGTTCACGCAGGCAAACAGATTGTCGCTCCAACTCCATCAAAGCCTGCACACAGAACTCACGGCGGGTGCACAAAACACGGGGATGGAACCCGTTTCGTTTCTCGCCAAAACAATGCTCACTTGTGCACTCATAGGTCGCAGTTTCCCTCCGCAGACGCGTTATAAATATATAATTTTTTTTAACATTTTTTTTATTTTTTTCTGTAGTGTGTCTTTTGTACATAATGTAAATCTACTCACCTGAGTCCCCTGCAAGAACTTGCTTTTATTCATTTAGTAATTGATTTATTCTTTTTCACATGCTTAATTCATTTTGGGAAATAATAAGGCACTGTCAGAAAGTCAATTTAAGTCATAAGTATAGGTATCATGAATGGATATTAGCATTGACAGGCAAATTTTGCTTTGTTTTTTCCCCTTTCCTGCAGAGGGCTGCGGAGGAGTTTGAATGCTGAGAGACATTCTTAAGACTTTTGTAATTTGGACATTGGCCATTGGCCGTGATACATTCCCACTGGGGTAGCAGAATGTTCTCTCCTTTACTTCTTCTGCTTAGCTTACTGAGTTTTTTCTCCTTTCTCTAAATCTACAAATTTAGAGTTGATGATTTGCTTTGTTACCTTAATCCACTTGGAATTTAATTGATCTACAAATATTCTATGCACTAGCGCTATGTATATTGATTCTAAATGTTGGGCATTCCATGGATAAATTAATCTACAATGAATTTATTTTTGAACACTGTGAGCAACCCGTCAACTTCATGTATTAATGACGTGAACTTTCCAATTTATATTGATATTGTCTCCCATGAATTACAGGTCCTGCATCAAATAGGATGTAAATACTTAAAATATTTGAAACATTATATCATTTTGATTAGCAAACACAGTACGGTTGATAGTTTCTTCTATAAGTGTTGCATTGGTTAAGTTTATTTATTTTGCGCGATTGTCCCATGCCCTTCTTGCAGCGTACTACAAGTGTGCTAGTTTAGAGGCACGGGCATTCAGGTTTTGACACAAAGACACAAAGAAAGAAAAACACACGATCAGAAAGGTGTACATGAAAAATGGAAATCCATTTGAATGAATAGAGACATTAATTCTCTACGCACAGTAACATGGACGATGACACGGAATATCGCAGGAGCCTCAGGGCACAGACAATGTTTGTGCAAGCAGTAGGACAACAAACCAGCAAGAGCCACACGCAATGCCCACAACGGTACATAACAAGTACCAGAAGTTGGAAAAATTGATTCGCATGGAGGTTTCCAAGTGGTGGGATGCCATCACCTTGGAAAAATACCAGGAAGAAAAAAGAGTCCTGAGGGGGACTGAGAATTCTGATTGCTCCCTTATATGAGGAACCAGATATGGAGTTGGCGGAGGAGTGGGCGGAAAATCTCATGGATTGCTCAAACAGGATGTTATCAATTCTGATAAAACATGCGTGGAAGGACAGACTGGCTTTGTTGAAGGCAATATCTGACTTGAAAGATGAGATAGGCAAGGATGAAACCACTGAATACTTCTGTAAAAAAAATGGAGGAGATCAATAAGAGGATAAGCAAACATGAGGACGAAATTGTGGCCAAAAAGGAACGCAAGTTCCTACGAGATAAAATAGACTACCAATCAAGGAGAGTCTTTACCTTCAGCAGAAAATACGATAATATGACCAGGAAGGGAGTACAGGCCACTCTTGATGAGGTACATGCAGGCGCAGAGTCAGAGGAAGAAGTTGCTGAGAGTGACGTCTCTGAGGATGGCCAAACACCATTGACAAACAATCCTGGCAAACCGACAAATTTTTGGCAGGAATTCAAACTAATTAACCAAACTGCGCAACAACAGAATTGGAAAATAGACAGAGGTCATGGAAAGGGCAAAGGATTCAGAGGAAGAGGCAGAGGCAGATGGTGCAAAAGGAAACACAACCCCAATGGGAGTGGAAACACGGGGTCAGAAAAGAAGAGGAAAATTAATATCAAGAACGTGGTAAATTTATCTTCACGCACTCTTTCTAAAAGTGAATATGATGTGTTACAATTTGGTCTGTCGTTCTGCCCCATCTCTAACTTTGTTTATTCACAGGAACGTATAGACCTTTTTAAATTCACCAGAAAACTCGGTTTACACAAATGGAACAAACTTAAGGTGAAAAATATTGAAAAAAATATTGACAAAAATATTGAACATAGTACATCAAATGTCAAACTTGCGGACATAAGCATCAATGAAGTTGAATCCTTAATAGCCCTTATCAGTTTGGAGCATGGTACTCCGGAGGGTGGATCAGACAATGCGACATCCCTGGGTTATATCACTAATTTGAACTGTCCTAACCCTTTTAAACCCAAATCTACATTCAATCCTTCCCTACCCACATGTAGCATTGACACATTTGAGTCTTTGGTCATTGCTGACTTCAAGGATTTGGCCAAACAGAGCTATTGGCCTAATGACAACTTGCTGAAATCCGAAAGACTTGCTATCAAATCTTTGGAGGATGATCACTCCATTGTTGTAAGACAGTCGGACAAAGGGGCCAAGTTGTTTTAATGAATGTACATGACTATTTAGAGGAGGGCATGTGCCAATTGAACTGTACAGAATGTTATGAAGTATCCTCATTACCTGTTATTGAGAGAACTAATGAAATGTATTTTGAGCTCCTCAAAGAATGGAGGAGTAGGGGAATCATTGAGTGGAATGAATATGCTTATCTACTCAACAGAAATCCGAAGGTAGCGGCATTATACCTCCTGCCGAAACTGCACAAAAATGCTACCTCCCCACCAGGACGACCCATTGTGTCTTCTATGGGTTCTCTACTCGAGAACACATCGAAGTATATTGGCTTCTTTTTACGTCCTTTTGTGGAAGGAGCTCCCTCCTATCTTAAGGACAGTAGGGATTTCATTAACAAAATACAGAAGTTTGTTTGGTTGGAGAGCTATTTGCTGATTACTCTTGACGTGTGTTGCTTATATACGTCAATAATGGAATCGACGCATGTAGCAGGTTCCTTAAGACCAGATCCATCTCCTATTTAGAACACACAGAAATGATCATCCAGATGATGACCTTCTGCCTAGAAAAAAACTTTTTTGTTTTCAACGATATCTATTATCGTCAGAAACAGGGGACGTCGATGGGAATTTGTTTTGCTCCCAGCTTTGCTAATTTGTTCATGGCTAGCTGGGAGCAACAAGTAGCAAGGACCCACAACCTATACCGTAGCCATGTGAAAATATGGCTGCGGTATATAGATGATTTATTCATTGTGTGGGATGGCCCTAGAGAACAAGCTGAATCATTTATACAAGACCTGAATGATAATACTCTCAATTTGAAGCTAGAAAGAAAAATCAGTAGCTCTGAAGCCATTTTTCTAGATTTATCCGTCGAGGTGTCCAACAAAAACTTGACGACAAAACTTTTCTGCAAAGAGACAGCCGGGAATACTCTGCTTCATGCAGATAGCGGACACCCTAAAGCACTGATACGCAGTATTCCATACGGCGAGTTCCTCCGGGCTCGGAGGAACTGTAGTCAGGATCAAGATTTTGCCAATGAGAGTAAATGTATGAAGGAAAGATTCGAAGAGAGAGGTTACCATCCTAGAGTCATTGAAGAGGCATTTCAGAAGGCTAATAAGATCTGCCATGAATCACTATTGAACCCTGAAAGGAAAGATCAAGGGCAGGATAAAGAAATCATCAGGTTTATATCAACTTACCATTCTAAATCATGGAAAGTTCAGAAAAGTCTAATCAGACACTGGAAAGTGCTCAAAACAGAATCAGCTTTGACTGACGTTTTGGGTGACAATCCCAGTATGACATACCGGAGGGCAGACTCATTGAGAACCAAAGTGAGTCATAATGAAATTAGCACGATAAGATCCAAAACCAGCAACATCCAAGGTTTCTTTACATGTATGAAGTGTAAAGCGTGCAAATATAGTTCTAACGTGAAAAAGGTATTCTTCCCAGTAGAGGAGAAAGAAAAGAACATTGGGAAACATCTGACATGTCTCTCTGAATATTGTGTATACATTCTGGTATGCCCTTGTCCTAAAAAATACGTTGGGAGCACAATGTTCCGGGCCAAAATACGGGTCCTTCAACATATGAGGGCTATCCAGAATAAAGATCAGACCTCACCTGTGGCTCGTCATTTTGAGGAGTATCACAAAAGTAATCGTGATCTCCTCAAATTTTTTGTCATTGACAAACTACCATCAATGCCAAGGGGAGGGGGCAAAATCCGTAAATTGAGACAGTTGGAAAACAGGTATATCGTCAATTTAGATACCCTGATCCCTGGAGGCCTCAATTCCGAAGAGGAAATGATATGGCATCTGGGTGACACGTAGACTATGTATGACCATGCAGGGTATGTTTAGTATCTGTTTGTATATATTTCTTTTCTGTAGTGTGTCTTTTGTACATAATGTAAATCTACTCACCTGAGTCTCCTGCAAGAACTTGTTTTTAATCATTTAGTAATTGATTTCTTGTTTTTCACATGCTTAATTCATTTTGGGAAATAATAGGGCACTGTCAGAAAGTCAATCTAAGTCATCAGTATAGGTGTCGTGAATGGATATTAGCATTGACAGGCACATTTTGCTTTGTCTTTTCCCCTTTCCTGCAGAGAGTTGTGGAGGAGTTTGATTGCTGAGAGACATTCTTAAGACTTTTGTAATTTGGACATTGGCCGTGATACCTTCCCACTGGGGTATCAGGATGTTCTCTCCTTTACTTCTTCTGGTTTGCTTACGTGTTTTTTCTCCTTTCTCTAAATCTACAAATTTAGAGTTGATGATTTGCTTTGTTACCTTAATCCACTTGGAATTTAATTGATCTACAAATATTCTACGCACTGGCGCTATGTATATTGATTCTAAATGTTGGGCATTCCATGGATAAATTAATCTTACAATGAATTTATTTTTGAACACATTATATCATTTTGATTAGCTAACACAGTATGGTTGATAGTTTCTTCTATATGTGTTTTACAATGTTTTGCTATGCCCAAACACCACTATAAGATGGCCACCTCACTTTGACTTTTTTGTCCTTTGTTTATGTTTTCACTGAGGCAATCACGTGTGCATTTGTGTTTTTTGAAACTTTATTTATATATGTTTAGGAACATTACTCAACTACCCGTGATCAAGGCGACTGGTTCGCTGAAACGCGTTGGGCTGTTCCATGTATCTGTGTTTTATATATATATATATATATATATATATATATATATATATATATATATATATATATATATATATATATATATTGTATGAAGATCCTCTGTGAAATTGAGTCCCCCAGGTTGTTTAGTGTCTAATTGTAGAATATATTTGGTCTCTAATTTGCGCAGTTTTTTCTCCCTATTGCCACCCCGCCTACTGGCACTCACCATATCTATAACATAATATTTGAGCCCTTTGTTGTTGCTTTTCTGGTATTCTTTAAAGTGCCTAGCTATCGGGTAGGTATTATCCTGGTTAGCTATTGCCCTCAGGTGTTGTAATATACGTTTATGTACTGGGTGCTTCGTGCTCCCTGCATATCTGAGAGAGCAGGGACATTCAAGGATGTAGACCGCATACTCAGTCTTGCAGGTAAGGACCTTACTTATCTGATGCTCTCTATTGCTAAATCCATCCCTGAACATCTTCCTGTTAGTCCCATGGTGCATGATTTACAAGTTTTGCACTTGTAAAAACCTCTGTTGGTTTGCAACAAAGATGTTTTTTCTAGGACTTCCGGGCTCGTATCCACCAGTCTGTCCCGCATAGAGGGTGCTCGACTGTAAGTAATGGATTCTTTCTTCGGGAGTGAGTTGCCAATAACTAACCGAATCCTTAAGTATGATTAGCCAGCTAATATTGATAATTTTACATGGGTCCTTATGTTGATTAGAGTATCCAACTATGATCCTAAATGGGACAGGGGATTTTACATCTTGTACATTGCCTTCTGGCACACTAGTGGTACTATGAATGACTGTCTCATCCAAGACATCATATTTGCTCAGTAATTGAGTGCGGCTTACAAGCATGGATTTCGATCTAGCTTTTTAAATAGTTTTATTAGAGTATCCTCTTTCCAGGAACCTCCTTTTACTGGCTGCCTGATGCAACTCAGAGTCGTTGCTACACAATCTCCTTTGGCGAATCATTTCGCCATAAGCAATACTCATTATTAGGTGAGCTGGATGTGCGCTGCCTGCATGGAGGATGGCTTTCCCAGCGGTACTCTTTCTGTATAATCGTGTCTCAAGTTTATTCCCGCTGGCACATATCTCTGTATCTAAGAAGGGCACCTGTGTTAGACTCAAGGTGGCTGTGATGTTAAGATTGTATTCATTCTCATTGATTTTCTCCACAAAATACAAAGCCTCCTCTTGACTACCACTCCACACCTCAAAGAAATCATCAATGAAGCGGTACCATGCTACCACATTGCTCTCCATTACTTCTCGGAATTCTGCCATGAGGACCAGTTCCTCCCAAGCTCGGATATGCAAATAAGCATAGCTTGGAGAGAAACTGGCCCCCATTGCTTCTCCCTGCAGTTGCCTGCACAATAGATTGTTGTACATGAATGTGTTGTGCTCAAGGCAGAATTCAAGCATTTGCACCAACATTGCATTGTGGTTATCAAAGAGTGCATCCCTGCGTTGCAGATAGTATTTCACAGCAGCTATACTGTCTGAGTGCCTAATACTTGTATTCAATGCTGTTAAATCCAGTGCAATTATCCAATAATTGTCATGCCATTCAACATTTTGCAATTTAAACAAGAAATCCCCAGTGTCCTGTATATAAGAGTCTAGGGATTTGACGTAACCTTGCCAAAAATAATCAATATGTACCGAAGTATTTTCTAGTAATCCCCCTCTGGCTGATATAATAGGTCTACCGGGGGAATTTTCCCGATCTTTGTGTATTTTGGGTATATAATAAATTGATGGCGTCACCGGATTGTCTGTTCTCAAGTATCTATATTCAGCCTCAGACAGGAGTTTTTTGCTTTTCCATTTGGACAAATGTTGATGAATAGTTTTAATATGGGCCATATTCATTCTCTCATAGTGTTGCCGGTTGTTCAATTGGCTGTAAGCTTCCTTATCATAGTTATACTTAGTCTACAATACCACATTCCCTCCTTTGTCACTGGGTCGCACAATAATGTTCTTATATTTCAACAAAAGAAGAGAGGTCTGGTCAGTCATCAGACTGCCATGGATCTGGAGCAAATGATAGAAGGGTAACACAATCACTCTATTTGAGTAGGAAGGCCCTCACACACCGACCTAGTCAGTGTCATGCTTCATCATCGGGCCCCACCGAAGAGACCGAGTGCCTCTTCGGTGTGCTGCGACGCCAGAAAGACTGCGGAGCTGGTCGTGTGGGGAGGGCGTGATGTGAGTGAAAAATAATTAAAAGTGCCTACCCGGCGGTATGGACACTCTAATAGTCCACCCTGACCTGGGGACGTGAAAGTGAAAAAGAAAAGGTGAAAAAAGTGCTTAAAAATAGAAGTGCTTGATGCTCATTCTAAGAAAAAGCCCCAAATTCAGGGGTGTCTCAGCACTTTAAAACAGGGCGCTACTAGCACCATGGGTCTCGGGAGGAGGATTGGAGCGCGCCTGGCACATCGCCCTCAGCGCTCACAACCCGCGTCTTAACCTTCAAGAATCCTCAGAACCGGACCCCGACCTTTTCTTTTTCACTTTCACGTCCCCAGGTCAGGGTGGACTATTAGAGTGTCCATACCGCCGGGGTATAGTCCTGAAGAATGCCTTGGTGAATCTATACCACTAGTACGGCAGAAACATGTTGACTGATTAAATTAACCCTGTGGTATTTAGCTGAATTTAACCAAATCCTAACAACCTTGGCACGTAAATTCAGACACATATACCACTTACCTGTGTCTTAGGGATCACTCATTAAAAAACCTTTTTGATACCCTCTTAGGCACTTTTAATTATCACTTTGGGAAAGACATGCAATGCACTACAACACCCAGGAGGCCGTAGGTTCGGTCACGCCCACATGGACAGGTGTTGTAGATTAAAGGTGCGACAAGCAGCAGCGCTGTTCATTCTTTCAAAGACATCACGCCATTGAAGAAGGGATTTTCTACCCCGAAACGCGTCTGGCGTTTGGATATCTGTGAAGCACGGGCCCCGTGCTGCCATTTGCCGGCATGCTGACATTAAAAGCTGAATTTTAACTTGCTCTCTCTGTGGCCTCAATTTCCGAAGGATTCCTGTCAGTGTGTTTAATTTAATTACGGCTTTTTCCGGCCGTGGAAGGAGGCTCACCGCTGGTCCAGGCGGGTCCTGCAAGTGCGTATTCGGCGCTTGTGTATATGGAAGAGAGACCGGCTGGTATCTTTGCAGGGAAGTGCCAGCCCATTCACAATGCCAGCAGCAAAGCGGGGCAAATGACAGCGGATGCCCGCCTCCACCCACTTGGGACTGTACTTGTTTTATTTTAAGGTGATCAGCGCGCCCACTTTGGGAAAGACATGCAATGCACTACAACACCCAGGAGGCCGTAGGTTCGGTCACGCCCACATGGACAGGTGTTGTAGATTAAAGGTGCGACAAGCAGCAGCGCTGTTCATTCTTTCAAAGACATCACGCCATTGAAGAAGGGATTTTCTACCCCGAAACGCGTCTGGCGTTTGGATATCTGTGAAGCACGGGCCCCGTGCTGCCATTTGCCGGCATGCTGACATTAAAAGCTGAATTTTAACTTGCTCTCTCTGTGGCCTCAATTTCCGAAGGATTCCTGTCAGTGTGTTTAATATATATATATATATATATATATATATATATATATATATATATATATATATATAATCTACTGGTGGTCGCCAGTAGGTAGTTATAGTTAGGACCTAGTTACCATAGGAAAATCATAACATTCTATTCCCAATAACTTTGGCGCCAGATGACGAATCTTTACGATATTTTCAAAACTCGTGGGGCGCTCCGGTCTGCTCCTATCCCGAAAGTTTCAGGGGCATTCAGCAAGCAGGGCTAGAGAAAAAAAGGGGGTCCAAGAACGTGTTTTCTCCATGTTATTTTCCATAGGAAACTTTAGACACGGCTAAAGCCCGAACTGCTTAATGGAACTACACCAAATTTGGCAAAAAGGTAGTGCTTGGTTCAGAAAGTGACCTTTTTTTAAATGGTGTAAATTCGTTCAGTGGTTATTTAAATATTAATTGAAAAAAGAAATATATATATTTGAGCGGAGCCTAATCACAAATGTCATCGTGAGATCTGATTGGCTGTCAGCACTTCATCTAAGAAGTGTTAGCAGCCATCCTGGGACCAATATACAAGATAGTCCCTCATTAAAATGCATTGCAGTTAATAGAAGGTTTTAAGACTTTAGTTACATTATAAATCATTTGTTGATGGTACCATACTCATTTTAGGAATTGTGGTGTGTTCTAAGGTGATTTTACTATGTGAAAAAGCCTTCTGCTGGGATATCATGAATCATGTTTGAGAGAAAACTTTTTTCTCATGCTTTTCCTACAGAGTTTTGGAAGGTGCTCCAGAAGCTAAAATGAGAGCATATTTTCTGTAAATTCACATTATCTTTTTCAGTCATGTGAGAATGAAGTCTGACATTCTCAGTAATTCATGAATATCCAACAAAGGCAGAGACTGTCAGTTGATTCCTTTGTGTTCTACTGCAGCTTCCCAGAGTGTTCTAAAGAACAGCAAGAGCGCTAACAGCCTTACTTATGACAAAAGTATGGCCCACCGGAAGCCATCTTAATTGGTATAACGTGGTAACACTTAAAACATTTAATTTGCAAAGGAACAAAATGAGGGGGTTCATTTTGCCATAGACATTATGATTAGTGCTGCAGAAAGAAAAATGAGGGCACATTTTGAGTTACTTCTTAAATCCTCTTCTATTGCATTACAAAATTCTGACATACTGACTGAAACATGCACGTTCAATACCAGCAGCAGACTACCGTGGTGAGCAGTAGCTTTACTACAGTGATCTAATGAGCAACTACAGTGCTAACATTCAGAATTTGAAAATGGGTGACACATCTTAATGCCTTCTTGATGGAACCAAAGTAAAAAACTGAAAGTATTTCCTACTGAGGAGACTGCAGTGAATGAGGAAATTAGAAAACTTCATAACAAATAAGTCTCCCAAGATGGCCATCAGAGACAAAAGAGCACAAATGTAGCACAAATATCAACCAGATGTAGCCCAATGGCAGAAGTGTGCAAAACACTTTTTATTTTTTGTGTTTTTGCAGTTTTATATAGTGCAGACTTGTCAGGTATTGGATTGCTTTACATGAGCATTGTCAATCAATCAATCAATCAATCAAAGCATTTATATAGCGCACTACTCACCCGGAGGGTCTCAAGGCGCTAGGGGGGGGGGGGGTCCGCTATTGCTCGAACAGCCAGGTCTTGAGCTGCTTCCTGAAGGCAAGGTGGTCCTGGGTCAGGCGGAGGTGGGTCGGGAGGGAGTTCCAAGACTTGGCGGCCAGGTAGGAGAAGGACCTTCCTCCTGTGGTGGCTCTTCTGATGCGGGGGATGGCGGCGAGGGCGTGGCCGGTCGATCGAAGCTGGCGTGTGGGAGCGTAGAAGTTGAGGCGGCTGTTGAGGTATCCTGGGCCTTGGTTGTGAAGGGCTTTGTGTGCGTGGGTGAGGAGACGGAAGGTGATTCTCTTGTTGACCGGGAGCCAGTGCAGATCTCTCAGGTGTCCGGAGATGTGGCTGCGACGGGGGATGTCCAGGATGAGTCGTGCTGAGGCATTTTGA
Source organism: Lissotriton vulgaris (assembly GCF_964263255.1). Classification (NCBI taxonomy): domain Eukaryota; kingdom Metazoa; phylum Chordata; class Amphibia; order Caudata; family Salamandridae; genus Lissotriton; species Lissotriton vulgaris. The sequence continues at coordinate 884,628,280 of NC_141689.1, read as the reverse complement.
ATCCGCTGGAGTCTCTTCTGGAGTTTGGCGCTGGTTCCGGCGTAGAGGGAGTTTCCGTAGTCCAGACGGCTGGTGACGATGGCCTGGGTGACCGTCTTCCTGGTCTCGGTGGGGATCCACCGGAAGATCTTACGTAGCATGCGCAGGATGTTGAAGCACGACGAGGAGGCGGCGTTGACTTGTCTGGTCATGGAGAGGGAGGAGTCCAGGATGAAGCCCAGGTTGCGTGTGTGGTCTGTTGGTTTGGGTGCGCTGCCCAGGGCGGGGGGCCACCAGGCGGAGGGTGAAGATCCCAGGATGAGGACTTCCGTCTTGTCCGAGTTCAGTTTCAGGCAGCTGTTCATCATCCACTTGGCTACGTCTGTCATTCCTTCGTGTAGGTTGGCTCTGGCGGTGGCGGGGTCATTGGTGAGGGAGAGGATCAGCTGGGTGTCGTCGGCGTAGGAGATGATGTTGAGGTTGTGCTGGCATGCGATGGCTGCGAGGGGGCTCATGTAGACGTTGAAGAGGGTTGGGCTGAGCGAGGAGCCTTGAGGAACGCCGCAGATGACTTCGGTGACTTCTGATCTGAACGGGGGAGGCGGACTCTCTGTGTCCTTCCGGTGAGGAACGAGATGATCCATTCCAGTGCCTTCTCCTGGATTACGACGTTGCTGAGGCGCTGTACTAGGGTACGGTGGCAGACAGTGTCGAAGGCTGCGGAGAGGTCTAGGAGGATGAGGGCCGCTGTTTCTCCGTTGTCGAGCAGGGCTCAGATGTCGTCGGTGGCTGCGATCAGGGCGGTCTCGGTGCTGTGGTTGGCCCGGAAGCCAGACTGCGAGAGGTCCAGGGATCCGTTCGTCTCGAGGAAGGCGGCCAGCTGCTTGTTGACGGTCTTCTTGATGGCTTTTGCAGGAAACGGGAGCAGCGAGATGGGGCGGTAGTTCTTGAGGTCGGTGGGGTCGGCTGATGGCTTCTTTAGAAGAGCGCTGAGTTCGGCATGCTTCCAGCTCTCCGGGAAGGTAGCGGTGTCGAAGGAGGTGTTGATGATGTCCCACAGGTGGGGTGCGATGACAGCGTCGGCCTTGTTGAAGACGTGGTGGGGGCAGGGGTCGGTCGGAGATCCGGAGTGGATGGAGTTCATCGTGCGGACGGTGTCTTCGGTGCTGATCTGGGTCCAGGCGCAGAAGGTGGGGGTGGGGGCGGTGGTTCAGTCATGGCGTGCGTCGGTTGAGTGCTGAAGCTGTTGTGTATGTCCGCGATCTTGTTGTGGAAGTAGGAGGCGAGGGAGTTGCAGAGGTCTTGTGAAGGGGTGATGTTGTTGTTTCCGGCATTGGGGTTGGAGAGCTTTTTAACAATGTTGAAGAGTTCCTTGCTGTTGTGGGCGTTGTTGTCCAGTCGTTCCTTGAATGCAGTTTTCTTGGTGGCGTGGATCAGTTAGTGGTGTTTTCGGGTGGCGAGTTTGAGGGCAGTCATGTTGTTCGGTGTTGGGTCTCTGCGCCAGGCTTTCTCGAGGGCTCAGCAGTTCTTCTTGGAGCTCTTGAGTTCGTCGGTGAACCATGGGGCTTTCTTGCTGCCGGGTCTGCTAGGCGGGGTCTTCAGAGGGGCGAGGTCGTCTGCGCAGTTGTTGATCCACTTCGCGAGGTTGGTGGCCGCCTGGCTTGGGTTTGTTGCGCTGGTGGGAGGGTTCATGCTCAGGGAAGTGGCGAGCTGGTCTGCTGTGATCTTGTTCCAGCTTCTGCGTGCAACCTGTTGCTGGTGGTGGTGGATCGTGGTCCTTCTGAAGCTGAAGTGGACGCAGCTGTGGTCCGTCCATTGGAGTCTGGTGGCGTGGCTGAAGGAGATGTCCTTGCTGGAGGAGAAGACAGGGTCAAGCGTGTGGCCGGCGTAGTGGGTGGGGGTAGTCACCAGTTGCTTGAGTCCGAGGTTGGCGAGGTTGTCCTACATCACACAAGAAAAAATTCATTTTGGTTGTAAACATGGGGAGATTAAGTGAATTGACCAGAATCACAGAATGTCGAGCTGAAGCAGAAACTCCAACCTGGTTCCCCAGCTGCAAAGTCTGCAGCTCTAGAAGTAACACCATATCCTCTCCCCTAAGTGCAACATTTAATCAACTGGTCAACTGGATAAAAAAACATAAAGATAACAAATAATTTAAAAGTGCTTTGTCTCTATTTAAAAAGAAAATAAGTCCTCATTTTTGATTTTTAGAGCACTAACCATAATTTTGATGCAAATAAGACCCTCTCATATATGTAATTTCTAAAGGAAATGCTCTAGGTATTACAGTTTTGATTACATCAAGATGATGTCAGGCATGCCAATCTTTTGTAATAAATATAGAATGTTAGCAATCGAGGTGTTCATTAGGATACTGTTGAGAGGCCAGGAGCACAGACTCTAAAAATTGAAGGCAGGTAGGAGGGTGCAGAGGCAACAATTTGACCACACAGGGCAGGCAGGAAGGGCAGTGGCAGCACAAAAGACTATGGAGGGCAGTGGAAAGGGGGGCAGGGGCAACAAACCAACAATTCAGGACTGGTTAGAGAGACTGCAGCAATATAATAGATCATTGTGTGCAGAAGGAAGAGGCATTGGTAGTACAACCATACATGCCAACAGACCCAATTTAGCCAGGAAACGCACAATGTTTTTAAGCCCAAATGGGCTTTATTTGATCTGTCTCCTGTCTACAATCTCCTCTTTTTCAATGTAAGTCAAAGGGGAAAATCAATACCCTAGTTTTATGTTATCAGGGAAGGCAGGAGGAATTGGGGTAGGGACATGGACTCGGATAACAGAGGACAGGAGGGACATAGAGAGGTGTACCAAACTGACCCTACAGGTCAGGCATCAGGTTTGCAGCAGCACAATACACCACACAGGGCATGCGGGAGGGGAGTGCAGCACAACAATCCATAGAAAGCAATAGGGAGGGGACAGGACCATGCACATGGACAACAGAGGACAGAGGGGAATGAGGCAATGGTAGCTAGCTAACCATAATGGACAGACAGGAGAGAAATCTGCAGCATAACAGACCATGGAAACAGGGGGCTGGAGGCAAGGGGGCAGGGCAAGAGTAGCAAGATGACCATGGAGGTCAGGTTGGATGGCCACTAGAAGCAAGACACACCATGGAGAACACCAGTGAGACTATAATGGCATACACACAGACCATGGAGGGAAGGTGGGAGGGGGCAAGGGGAGCTAGCTGACCACACAGGAAAGGTGGGGGGCCATGGCAGCACAGACGACCATGCATGGCAAGCAGGAGTGTTAGTGGCAGCAAAATGGCTATGATAGGTAAGAAGGAGGGTGCAGGGGCATGCAAAAAGGACCATGGAGGATAGAAGTGAGGGTCAGGGCCTGGGCACAGACAAGAGAGTTCAGGGGAAGGGGCAGCACAACAGACCATGCGGGCAGGCAGGAGGAGCAGTTGCAGCACAACAGACCAGGGAGGGCAGAAGGGTGTGGCAGTAAAAAGGACCATTGAGGACAGGAGGAAGAGTATAGGGGCATGGAATGTGGACAGGCAGGGTGGAGGTGGCATAGACAGGTTACAGGCATCTGACAATGCTAGGCAGATGGGAGGGGAGTGGCAGCTCAACAGAACACTCAGAGTAGATAGGAGTGGCAGGTCCATGGAACATGGTGGGCAAAAAGGATGGATCAGGGGCATGCACACAGACAACAGAGGGCAAGGAGAAGGAGAATAGGGACAGAAAGCTAAGCATAGAGGCTAAGCATGAGGTCAATGATGGGGAATAGAATTGGGCAATGGAGGGCAGGAGGAGTGGACTGGTACATCATGCTAAATTGAGGGCAGTGACGGCACATCAGACCATGCATGACAGGAGGGAGGAGGCTAGTCCATGGATTCATACAACAGAGGATAGGGAGGATGTGGATGGGGCAGCAAGCTAACTTTTCAGAGAAGGTGGGAAGGCCAGTGGCAGAACAACGGCCACACAGGGCTGCAATAAAGGAGCAGGGACATGGACTTGGACAATGGATGGCTAAGAGGAGGGAAGGCAGGAGCAGCAAGCTTGGGTGGGGGCAGCACAATGCCAGGCTTTGCTTCCAACCCCCCACTATCCATTATGGTATGCATCTTACTTAACGTTAAAAAAACTAGAAATTCGCTGAAAAAAAACAAAGATTACAGGGACGGTATAGTTAGACTCAGATGTCACTCATACACAACCACTGAAATTCAGCAGTTATAGTTATCTGAGCTAACTATAACTTAGGTCCCCGCAATGTACTGCTAATGACCTCACACAATACATCATTCATGACATGGTGAGTTACATCACTCATGACATCACTCATGACATCGCAAATGAGCTGTGAATGGAATGGTACTATAATCACTAGAACTTTATTTAGGGATAGTGTGTGTATATTAACACTCCTTTTTTATCTTTTCTTTCATGTAAGAACCATTATAATACTCAACATGCCCAGATTAATATGGCCTCTAACCTTTCACTTTAAAGTAATGTGTAGTCCATTGTTTATATTGATGTTTCCAATCCTAAGTATGTTTATTACGAATAAGGCACGTTGACAAACATACAGGTATGGCGGTCACGGGGCAAGATATGCTGAAATGACATTGTGTGCATATTAACACTTGTTTTCTTTTCTTTATTGTATCAATTCCTGAATTTTCACATCGTGACCAGGCCAATATGCCCGCCAGCTTTTTGGATTAAAGTAATATGTAGTCCTTTGTTAATGTTGGCAACTGGAGGCATTTGTACATTTAAATAAGAATGCTACAATGACATATTGTGTTGTTATCAAGGTTTAGACGATCCGAAACGCGTGGATCACGTCCTTTGCAGAATAAATACTTCCAAACTACAACCTGAGTGCTGATTCCTTCCTTGGAAGAGTGAGAGGAGAGTAAATACGTATACATAAAATTCACTGAAAAAACCACAAGGGACATTATAGTTAGAAATTTGCATTTAAAATACCTCAGAAATTCACCGAAAAAAACACAGGTTTCATGGACGTCATAGTTAGTTGGACATTTCGATCTTACAAAACAAGAGAAATGTGGCCCTTATAGTTAGTTGTTCTGAATATAACTCACGCCCCCACAATGCACTGCTGATGACGTCACATATTACATCACTCATGACATGGTCATTGACATCACTGAGGACATCTCAAATGACATCACTGATGACATCATCCACGTGATCATCTGATGCACCTCCTCACACCCTAAAATAAAGACTATCATTCTCGAAACCATAGACACACCAATACTAGTACAGCTACAATATTCAGTGCACTATGCATGCAGACCTCTAATCAGCTATATAGCATTGATACAGTCTTTTAAATACTCAGTTAGTACCTATGCAGTCTAGGAATCCTTCTGTCTGTCCCATACACTTGTCCATTCACCCATTCAGCATTATGTACGTATCCTATTACTCTGCCAATACCTAAGCACTTATAAATTTAGCATGCACTCTCTTTGCAGCACTGAAATTACTCCTGTTATTAGTCATATACTTAAGGAATGGTCTAGCAAGCTACATACTAGTAATACGCTCTTCTAAATACCAAGTTAATACCTATGCAGTGTTGGAATCCTTCTGTCTGTGCCATGTATTTCTCCAATCACCCATCCTGCACTATCTACGTATCCTATCACTCCGCCAAATACCTAAGCACTTATAAATTCAACATGTACTCTCTTTGCACCACTGAAATTATTCTAGTTACTAGTCATGTACCTCCAGCACTCTTTAGGTATCCTTTCACTCCGCAATACCTAAGCACTTATAAATTCAACATGTACGCTCTTTGCAGCACTGAAATTATTCTAGTTACGAGTCATGTACCTAAGGAATGGCTTAGCCAGTAAAACTAGTACAGCTACAATATTCTGTGCACTATGCATGCAGACCTCTAATCAGCTACATAGCATTGATACAGTCTTTTAAATACTCAGTTAGTACCTATGCAGTCTAGGAATCCTTCTGTCTGTCCCATGCACTTCTGCATTCAACCATCCAGCACTATCTATGTATCCTATCACTCTGCCAATACGTAAGCACTAATAAATTTAGCATGTACTCTCTTTGCAGCACTGAAATTACTCCAGTTACTAGTCATATACTTAAAGAATGGCCTAGCCACTAACACAAGTGCAGGTACAATATTTTGTACACTTTGCATGCAGACCTCTTACCAGCTACATACTATTGATACACTCTTCTAAATACCCAGTTAGTACCTATGCAGTATAGGAATCCTCCTGTCTGTCCCATGCATTTCTCCAATCACCCATCCAGCATTATCTACTTATCCTATTACTCCACCAATACCTAAGCACTTATAAATTCACTATACACTCTGTTTGTAATACTGTAATTATTCTAGTTACTGGTCATGAACTTATGGAATGGCCTAGCTACTAACACAAGTACAGCTATAACATTGTGTGCACTACCCAAGAAGACCTCTAACTAGCTACATACTATTGATACAATCTTCTAAATACCCAGTTAGCACTCATGCAGTGTAGGAATCATCCAGTCTGTCTCATGCACGTCTTTAATCACTTATCTGCCATTATCTACTTATCCTATCACTCCACCAATAGGCAAGCACTTATAAATTAAGTGTGCACTCTGTTTGCAGCACTGTCATCATTCCAGTTAGTAGTTCATATAAAATGACTTAGGCACAAACACACGTACACATAAAATATTCAGTGCATAATCCCTACAAATCTCTAAGCAGATACATACTATTGGTCCACTCCATTAAATACTGAAGTAGTACCCATGCAGCATAGGATACCTCCGGTCAGTCTCATGCAATTCTTCAATCACCCATCCAGCACTATGTTCTTATTGTATCAGTCTGTCAATACCTAAGCACTTATGGGGCAGATTTACATGCACTCTGCGCCACCAGTACATCACTTTTTGTAACGTAGTGATGGCACCAGGCACTCCTTGATATTTACAAGCAGAAGAAAAGCCACCCTGCGTGGTTTTTCCTCTCCTTGTAAATACGACCCCTTCATATACAGAACTTTGTGTTGAAGGGGTGCTCCATAGGTGTTGCTGTGGGTGTTCCCACGCAACACCCACAGAACTAGAGACATCTCAAGATTTATGAAAAATCATAAATCTGGAGAGTGTGTGAATGCTGCGCCATCCTATAGTTGGGTGTAGCAAGATGCAACAAGGAGAATTGTTTTCATTTCTCCTCATTTTTCTTCTTTCAATGCATGCTGCATTCCACAGCATACATTGAAAGAGGAAAATGACTTTACTGATTGTTTTTGTGCAGGAAGGTGTCCCTTCTTGATCAAAAACAATCTCAGCACAACACAGACATCCTTGCACCATAGTGCAAGGGTGCCTGTGTCACCGCATGGCTGCAGTTTGTACAGAAGTGCAGAGGGAAGCACAGAGTTGCAACATATTCAAGTACATATGTCACATCCCTGTGCTTCGGAATTGCCACAGTGCAGTGCAGCTAAAGAGCTTGCAGTGTCACGTTTCAGTACTTCCTCATAAATCTTTACTTATAAATTCACCATACACTACTAATGCATTCTTTCAGTCAATCATGCTGTATACATATATTCAACCAAACTTTCACACATTACCTTGCAATTATAGTTCTTTCTGTAACTCTATAAGGTAGTTCTGATAAGAACTTTTTTTATTCTTTTTTCTTTTGTATTTTTTTGAACAATTTTGTATTTTTTTGGTGTTTTTTGAAAAAATTAACAAAAAAAGAACAAATAAAACAGGAAACTTTTGGAATTACTTATCATTTCAAAAACAAAACAAAAAAATTAACAATGATAGTTGGGTTGCGCAGCACAAACTGCATCCACCGACTGCTCACCGAAGCACATGTTTCTTACACTTCACGCAGTATTATATGGTATGTTATGTTATGTTATAATAGTTTTATATTACGTACAAATACTCAAGAGTGTTGCTCGAGAAAGGCGGATTCTGGCCTAATGTCCATTGCAGGTGTTCCTGAGGACGCTCCAGACGTACTTGACACAGCAGGTGAGGGGTTCAAAGCATCTCGCCTCATTTCCTCCCAAGCAAGATTGAGAGGATGTGTGGTCCGGAGATGCTTGTACATAGAAGCAGTGCCACAAGAGTATTTTTTTTCACTGCCTCTTGACAGGATTCGGTCACAAATTTTGCATGTAACCTTTCTCGCATTTACTTTTTTCTCTCCAGGTGGAAAAGTGAAGAATTTCTGCACAACAGATTCCGGCCTCTGTGGACGTGGTGCCTCCTGCAAGAACTCTTCTTCAGGAGATATTTCCTCCTGCTGCTGCTGATGTCCAGATGCTATTTTGTTTGATATTTTTTGAAAAACACAAAAAAAACAAGCAAAAAGGGTTCTTGTAGCAAAAGATACAGTGAAACAAGAAAAATCCCTTTGGGTAATTTTCTATGCAGATCTTAAAGACCATACACTACTTTACACTCCCACCTGATACACTCTTTCCACTTTCTCTTTACATACCTAAAGATTGAACCATATATAACGGGAAAACCACTATAGAAAGTAAAATATGCACATAATTTTATTGATTACATAAACACAAACTTCATTAGATTAAAAAACCTCACAGTGCGCTCGATGTTTCAAAATTAAAAAACACAATGCATAACAATTTGAGTACAACACAATTAAAAAATGTGCTAGAGAGTAGAAAAGCCAGACAGGTATATTAAGTCTTGACAGGCTACACATCCATTGCTATACGATGTCACTATCATTGAAAAATACAGTTATTAATTCGCTTTTTGAAACAATGCTAGGAAATTGGATTGTGTATTGATTTGGCATTGACGTGTTTCGATGGCTCAATAAATCATTCCATCTTTTTCAAGACCAGTTTATAGACTCTCTGTGCTTGTTATATTTTTTCATACATTCACCGACATAAAAACATAATCATAATTAAAACTACATAACAGAGATATTTTACAACATCTGAGCTATCAAAGATACAAAGCTGTATGAACACCTATGTAGGATGTAAGGCATGTAGGCATCTTTATAAGGCCCCATTCTAAACCAAGCTTTCTTTATCATTTTTTCTTGCTTTTTTTACACACGCCCAAGTGTTTGGTCCCCCCAACATCATTTATTTCACCCCCTATTTTAAAACTATATTCTCGGGGTCGTACATATCCTATAAAAACAAACCTATTATATATCGCCCAGTCTTAAACTTTCTGTGAGGCATCATTCAAGTAAGGTCAAACTCCAGAGATTTCCTTACACACCACATTCTTATCAGTCATTCTTTATCATTTATACCTATAGTGCAATACAAGCTATTATTCGCTCACTACCATGATAATTGTATATCACACCTCACCTTCAATGAGATGGTAGACTCCCTTGTATTCTTTGAACTCATCTATCCCTTGGATGTATGGACAGTGGCCCACAATCAATTAAAATATCTCAATGCTAAAAACTGCGGGCAGAAACAAAAAAAATTCAAACTGAATAATAAATGACTAATAACTAATCATAACGGTCTGCCTACAAGTAAAAAGACCTTCAGATAAAATGTCTCTAAAGATGCTGCAACAAGAATGATTAAAATGGGTGGGGTCCTTCAATAGTTATAGAGGGAAATGTTATGAACCAATGACATTTTTTTTTAGGTCACATAGGTCACTCTGCACTCACAAAGCAAGGACCCAACGCGACTTCGCGAACATATTTTTAAAAATAATATATGTTTCTTATAAGTACAAATATATTTTATGAATATCCTAGATACTCTCTTGCCCTAATATGTATATTAAAGATGCATACACATAATGTTAGATATTTAACAACAAGGGGTGGTGATGGACAGAGTTTCTGAATTAAGCAGAATACTCTCACCCAGTCAAGAGATCAGGGCTAGATCCAACACCGTTTTTTAGCTCACTGCACCATCCCAGCTCAGAACCTGGCTATATGCAAATTAGTCTGTACCTATAGGTGTGGCAGGGTATACTCAGACATGAGTTCCTTTCTCACTGCACCATCAGGATTCAAGCAAGCCGGGCCGACGATGGCTGAAATGCCAGAAACCGGTCCCCGGTAGCTTGTCTCCTTTCTGGTGAAGAATTGGCTTGGTTGTTTAGTCTGCCCTGTTCCCAAGATGCACTGGGCCAGGGACAGACTGATTTGCATATAGCCAGGTTCTGAACTGGTATGGTGCAGTGAGATAAATAACGGTGATGGATCAAGCCCTGATCTTTGGACTGGGTAAGAGTGGTCTGCTTAATTCAGACACTCTGTTCATCACCACCCCCTTTTCTGAATCGGTTTTGGCCACTATAGGTGTGGCAGGGTATACTCAGACATGAGTCCCTTTCTCACTGCACCATCAGGATTCAAGCAAGCCGGGCCGACGACGGCTGAAATGCCAGAAACCGGTCCCCCGTAGCTTGTCTCCTTTCTGGTGAAGAATTGGCTTGGTAGTTTAGTCTGCCCTGTTCCCATGATGCACTGGGCCAGGGACAGACTGATTTGCATATAGCCAGGTTCTGAACTGGGATGGTGCAGTGAGATAAATAACGGTGATGGATCAAGACCTGATCTTTGGACTGGGTAAGAGTGGTCTGCTTAATTCAGACACTCTGTTCATCACCACCCCCTTTTCTGAATCGTTTTTGGCCACTAGAGGTGTGGCAGGGTATACTCAGACATGAGTCCCTTTCTCACTGCACCATCAGGATTCAAGCAAGCCGGGCCGACGACGGCTGAAATGCCAGAAACCGGTCCCCGGTAGCTTGTCTCCTTTCTGGTGAAGAATTGGCTTGGTAGTTTAGTCTGCCCTGTTCCCATGATGCACTGGGCCAGGGACATACTGATTTGCATATAGCCAGGTTCTGAACTGGGATGGTGCAGTGAGATAAATAACGGTGATGGATCAAGCCCTGATCTTTGGACTGGGTATATGGCTGAGATACCCGCCACCCCCTCTCGACACAATCCCCAAGGATGGGAAACCGGAAACGGTTCTGAACTTTTGGAAGGCGGGAGGGAGTGACCCTCCCGGCCGTATTTATTAAAATATGAAACAAAATCAAAACATTAAAATAACAGTTTCATATTATGTACAATTTCATTTCCACATTACGATGTTTGGCTAACCTTAACATATTTCTAATACAAAGGTTCTCCTAGCCGAACTAACATCCTACAAAACATTTAACTTGAAATTGTACATCCTAACTTTTAAGGGCCAACGGCAAGGTCGTAACCGGTGTCAGATCCCTAAACCAGAAATACCCCCCCCCACTTGGGAGGGGCGACCGCACAGAGGCGTACCTCAAGTGCATCTACCAATTTCCCTTGACTTGACGGGGGCCCCAATGAACTCGACGCCATTTAAAGGTCGTCCGAGGACTCGTGTGAGGTATCTAGAAGGTAGCGTAAACCCCCTCCCCACCCCACACAACTTACCACATCTGCCGTCGCAGGTGTCCTGGCCCCGGGAAATTCCCCAGGAGGGGCCCGTAGCCCCTCCTATCCAGGAAGGGGCCTTGACCGCCTTTCCTTTCCTTTCGGCGGCCCATCCTTAGAAGGGACCGCCTCCCCGTTGAGGGGCCAATGGCCACCTCCCCCGAGCGCTCCCATCCGTAATGGGTGACGCCCCCCCATAGGGATCTTCCAATTACTGCTCACCGATCATGACCTTACCGCCCGACCAAAATAAATACGACAATTTAACTAAAAATTACTAAATTACAAAACAACCATAACTATTTCACGTATGATTACTGATCAACACTAGTGCAGAATTACTTTATTTGAAAAAACATACTGTAAATGACCATTCTTTATTGCATATTCAAAATAATACGACAATCATCACAACCTGTAAGAAATAAAGTTACCACATCAAAACTTTATTTAAAACAACTGGCTGTCCTCAGGGGCTGGTGGGTGGGTCAAAATTGGCTCTTCGTTCCGTCTCGAGCTCACGTGCAGCGGGGAGGTGCAGCTTCAGAGCACAGGAACAAGAGGATGCTTTCTTGGCTTGTTGCTCCTTTTATCCGTCTTCGGGCGGGCGTAAACCCGCCTCCGCCTGCCTCCGGGGGCGTGGCCGGCCACGTCAGTGTCTAGGACAACCCACTCCAGGGCGGGAAAAGGCGCGCCCCGGCTACGCCGCTTCGGGCATACCAGCCGAGACTCGCCTCCCGCCCAAGATGGCCTCCCGGGGGGATCGGGGTACTCCACCATACGTTCGGGGGGACCGAATGGTCGCCCCTTTCCATATGGCTGAGATACCCGCCACCCCCTCTCGACACAATCCCCAAGGATGGGAAACCGGAAACGGTTCTGAACTTTTGGAAGGCGGGAGGGAGTGACCCTCCCGGACGTATTTATTAAAATATGAAACAAAATCAAAACATTAAAATAACAGTTTCATATTATGTACAATTTCATTTCCACATTACGATGTTTGGCTAACCTTAACATATTTCTAATACAAAGGTTCTCCTAGCCGAACTAACATCCTACAAAACATTTAACTTGAAATTGTACATCCTAACTTTTAAGGGCCAACGGCAAGGTCGTAACCGGTGTCAGATCCCTAAACCAGAAATACCCCCCCACTTGGGAGGGGCGACCGCACAGAGGCGTACCTCAAGTGCATCTACCAATTTCCCTTGACTTGACGGGGGCCCCAATGAACTCGACGCCATTTAAAGGTCGTCCGAGGACTCGTGTGAGGTGTCTAGAAGGTAGCGTAAACCCCCTCCCCACCCCACACAACTTACCACATCTGCCGTCGCAGGTGTCCTGGCCCCGGGAAAATCCCCAGGAGGGGCCCGTAGCCCCTCCTATCCAGGAAGGGGCCTTGACCGCCTTTCCTTTCCTTTCGGCGGCCCATCCTTAGAAGGGACCGCCTCCCCGTTGAGGGGCCAATGGCCACCTCCCCCGAGCGCTCCCATCCGTAATGGGTGACGCCCCCCCATAGGGATCTTCCAATTACTGCTCACCGATCATGACCTTACCGCCACAGGCCGGATAGTTGACCGGCTATCCGGACCCCCCACAACAACTCCTGCCTAAAGGTCATGTTTTAAACTCTTTATCCAGGCTATGAGGTCTCCTATGAGTAACTCATTCCCCACCCGGGACAAATGGACCCCATCTCCCAGATACATACTGTCCCCCTTGATACAACCATGCGGAATAGAATGCAGTGTACTTGAACGAAACAATCTACCCAATTTGTTATTTACTTTCTTCACTGAGTGATTCAGAGCAGAAACCGAATTCGCCCCCCGCCACACTTTCCGTGGAATCATATGGGACCATGCAATTGTGCACCCTGGAACTCTTCTCGCCAACCAACTTACTGTGGAGAGCATTGCCTCGAGAAGAAGTCGTCTACCAGTGGCCACCAAATCGTTGCCCCCAAGATGGACTATGATTATAGACGGCGGTGACCTTGTCCGCCCTAACAAACCCTCGAAAAAGGATTGAAACTGGTCAATACAGAGCCCGCCCCTTCCGTAGAAGGTCACCCTGTACCCGTATTCCCCAGCCATGTGAATAATGTCACCTGCTTTGAATACGTCCGCGGCGCGCCTCACGTATGAGTGGCCCACGACCCACACCTCTTTTTCCGCAGCCGGTGATGTCTGACCGCTGGTTCCCAGGTGTCGGGTCGACTGCACAGTCCGCCCCGCCTCGTAAGCTTGCGAAACTGTAAACCAAACAAAACCAAGAAGCGTGAGTACATCATTACAGCTTCACAACATGTGCAACCGCACATACCTTTTGTAACAATTCGAGGACCAACGCCCCAAACGTTTCACTTTTTCCACACTCAGACCCCTGGCTGTAGCCTCGGTAGCAGCCCCTATCCGAAAGGAATGGGTCCCGAACTCGCCGGGGTTCAAGCCCGCGGCCGAAATTGACATCGCAAGCACCCGCTGGAACTGAAACCTCGTCAGTGGGGTGGCGTCAGCGTGTCTCAACAAGGTCCCCCCCCCATGATGCCACCCTCTGCGCCAAATATTCCTCTACGCAAACAACAGGGCACATGGGAGACCCGGGAATCCTATGTATCACTATGCAGTCCCCAATCGCACCCTGATCGGTCTTGGACCTGACAAACGAGATAGTCATCGTTTCCACCTTAACCTGAATGTGCTCTCGGCACAGTCCCCCCTCCGTATCCTGCTTGTTCTTCGCCACCAGTTCGCTTACCCGCATAGCCCCATGGAATGCTAGCGCAAAAGCGGCTCGGAATAACACTGTTTCATACTGGGATGAACATGTGGCAGGGAGTACAGAAAATAACAGGGCCAACCTATCCAGACCTATCGGGTGCCTCTCATCTACTCTGCGACCCTCCAGGCGTTGCCACCCACGTAGCGCTTTCTGAACCACGAAAGACGCTGTCGGGTCCTGGATCCCATGAGCCCTTGCCATAAAGGAAATGGCGGCCCGATGCCTCTGGGCCGTAGCTACTGATTTGCCTGCCTGATGTAGCGACAGCAAAAATTTTACGACAAGCTCTTCCTGGCCCCAAAGCTCCCCCCTAGCAGAACCCAAAAAGGACCAATAGGAACGAAACGCCCCTTCATATGCCTTCCTTGTCCTGAGTGCTAAACTCTCTCCCACGAGGTTTTGTAGTTCGGGGCACCGAGAGACCAGAGAGCTTCGGGAAAGGGTGCCGCCACCGGGTCCGCTGTGGGCAGAAAACCCCAGAAGGCCTGCATACGGAAACGAGAAAGCGCATCAGCCGCTTGATTCAACACCCCCGGGACATGTTGCGCCCTAAAGAGCACATTCAACTGCATACACAATAACACAATTTCCTTGAGCAGTCTCAGAATCCATTTGCAACGTGCTGCCTGACTATTGATACACTCAACCACGGTCATGTTATCAGACCAGAACACCACAGAGTGATCCCGGAGCCCCTCAGGCCATGTTTTCAGGGCCACCAAAACAGGGAAGAGTTCGAGAAAAGCAATGTTACTCGTCAGCCCGCACTCGTGCCACCATGACGGCCATTTTTGAGCCACCCATTGCGTACCGAATATGGCGCCAAAACCTATACTCCCCGCCGAATCTGTCCACAGCCCCAGCTCCTCGGAGGACACCGCCGGTTTGTTCCAGACAATTCGACCATTGAAATCCGCCAAGAATGGCAGCCAAATGTGCATGTCCTGGCGAATCTCTGCCGAGAGCCTTGTGCGGTGGTGTCCCTCCTTAAGGCCGACCATGGCTTGTGCAATCGAGCGGGAAAAGGGGCGGGCCATTGGCATTACTCTGAGGGCAAAATTCAACTGGCCCACCGTTTGTTGCAATTGATGCAGGTTTACCTTAGACTCTCGAATACATGTTTCAAGGGATGCCCTGAATTTTAACACTTTTTCTTTGGGTAACCGAAAACAACCTTCCTCCGAGTCGAGCTCGATCCCCAGAAACTCGAGTGAAGTCGAGGGACCCACAGTCTTACCTGGTGCCAATGGCACACCAAAATGATTCATTAAGACACAAAATTCTTTTACAGCCTGTCCACATTCTGGATCCCCGGCTGCCCCCAGGAACAGAAAGTCATCGAGATAATGCATGACATGCTGAAAACCCGTCTTTCTTGTGAATACCCATTGTAGAAAACAACTGAACTTTTCAAAATAAGCACAAGATATAGAGCATCCCATTGGCATACATCTATCCATGTAATAGCGACCCTGAAACATGAAACCAAGAAGACGCTGATCGTCTGGGTGTACCGGGAGCAACCGGAACGCTGACTCGATGTCTGATTTTGCCATCAGCGCCCCGGGCCCCAGGCGATTCAACATGGCGACGGCCTCATCGAAAGATGCGTACCGCACCGAACACACTTCCGGGTCTATCGCATCATTCACGGAAAGACCTCGTGGGGCTGACAAGTTATGTATTAGCCTAAACTCACCCGGGTCCTTCTTGGGGACCACCCCTAATGGGGAACAAACAAAGTTAGCAACCGGTGGAAAATCGAATGGACCGGCAACACGCCCTCGAGTCACCTCTTTCCCAATCTTTACCTGTACCACCGCCGTATGCTGCAGGACCGACAGTTGGTTCTTACAACTCGTTTCACCCCGAAAATCCCCCACTGGAATGCGGAAACCATATGAAAAACCGTCTCGCCACACCCCGGCGGAGACATGATCCGGGTATTCGTTGAGCCAAGGAATCATTGCCATGGTATCAATCGGGGTAGGTAAAGGCGCCCCTCGGACTATTTCAGACCTGTTTGGCGCTTCCCCTACCACCGTTATCACCCGTTTTGGCTCTGCACATGGTCTCAGGATGGGAGGACTGTCCACACCCCCCACATTCATGTCTAAACTTGCATGACCCCTGGGGCCTCGTACATTTTCCCCTGTTAAAATTCCAACAAATCCCCTTTTTACCTGTGTTGCCACTCGACTTCGAGTGGTGTTCGTTACCTGCACCCGTCCGAAAGGGTGTCCCAGAGGATTGGCGGGAAGACTCACCCCCGTTACTCCCCGACAATGGTACTTTCAACATACCTGAATTCTCCATTTTTTGCCAAGAAATGGAGTCATAACAATCCCATGTTAGAGCTGGGTCGTGCTCCTTAGCCTTCCTAAAAATATTGTCATAACAAAACCACTGATTGCCCTCGTATGCTAGAGAATACTCCATGATACGTGTCTGATAAATAGGCAACTCCGTCAACAACTCAGGCCTTCGCTCACCCATAATGGAGGTAAAAATGCCAAACGCTCTGCCCCAAGTACCTATGTTTTCGTCGACCTTAAAGGCGGCCATTTTTGCGCGCCAAACACTCGGATGCATAAGCTCTTTTTGGCCCTTCACATGCTCCATCTCGTAATGGTCAGTAAGCAAAGAAAACATGTTCACATACTTATCGGCCCAAATCTTTTCCTTAATTTCAAGTGGAACATGCTGGGCCACTTTCTCCCTTCGTGAGGGTACAGACCCCTCCCCCGCAATCGGCAGTAGCCGCTTACCTGAACTAGGAGCTGTACTTGCTGCCGAACTCGTGCCTGCTGCAGTCTCAGCCACCGGAACCTGTGGGGGAACAGAAGATGGTGCCTTCGCAGCCTCTCTAGATTCCCGCAGTTGTCTCATTACAGCCCTGGCGTCGTCAGCCGTGGTGCCCTCACTATCTTTTCCCAACCACGCTGCCAGTTGTGCCGCCAACTCGGGAGGCATATCTTCCCCGTTCACGGGGGTGACTACCACGGGGATCGGATGCCCCTCCTTCGGAACCGGGATTGGCTCCTCTATCGGAGTATCGGGAACCGGGGCCTCCCCCCCAGGTGCCCCCCTCCTGGACCTCTTGCCTCTCCCGCTAGGGACTACTCCCGGCAATGCAGGTCCGACGATTCGCTTCGGTCCTCCCTCCCCGTTCTTTACCGCCATCTGCTTCTTCAACTCGGCTACCTCCTTTATGAGCATGCGGAGCATCTGATCGGTCCCGACCCGCTTTCCGACCTTCTTGCCCGGCATTCTCAAACGAAGATATCTGTAAAACAAAACCAAAATTACAACGCTCAAAATTGGCTCTTCGTTCCGCCTCGAGCTCACGTGCAGCGGGGAGGTGCAGCTTCAGAGCACAGGAACAAGAGGATGCTTTCTTGGCTTGTTGCTCCTTTTATCCGTCTTCGGGCGGGCGTAAACCCGCCTCCGCCTGCCTCCGGGGGCGTGGCCGGCCGCGTCAGTGTCTAGGACAACCCACTCCAGGGCGGGAAAAGGCGCGCCCCGGCTACGCCGCTTCGGGCATACCAGCCGAGACTCGCCTCCCGCCCAAGATGGCCTCCCGGGGGGATCGGGGTACTCCACCATACGTTCGGGGGGACCGAATGGTCGCCCCTTTCCAAGAGTGGTCTGATTAATTCAGACACTCTGTTCATCACCACCCCCTTTTCTGAATCGTTTTTGGCCACTATAGGTGTGGCAGGGTATACTCAGACATGAGTCCCTTTATCACTGCACCATCAGGATTCAAGCAAGCCGGGCCGACGACGGCTGAAATGCCAGAAACCGGTCCCCGGTAGCTTGTCTCCTTTCTGGTGAAGAATTGGCTTGGTAGTTTAGTCTGCCCTGTTCCCATGATGCACTGGGCCAGGGACAGACTGATTTGCATATAGCCAGGTTCTGAACTGGTATGGTGCAGTGAGATAAATAACGGTGATGGATCAAGCCCTGATCTTTGGACTGGGTAAGAGTGGTCTGCTTAATTCAGACACTCTGTTCATCACCACCCCCTTTTCTGAATCGTTTTTGGCCACTATAGGTGTGGCAGGGTATACTCAGACATGAGTCCCTTTCTCACTGCACCATCAGGATTCAAGCAAGCTGGGCCGACGACGGCTGAAATGCCATAAACCGGTCCCCGGTAGCTTGTCTCCTTTCTGGTGAAGAATTGGCTTGGTAGTTTAGTCTGCCCTGTTCCCTTGATGATGGATCAAGCCCTGATCTTTGGACTGGGTAAGAGTGGTCTGCTTAATTCAGACACTCTGTTCATCACCACCATCCCCTATTCTGAATCGTACACATAATTTTAGAACATATTTTTTTTTGCCGTACATGCCCCAGCATGTATATAAAGTCACACGGGTGCCTGCCACAGCGCAAGCGTCGCGTACCGTAATGCGCATGTGTCGCAAATGCGCAGGAGTCGCAGACTGGTCTCATACCAATCGCGCACATCACGTAATATTAAATGTATATGATGTAACTGAAAAACACGCAGCCGTCGCACACTGTACGCGGATCCTTCACGACTTTTCTTAAATGACGGCTTGAATCCGCGCATCCACCGTGATGTGTACACTTTGGGTGTGCAACTCCAAAAAAATATTAATAATAATATATGTTCAAATATAAAAAATAAAAATAATTAAACAATATTTTAGTTTGAATTTAAAAAAATATATATGTTATTTAATTAATAAAATATTTATAAATAAACAGTTAAAAAAGTATAGAAAATCAGTACAAAAAATAGGGATAACTACTATTACACTTAAAAATTTGCATTTAAAAAACCTTTGAAATTCACTGAAAAACCATAGGTTTCAGAGACGTTATAGTTAGAAAATAGTATTTAAAAAAGCTTTCAAATTCACTGAAAAAATATAGGTTTCAGAGACATTATAGGTAGAAATTAGACTTTAAAAACCTTAGAAATTTACAGACAAAACCATAGGTTTCAGGTGTGTTATAGTTAGCTGGACATTTCACTCGTACAAAACCATAGAAATTCCTCTGTTATAAATAGTTCTGCTAGCTATAACTCGTATGCTGATGATGTCACATATTACTACTGAGGAAGCCGTTTCACGGCGAAACACGTTTGTCTTTGTATGGGGTAAGGGGGTCTGTCATTAAATCAAGAAATCATCACCAGCTTGGAGTGCCGTCTGCTTTCTTTAACACAAGCGAGCGTGTAGCAATATATATATATATATATATATATATATAGTGAATTTCAAAGCTTTTTCAAATGGTAATTTCTAACTATAACGTCTCTGAAATGTATGTTTTTTTCAGTGGATATATATATATATATATATATATATATATGTATATATATATATTCATTGGAAAAAACATACATTTCAGAGACGTTATAGTTAGAAATTACCATTTAAAAAAGCTTTGAAATTCACTGACAAAAACAGGTTTCTGAGACGTTATACTTAGAAATTAGCATTTAAAAAACCTTGGAAATTCACAGAAAAAATCATCGGTTTCAGGTGTGTTATAGTTAGCTGGACATTTCACTCGTACAAAACCATAGAAATTCCTCCGTTATAGTTAGTTCTGCTAACTTTAACTCGTGCACCCGCAATACACTGCTGTTAATGTCACATATTACATCATTAATGACATGGTCAGTGACATCACTGATGACATCACTGATGACATCTCAAATGACATCACAGATGACATCACTGATGACATCATCCTGTGAATGTGGTTTAGTTTGAAATTTAAATATGTATTATAGATATACCAATCTGTATTAAAGATTGAGTGGATATATAACTGTCTGGATGGAGGATTTAGTAGCTGTCTGACTGTCTGTTTAAGTGAGTAATTGAAAGTGTCTCACTTAATACATGGATTAGTAACTAAACGATGTGAATGTGTGCATCACTGTCTCTGTTATTGTATAACATGCTGCATCAGTTGATCACTAACTACATGAGTTTGTATATTAGTTATCGATTAGTTGAATGAGTGTTTGTATGGGACACTGAGTGTGTGTATGGCTGGATGGGGTGTGTGCAACTCTATGCATAGATGTGTGAATGGTTGATTGACCAGGTGTATAGGTTTTATAATGCATGTGGAAACAGTTGTTTGGGTGACTGAGTGTTATTTATTTGTGTGTTGGTGAGCGAATATATGTTTTAGTTGTACATTTTCAACAAAGTATATATATATATATATATATATATATATATATATATATATATATATATGTGTGTGTGTGTGTGTATATATATATATATATATATATATATATATATATATATATATATATTTTGTACAAATCCCTTTCCTCAAGGGAATGAGTCAGCACTCACGGACCAGTATTTCCCAAGTTCTTTATTTCTTTGTCAATTCTCCAACATTAGCACAAACCAACGCGTTTCGCAACAACAGTCGCTTGTTCACGGTCAATTGGCAATGTGTATACTCCTCCTATATCTCGAGGAACCCGCCTTCGGATTCTGATCTCACTTCCTGTCTATAGACAGGAAATGAGCTGGGAAGTGTAGTTTTTACAATTCATGGGTCGTCATTGTACAAATGGTGAGGTTATCCGATACAAATTAAACAGACATTAAGGTGATAGTTATTTTTGTGAAAAACATATATATACTTATTGCTTCCCTTCATATTGGATATTACAATTTCACCAGTTAAACCGCTTATTTTAGACAAAGAAAACCTCGGCTTGAAATATAGCCCTCTAGTGGGCAAATTAATATGTGCATTCTTCGTACACATGTTAAAGATATGTGATCTATAATACGGCCCTCCAGTGGGCTTGTATTACACCTCGTTCTTCCATGATACTCAATTTAGATTTTTGAAATTATGAGTACATTCTGAATATCCTGTTAGTCTATTAATTTCATTTATAACTCATCACACTTGTTCCTATCACCCACTAAACATATCATTTTAACTGTTTAACATGAATTCATTGTCTGTCTCATGCCATTGTAAATCGTATTATTTCATTTCAGTTTTCCACTACAAATTTAAAAAAGTTTTTGGTTGATGTTAGTTGCTTTCTCTATTTTGGACAGAGGACAAATTTATATTAGACACAACACTCCATTTGTCTCTTATAAATGCACATATAGTTCTTCGCTCTGATTTAAACCCCAAGGGGTCATTGTTCGGAAATTCAGGATTTGTCTTGATTCCCTGCATCTTAATTGTCTTTCCTGATCTCCACCCCTTTCGTGTGGCAATATGCATTCATGGGCATAGGTTTTTAGTAATTTCCAATCACTATTGTGTGCCATTTCCATATGTTTCGCGATTGCATTGCTCCGATCTTTGTTTATAGTCGCTCTTATGTGTTCTAGGATGCGTTTTTTAAATTCCTTTTTAGTGCTTCCGATATATTTGAGCGAACACAGGCACTCAATTACGTACACCACATGTGTACTCATGCAATCGATCAATTGTTTTATTTGCCACATCTTTTTGGTTGGTAACATCACTTCCTTTGTATTTACTGCGATCTGGCAAACCTTACAATGTTGACATTTTATAAATCCTTCAGTGTTCAGCCATTGGATTCCTTTTTTTCTTTTTGTATGATCTTTATGATGACTCTGAATCAATCTATCCTTTAGGCTCCTTGCTCTTCTGAACGTGACTAATGGGTGTTTGCCCATTATTTTTCCAGTTGTCTGGTCAAGATGTAATAGTTTCCAGTTTTTTCTTATGATGTTTATGATTTGTTTGGATTCCCTGCTGTAGTTTAGGATTAGTCTTATTTCTCTTTCAGAATTTGAATCCTCCCCAATGTTTTTGATTTCTTTTTTGGATATTAAGGCATCCCTTCTCTTCTTCATATTTGCTCTTTGCCATGCTTTCATTATGATTTTATTGTTGTATCCTCTGTTTTTGAACCTCTGGGCCATAGCTTTGATGTTTTTTTCCCATTCTTCTTCCTCTGAACAGATTCTCCTCAATCTGAGGAATTCCCCATATGGAATGTTTTCCTTCACAGATGGTTTATGAAAACTTTCGAAATGCAAGGTGGAATTAGTAGCAGTATCTTTTCTATGTAATGTAGTTTAAATTTTGTTGTTCCGGATATAAATCTTGGTATCAAGGAAAATAGCTTTGTTACTGCTGATGTTATATGTGAATCTGATGTTGGAAGTAGAAGAGTTGAGTATTTGAAAGTAACTTTCGAATTCTTGGCTTGTTCCTTCCCATATGATTAGAAGGTCATCTACATACCTTGTCCATTTGGCGATTTTATTTACATAGAAGTCATTATCTGGGTGCCATGCCACCTGTTGTTCCCACCACCCCATTGTGAGGCAGGCGTAGCAGGGCTAAAGGAAAAACCCATGGCGCATCCATGGATTTGTTGATAAATTTCCTCACCAAATAGGAAAACATTTTGGGTCAAACACATCTCCACCATGTCAATCAACATTTGGTTATGTCTATTAAACTGGATGCCTCGTTCTTTTAGGAAAAATGCTACTGCATTTAGGCCGATGTCGCTGTCAATATTTGTATACAAAGATACAACGTCCATTGTCACCAATCGGTAAGTAGGTTGCCATGATAAATCTTCAAGATGTTTCAGGAGATCTGTTGTGTATCTTAGATAAGAACTCAAGTTGGTCACAAACGGCATAAGGAAGAAGTCTATATAGTTGGCCACTGGTTCCATCAGAGATCCCTTTGATGACACTATTGGTCTCCCCGGTGGTCTAAGTGGGTTTTTATGCACCTTCGGTGGGAAATAGATAGTAGCTGTTACCGGGTGTTCTGTGCTAAGGAATTTAATTTCATCTAGATCAATCAGATTTTGATCATTCCAAAGTTTGAGTTTTTGATCCAGTTTGTCCTTAAACAATTTGGTGGGATTGTTTAGCAATTTGTTGTAATATTTTTTGTTATTCAGCTGTGAATGTGCCTCTGTTACATAGTCTTTTGTATCTAAGATGACGATGTTTCCACCTTTGTCTGCTGTTTTTATTGTAATATTTTTATCATCCATCAGATTTTTTAAGGCATTTCTCTCATCCTTAGTTAGATTGTCTCTGTAATTGGTTCTTTTAATTTTATAGATGTCTTTTATGATTGCCTCTTGGAATATGTCAATTTTATTCCCTTGGGGTAATTGTGGGTAGTATTTCGATGGTGCTTTCATTCCGCTTAAGCCTGCTCCTTTTTGAGAAATCACTCCTGAGGCAGAAATGGTTTCCTCCTCATTGTTTGTGTCTAGGTTTGTCAAAGGTACCAAGGCTGGTAGATCCGCTGATGTTAATCCTTCTTCTACTATGGTCATATCCATACGTGTCTTCTTTTTATTTTTTGCATAATTTGCCATTTTCTCATTTTCTTCAAAGGTTTTTGCTAATTTTATTTTTCTGATATATTTGTATATATCAATTCGAGTTTGTGCCATATACATGCACTCTGTGGGGCAGAAATGTATTCCTTTTTTCAATAGGGATATTTCATTTGTGTTAATGTCTCGGTTGGACAGATTTATGACTACCAGTTCCCCTTCCATCGATCCATTTATTTCTGTCTCTTCTGGCGCATGGATCTCGTTTCTGTTCCCACTTTTTCTGAACCATCCTTTTCTTTGTCCTCTCCTTGTTGTTTTTTTGAAGGTATTCCTGATCTGGGCACCCATCTGCGCCCTCGTCCTCTTCCTCTTGTTGCCTGATTTTGATTGAATTCCCATGATCGTTGTTGGAGGACTAGCCTCATATCTCCTAAAAAATCCTTGCTGGTCTGATTTATGGTTTCTACTCCATCCTCACTTGTTCCAGTCGATGTTAATGATGTGACACTCGATGCACTTTGATAATTTAAACCTTTTGTTCCTTTATTTTTGAAAATGTCGTACTTTCTGGCATATGTGAAGATACACCCCTGTGTATAATCTTCCTCATCTCGTTGGAATTTTGATTGCTTGCGGTTTCTTACCACCTCCTCATGTTTACTCACATATTTCTCTAGGTCCTCCTTTAATTTAATTTGTTCTGGGGTTAATTCCAAAGTTTCGAGTTCTTTTTCCAACTCTCCCATTCTATTTATATATATATTACCTACTGGCGGTCGCCCGTAGGTAGTTATAGTTAGGATCTACTTTCATAGGAAAACCACAACATTCTATTTGGAATAACTTTGGCGTTGGTGGACGAATCTCCGCAAATTTCTCCAAGAAAATGGCCTGTCTGCTCCGCTCCTTACCTAAAAGTTTGGGGGTGATTCGTCAAGTGGGAGCCGAGAAAAAAGGGGGGTCCCAAAACGTGTTTTCACCATGCAATTTTCCATAGGGTCCTTTAGCCTGGGCTACAGCTCGAACGGCTGAACAGAATTACACCACATTTGGCAGAGTGGTAGAGTTTGTTTCACAGATTGTACTTTTTGTTAAATGGTGTAAATCCATTCAGTAGTTCCTGAAGTAAAAAGTAAAAAGTAAATTCATAGTGATATCTATAGACGAAGTACTGTTCGCGTACGGAAATCCTTTCAATTACGAGCACGAGCTGCATGCTGATTGGATGTCAACTGTCTGTCAACACTCGAAACCAGGAAGTGTTGGTGGCCATCTTGTGCCTCAGAAGAACCGAGTCACAAGAAAACAGTAAAACAAAGTTGAAAAATAAGGAAAGGGAGCAGGATAGAAACATCCTGACCCTCTAGGCCTGCTCAGGGGGTCCCACATGGATCTTTAGGCCCAAAATATATATTTTTTTAAAATAAGAAATCGCGGGGTACGTGTATCGTATGCGTACGCGGTGAAAAAGGAAAAAACTAGACCTATATTTCTATGATACTATGTAAAACTTTCTGGTTTTTTTTTTTGCACCAGTTGTATTCTCTACGCATGGCAGCCTCGTTTCCAAGCCCACGTTTCTTTCTTTTTCTTCAAGTTCGCCAAGTAAACCTCTTCTCGTTTCAGGTATTAAATTTGCCGCTTTCTTTTCCTGGGCTCTGTGTGTCATCCGCTGCTATACTTTTGTAATATATTAATAATTATATTCTAGCTATATTTATTTGAAACGTATTGCAGAGGCGCCAAATGTTGATTACATACTCCGGCCACCGCCATTTTAGTAGTTTTCACCTGTTATTTTTATTGTACCTGTTACTTTCATTTTACCTTCCGCCTATCTTCTCTGTGATGGATGACATTTTCTACCACAGACACCACAGTGTTTTTCCTTGGCCTCTAATGTTATGATACTTGGTCACACGCATACCTAAAAACTAATTTGAAGCACGTAAGCCACAGCCATTATAACGCATGTCCGTCACCACAAAGCCATTATCATGCTTAGGGCTTTATGATACGTGGTAAATGTATACTAGTTGTTAAAGCATGCATGGTAAAGCCAGGCGTGGTAAAGCCATATGCGTGCTTATGAATTTGTGGTGACAATCACGTGTGGTTATGACCGCATTGTAATGGCTGTTTTCCCCCAGGACACTGCAGGAACCGGGTCTGGGTGTGGCGGACTCCAGGGCATTATGCAGTGGGCCACGCAGCCTCCCTCACACTCTTTAGAAATCTCCGGGGGGTGGTTGTTTTCGTGTTTTGAGGGGCATCATTGAGGCCCACATAGTTAATTTTGTAGGGGGGTAGGTTTGCACACGAAAATGTCGCAAGAGGTTTGTAAATGTGGTACACATTGTTTTACTTTGATTTCCTTTGTATGTTGTAGTAAATTCAGAGAAAATATAAGTTATTGTACAGCTAGTACTTTTCAACCCTACTGTCAAACATCTTACTATAGTATTTCAAATTATAAATATTTTTGTTGTGGACCGTCCCCCCCCCAAAAAAAACAAGTGTACAGTTTTTTTAATTAACTTTTGTTAAAACCACAATAACTGTAAGTTAAAGATAATGTAATAAACAACTAGAAAAATAACTTTAATAAAACAGTATTATAAACAAATTGTGATGTGGACTCCAAAAGACGTTGGGTGAGTAATCTGCAAAACAAAAAAGAAAAAAAGAGTTTAAAGTTATTTAGATGTGATGGTGAAGGTGATAAGGTGAAGAATTACAACTGAAGGTAACACTATGATTTTAGGTGTGCAGTATGTCTAGTACATTGCACTTCTGTCATAGTCCCGCGTTCAAGTGGTGTCTATATGGAAGTGCCTACTGCATTACTGACACAAAAGTGGTACAATGGGATTGTAAATACGCCAACTTATTTCTAATGCATTGCAATGGAGGAATTGTATATCTAGGCCACTGTGCTTACCTTGTATATTCACTGCGGCCAAAAACTACGGCCTCCGGAGTTCACAACCTCAATACACCTCTGCTTCTACACGTCAAAGTAGACAGCAGTGTCTATAACTTTAAAAGAGAAAGCGAAATGATGTAACAGAGAGTGAGAGAGAGAAGGAGAGAGAAAACAACATTAAAACTGTCCCGCAGAGTCTGGAGTTGAGATTTTTTCTTGAAAAGTCAGTCACAGATTTACAAGCTCCTTGCGCCACTTTTCCCATGTTAAAAGTGGCACAAAAGTGGTGCAATAAGCTTGTGGATCTGTTTCACAGACTGTTGTAACCTATCTGTTGTCACTGCTGGGAGGTAATTATATATTTCTACACAGTGAAGCTGCTGCACAGTATTCAGTCTCTCTTTTCACAAATAATTTGTTGTTGTTTCGGAAACAAAATTCTTTGCTCACCTAGTGCCATTGGCGTGTTTGAAAGAGGGTGCTCTATGTGTTAAAAAAGCCTTCACAGTAATCAAGAGAGTTCACCACTTCAACTCAGATAAGGTTGTATAGAGTAGACTGGAGATAGCAGTGTACAAACTTTAAAAAAGAAAGAGAAACGATGTGAGAGAGTAAGAAAGAGAAAGAGAGAAAAAAGGACATTAAAAAAAATTTGGGGTGGGGACTTAACTTCTAGCAAAAAGAAGAGTGGAGCTTCAGGGGCTGTAAGCGGGCGGGATGGGGGACATAAAAGTTTCATTAACAAGCAAAATGTGGGCACAGGAAGGTATCTGATCTTAGCTGAAGGCCCGTTAGCCCAATGTGTGTGTTGTACGCCTGCTGCATACTACACATTCTCTCGTTTCACAGATAACTTGTCGTTCTTTCGGAAACAAGCTGGTTTGCTCACCTTGTGCCATTGCTGTTGTCCTTGTTACATAATGCATCATGAAGCACTACATCTAAAAGATATTAAAAGAAAGATGTTATGATTGGTAATTGTTACTATATTAATTTGGAGTTAGATAACATTGCGCTTTTATACACGCTCCTTTTCACATTTTTGTGAACGTTTCTATTGGTAATATTCCGGACATTTCAGCGATTATAAAAACGTTCCTGCTATTGAGAAAAAAAATTATACATGTAAATTAATACACTATGTGCGTTCGTCTAAAACGGTAAGTTGTGTTTTTGTATCTAGTCTACTACAACCGTGACTTTCTCCGATGAGTACTCAAGCCTCACTGCTCACCTTTTCATGGAAAAAACACCTTTTGCATGATGTAGTCCCGATCTCCAACAAAGAAGTCTCATATATGGTGCCGAGTCTTGATATCTCTATGGCTAACGACATACTCCTGCTCACATCATCATCATCGCAGGTTCCTCATCCGCTCAGTGCTTCGGCACCACTAACTCAGTGACCAAAGAGGCCACGCATGTAGTAGTGGGCCCCTTGTTCGATACTTTGGGAACAACTCTAAAATGGTGTACAATACATGCGCTCCGTCTTCTTTATACATAGGGTCACGCATGTAGTGACAAATTTGCTGGATGGGTGTGATGTGGGTGTGTACCAGCCATGAGGGATTGTGTGTGCCTATTTGACAACTAGGCCTGTAACTAAGAAATTAGTACAATGGAAATCTGGGCCTGATACTGTTGTTGTGTTTTCATGGTAGCGTAAGAGTGGCCTGTACTAACGTATTCAGTCTCGATTAATTTACCATCTCCCCCGGGGTTTTCAAATGTTGGGAGAGGGGCCGCATGGCTCTGGGACACTACAGGAGCTGATCCTGATGTGTGGCAGTCTCCAGAACCTTCGACGGCTCTGGGCATAGGGTCACGCACTCTAACTCATACAATACAGTAAAAAAGAAGACAAAGTGATGAGAGGGGATATGTGACGTGTTTAGGTTGAGAACCCGGATAATCTTTAAATGGGTGAGAGTAGCATGTAAATTAGTGATAAAGGCTACTTTTTTTTAGGTCGATTTAGTGTACGCGTACGATGCACGTACGTACGACGTACCGTGCGAAGTCTGTAAGTCGTCCCATAAGTGTACGTAAGCTAGAAAAATAAAAATATTTTTCAGAGATTTATCAAGTATATGTGTTTACATGTTGTGTGGCTCTAAAAAGAGCCCTTGTGTTTATTGGGAGATTGTAGTAAGTACCGATGTAGAGTCTTAAGTTTATGAAGAAGACTCTGTTCCCTTCATCTGTAAAATGTACACCGTCTCTCCTATAGATGTCATGCATATTGAAACGCAGATTGTTGTGGTAGATGGACCCCATTCTCTAGTCTCTGAGAAAGGCAGAAAGATTTATTCACATGTTTCCTAGCTTTCTCAATCTGTGGACAATGGTGGTTGGACCAGTTCCATTTGTGCCTTTGGCATATATTAGAATAGACAAAGGCAGTTTAGGGGAAAAGTGTCATCAGTTGTCGAAAGGTGTCCTTTATAAGCATTTCCAGACCTACCCCTTTCAAAGTGCCTAGGTCATTGCCACCACAGTGCACAATTATGAGGTCAGGGTGTTGGATATGCAAAAAGGATTTCACCAATGGCATCAATTGGTGCCACTTTAACCCTCTTTGTCCAATCCATTTAATGTCTATGTTTGGTAAACCTAGGTCTTTGTGATGTCCTTTCTGTTCTGCGTACTTTTGGCTCCAGAAAATATAGCTGTGTCCCACAATCCACACTCTAAAGATCTTGAAGAGAGGTTTGGATGCACTCAGGGTTGAAAGTTTTGTCAGTTGGAAAAGGGTTAAAAATTTCAAGCAATATAAAAGTGTTTCATTTTGATTTAATGTGAGAATAAATATGATTTGTTATTTATTTGTATTTGTGTGTAGATTGAGTGTGTAGATTGAGAGGAAAAGTTTGCTATTTGCTATAGGACTTCCTGATCCCCTAGGGCTGTTCTGTCTTTCAAGTATGAAAGCAGATTGATTTTTGTGAGAGAGAGCAGCATGTAAGCTGCTCTCTCTGACCAAAAGCAATGCCGACTCCTGAAGGACGCACAGAGCTGGCTGGGATTGTGGGGGCTTTGGGGCTCCCCCCATGGTGCAAAACATTATATTTGAGCCCAGGGGGATGGGGTTCCCAGGGATTATAAAAAATTAGTGATAGAGGCTATTTTATTTTTTTAAGGTAGATTTATCGTACGCATGTCATGCACGTACGGACGACGTACAGTGCGAATTCTCTAAGTCGTTCCATAACCGTACGTAAGCAAGAAAAAATCAATTAAAAATATATATTTTTTTAATGTGTTTATATGTTGGTTGGTTGTAATGAGACCTTTTTTCTTTATTGGTACTTATAAGTAAATGCTTATGCATAGTGTATATTTGTTAAGGAGCAGTGTTTTATAGAGTGCTGAACTTTTGACCTTTGTTGACTTTTGCATGTCAGTTGGAAATGTTTGAAATGTTGAACCAATAGAAAATTGTGTTTGGTTTTGAATTAATGTGTGAAGGATTTAGATTTGTTATTTACAGGTATAGAACTGTAAATTGAGAGGGAAAATGTACCATTTCTTGGTTCTGCTGCAGACACCGAACTAGAGACATTCTGTATAAGAATATCTAAGGTGAGATGATAAATTGTAAGGGAATATAAGTGGTATGTTTTGGGGCTCATTAGGATGACTGCCACGTTGTACTTTGAAATGCTAGGGGTACCATAGGTACCCACCATGTGCACCCCCCACCTCCCCCGGAGTCCCTGGGGGCCTGCAACGGCCCTCCGTAGGGTGTCTCTGCATGCCTTTCCGTGGTGGGGCATTGGAAAATGCCCATGCTAATATGGCTGGCGGTGTCTGTAAGACACTGCCACCATATTAAACCTTTTCTACCCCGGTCGCAAGGCGACCGGGGCGGAAAAGCGGCGGACGGTCTTTCCATCCTCCGCGGACCCCCCAGCCATCTTAATATGGCGGTGGGTCATTCCAGAGCGGATGGCGGGTGGATTGCCCCCACCATGCCTGCGGTGGCTACCGCCAGCTTGGCGGGGCAATCTGCCCGCCATCCTAATGAGGGCCTTTGTTTTTAGTAAGAGTAATGTATTCTCTGCATTTGGATAACTATTATGATAAAATCATTTGCTAAGTTAATTTGTTTTGTGAGTCACCTTTGTACAATAAAGTGCAGTACTAAAAAATTTAGAATGTGTGCAGTCACTTTTTTAGTTGTTGAGTAGTTAATAGTGTTGGTTGTTTAGAATTAGGTTTGTGTTCTAAATCTTCAATTTTGCAGTCAGTATACATACATGATAAAATGCATGGTGTCATATTTTTTCTGTGATATCATACTGTGCATGTGTGTACATTAAGGAAATACATTTGCCCCTTTTGAAACATTTTACAGTAGTAAATGTGTTTTGATAAAACGTATGGTCTCATATTTTTTATGTAATATCACACTGTGCATCTGTGTACATTAAGGAATTATATTTGCCCCTTTTGAAACGTTTTACAGTAGTGAATGTGTTTTGATAAAATGCATGGTCTCATTTTTTTCTGTAATATCACACTGTGCATTTGTGTACATTAAGGAATTATATTTGGCCCTTTTGAAACGTTTTACAGTAGTAAATGTGTTTTGGTGTAATACATGGTATTATATTTCTTTGTTGAATGTCACACTGTGCATTTGTGTACATTAAGGATTTATATTTGCCCCTTTTTCCATATTTTCTACCCTCTCTAGCGATACTCCCCCTTCTCTCCTCCTACTCCTTCCTTTCTCATGGTACTACCCTCTTTTTGTTATGTTCTCCTCTGTCTTCATAATGCCCTTCTTTGTGTTATTTCCCTGTGTCTCCTCATATTCTTTCTGTCTCCTTATTTTCTTCCCTGTCTCTTCATATTTCATTTTTCTCTTCATACTTCTTGATCTGTCTTCTTACTGTTTCCTTTCTCCCTTCATACATTCTGGGGCAGATATACAAGCCCCCTGTGCGTGTTTGTTGTTCTATTGTGTCACTTTTTTTGATGTAATGTTGGCAAAGGTAATGTAGTAAATTGCATATGTATTTGCAAAATGAGTCAGAGTTGTTCACTGAAATGTAGTAGTTATATACATGGGATGTGTATACTTAAACGTTTTTCATTCATAAATATGTTTTGGTATAGTGCATGGTTTCAAATTGTTTTGTCTAATATCACACTGTGCGTCTGTGTACATTAAGGAATTATATTTGCCCCTTTTTCAATATTTTCTAAAGTCTCATGTCATACTTCCTCCTCTCTACTCTTATTTCTTCCTCTTCCCTGGTACTACCCTCTTTTTCTTATATTCTTCTCTGTCTTCATATTTGCCTTCCTTGTGTTTATTTTTCCCCATCTCTCCTCATATTCCAGCTGTCTTCTCATTTTCTTCCCTCTCTTTTTATACTTCATTTTTCTGTTCATAATCTCTGTTCTTTCCTCTTTTTCCTTTCTCTCCCTCTGTATTTACTCTGGGCAGATGTACAAGCCCCTTGTGCATTTTTGTTGTTATATTGTGTCACTTTTTTTTGAGCTAATGTTGGCGAAAATAATGTAAATTGCATATGTTTTTGCAAAATGAGTCTGGGTTGTTTACTGAAGTGTAGTAATTCTATACATGGAATGTGTATAGTAAGTTAAACTTTTTTCAGTAGTAAATAGTAAAATGCATGGTCTGATATTTTTTTTGTCTAGTATCACATCTGTGTTCATTTAGGAATTATATTTGCCTCTTTTTAAATGCTTTACAGTAGTAAATGTGTTGTGGTATAATGCATGGTGTTATATTTTTTTGTTTAATATCACACTGTGCGTCTGTGTACTTTAAGGAATTATATTTGACCCTTTTTACATATTTTCTACCCTCTCTCCTCTTACTTCTTCCTCTCCTGGTAGTACCCTCTTTTTCTTATATTCTCCTCTGTTCTCACACTGCCCTTGTTTGTGTTTATATTTCCCTGTCTCTGCTCATATTCCTTCTGTCTTCTCATTTTTTTCCCTTTCTCCTTATATTTCATTTTTCTGTTGATACTCCCTGTTCTGTCCTTTTTTTCCTTTATCTCCCTCTGTATACACTCTGGGTGGATTTACAAGCCCCTTGTGTGTCTTTGTTGTTTTATTGTGTCGGTTTTTTCTATGAAATATTGGCAGAAATATTGTAGTAAATTGCATATGTATTTGCAAAATGAGTCAGGATTGTTCACTGAAATATAGTAATTATATATATTAAATGTATATAGTAGCTTAAACATTTTTCAGTAGTAAATAGTAATATGCATGGTCTCATATTTTTTGTCTAATATCACACTGTGCGTCTGTGTACATTAAGGAAATATATTCACCCTTTTTTCATATTTTCTACACTCTCTTGTCATACTCCCTCCTCTCTCCTCTTACTCCTTCCTCTCTCATCATAGTATCTCCTTTTTCTTATATTATCCTCTCTTCTTATACATTTCTTTTCTCTTCATATGTGCTCCTCTTTTTGCATACTTCCCCATCTCTTTATATTCTTTCTTATCTTTATATTCACCCCTGTCCTCATAGTTCTTACTGTCTCCTCATAGTGCTCCCTCTCTCCTTATACACTAAGGGCCAGATGTAGGTAAAATAGATTTACCGATTTTTAATTACCGAATTTTACCGATTCGGTAATTAAAAATCGGTAAATCTAAGGGGTGGATATGTAGGTATTCCAGATGTGCTGGAATACCGAATCGGAAGAATTCGGTATTTACTGATTCGGTAAATACCGAATCGGTAATGCCCATTCATTCCTACGGGCTTTGAAGCCCTTAGGAATGAATGGGCATTACCGATTCGGTATTTCCCGAATCGGTAAATACCGATTTTCACAAGGGTGCAGGGGGTGTCACTTTGACACCCTCTGGCACCCACAAAACAGGCTCGGGAGCCATGTGGCAGGCATACATGCCCTAAGGGCAGGTCTGCCTGTCACATGGCATAGGTGTGCATGCACACATGTGCATGCACACCGGAATCGGTATTTTACCATCAAATTGGATTTGATGGTAAAATACCGATTCGGTAAGGCCTCTGGGACTCTGAAGATTCCCATCTACATCTGGGTGCCTCAGAATCGGTAAAATTACCGAATTTTTTATTTTACCGAATCGGTAAAATTACCGATTCGGTAATTTTACCGATTCGGTAAAATAATGCCCCCTACATACCTGTAACCCATTTACCGATCGGTAACGGCCAAAATCGGCCGTTACCGCTCGGTAAATGGCCTCAAACGGCCACCTACATCTGGCCCCTAGTCTTTTCTTATATTTGTCTTTTCTCTACATTTTTGTCTCTCTCTCTCTTCATATTCTTTCCTCTTTCTTCATATATACTCTGCTCTTCTTATATTCTCTTTTTCCTTTTATTCTCGCTCTTCTTTGCACATACTCCCTATTCTTTTCTCATACCTTTCTTTTTCTTCTCATACTCCCCTCTCTCTGCTCACACTTTTTCTCTCTTTTCTTATACTTCCCACTCTCTACTGATATTGCCCTCTTTTCTTATTGTGACATTCCTCTCTTCATTGTCCCCCCTGTCCTTATACTCCCTCCTGTTTTTATATTCTCTTCTCTTAGTTCTCCATGTCTCTTCATACTACTGCCTTTTTATTTCTTTCCCTTTTGTCCTATACTTCTTCTCTCTGTGTTCATATTTTCCTGTTTCTCTTTATATTCCTTTTATATTTTCATTTTCTGTTCTCTCTGTTTATACTTCTTCTTTCTGTTGATAGTGCTTGCTCTCTTGTCTTACTCCTCCTTGACTCCCTTCATACGCTCTGCAGCACTTTCCTCATACTTTCCATCTTTTCATACTGACCTCTCTCTTTACATTTTTTTCTCTTGTCATACTCCTGCCTCTTTCGTTATACACATTTCACTCATCATATTACTTCTTTTCTCTTTATAGTACTTCTCTCTCTTTTTATACTGCCCCCTCTCTGCTCACACTCTATTTCTTTCTTCTTATACTCTTACTTCTCTTCTTATACTTCCATCTTTCTCGTCATACTCCCTCTTACCTCTTCATACTTTCCAGTCTGTTAAAACTCCCTTTATCTCTTTATATTGCAGTGTCTGCTTATACTCCCCTTTCTCCTCATATTTTCCCTTGTGTCATACTCCTTCTTCTTTTGTTGTAAGTCCTTCTATTTTCATAGTCCCACCTTTGTCCTTATAATTCTCCTTCTCTTCTTAGAAGTAATATAGTAGTATATTTCATATATTTATTTTTGTAATTTTATATATATTTTTCATAATAGATTCTATTTATCAACACTGAAAAAAATTCATCATGCCTACAAAAGCTCAAAAGAGGAAACGACAAAAGAAAGGTGTTTATTTAAAGGGAAGTCATCCACAAAATTTACATGAAGAACAATGTGTTAAGAATAAGGAAAAAAGTCCTGGTAAGAGAATGAAGACTTTTCTCAGGAAAATATCAAACGCTAAGAGTAGTGTGCACAATGTGAAAAACATAAATTGTGTATCTGCAAATAAAAAGAAAAGCAAGAAGAATGAGAACAGTCATGGATATTCACCTTGTAGAAAAGAAGAGTATAGTAAAAAGAGGAAGAATCAATTTCAGGAAATTAGAAAAAGAATGTTTTATAATAGAGTTTTGTCGAACTTGTTTAAAGAAGTCAAGAAATGTAAAAAAAACTGCTTTTTATAAGAAAAGAAAACATATAGAAAATGTAGTTGAGAAAGCTTTCGAATTGAAAAAGAAATTATTTATTTTAGTAATCAATAGAATTCAATCTCTAGATAAGCCAATCCATTTAATGAAGGCCAAAAGTAAGTGGAGAAGTGTAACTAACAGAAGTAATTTTTCAGAGTTTTTTGGGGTGAATGGAAACAAAGTTCAAGTTCTGAGCCTTTTTTAATGAAGAGAGTTATCTTCAAAGTAATGATTTGTTGCATGCAGTTGACCCTAGTGGTCGTGCTTATGAGGTTAGAAATGGTTGTGCTATTCAGAAAGAGAAAATTGTTCCTAGAAATGCAGAAGAGGTGTTAGCTGATGAAGTTTTAGGGAGACGTCCTAAAGCTCCAGTGTACACTTGGAATTGTAGTAGTATTTGTAGTGTACGGCAAGAATCTATAGATTTTTTATGCAATTTCATACGTAACTATAGTAAGACTAGTGTTAAACAAAAGATTAAAATGTTAGAAGGACTAGACCTTTGCAAAGTGAGAGAAAAAACTGGTTTGTAAGGTCATTCTCTGGCTTGTCTTTCTAAAAAAGTATGTCGAAGTGTTTTTCACCATTTCAGGATGTTAGCAGTTCATCATACTCAAATGAGGAAATTAGTCAGAACATTGTATTACGCAAAAAGTCCAGCACTAATGTTAAAAAAGTTGAACAGTGCTCTTTTGGGTGGATTTGTTTTAGATGTAACTAATGTTTGTGATGAAATTCAGCTTATTTACTTTGGTCCTCAGGAAGACAGTGCCGAAACTGAAATAGTAATAGAAGGAAAATGTCGGAGAGAATGTACAATGTTGTACTGTAGAAAATTTTGAGAAAGAAATTACAAAGTTTAAGGTGATTTCAGGTGAAAGGCCAAATTATTCTTGTATTTGTTGTCGACAAACTCATTATAAAAATCAGACCAGGACTGTTGATCTGTATTTAAAAAGTGAAAAGGAAAATCATAATGAGTGCAAGGATTTTTCAACTTATTTGTTGGTAGAGAATTGTTTTGATTTGGGTTCTGATCAGCCTATTTGTAAATATTGTTATAACAAATTAGATGAGAACAAAATCCCTGCTAGAGCTGTGCATAATAATCTTGAGTTGGTAAGTATTCCTTCGGAACTGATGGATTTAAATACCTATGAGTCTATTCTTATTCAATGTGTACATCCATTTCAGGCTATAGTTCGTATGGAGCCTAAGACAGGGTAATTGCCTCCTTTAGATTTACAGAGAGGATTAAAGGGAAGAAATTTATATTTGCCTCTAGATTTAAAGAAAAATATTGAAACAATTGATGTAGAAAATGTAGAAGATGAACCTCTAGTTCTTCTTGTTAATGGCGTTCCTACAAAGAGTAAAAAATCTGGCAAGAATTAGTTGATGTTATGAAAGTGAAAAAGGCAACGTTGTATCTGGTAAAAAATAATCAATATTATAAAAATGTGTATGTTAGAGAAGAAGAAATAACTGTAGAAGAAGATAGTGAGTCGCCATCTGGACAAATTGAAAAAGTGGATGTGTCCAGAACTGAAGAAATCTACGAACATTACAGTGTTCATCCACTTCATTCTAAAGAAGTGATGGGGAATACTATAGAGTTATTCCAAATGAAAGAAGCAAAAGGAAGTCCCCTTAGTGTATGGGAAAAAAGCATGGAAGCTCATTGTTTCCCTCAGTTGTTTCCCACAAGAAAAGGAGGACGATATGATGACCGACTTGTGCAGATTCCTGCATCTGAATACCAGACATCAAGATTATATGCAGAAGATCCAAGATTTCGACAATGTATTCCATTTTTGTTTCATCTTTTGTTTGAGAGGGATTTTTCTGGACTTTCGTATGCAATAAACCATATATTGAAAACAGGTGTTCATCTGCAAAATGTTTCGGCAAAAGAATTTATGGATAAAGTACTGCAGAAAGATAATGTTTTGGAATCTCAGCTGATTAATCTCATGGCATATCAGCGTGGTACTAATGAGTACAGGTACCGTCGTCATGGAGAACTGAAATGTATGCTGGTGAACTTAGGAACTCCTACATGGTTCCTTACTCTAAGCTGTGCTGAGTACGCTTGGGATGATTTACTTCAATTTCTTCGAGAGGCAAATCCAAATATACTAAATATTGAATACAAGACACCTGGAGAATTGTGCTCTTTGGATCCAGTTAATGTATGCAGGTATCTCAATCATAGATTCGAAGCTATGATCTCTTTTATCACCAATTAAAAAAAACCTTCTCTTGGAGAGGTTCTGGATTTCTTCTGGAGAAAGGAGTATCAAGCGAGAGGTGCTCCTCACATACATATGCTAATATAGATCAAAGATGCTCCCAAATTTGAAACAGACTCAGATGATACTGTGTTGTCTTTTATTGAACAATATGCTTCATGTGATTTGCCCAAAAGTACACAAGATAAGGACTTAAGACAACAAGTCTTACGATTCCAAAGCCATTGTTGTGGGAAATACTGTCGTAGAAAGTACAAATCGAAGGACAAGTTCTAGACCAAATGTCGTTTTGGATTTCCACGTCCTGTAATATTGAAAGGAAGAGTGAACAGTTTTGTGTCATCTTTGGGACATACTATCACAAGAAAGTCTCCTAAAAATACCTACAACTTAAGAAGAAATGAAGAGTCAAAAAATTCATAAATGACTACAACCCAGTCATTGTGTCCATGTGGAATGCTAACATGGATATTCAATATGTTGCAGACAATTCAATTGCTGTTGCTCGATATGTAACGTCCTATATATCAAAATTAGAAAAGACAGAATTGAAGGAGATGTGGGAAGAGATTTCCCACGAGAAGAGTCTAAGTAAGAAATTATATAGTTACAGTTTGAAGATGTTATCTCATCGCGAAATTAGAGCGTATGAATGGTCAGATCGCTTATCATCTGCAAGTCTTTACTCCAAATCTAGAAGAATCATTTGGGTGAGTCTAGGTCTTGCTGCAACATGAAATTGAGTACTTAAATCTGTACAAGAAATTGAATATTTAGCTGAAAAAGAGCCAGAAAGTACAGATATTGTGAAAACAAATATGTTGGATACATATTATCCAAATAGAAGTCATCATCTTGAGAACATGTGTCTCTATGAAGTGTTTCAAAACTATATTTTTAAACAGCATGTTACAGAAAACATCAATAATGATATATATGCCAGGGTTGGTTCTGAAGGAAGTTTGGTGTAACAAAGAAAAGGACATTTGATTAATCACCGTAAACTGAGTTGTGAAACTCCTGACAAAAGCGAATTTTACTACTTAGCTCTTTTGCATCTTTTTAAACCGTGGAGTTCAGAATTGGAATTACTTGGAGATTTTGAGAGCTATGAAGATTCCTTCAACGCAAGTAAAGATACTATAGAATGTCCTGTTTTTGCTAATTATGTGAAAATGTTGAACGACGAAATTGGGCAAGAAGCTGCAATTGCAGCTGAGATTGCTAGAGATAGTTCTCAAGATAGTCAAACTTCTACTCCATTGAGTCAGGACCCACTAGGAGAACTCATTGTTCAAAATGAAGCAGCAACTGCTATGAAAGAGGTGGAAACAGCAATGTGTCAAGCTCAAGGAGATGTAACAAACTTAGGAAACTTGGAAGAACAACTAAATGTTGAGCAGAAACAAATATATGAGCAAGTGAGAGAACAGATTCACCATGGATTACTTCATGAGAAAAAAGAGGGCTCTTGCTCATCATTTGAACCTATCCGAATGTACGTGAGTGGACAAGCTGGAACAGGGAAAAGTTTTTTAATTAAAGTAATCACAACTTTTCTACAGAAAACAACTGAGTCGTATTTGTCTTGTGTTGTCACTGCTCCAACTGGATTAGCAGCCCACAATATTAAAGGAATTACTTTACATCGTTTATTGATGCTACCAGTAGAGCATGAAAACAAATTCGAATACCACAAGCTATCTGGAGAAGGTTGTTGTGAAGTTTCAAGAGTCTTGAGGAAAATGAAACTTCTCATTATTGCTGAGGTTAGCATGGGATCAAACTTAATGCTTGCTTTTGTGCATTTGAGAATGCAGCAAATTCTTAAAACAGAGTATGACGTATTATTTGAAAGAAAACACGTCATAGTTTTTGGAGATCCACTACAACTTACTCCTGTAAAAGGACAACGAGTGTTTAAAATACTGACACATGAAGATACCAGAAAGTTTTTGGGGAGCATTGGAAATGTAAACATTTGGTCATATTTTGAATATAAGGAACTTATTACAAATATGCGACAGGCAAATGATGTTGATTATGGAACTATTCTTCAAGATATAAGAATTGGGAAAGTGGCCACACATGGCAAAGAAGCTTTACAGAGAAGATTACTTTCTAATTTGTTTCCAAATGAAAATATTGTCCCAGAGAAAATATATATGAGAATTGCAGAAAAGAAATCTGTAATCTGCTTAATGCCAACACTGCGTGAATGTTCTCTATTCAATGAAGAAATGTTAAAGTTGGAAAAGGAAGAAATTATAAAATTGGAAGCTATTGATAAAATAGAAAATGAAGCACTATTATTTTGACTGAAAAGTTGAAGAGGAAATTGGATTCTTTAGAGAAATCGATAAGTAAATCTGCTGGTTTAGAAAAGAATTTATATGCATGTGTAAACTGTAGGGTAATTTTACGACGTAATTTGCACGTGGAAAAAGGTTTAGTAAATGAAGCAATGGGTAAAATTGTTGATTTTGTTAATTATGTAAATAGTGGTATAGAATTTTTGAAAATCAAATTTGATGAAATTGAAGAAGTACAACAATTTAGTTGTTGTTCAGCTCGTTTTTTGCTTGTAAAAGATGTATGTTCGTAGAAAACAGTTTCCTATTAATTTGGCGTATGCGGTGACCGTTCATAAATCTCAAGGTTTAAGTGTAGATAGTGCTTTAGTGAATATTGGAAGTACTGTGTTTAAAGAGGGTATGGCATATGTTGCTTTGTCTCGAGTGAGAACTTGATCTGGATTGTATTTGATTGATTTTGATGAGACAAAGCATTAGTGCAGATGCAAGTTGTGTGAAAAAGTATAATAGGTTAAGGAGAGAATATGCACCCAATCGAGGCCAATATCCAATATTTGAAAAGCGTGTGGTAGGTAGAAAAAGAAGATTTGAGAATATCTGTAGTGAAGCTGTAGAGAAAGAAAAAAAACAAGATGAAGTGGTGATTGGAGGCAAAAAGAAAAAGGACAGTGTTGAAGAAAATGTTGGTTATCAGTTTGAAAATAGTTCTGCTGTCAACTGCTATGCTAATGTAGTTGTTAATGTTGTTTTTTTCTTGAAAGTTTGCAACAACAAATTGTTGAAAATCGGAAAGAAAGATTCTGTTCGTTGTTGTATTCTGTTTATGAGCAATGTAGTAGTGATAAAAGTTTAAAAAAAAGTGTTTCTGATATTCAAAATGTTTTGGACATATGTTCTAGTTCTACTCAATTTACGCAGAATAATAATAATAATAATAATAATAATACAGATGCTTGTAGACCGCGAACAGCTACCTCTTAAGGAGGTGTCCCGGCGCTAAGAGAGTGCTTTCATCTGGGAGGAAGCTAGGTGAGATGGTATAAGTTTATTGCACAAAAAGCCAGGTCTTTAAGAGCTTCTTAAAACTTGCTTCTGTTGAGGCAGACTGAATAGCCAGAGGCAGGGCGTTCCAAAGTTTTGCCGTGCCAGCGGAGAAAGATCTGCCCCAAAGTCTGGCCTTCCTAACTCGTGGAATGGTTAGCTGAAGCCGAGAATTAGAGCGTAGATGTCTCTCCTGATGGTAGCGGGGGAGTCTAAGTTTTAAGTAAGTAGGGCAGGTACCTTTCAGAGCTCTAAAAGCCAAGGTAAGAACTTTGAATTTAACTCGGCTTGCTATTGGAAGCCAGTGCAGTTCGCGCAGGTGCGGAGAGATATGATGTCTGAAAGGGATTGGTTTTATTAATCTCGCAGCCGCATTCTGCACGATCTGTAAGCGCTGCACCAAATATTTGGGCAGGCCAAGGTAAAGGCCATTTGCATAGTCCAGTCTGGACGTGATCGTCGCATGTACCACCATCTTGCGGCATTCAGCAGGTAGGAGAGTAAGAAATTTCCGGAGGTTCCTGAGTTTGTGAAAACATCCAGTAGTAACATGCTGAACGTGCGAAGAGAAAGAGAGATTCACGTCCCATCTTACTCCCAGATTCTTCGCATTGGTACCGGGGGCTGGGGCAGGACCCATTTCGGAGGGCCACCATAGGTCTGAAGGAGGATGCGTATTTTTCCCCAAAAATAAAACCTCTGTTTTGGATGCATTCAGCTTAAGTTTGTTGGTATTCATCCACTTGGCCACATCTTGAAGGCAGCCAGGAATTTCTATTGTATATGCTTGTTGTGTTGGAAGATGAAGGTATAGATATTGAAAATCTGTTTGGCCTTCCTTATAAATGTGAGCATAACTGTGAAAATTGTTTGTTTCCATGTAGCAGTAACATTGACAGTAAAAGGTTCATATATTTGACTTTACCTGACTGTGAATCAGTGTCTTTTAACAATCTAACTAGAGGAGCAAGTCAAAACATGGAATGTAGACAATGTAAATCATAAATGTCATCAACATTATTTATACAAAGATATGGACAGTATGTTATTTTAATGCTTCAACGTTGTAGAGCTGATGGAAGAAAATTAGAAACTTTAATTAAAAATGTTGTAGCTGGTCAAGTATCAATATCAGGAAGAACTTTTGTAGCTGTTGCAATTATTTTTCATGATGGACCTTTTACATCTTGTGGACATTACGCTGTTTATTTGAAATGTCTGAAAGGTTGGATACATTGTAATGATAGTCAATTGGTTTTTAAACCACATTTGCCTAAAGAGATACCAAATTCTTACCTAATATTTTTAAAGCCAAAATATTAAGAACAAAAGTTGGCCTTTCAGGATTACTGCTGTTAAGATTGGTTGGACTGGTGTTGTAGAGTACTTTGTAAGTGAGGGTGAGCAGCTTGAACATTATGCTCTTGTTGATGTACAGCCAGTGTAGGTCTCTCAGGTGGTGGGAGATGTGCCTGAGGCAGGGGACTTTGATGATCAGTCGGGCGGAGGTGTTTTGGATTCGTTGAACTCGTTGTAGGTGTTTGTTCGAGTTGAGATTTAGAGAGTTGATACTTATACATTTGGTTTAATCTTTCAGTGGTGTGTGGCTCCTTGGTGAGGGAGAACATGAGTTGGGTATTGTTGTCTTTGCAGATAATTTTGAGGTTGTGATGGTGGGCCATTTGTGTAAGGGTGCCATGTAGATGTTGAATAGCGACAAGTTGAAGAATGATCCCTGGGGGATGTTGCAAATGATGTCTGAGGTTTTGCATTAGAAAGGTGGGAGACGGATTGTGAGAATTACTATTGAGGAAGTTCTTTACTAAGAATTTGAGATACACTATTTGGCCATGAAGAAAAGTGTATAAAACTATTAAGGACTATTTGTTGTCTATTTTCTCAGCATATATTTAAAAGTAACTTTCTTTACAGTGTTTGAAAATTAATGATAGTGTTTTGGTATTTGAAGATTCTTTGAGATATTTCATAGTTATGTAAGAAATTGCTGTTTGAAAAAAACATTTAACATATGTTTTATTTCAATGTTTTCTATTGTTATTGAGAATGTTGATTGTTTTTTTTAAGAAAATCTTATTGATTGTCTATTTTTTGCCCGCTGTTATGTGATGAGTACTTTTGAATTCACTATTTCTAGTGAAATTCAATGTATTCTGAGAACAGCAAAAAAGGCAAATGAAATGTTTTACAAATTATTTGGTGTTTTAAAGGATATATTGTTACTGTATTTTTTTGTTTTCCACAGATGCTAAATTTATAATATAAAAAGTTATTATTATTTATTATGTTTAATGTAAGTATAAATAACTGTTAAGAATGGCCAATGGAGTGTGCTTCTACAGAGGTGAAATAACAAAACATGGATGGACTACATAAGTCTTCACAAATTGTTTGTATCTTTTATATACATTTGAAAATTTTTAAATATAAATATACTGAGTGTTCCAGTATTGTTTGTAGTTTACTACAACACATCTACTAGTGTGGACCAGGTAAGGTGATTAGA
Source organism: Lissotriton vulgaris (assembly GCF_964263255.1). NCBI lineage: Eukaryota > Metazoa > Chordata > Amphibia > Caudata > Salamandridae > Lissotriton > Lissotriton vulgaris. Next base: position 884,584,926 of record NC_141689.1, on the reverse strand, counting down.
CATATTGTACTTTTTTTAGTACTGCATTTTATAATAACAGCCTGGATTTTTCCGATAGTGATAAGGAGTGACTGGTTTGTTAATTTAAGAAGTTTTAAAACTGAACATTCATATAAATTATTATAATTATATAATGTTATAAAGTAGTTGAGAATGGCATTGATGTCATATTTTTTTAAGGTCAAATTAGTTGTTAAACCTAGTTTTGTGTTCTGTATTAGGAAAAATGATAAAATAAAGTGTTTATGTTTTTGTAGAAGGACCTCAGAATAACAAATTTACAATGGAAAATAAAGAAAACAATATGGAACATGATTTTGAAAATACTAACACTGTCGTAGAAGAGATGAACATATCTTTTATGAGCAATGTTAATGAGGTGAAGAAATTAATGCTGGAGATATCAGCTGTGATTTTCTTGATGAAACCTTGGATGATGCTTTTATGGAAGCATTAGATGAGATTGAGATTCATCAGATGACTTTTGAAATGAATAACCAGGAAAATGAAATTCCTGATGAAATTATTTTAGAAGCTGTATTAAATTATGAAATGTTCCAAGAATACATTTATTATTTATTATTACTATATAATAATAATGTTTTGAGACACTGTTTTTCTGTCATTTTAGTTTCCATTTTTTTTTTTTTCAACAAGTTTTTCTTTAAAAACGAAAAAAATGGAACTGGAAACAAAAACATTGTGGAATAGGAACAAAAAAGTTTTTTTAAAAATTATGTTTTGGACAACTGTGCTCTTCTTTCTTCTTCACAATGAAATCAATAGACTGCTCACTGTAACAAAGTAATTTGTTGCAATATTTACAAAGAAATTTCAGATGCACAAACTGCGGCACAATAATAGGACGAGAACTGCTCGGAAGAGGTGGTGGTGCAGTTGAGGTACTAGGAACTGCAGGTTGAGAATTCTCCTGCAACCTTTGTGTTGCCATCTTTGCATAGGTATTTGGATGCAAATTTTTGACATGGCAAACCATGCTGGCTGTACCAAAGAGTACTTTTTAGTGGGATTACCCCTCTAAAGAGTAACCTCACAGATCTTGCAATTTACTTTCGGCGCATTCACCTTCTTCTGTCCTTTGAAATTCACTGAAAAAAACATAAGTTTCACACACGTTATAGTTAGGAATTAGCATTTAAAAAATATTGCAAATTCACTGAAAAAACCATAGGTTTCACACACGTTACAGTTAGGAATCAGCATTTAAAAAACGTTGCAAATTTATTAAAAAAACATAGGTTTCAAACATGTTATAGTTAGCTGGACATGTCACTCATACAAAACCTTTGAAATTCCTCCGTTATAGTTATTTCAGCTAACTATAACTTGCGCGCCCGCAATGCACTGCTGATGACGTCACATATTACATCACTCATGACGTGGTCAGTGACATCACTCATGACATCACTGATGACATCTCAAATGACATCACTGATGACATCATCCAGTGAATGTGTGCCTTTCTGAAAAATAAATAAAATAAATATTTTTTATATATGTATATCTAAAGGTCAATGGAAGAATAAAGTGTATCTTAGTGAATACATGTATTAGCGAGTAATGTTTAAATATTTAAATATCTGTATTAGTGTCTCAGTTTGTGTATAAGTGGCTGCATGGGTGGTATGAGTGAAATGTCCATCTAACTATAACATGCGTAAATCCTATGGTTTTTTCAATGAATTTGCAAGGTTTTTTAAATGCTACTATGGTTTTTTCAGTGAATATATATATATATATATATATATATATATATATATATATATATATATATATATATATATATATATATATATATATATATATATATATATATATATATATAGCAGAAGCCAACAAACAATTGGGTAATGAGCTATGCTATAAAAAAACACAACTAAAGAATATGAAAATGCTAGAGAAATTCTGTAGAATAATGTTGGCACAATGGAAAAGAGAGGGCCTAATATCAAATGATGAAAGCAAATTTCTATACAAAGAACACCCGGTGTTGCCCATTTTGTATCTCATTCCAAAGATACACAAGGGAGTAACTCCGGTTCCAGGTAAACCAATTATTTCTGCCATTGACAGTGCCAGTGAGAATATTGTTCAGTACATCAACAACTGTTTACAAGATCTAGTGATATCACTCCCCAGTTTTGTAAAGGATACAGGCGACTTTTTGGCAAAAATGGAAGATGTAGTGTGGTCAGACGATCTATGTCTAATAACATTAGACAAAGAATCGCTTTACACAAGCATAGACCATACACAGGGCCTAAAATCGATCAAACATTTTCTGGAAAGCAGGCCTATTGAATTTTATGGTCACAACAAAGTCATTGTGGAATTGATCAGTTGGTGTCTAAATAACATTTTTTTTCTTTTTATCAATGTATTGTTCAAGCAGTTGAGAAGTGTTGCCATGGGGGCCTGTTTTTCCCCCAGCTACGCGTGTTTACACGTTGGCTGGTGGGAAGAACAGGTCCTCAGGCGCAAACATAAGACACTATTTTATGAACATGTGGTCACGTATTTTAGATACATCGATGATGTTTTTATAAAATGGCGTGGCAATATCTTATCTGCACATAAGTTTATTGAGGACATTAACGACAACTCCTTGAACCTGACATTTACTTCACACATCCATAAAACGCAGATAGAGTTTTTAGATGTTAGACTCCGCGTTGAAAATGGCAGGCTTGAAAGTACTATGTTTAGGAAGCCCACGGCAGGAAACATCACACTTCACGCCAACAGTTCCCATCCTAGGCACCTAATCGCAAGTATCCCCTACGAAGAAGTCCTCAGACTTATGCGCATTTGCAGCAATGAAAGAGATTTTAACAACTGCTTAAAAGAAATGCGAGTAAGACTAAATATGAGGGGGTACAATGACACTCATCAACAATGCTATTAGTAAATCAAGTGAACGGCCAAGAGCTAGTCTTTTCAAAAAAGAAGCTACTAAAGTATCAGATGAGAAGAATAGAATAGAGAACCCCAGACTCATTACCACTTACTCGCGACAAGAGAGAAAGATCAGAGCAATTGTCCAGAAACATTGGCCCATTGTTTTAACAGACAGCATCTTGCATGACCGTTTGACTTCTTCCCCTGTTGTAACTTTTAGAAAAGGTAGATCCATGGGCAATGATTTGGATAAGATCTCCCCTGAAACGAGAAAGGTAAAACCATGGCTACAGCCGTCCAGGGGATTTAAAAGATGCACGGTATGTCATGCTTGCAAATTTGGGTGCAATAAAACATCTTATCAGACACCATTTGATGCATCCCCAGTTCCCATTAAGGGTAGCTATAGCTGTAAAACAGATTTCGCTGTGTATGTTCTGACGTGTACCTGTCTAAATTATGTGGGAAGCACAAAACTACAGGTACACGTCAGAATACTACAACACCTGAGAGCTATCCTCCATAATGATGCAGCCTATCCCGTGGCACGAAATTTCTATACATGCCACAACAAGGATATAAATTGTCTTTCTTATTTTGTCATCAGTGCTGTCGCCAATAACAAAAGAGGAGGAAACAGAGAGAGGCAATTAAGGCGATTAGAGACAAAGTTTATCCTTGAACTAGATAGCAAATGGCCCCGTGGTTTGAATAATGCGGAGGATTTGCATACTTATTTGTAAATACGGTTATTCTGTATATCTCTGGGATGAGTAAAAGTATAAGCGTCACATAATATGAGTGAAGACCATTGATGCTATACCTAGTTGCCCATATATATATATGCTTCGCCGTAATTGGAACTATACACTCTCTCATTCAATAAGAAAATAGTTTTTAGCAACTATTGTTGATATTGTATTTTTTAGCATCTTTTCTTTAAATCCTGTGTATACTTTTAATGGTGGTTTTAATCCGGATGGAGGAAACTTTGAACTATGAGGAATATAGGGAATGAATTTGCTATGAAATATAACTTTATCGACTTTGTTTGTTAATGTACATAATGCACTTTATGTTTATTATCTGCTGTTTGTTGCACATATAGAATGGCACTTTATTACAGTATTTGCACTAGTTTGAAAAAAAAGGCACTTATGCACTTTTTTTGTATAATGGAAAAATTGAGATCTATTGGGAATGATCATTACTGTTAAATAGAATACATATGTGTATATGAGAAGAATATAGCCACAATGGACGATACAATCGCATATCAAAACACTATAACAATTGGGATTTATCCAGTTTATCAATATGAAATGAGGATAGTTTCTTTCGTTTCTATGTTTGGTATTGATACCGTTATATTTGCTTTAGATGATTTACCATTTAAAGTGATAAATAATGTGGCTAACTAAGATGTAACACATAACTGCATTCATGCAGATATACTGGTTAAATAATACAACATGCACAATAGTCTGTTGTTTCTATCTATGATCACGTGACCAGAGATCCATTTGTGAGGGTGCGTGCACGGTAGTAAAAATATATATAAAAAGTGAACTAGACGTGTACAAAGCTGAATGTGATCAAGGGCTCGTGAAGCCCGAAACGCATCGTTGCAGGCTGTGGAAAGAACGTAAATAAAAATATACCTTGCCTGAGTCGCTGTGGTGGTCTGAGTTCCTGCTTCGCCGTAATTGGAAGTGGTCGGAATTTTTTGGTTCATATATATATATTTTCACGCTCCCCCTCCACAGTTGTTTAGGAAGCACTCTCGGGCGGGTGTGGATGTGCGGTTGTGGAAACCGCCTTAAATTATCGCTCCACTTTTCCGACCTCCGAAGGAAAAGTCCGCACTCACGGGGCGCTTGATACACCTTTATTTCAAGCGAACAACAAACAGACGCGTTTCAGAAAACAGCCTTCCACGGTGTTAGCATCACACCGGAAACAACATGTTTAAATTAATTTCTGCAAGTGTTTTCACATTAGAGAAGGGACTAGCGCCATGGCGAGAATACGGGCGACATTTTGTAACATATATACATACATATGCACAGGGAACTTCTGCGTATAAAAAAAATCGCACTAGGAACGTGGACTTCGAAACAGCTGCGAAAGAATGCCTTGTTAGATTTGAACTTAGAGGTTATACCAGCCAAACTCTAGAAAGTGCATATAATAAGGTGAAAAATATTCCAAGAAAAGAGCTGTTAATACAAAAGAATAAAAGCAAAAATGATCTGTCAAATGAGGGAAAATTTAGAATGATAGCTTATTCAGCAGAAGCAAATTTTTTTAAACGCATGCTTCATAAAAACTGGCATATTCTTATAACGGATAGTGTCATGTGTGAGGATCTTCCGCCTCATCCGATGGTCACTTTAAAAAAAGCCAGATCGATAGGCAACATGTTGGTTAAAAGTCATCTAAATCCTATACCCAAACAAATCAGCACCCTGAGAGAAATGAAAGGGTTCTATCCTTGCAGCAAATGCAAGGCATGTTCTAACAGTACGAGAGTACTGACATACAATATACCGGATATAAGCATAAATCGAAAAATCCGTAAATTCATCACTTGCAGCACACCCTATACAGTATATTGTCTGATCTGCCCATGTGGACTGCGCTATATAGGCAGTACAATTAATCCCTTAAAAATGTGAATATTGGAACATCTAAGGGCGATAGATAAAAAGGATACAGCATATCCAGTTGCGCGCCATTTTTTAGAAGAACATTCGAGTGATCGCAATGAATTAGAGTTTTTTGATTTGGACTGTGTACATGCAAATGTAAGAGGAGGTGACAGAACCCGCAAGATACGCAGACTAGAGTCGCGGTATATAATAGATCTACAAACTAAATACCCGAAGGGATTGAACTGCGGGAAGGAACTGGCCTCACATTTGGGAGTATAGACATTCAATGTTTCTTGAATGACTTCTAATGATTTGTAAAGGTTGATAGCATAATATAATTGAAAATGCCCCAAGAGAAAAACATGATAAAAGTATGATATGATAAAATGAGAAAGAAAGAGAGAAAAATATTGTGTAAAAGAAATGTTAAACTGCATCTCAAATGTTAGTGCCCTATTAGTGTTTCACAGGTTGTGGATAATTGAAGGGACCATTGCCGATCCTTGGCTAGATCATGATGAACATCGCATATTGCCCATTATACATAATGTAATAATGAGCAAATAGAAACATGAATGAGATCCATTAATTATTTAGTACATAAAAGTAATGCGATGCAATGTCTAGTAGTTAAAACTAATAAAATAACGGGTATACAATGTAAATATGTACATATGTATATACACTATAAAATGGTACCCGTAACTGCGCTACGGCGCTAGTCCCTTCTCTTTTACGAAACACTATTATAGTAATATTAGCACTTTTTCAAGTGTCTCACATGTGGCTGATAACTGAGGGGACCATTGCTGATCCACGGCTAGATTATGAAGTACACCGCACATTGCTTATTATATATACATGAAAGCAAGAATGAAATATCAGATGAAATTTGTGAGATAAATTGTAATGTGATGCACCGTGTAATATACAAAAATAACAAATAATGGGTAAGCAATGTAAATATGTATATATATGTATATATGTTACAAAATGGCGCCCGTATTCACGCCATGGCTCTAGTCCCTTCTCTAATGTGAAAACACTTGCATGAATAAATGTAAACATGTTGGGGCAGATTCATGTTAACTGGCGCATCCCCAGGGATGCGCCAGTTAACATGCGCCACAGTGCGACACAGCTCCGCCAGCCATGGTGCGCCGCATTTATAATGCAGCGCACCATGGTGCAAAAATGGCACAGATGCGTGACGCATTTGTGCCGGAAATGTGTCGCATTGCTGGAGTTGCGTCGCAAGCGCGACGCAGCTCCAGCAAGGCGCGGGGGTGCCCCATTTTAACAATGCTGCGTGAAGACCTACGCCTGCTTCAAGCAGGCGCAAGCTTTTGACGCAGCATTGGCTTAAAAGTGACTGAGTGAAATCTCATAGATTTCACTCAGCCACTTTTGCGAGGCGCACCTGCCCCGGAACGCCCACCCTGCGCCGGAACGCCCATAAGCGGCGCAGGGCTTTACAACGTGACACATCTGCCTAGATGCGTCACGTTGTAAATCGTTCGTAGGGATGCGCCACGTTTACGCCGCCTTGCGTGACGCAACAGCGGCGTAAACGTGGCGCAAGGGCCTCATAAATCTGCCCCTTTGTTTCCGGTGTGATGCTAACACCGAGGAATTAGCATTTAAAAAACCTTAGAAATTCACTGAAAAAACCATAGGTGTCAGGGAAGTTATAGTTAGTTGGACATTTGACTCATAAAACCAGAGAAATTGGCCTGTTATAGTTAGTTGAGCTCACTATAACTCACGCGCCAGCAATGCACTGCTGATGACGCCACATATTACATCACTCATGACATGGTCAGTGATATCACTGATGACATCTCAAGTGACATCACTGATTACATCATCCAGTGAATGCGTGTTTATGTAAAATTTAAATATTTCTCATATATATCTATGCCAAGGTGTATTGAAAAATGAGTGGGTTTACAAGTGCCTGAATGGATTATTTAGTAGGTGTGTGACGGACTGCATAAGTGAGGGATTGAACGTGTCTTACTGAATGCATGGGTTAGTGACTAAACTGTGTGAAAGTCTGTATTAGTCTCTCATTTGGTGTGTAAGCGGCTGCATGGGGTGGTGAGGAGCTACATGAGTGTCTATATAGGTTATTGATTTTTTGTCTGAGTATCTGTATGGGTGCCTGAGTGTCTGTGTGGGTGGGTGGGGGTGTGTGTGACTCTGTGCATAGATGTCTGAGTGGGTGATTTACTAGTTGTATGGATTCAAATGTGTGACTGTAAAGGGCTGTATGGATGAGTTAGTGTGTGTGTGTGAATGAATTAATGTCTCAGTGGAATATGTGTAAGTTACTACATATGTTTTAAGGCAGTATATGTTAGTGTTGGAGTATATAAATGAGTATACATGAGAGTAAGTTATTTGAAGAGTGGGTGTATAAATGACTGTCTGCTTCTATCAGTGATTTTTAAGACACTAAGTATGTCTTAGTATCTGCATAAATAAGTGATGTGGTGTGTGTATAAATAACTCAGTTGGTGTATATAACTGTATACATGAGTAAATGAGTATGTAATTCATTCTTTGCATGACTGACTAGGTGTGTGAGTAACTTTATGGATGAGTGGTAGAGCGTGATTGTATGCATAGGTATCAGTACATATTATAGTACTGTATTGATGAGTAACTGTATGTATAAGACACTGGATGTGTGTATAGACCTAGGAAATAGTCGGTGGTATCTGGTATCTGGCATTGTTGTGTGTATGGTTTCAAAAATAGTAGTCTGTCTTTTAGAGTGGGTGTATCAAAGTTTATATTAGAGCATCAGTATGTGCATCAGATTATCACGTGGATGATGCCATCAGAGATGTCATTTGAGATGTCATCAGTGATGTCACTGACCATGTCATGAGTGATGCAATATGTGACATCATCAGCAGTGCATTGCGGGTGCGCGAGCTTTAGTTAGCTCAACTAACTATAACTTGCGAATTTCTCTGGTTTTATATGAGTCAAATGTCCAACTAACTATAACGTCCCTGAAACATATGGCTTTTTCTGTGAATTTCTAAGGTTTTTTAAATGCTAATTCCTAACTATAACATCTGTAAAACCTATGGTTTTTTTCAGTGAATTTCATATTTTAATATTTATAAAACCTATATTTTTTTTAATTGTCTTTTAATATTTTGCAACTCTATTATCTTTTTTTCACTTTAAAAATTATGTAATGTTTTATATCTTCCCCAAAAAATATGTATATATTTTTTATGTATTTTTTTAAAAACTACAGTCCCATACAGGTAGTCTACCAAGCTCGATCAGCACCTGAATCCTATCCACCACATTTAAATGATGCACATTTCGTATCCAACGGGTTTGTGGCACCGCATCGCGTGTAACAACATATACATATGAGGTTGCTTCAGCTGCTACTTTGATATGCGACGGGTACGCACTACCAAGCCGCGTGTTACGTCATCACGTATAGGGTCGTGCCTGCTGAGCGTTGCTTATGCGACAAGTGCACGCTGCCACGACCTGTGTTATGTCATGGACGTACAGTGTCATGCCGCGTATGCCATTCCCTCACTTTTTTTGTCTCAAAACTTTATCTAAATAACTTTAAAGGTAATATGCGAACAAGCGATAATCAGAAATATTTTAAACATTTATATATTTCTAACTGTAATAATCTTATAGTAAATTTATTTTCTCAAAATCACGTCGGGTGCGGTCTCCTTATGCGCTGGATGCGCAATTGCCATGTGACCATAAAAAACCATTTAATTAGTTTATAACATTTCCCATTGTAACAGTTGGAAAGCGCCACTCATTTTAGTCAATCTCTGTACTGCATTTGATGAGACACATCTCTTCTGCTTAGAGAGCTTTTTTCTGAACTTTTTGCTACGCACACATATCTTACACTACACACAACATGCAACCATCATCTTCATCAATATTCATACTTTGTAAAGTAGCCTTCCACCTGTGATAGCCATACACCTAAAAGTTACATAACCAAAGTTTTCTCCACTACCAGAGGTAACATGGTTGCATACGCTGTCCACACAGAACAATGAAATGTGGTACGGTCCCGGGGCAGTATCATGCATAGATAATGAACACACAGACACAGATCGATAGTGGAAGTGGGTACGGACATGTGCACTCGACTCCTTTTTATTACCAGGGTCACATATCAAGTGACGTGTGTGGTGGATGCGTGTGGAGTGAGTGTAAACCAGCCTTCAGGGAATGGTTGCTGCTATCATCAACAGTAATCATTGGATCACACACAGACATTCAATAATAAAAGAATCAATAGTTTATGCTGCAGTAAGGTAGGGACAGAAGATGTGAAATTATACAGAATAAATTCTATCGTAAAAGAACCACAACTTGTGGTATACTGAGACACAATCAATAGATCTGAAATAATACACAAAAAGACTATATCATAACGCTCCATCAGTTCTAGTGCACTCAGCTAGCCACATCAAAAGCATTCAGCATGTGCACAGCCAGCGATGATGCGTGCTGGGGGCGGGCTGTACTAGGAGCAATATCTGTTGCCATCAACACTACATCATCTGCAAAGGCAACTCGATCTAAATTGTGAACAATGCTGTCTGCAGTGTAGGTCAGACAGAACAGTCAGCAAGGGCCCACAGCCACGTGGCATTGACTTGAGCTGCCCTGTTTGTCATAAACGAAGCAAAAAAAAGTGTTTGCAGAGCCTGCAATGATGCGTATGCGAGGTGCGGACAGAGAGCACTGGAGCAATGTCTTTTCCTGCAGGACTGCGTCATCTACAATACCGACTCAATCTCAAATGTGAACACTGCTGTCTGCAGTGTTGGCTAGAGACAGCATTCAGCAAGGGCCCACAGCCACGTGGCATTGACTTGAGCTCCACAGTTTACAATTCGCAAAGCCACAAAGACCGTGTGCCGAGACTGCAATGATGTGTATGATTGGTGCAGACAGAGCGGACTAGAGCAATGTCTTTTCCTACAGAACTGCGTCATCTACAATAGAGACTCGATCTGAATTGTGAACACTGCTATCTGCAGTTTTAATTGAAGGCAGTACTCACACACACAGCCATGAATACTTTTTCTCACTGCCTCTTCACAAAATACTACAACATAAATTACAGAAAACTCTGCAATAAATAAATCAAAACAATTTGAATTGCGATTTCATCTATCCACAGTCTACACTATTCACAGTTACTTTTGACTTACAAGATGAATTTGGCCACTTTACTAAACCTATAACTCATCTAAACAAAGTTCTTCAAGCAAGTATACTAAAACAATATTGTATATATTTCAATAGACGTTGGAATTACTTGACTACTGGATTCTGTAATTTAACAATCACCACTCGTCCTAAATTGTGAACCCTGCTAACCGGAGTGTAGGCCAGAGGCAGTGGTCATTAACCCCTCACAGCCACGTACCATTCGATTAGAAAGCACGGACTTGGTTGCACCTGATCAGAGAGGGTACACAGAAATCAACACAGACCTTAACTTATAACATCCTCAATCATAGAATCAAGACCGCGTTTCCCCTGTACCCCGGTATACTCCACTGACTGGAGTCAACCAAGCACAATAATCATGTGCAGCAGTTAGCTACGCAAGCACAGAGTTTGATGCACCTCAAAGGAGGGAGTTCTGTGAAAACCAAGTAGAAGGTAATATCGGACATCTTCCATTGTGAGATCAAGACACCGTTCCACTGTTGGGACCTAGAGTTGGTTGCACCTGGTCGAAGGGAGTACCTTCATCTCCACTCTCAGATGCAGTTCTAACATCGTCCATTGTGGGATCAAGACACCGTTCCACTGTTCGGACCTGCTGTACCATGGTGTAGTCCAGTGACTACAGTCAACAAATCCCAATAATCCTGTACAACAGTAAGCAATTGGATCACAGAGTGTGATGCACCTCAACGGAGAGAGTTCTATCAAAACTAAGCTGCAGATAATATCGGAAATCGTCCATTGTGGGATCAAGACACCGTTCCACTGTTGGGGCCTAGAGTTGGTTGCACCTGGTCGAAGGGAGAACCTTCATCTCCACTCTCAGATGCAGTTCTAGCATCGTCCACTATGGTATCAAAACACCGTTCCACTGTTGATACCTGTTGTACTACTGTGTTAGTAGTATACAAAGCACTTCACGCTGCTGGGCCTCAGGCTGGGCGCTGTGTGCCTGGTTCGCGGTAGCCAGCGTTAATCTCAGGAGCCTTCCGAGCTCGCAGACCTTGGCCCTGGAGCTGCCGCTGGCACCTGGTGGGCCCTCTTTCAAATACGGCGGTGTTGAAAGGTGAACTGTGGGGCATATATGCCTTGCAGCGGCCAAGACAGTTTTTGGATACCAGCACACTGAGAGCATCATTCACGCAGCCACCTTCGCTGACGGCATCAATCTCGTGGCGGTGTAAGCTGAGCAGACCTGGCAGACACGTTTGCCATTCTGGAAAAAAACCACACCCAGAGAAACGTGCCTCTTCTTTATACCTTAACGCTACCCTTGCGTACGCTGAGCCGGCCCACTACGCTAAAGATTTTGGGGGGGGAGACACGTATGCGTACCTTTCCATAATCTTCCCTACTGACTGTACTATCATTGTTGCGTCCACAGTCTACTTCACTCAATAGACCATCAATGTATGTTGACATGTACGTCTGTGCTCTGCATACTCAAGTCTGTCCGGCACATCCCCTCAACACTTTGCATTGTAAACTTTTGTAATCGAGAATCACTTGCCACCTTCGCACATACTTTGCTCCCAACTCTCCCTGCATTCTGCATCATGTGGCAGAGGTGCCATGCCATGTTTACCTTGTGTACATGGCTAGCCACAGTTCCCACAGTACGTAGTGTCATTATGTCTGCTAGGGGTACAAGTTGTTTGTCATGTTGTATGTGATTATATAAGGTACCGCGTTTATTCACGAGCAGTGGTTTCTCCCATTTACATATCACTGTCTTAAAGAGCATACTGAGGTTTTTTTCACAGGTGAAAAGTGCGACCACAATGGCAGACATTCATTACTATCCAAGAATGTCCAACTACACAGCGCTTCTGAGCTTACAGCCCCTAATCTTGCGTGCTTTTTTAAAAGTACGCCAACTACCACAATCAGACCAACATTCACACACCTTTCTAAAGGCAGTTATCTGCTGCTCAATAACATGCACACCTTCGGAAAGTGAGCTTGCATACCGCATGTCCTTACTGTTTCAAACTGAGTAACTTCCTGTGGCAATGTCTATTCCCACCCATACAAACTAACTCCCAAACTTCAACTTGGCCTTCAATCCCTGCTTTGAAAACAGATTTCATTAAACAAACCTAACTGAAAGCGCTTTTGCTCACAACAGACGTCTCCCCCACTTCTCACACTCAAGGTCTGGCACACTTGTTTAACACGGTCTCCTATGACCTTTTAACACGCTTTCAAACTGTTTTTATTTTAATGCCGGACTTAATTCGTTTGATCATCTCTGAAATAACAGAACCAGTGCCCATAATTCTCGCTCTCTCTGCCCATCCTGCTACTAATTCTGCTTGTAAAAAATGGCTAGGCTCTCTGTGGTAACAACTATGTCTGACAGAATACGCCTCTAGGCCAAGCTACATCAATACTGTAAAAAATGGGAAAACTTTTCCGCTACCTGCCTCTATCTATTATCGGAGCGAGCTACAACATAACATTTATTTACACATATGCAATCTGCGTACAACCATCTTTTGATTGCAAAACTTGCCCATTCAACTGGCGAATGGATCTATGCCTTGCCAACATCCCAACAATCGCTCCCGATATCCAGCAGGTAATGCAGTATCTTGAAAACCATGAACGTGATTGTTCTGCAGTGGAGCAATGGCAAATGCAATGCAAAAAGGTATTGTGGCGGAATGGGATTTCTGCGCAGCTACGAAAAATCTCCTGCAACGTGCGACCTTTCACAACATCGCAGATTGCCTGCCAATTAAAATTGTCGCTCCAACATTCGAGGAACATTACTGTCCCTTCGAGGATATGAATTGGATCACTTCGGTTTTCTCACACAATGGCAACAATAGCATCTTGGAACATTACGCATCTCAAGCCGCTGAAGAACTTCTAGACTGCAATCTACAAGACTTGTAAGAAACTCACGTTATCCTTGGATGGATATTTTCCATATTTTTTTACTTTTTCCTTTAAATTTTTTATAATACACTTCAATTCTACTACTTTGATATATTAACTTTCTAAGTATACTCAGACATTTGAACTCTGTCTTCATTATTGCCACTTACCTCTCCACTCTAACCAGAGATCGGTAATGTATGGCCTATGCAAATACGCTATTTACTTGCTTAATTAGCCTAAACCTGACAACCATTTAGAAACCACGTCTATTCTTTGTGCACACGTCTCTCTGCCTGCCTGCCTGTTATCTGCGAAGCCCTATCGCACAAATTTACTCATACTCAGACTCTGCTCACAACCTGGCGATAAAACTGAAAAAAGACTATTTTGTTTGTGAACTGGATAGCACAGTGTGGTAATTGGATCCTACCTTTATTTTCATTATACAATTTAGTCATTCATGTCTAATAGCTATTATTTATGTCACATAGAACTGTAACCTATGTGTGGAATTCACTGATGCAGGAGCTTCGGTTTGAATAAAGCAGAAGTGGTTGGAGTTTGTCTCAACTCGATGCCTTAGCTCTCTACACAAGCATGTTTTTTTGAAACAGCTGAAGACTATAATGTATGGTCTGACTAGAAAGGTACCGAATGTGCCTCTCAGAAGCGCAATGTTTGTATTCCTCCTCAAAGTTCCAATGTGGGTAGAACAAGTACCAATTCTGACACGCACCACATTGAATCTACAGTACAACAAATTGCTGACTGTTCTACTGTTGAGAATTTTGTGTTACCAAAAAGCAGTACCTGGGTACCTAAAAAGTTTGATGATCACATTTTGCAATTTCTATTTTTTTCTTTCTTTTCTTAAAGGATACATGTGGTAATCATATCCTACCTTTATTTTCTTTTTAGAATTTAGAGTCATTCAAGTCTAATAGGTATTGTCTATGTCACATGGAACTGTAACATGTAATATGGAATTCACTGATGCAGGAGCTTACGTTTGAATACAGCAGAAGCGATTCAAGTTTGCATCAGCTGGATGCCTTAGCTCTTGCACCAGTGGGTCCAATTATGGCACTTAAATAAAGACACTTTCTATATAATTTTCAAACTCCATCCCTTTATTACACACAGCCACTTTCTTAGACACACCTCATTTCACCATTTGTCTTCTGTGGCATTGCAACATTCTGCAATATATTCTTCACAATTATTTCTTTATTCCTGCTTGCTAAAACACGAGTCTTCAGGCCGATTGGGATGAGTAGTTCGCTTCCCACTCCCTGTATAGTATAAACACATACTAACACTACTTACACAGGTATGCTACAGCAGCCAGTATCCTACAGCGCCCACAGCACATCACTTTACAGCAATCAGCTCACGACTTAAACTCACAGTTTCATCCCTGACTCTTCAGACCGGTGCCAGTGAGTTTTTTGCTTCCCACTCCCACTATACTCTAAACGCATACTAAAACCACCTGCACAGCTATGCTACAACAGCCACTATGCTACAGCGCCCACAGCACATCAGTTTACAGCACTCAGCTCACAGTTTAGGTGCACGGTTTCATCCACAAGTTTAGCGGTACCTTACCTCAGCACCATCTCACTCTAGGCAAAACAGCACTTTCACACCTGTAAGGGTAAATACTTCGCTTCTGACAGTAAACTACAGTGCCCACAGCACATCAGTTTACAGCACTCAGCTCACAGTTTAGGCACACGCTTTCATCCCTGAGTGTACTGGCACCTCACCTTAGCACCATCTCACAGTGGGTAAAACAGCACTTTCACACCGGTAAGGGTAAATACTTCACTTCACCTTTGTATGATACAGTGCCCAGAGCACATCAGTTTACAGCACTCAGCTCACAGTTTGGCACACCCTTTGATCCCCGAGTGTACTGGCACCTCACCTCAGCACCGTCTCACAGTGGGAAAAAACAGCACTTTCACTCCGGTAGGGGTAAATACTTTGCTTCGGCCAGTATGCTACCACGCCCAGAGCACATCAGTTTAAGGCACTCAGCTCACGGTTTCGACGCACGCTTTCATCCCCGAGCGTACCGGCACCTAACCTCAGCACCATGTCACAATGGGCAAAACGGCACTTTCACACGGGTAGGGGTAAATTCTTCTCTTCGGTCAGTATGCTACAGCGCCCACAGCACATCAGTTAACAGCACCCAGCTCACAGTTTAAGCACACGCTTTTATCCCTGAGTTTACCAGTAGCTCACCTCAGCACCATCTCACTCTAGGCAAAATAGCACTTTGACACCAGTAGGGGTAAATACTTTTCTTCGGCTAGTATGCTACAGCACCCACAACACATCAGTTTACAGCACTCAACTCATGGTTTAGGCGCACACTTTCATCCCCGACTTTACCAGCACCTCACCTCACCACCATCTCACTCTAGGCAAAACAGCACTTTCACACCGGTATGGGTAAATACTTTGCTTCACACTCCCTCTATAGCACACCCTAACCACCCTACAGAGCTCACAGCGCTCCTGCCCTCCTCTTTCCTACTCTTTTCGCTCTTTTTTCCCCTTACTCGCTTCAACGGGATCACAAAATTGTGGCCAACTCTTCCCAGTTGCATCCGCTCGCAGCCAATCAGCAACAAGCTCGTGCTTGTAACGCCTCAGCCAATCAGATGGCAGAATTCCAAAATATCGATATCTGTAAATTTTGATATTTCTCAAAAACTACTGAACGCATTTACACCAAATAAACAAAAGCATGCTTTCTAGACCAAGACCCTTCTCCCTGCCAAACGTGGGGTAATTCTGTTCACCCATTCGACCTCTAGACTTGTCTGATATTTACTATAGGAATTAACATGGAGAAAACACGTTTTGGGACCCACTTTTTTCTCGGCCCCCCTTGACAAATCACCCCCAAACTTTCAGCATAGGGGCTGATATCAACAAAGAATTTGTTTTGAAAATTTCATGAAGATAAATGAAAACAACACCAAAGTTACAAGCAAAACAAAAAATGCTCTTCCTATGGAAACTTGGTCCTAACTATAACTACCTACTGACGACCGCCAGTAGGTAATGTACATATATATATATATATGAATGGAAAAGGTCAGTTCAAATTCCTCCCGGCTGTTCAGCTGTTTAAACAAAGACCAACGAGTCCCAAAGTTTTTGGCAAAAGGGTTTATTCCTGCAAACTCAGCAGCGCAGTAGATGACGCGTTTCGGGCAAAAGCCCTTGATCACATCAGATTTAAATTCCCACAATGCCCTCTTTAAATACTTGTGAATGCACCATGTGACTAGTGAAACTAGATAACATACTACTAGTAAAAGTACTTGTTTGAAAAGGGGTACATGGTTGTATTATTAGAATGTTCCTATGTCTTTGATACATTTTAATAACCAAGTTAACATAATACCTGCATGAATGCTGGTTAATTCAAAATTAGCTTAGAGTCCAATATGAGTTATACTCCATAAAGTGCATATTATTTCCTTGCTGTTTGTATGTGCAAAATATTGCCACTCATAAATACATTACTATAAATATAAATATGAATATAAATAAACATATGAATATCATAGTACAAATTTTCATATAGATTAAAAGTAATAATGTACATACTTAAAAACCTCATATAGAATCAGTATTATATTGTGGTACAAATTGTGGTACCACCTCAATGTGCAAAATAGTCGCATTTGTAAACATAACTACAGATGTGCAAATCATGCCAATAAATAGGAGGCTCATTGGACCTAAACCTTTAAGTTCATAATTTAGTTCTATGTACATGTTTTTCAGTGTATCAAACTGGGGACATCTATGTTTGATGGCAACCCCTATATTATAGTAGTACATGTTCTACCTAAGAAAAAACATTGTTTTCTTTTCATATTAAAGTGAAAAGTGCAACCAGTATAATTCAGGAGTAGTAATACTTTTATCCTAGAACTATAAATCGTGATAAGAAAAAGAAAAAACAGGGAAGGGAGTGAAGTTTATTTAAATCAAATGACGGACTAAATTAAAACACTGTGAGTAATTAGGACGGGGGACGGTCATACCAATAGGAGCTAAATTTGTAATATTATAAGGTTTGTGGGGTCAGAGTAAACAGAAGACCTTCAACATGATAGACAGGAAGTTTACAGAAAATGATAAAGATAAAAAAAAAAGATATATATATATATATATTGACGAAAACTACACAAAACCTCCGACAAGCAGCTCAGCAACGCCAGCGAGAAAGGAGATGGACCACAGGCTCAGGTGCAATAATTTATTTAGCACATAGAGAAACAGCTACGCGTTTCAGGCTACACGAGCTTTTGTTCAAGCTGCAAGTCACTAAAGTTTTTGTTGCTTTTTTATGTATGCATAAAGGAGCTCACCCATAATAATGACATCATACATCACATGATCATAGAAAGTGATAACATACTATTTGTGATCTCATTTTTTTGTAAAACATACATATTAATAGAGGTTATTGCGTAATTATTTCTGCCTAAATGCAGTAAATATACCCAATGTATATTCAGGTCCACAACAATGTAATATTAATGAATAAATCCAATATTAACACTGATGATCAATTTCATTATGTCTGTATAAATACATAAAATGGGAACCTAATAACTTAAAATTTCTTCTAACATCCATGATTATTCTATACATGGATAATTAATATGCAGTATTCTATATGATCATAATGAAGTGCAAAATTTAGCAAAAAGCAATCAGTTTAAAGTGCAGAAAATTGTGCAAATATTAGTGCAAAGAAGACATATTTAAATATAAAGTGCAAATAACTGATTAATTCAAGAAGAGTATCAATATTCATAACTATAATCCATTTCAGAGCCCTGTAATGGATTTGCTATATAAATATATATATATATATATATACATATATATTTTTTTTCACACAAGTCGCCTTCGCATTTTCATAAGGTCACTCAACCGCCCCCCTCCCATCCGGGCTGTAACCTTGTGTAGTAAGCATAAACTGTTCCCGGTTTCAAGGAACAAGCCGACACGTTTCGAGGCTTTGGTGCCTCTTCTTCCTGGGCTCTTGTAGAACAAGAAAAGTAACATGCTTGTTGTGTGACAGGGTTCTGTCGCGAGGCAGTGACAAGAAATACTACTGAGCGCAGACCATTCACCCGAAGAATCTGGCACGAGAAAAAATGAGGCGTGCAGCAAAAAATCCACCACCAGGCATTGCTATCACCTCCGGACTGTTGACTTCAGCACCACCTGTGGACATTCGCCCAGAATTTGCTTTTCTGCAGCAGCACTGCACTAAGGGCAAAACCATCATCTGTTATGTTGAACAGTCAGTGGATGATATTTGTGCAGCTCAATGGAACCACAAATGCAATTTTTTTATTTTCTTTGGGGGGGGAATGATGTTGAATTCCAAAAGCTAACTGTTTACTTAGTTTCTTTTATGTTCAATTTTTAAAAAACACCAAAAAAGTACAAAATTGTTAAAACAACTGCAAAACAATAGAAAACAAAACAAGTTCAGAACTACCTTCTCCGGTTTAAAAAAAGACCTATAATTGCATGGTAATGTCTGTAAGTTTGGTTGAATGTATGTGTAGAGCATGATTGACTGAAAGAATGCATTAGTACTGTATGGTTAATTTATAGGGGCAGATCTATGAGGAAGTGCTGCAGCGTGACACTGCAAGCCCTTTAGCTGCACCGCACTGCGGCACTTCTGAAGCACAGGGATGTGACATATATACATGAATATGTCGCAATTCTGTGCTCCCTCTGCACTAGCACACAAACTGCAGCCATGCAGTGACACAGGCACCCTTGCACCATGGTGCAAGGATATCTGTGCCATGGGGAGATTGTTTTTGTGCAGGAAGGGAATACTTCCTGCACAAAAACAATCACTAAAGGCATTTTCCTCCTTCAATGTGTGCTGTGGAATGCAGCATGCATTGAAAGAGGAAAAAAACGAAGAGAAATGAAAACATTTCTCCTTGTTGTGCCTCGCTACACCACCTCTAGGGTGGCGCACCGTTCACACGTATCTACAGATTTACACTTTCTCGTAAGTCTTGAGATGTGTTATTCCATGGGTGTTGTGTGGGAACAGACACAGTAACACCCATGGAACGCCCCTTCAACGCAAAGTGCTCCTTTTGAATGGGTTGTATTTTCAAAGAGAGGAAAAGCCACGCAGGGTGGGTTTTCCTCTCATAAATATGGAGGAGTCCCTAGCACCATCACTACGTTGCAAAAAGTGACATACTGGTGGCGCACTGGGCTTGTAATTCTGCCCCATTAGTGCTTAGGTATTGGCAGAGTGATACATTAAGAATTTAGTGCTGGTTGTCTGATTGACGAACTGCATGAGACTGACAGGAGGTATTCTAGGCTGCATGAGTACTTCTTCATTATTTAGTGGAGTTTTCCAATAGCATGTATCTGCTTAGAGGTTTGTAGGGATTGTGCACAGAATATTGTATGTGTACTTGTGTTAGTGCCTAGGTCATTCTATAAGAACATCACTAGTATGATGACAGTGCTGCAGAGTGCTCAGTTAATTTATAAGTGCTTAGGTATTGTCGTAATGCCTGAGTCATTCTGCAAGTGCATAGACAGTGACTGGGTTCCTAGAGTGCAAGTAATTGAGAACAGGATAAGTTTATAAGCACTTATGTTTCAGCAGAGTAATTAGATAAGGACATGCTTCTGTCAAGACGATTGTAGGAGTGGACACGGACTCACAATGTGATTCCAGACAAGCATGACAATTACCTGGACATTTGCAGGATTGACTCAGTAGTCTGCAAAAGGTTAAGGGACTGCATACATTGTGCACATTTGACTTACCCTGAGTCATTCTGAAAGTGCATAGACATTGGCTGGCTTCCTAGAGTGCAAGTAATTGAGAACAGGATAAGTTTATAAGCACTTATGTTTCAGCAGAGTGATTAGATAAGGACATGCTTCTGTCAAGATGATTGTAGGAGTGGACACAGACTCACAATGTGATTCCAGACAAGCATGACTATTACCAGGACTTTTACAGGACTGACTCAGTAGTCTGAAAGGGTTTAAGGGACCGCATACATTGTGCACATTTGACTGCAACACTGCTTGTCTCAATTCCTGATTCATTCTGCAAGTGCATAGACAGTGAATAGGTTCCTAGAGTGCTAGTAGTTGACAGCAGGATAAGTTTATAAGCACTTATGTTTCAGCAGAGTGATTAGATAAGGACATGCTTCTGTCAGGATGATTGTAGGAGTGGACACAGACTCACAATGTGATTCCAGACAAGCATGACTATTACCAGGACTTTTACAGGACTGACTCAGTAGTCTGAAAGGGTTTAAGGGACCGCATACATTGTGCACATTTGACTGCAACACTGCTTGTCTCAATTCCTGATTCATTCTGCAAGTGCATAGACAGTGAATAGGTTCCTAGAGTGCTAGTAGTTGACAGCAGGATAAGTTTATAAGGACTTATGTTTCAACAGAGTGATTAGATAAGGACATACTTCTGTCAGGATGATTGTAGGAATGGAAACAGACTCACAGTGTGATTCCAGACAAGCATGACTATTACCTGAACTTTTGCAGGACTGACTCAGTAGTCTGCAAGGAGTTAGGGGACCGCATATATTGTGCACATTTGACTGTACCACTGCTTGTCTCAATGCCTGAGTCATTCTGCAAGCTCATAGACAGTGACTATGTTCCTAGAGTGCTAGTAGTTGACAGCAGGATACGTTTTTATACATGCTTATGTTTCAGCGGAGTGATTAGATAAGGACCTGCTTCTATCAGGATGATTGTAGGAGTGGACACAGACTCACAGTGTGATTCCAGACAAGCATGACTATTACCTGGACTTTTGCAGGACTGACTCAGTAGTCTGCAAGGGGTTAAGGGACCACATACATTGTGCACATTTGACTGTACTACTGCTTGTCTCAATGCCTGAGTCATTCTGCAAGTGCATAGACAGTGACTGGGTTCCTAGAGGGCTAGTAGTTGACAGCAGGATAAGTTTATAAGTGCTTATGTTTCAGCAAAGTGATTAGATAAGGACCTGCTTCTATCAGGATGATTGTAGGAGTGGACACAGACTCACAGTGTGATTCCAGACAAGCATGACTATTACCTGGACTTTTGCAGGACTGACTCAGTAATCTGCAAGGGGTTAAGGGACCGCATACATTGTGCACATTTGACTGTACCCCTGCTTGTCTCAATACCTGAGTCATTCTGCAAGTGCATAGACAGTGACTGGGTTCCTAGAGGGCTGGTAGTTGACAGCAGGATAAGTTTATAAGGGCTTATGTTTCAGCAGAGTGATTAGATAAGGACATGTTTCTGTCAGGATGATTGTAGGAGTGAACATAGACTCACAGTGTGATTCCAGACAAGCATGACTATTACCTGGACTTTTGCAGGACTGACTCAGTAATCTGCAAGGGGTTAAGGGACCACATACATTGTGCACATTTGACTGTACCACTGCTTGTCTCAATGCCTTAGTCATTCTGCAACTGCATAGACAGTGACTGGGTTCCTAGAGTGCTGGTAGTTGACAGCAAGATACATTTATAAGCACTTAGGTATCAGCAGAGTGATTAGATAAGGACATTATTCTGTCAGGATGATTATAGGAGTTGACACAGACTCACAGTGTGATTCTAGACAAGCATGACTATTACCTGAACTTTTGCATGACTGACTCAGTAGTCTGCAAGGGGTTAAGGGACCGCCTACATTGTGCACATTTGACTGTACCACTGCTTGTCTCAATGCTTGAGTCATTCTGCAAGAGCATAGTCAGTGACTGGGTACCTAGAGTGCTAGTAGTTGACAGCAGGATACGCTTATATGCACCTATGTTTCAGCAGAGTGATTAGATAAGGACATGCTTGTGTCAATATGATTGTAGGAGTGGACACAGACTCACAGTGTGATTCCAGACAAGCATGACTATTACCTGGACTTTTGCAGGACTGACTCAGTAGTGTGCAAGGGGTTAAGGGACCGCATATATTGTGCACATTTGACTGTACCATTGCTTTTCTCAATGCCTGAGTCATTCTGCAAGTGCATAGACAGTGACTGGGTTCCTAGAGTGCTAGTAGTTGACAGCAGGATACGTTTATAAGCACTTATGTTTCAGCAGAGTGATTAGATAAGGACATGCTTCTGTCAGGATGATGGTAGGAGTGGACAGAGAACCAGGTCAGCAGAGCTGCTTTAGAGCCAGAGAACCAGGTCAGCAGAGCCGTTGTAGAGCCAGGGACCCAGGTCAGCAGAGCTGCTGTAGAGCCAGAGAACCAGGTCAGGAGAGCTGCTTAAGAGCCATCATACCAGGCCAGCAGAGCTGCTGTAAAGCCAGAGAAACCAGGTCATCAGAGCTGCTTTAGGGCCAGAGAACCAGGTCAGCAGAACCATTGTAGAGCCAGAGAACCAGGTCAGCAGAGCTGCTCTAGAGTCTAGGAAGCAGGTCAGCAGAGATGCTCTAGAACCAGAGACCCAGTTCAGCAGACCTGCTCTAGAGCCAGAGACCCAGGTCAGCAGAGATGCTGTAGAGGCTGAGAACCAGGTCAGTAGAGCTGCTGTAGAGCTGAGAAACCTGGTCAGCAGAGCTGCTTTAGAGGGAGAGAACCAGGTCAGCAGAACTGCTTTAGAGCCAGAGAACCAGGTCAGCAGAGCTGCTTTAGAGCCAGAGAATCAGGTCAGCAGAGCTGCTTCAGAGCCAGAGAACCAGGTCAGCAGAGCTGCTCTAGAGCCAGAGAACCAGGTGAGCAGAGTTGCTCTGGAGGCAAAGACTCAGAGAACCAGGTCAGCAGATCTGCTTTAGAGCCAGAGAATCATGCCAGCAGAGCTGCTTTAGATCCAGAGAACCAGGTCAGCAGAGCTGCTTTAGAGTCAGAGAAGCAGGTCTGCAGAGCTACTCTAGAGCCAGAGAACCAGGTCAGCAGAACTGCTTCAGGGCCATAGAACCAGGTCAGCAGAGCTGCTCTAGAGCCAGAGAAATCAGGTCAGCAGAGCTGCTTTAGAGCCAGAGAACCAGGCCAGCAGAGCTGCTTTAGAGCCAGAGAACCAGGCCAGCAGACCTGCTTTAGAGCCAGAGAACAAGGTCAGCAGAGCTGCTCTAGAGCCAGAGAACCAGGTCTGCAGATCTGCTTTAGAGCCATAGAACGAGGTCAGCAGAGCTGCTCTAGAGCCAGAGAAACCAGGTCAGCTGAGCTGCTTTAGAGCCAGATAACCAGGTCAGCAGAGCTGCTTTAGAGCAAGAGAACCAGGTCAGTGGAGCTGCTCTAAAGCCAGAGAACCAGGTCAGCAAAGCTGCTTTAGAGCCATAGAACCAGGTCAGCAGTGCTGCTCTAGAGGCAGAGAACCTGGTCAGCAGAGCTGATTTAGAGGGAGAGACCAGGTCAGCAGAGCTGCTTTAGAGACAGAGAACCAGGTCAGCAGAGCTGCTCTAGAGCCAGAGAACCAGGTCTGCAGAGCTGCTTTAGAGCCAGAGAACCAGGTCTGCAGAGCTGCTTTAGAGCCATAGAATGAGGTCAGCAGAGCTACTTAAGAGCCAGAGAACCAGGTCAGCAGAGCTACTCTAGAGCCTAAGAACCAGGCCAGCAGATTTTCTCAAGAGCCAAGAGAACCAGGTCAGCAGAGCTGCTGTAGAGCCAGAGAAACCAGGTCATTAGAGCTGCTGTAGAGCGAGAGAACCAAGTCAGCAGAGCTGCTTTAGAGGGAGAGAACCAGGTCTGCAGAGCTGCTTCAGAGCCAAGGGACCAGGTCAGCAGAGCTGCTCTAGAGCCAGAGAACTAGGTCAGCAGAACTGCTTTAGAGCCATAGAACCGGGTCTGCAGATTTGCTTTAGAGCCAGGAACCAGGTCTGCAGAGCTGTTGTAGAGCCAGAGACCAGGTCAGCAGAGCTGCTCTAGAGCCAGAGAACCAGGTCAGTAGAGCTGCTGTAGAGCCAGAGAAACCAGGTCAGTAGAGCTGCTTTAGTTGGAGAGAACCAGGTCAGCAGAGCTGCTCTAGAGGGAGAGAACCAGGTCAGCAGAGCTACTCTAGAACCACACCACCATGTCAGCAGAACTGCTTTAGAGTCATAGAACCAGGTCAGCAGAGCTTTTGTAGAGCCAGAGAACCAAATCAGCAGAGCTGCTCTATAGCCTAAGAACTAGGTCTACAGAGCTGCTCTAGAGCCAGAGCCAGAGAACCAGGTTAGCAGACCTGCTGTAGAGCCAGAGAAACCAGGTCAGCAGAGCTGCTTTAGAGCCAGAGAACCAGGTCAGCAGAGCTGCTCTAGAGCCAGAGAACCAGGTCAGCAGAGCTGCTTTAGAGCCAGAGAACCATGCCAGCAGAGCTGATTTAGAGCCAGAGAACCAGGTCAGCAGAGCTGCTTTAGAGCCAGAGAACTAAGTCGGTAGAGCTGCTTTAGAGCCATAGAACCAGGTCAGCAGAGCTGCTCTAGAGCCAGAGAAACCAGGTCAGCAGATCTGCTTTAGAGCCACAGAACCAGGTCAGCAGAGCTGCTTTAGAGCCAGAGAACCAGGTCAGCAGACCGCTGTAGAGCCATAGAACCAGCCCAGCAGAGCTGCTTTAGAGCCAGAGAACCAGGTCAGCAGAGCTGCTTCAAAGCCAGAGAACCAGGTCAGCAGAGCTGCTTTAGAGCCATAGAACCAGGCCAGCAGTGCTGCTTTAGAGCCAGAGAACCAGGTCAGCAGAGCTCCTCTAGAGCCAGAGAACCAGGTCAGCAGAGCTGCTTTAGACCCATAGAACGAGGCCAGCAGAGCTGCTTAAGAGCTTGGGAACCAGGTCAGCTGAGCTGCTCTAGAGCCTGAGAACCAGGCCAGCAGATTTTCTCAAGAGCCAGAGAAACCAGATCAGTAGAGATGCTGTAGAGCGAGAGAACCAGGTCAGCAGAGCTGCTTTTAGAGAGAGAGAACCAGGACTGCAGAGATGCTATAGAGCCAAGGGACCAGGTCAGCAGAGCTGCTCTAGAGCCAGAGAACAAGGTCAGCAGAGCTGCTCTAGAGCCAGAGAACCAGGTCTGCAGATCTGCTTTAGAGCCATAGAACGAGGTCAGCAGAGCTGCTCTAGAGCCAGAGAAACCAGGTCAGCTGAGCTGCTTTAGAGCCAGATAACCAGGTCAGCAGAGCTGCTTTAGAGCAAGAGAACCAGGTCAGTGGAGCTGCTCTAAAGCCAGAGAACCAGGTCAGCAAAGCTGCTTTAGAGCCATAGAACCAGGTCAGCAGTGCTGCTCTAGAGGCAGAGAACCTGGTCAGCAGAGCTGATTTAGAGGGAGAGACCAGGTCAGCAGAGCTGCTTTAGAGACAGAGAACCAGGTCAGCAGAGCTGCTCTAGAGCCAGAGAACCAGGTCTGCAGAGCTGCTTTAGAGCCAGAGAACCAGGTCTGCAGAGCTGCTTTAGAGCCATAGAATGAGGTCAGCAGAGCTACTTAAGAGCCGGAGAACCAGGTCAGCAGAGCTACTCTAGAGCCTAAGAACCAGGCCAGCAGATTTTCTCAAGAGCCAGAGAACCAGGTCAGCAGAGCTGCTGTAGAGCCAGAGAAACCAGGTCATTAGAGCTGCTGTAGAGCGAGAGAATCAAGTCAGCAGAGCTGCTTTAGAGGGAGAGAACCAGGTCTGCAGAGCTGCTTCAGAGCCAAGGGACCAGGTCAGCAGAGCTGCTCTAGAGCCAGAGAACTAGGTCAGCAGAACTGCTTTAGAGCCATAGAACCGGGTCTGCAGATTTGCTTTAGAGCCAGGAACCAGGTCTGCAGAGCTGTTGTAGAGCCAGAGACCAGGTCAGCAGAGCTGCTCTAGAGCCAGAGAACCAGGTCAGTAGAGCTGCTGTAGAGCCAGAGAAACCAGGTCAGTAGAGCTGCTTTAGTTGGAGAGAACCAGGTCAGCAGAGCTGCTCTAGAGGGAGAGAACCAGGTCAGCAGAGCTACTCTAGAACCACACCACCATGTCAGCAGAACTGCTTTAGAGTCATAGAACCAGGTCAGCAGAGCTTTTGTAGAGCCAGAGAACCAAATCAGCAGAGCTGCTCTATAGCCTAAGAACTAGGTCTACAGAGCTGCTCTAGAGCCAGAGAACCAGGTTAGCAGACCTGCTGTAGAGCCAGAGAAACCAGGTCAGCAGAGCTGCTTTAGAGCCAGAGAACCAGGTCAGCAGAGCTGCTCTAGAGCCAGAGAACCAGGTCAGCAGAGCTGCTTTAGAGCCAGAGAACCATGCCAGCAGAGCTGATTTAGAGCCAGAGAACCAGGTCAGCAGAGCTGCTTTAGAGCCAGAGAACTAAGTCGGTAGAGCTGCTTTAGAGCCATAGAACCAGGTCAGCAGAGCTGCTCTAGAGCCAGAGAAACCAGGTCAGCAGATCTGCTTTAGAGCCACAGAACCAGGTCAGCAGAGCTGCTTTAGAGCCAGAGAACCAGGTCAGCAGACCGCTGTAGAGCCATAGAACCAGCCCAGCAGAGCTGCTTTAGAGCCAGAGAACCAGGTCAGCAGAGCTGCTTCAAAGCCAGAGAACCAGGTCAGCAGAGCTGCTTTAGAGCCATAGAACCAGGCCAGCAGTGCTGCTTTAGAGCCAGAGAACCAGGTCAGCAGAGCTCCTCTAGAGCCAGAGAACCAGGTCAGCAGAGCTGCTTTAGACCCATAGAACGAGGCCAGCAGAGCTGCTTAAGAGCTTGGGAACCAGGTCAGCTGAGCTGCTCTAGAGCCTGAGAACCAGGCCAGCAGATTTTCTCAAGAGCCAGAGAAACCAGATCAGTAGAGATGCTGTAGAGCGAGAGAACCAGGTCAGCAGAGCTGCTTTTAGAGAGAGAGAACCAGGACTGCAGAGATGCTATAGAGCCAAGGGACCAGGTCAGCAGAGCTGCTCTAGAGCCAGAGAACCAGGTCAGCAGAACTGCTTTAGAGCCATAGAACTGGATCTGCAGATTTGCTTTAGAGCCAGGAACCAGGTCTGCAGAGCTGTAGTAAAGCCAGAGAACCAGGTCAGCAGAGCTGCTCTAAAGCCAGAGAACCAGGTCAGCAGAGCTGCTGTAGAGCCAGAGAAATCAGGTCAGTAGAGCTGCTTTAGATGGAGAGACCCAGGTCAGCAGAGCTGCTTTAGAGCCATAGAACGCGTCAGCAGAACTACTTAAGAGCCAGAGAACCAGGTCAGCAGAGCTGCTCCAGCTGACACTGACTGACTGATACTGACTGACTGACACTGACTGATTGACACTGACAGACACTGATTGACTGACACTGACTGACTGAGTCTGACTAACACTGATTGACTGACACTGACTGACACTGATTGACTGACACTGACTGACTGACACTGACTGACACTGATTGACTGATAGTTACTGACTGACACTGATTGACTAACACTGACTGACACTGATTGGCTGACACTGACTGACTGACACTGACTGTCTGACACTGACCTTGACTGACTGACAGACACTGACTGACGACTCTCTACTACTCACTCTCTACTACTCACTCTCTACTACTCTCTCTCTCTACTACTCACTCTCTACTACTCTACTACTCTCTACTACTCACTCTCTACTACTCACTCTCTACTTCTCTACTACTCTCTACTACTCACTCTCTACTACTACTCACTACTACTATCTCTCTACTACTCACTCTCTACTACTCTCTACCATTCACTCTCTACCAATTACGCTCTACTACTCACTCTCTACTACTCACTCACTACACCTCTCTACTACTCACCCTCTACTACCCACTCTCTACTACTCACTCTCTATTACTCTCTACTACTCTCTACTACTACTCAATACTACTCACTCTACTACTCTCTACTACTCTCTACCACTCCCTCTCTACTGCTCTACTACTCACTCTCTACTACTCTCTCTCTACTACTGACTCTACTACTCTCTACTTCTCACCATACTACTCTCTCTCTATTACTCACTCTCTACTATTCACTCTCTACTACTCACTCTACTACTCTATCTCTACTACTCACTCTCTACTACTCGCTCTCTTCTACTCTTTACTACTCACTCTCTACTACTCACTCTCTACTACTCTCTCTACTACTCACTCTCTACTACTCACTCTCTATTACTCTCTACTACTACTCTATACTACTCAATGTCTACTACTCTCTACTACTCCCTCTACTACTCTCTACCACTCCCTCTCTACTACTCTACTACTCACTCTCTACTACCCTCTCTCTACTACTCACTCTCTACTGCTCACTCTGTACTTCTCTACTACTCTCTACTACTACTCGCTACTACTCACTCTCTACTACTCTCTACTATTCACTCTCTACTACTCACTCTCTAATACTCTCTCTCTACTACTCACGCTCTACTACTCACTCACTACTACTCTACTACTCACTCTCTATTAGTCTCTACTACTCACTCTCTATTACTCTCTACTACTCTCTACTACTACTCTATACTACTCACTCTCTACTACTCACTCTCTACTACTCTCTACTACTCACTCTACTACTCTCTACTACTCTCTACCACTCCCTCTCTTCTACTCTACTACTCACTCTCTACTACTCTCTACTTCTCACTCTACTAATCTCTACTACTCACTCTACTACTCTATTACTCACTCTCTACTATTCACTCTCTACTACTCACTCTACTACTCTATCTCTTCTACTCACTCTCTACTACTCGCTCTCTACTACTCTTTACTACTCACTCTCTACTACTCTCTCTACTACTCACTCTCTACTACTCACTCTCTACTACTCACTCACTATTACTCTCTACTACTACTCTATACTACACACTCTCTACTACTCACTCTCTACTACTCACTCTAGTACTCTCTACTACTCTCTACCACTCCCTCTCTACTACTCACTCTCTACTACTCTCTCTCTCCTACTCACTCTCTACTACTCACTCTACTATCTACTACTCACTGTACTACTTTCTCTATTACTCACTCTCTCCTATTCACTCTGTACTACTCACTCTCTACTATTCTATCTCTACTACTCACTCTCTACTACTCACTCTCTACTACTCACTCTCTATTACTCACTCCCTAATACTCTCTCTACTACTCACTCTCTACTACTCTACTACTCTCTACTACTCTCTCTACTACTCACTCCCTGCTACTGTCTACTACGCACTCTACTACTCTCTACCACTCACTCTCTACTACTCTACTACTCACTCTCTACTCTCTCTCTCTACTACTCACTCTACTGCTCTCTACTACTCAATGTCTACTATGCTCTCTACTACTCACTCTCTACTACTCCCTACTACTCACTCTCTACTACTCGCTCTCTACTACTCTCTACTACTCACTCTCTACTAATCGCTCTTTACTACTCACTCTACTGCTCACTCTCTACTACTCTACTACTCTCTCTACTACTCACTCTGTACTACTCTTCTCTACTACTCACTCTCTACTACTCTCTACTACTCACTCTCTACTACACACTCTCTACTACTTGCTCTCTACTGCTCACTCTCTACCACTCTCTACTACTCACTCCCTACTACTCTACTACTCTCTCTCTACTACTCACTCTCTACTACTCTCTACTACCGACTCTCTACTACTCTCTCTACTACTCTCAACTACTATCTACTACAAACTCTCTACTAATCACTCTCTACTACTCACTCTTTACTACTCCCTACTACTCTCTACCAATCTCAACTACTCTCTCTCTGCTACTCACTCTCTACTACTCACTCTCTACTACTCTCTACTACTCACTCTCTACTACTCACTCTCTACTACTCACTCTCTACTAATCTCTACTACTCACTCTCTACTACTCACTCTCTACTACTCTCTTTCTACTACTCACTCTACTACTATATTACTCACTCTCTGCTACTCTCTACTACTCACTCTCTACTCTCTATTACTCACTCTCTACTCTCTACCTCTCTCTCTACTACTCTCTACCTCTCTACCTCTACCTCTCTACCTCTACCTCTCTACCTCTACACCTCTACCCCTACACCTCTACCCTCTCTACCTCACTCTACCTCTCTCTACACGCACACATATGCACATATATATATATGCATATATATGCACTTATATATTTGTATGTATATATATATGGAGTAGTTTCTTTTCTGTAACTCCAGTTCTGTAGTAGGGGTATCTCTGTTATAGTCATAATCTAGTGAATAGTCCCGCCCATGTGCGTGGACCCCAGAGCAATCAAAAATAATCTCTTAAAGTGTCGAACAAATGCAGAATTGCACAGACACTTAAGAGAGAACTTAAAGACATATAATGCAGCCTACAACAGGCTACACTGTCCAGTACTTCATCTAGAAATTCCACCATAAAATCCACAAAACAGCAAAGCCTGTCCAGATTTCCCTTGCCTTCAGCACAAACCGCTCTGGAAGATAGAGAGGAAGACATGGACAGACAAGCCCCATAGTCTGCCATTATGTGGCTCAGAATAGGATACTGTGCCTTTAAGAGACCTTTCCAGAACTTCACAGTATCCCAGAATGCCCTGCAGGTCTCTCTTACTTTCAGTTCTTTTTGAAGGCGTAACACGCCAGACCTGTAGCATTCCTTACATGAATATCTCTCCACCGGGGAGGAGGGCGGGCGCTTATGACTATAACAGAGATACCCCTACTACAGAACTGGAGTTACAGAAAAGAAACTACTCCTTCTCTAGTAGGGGATCTCTCTGTATAGTCATAATCTAGTGAATAGAATGGCAAGCCCATCCCCACACCAAGCGGCGGTGGAGAAAAGAAACCAACACCACTATTGTGCGAACAAATTCCGCAGCGAAGCCTGTCCAACCTGAGCATCCGCCCTGGCATCAGTGTCCAGACAGTAATGCTTAGCAAAGGTATGAACCGACTTCCATGTGGCGGCCTTGCAAATTTCTGCAATCGGCACATTACGGAGCAAGGCTGTCATGGCAGCTTTGCCCCTGGTGGAATGAGCCTTAGGCTTACTTCCTAAGGTCTTATTAGCTTTCTGGTAGCATAGTTGTATGCAGGACACAATCCACCTAGAGATGGACTGCTTAGAGGTCGCAAGACCCGTCCTGACCGATCCATAATTGATAAACAATTGGTCTGACCTACGAATACCTTTGGTCTTATCCAGATAAAATTTCAACACCCTCCTAACATCCAGGGAATGTAAAGACCTTTCCGCTGGAGATGAAGGATTCTGAAAAAACGTAGGCAAAGTTATAGTTTGGTTGACATGAAAGTCAGAAATAACCTTGGGAAGAAATTAAGGGTGAGTACGCATAACAACCTTAGCAGCATGAAATACAGTATAAGGTTCATTACAACACAACGCCTGAATTTCACTCACCCTGCGGGCCGATGTAATGGCCACGAGGAACGCCGCCTTCCAGGACAGGTGCTGCAACGAAGCCTTATGAATGGGTTCAAAAGGCTCCTTCATCAAACTGGACAGCACCACATTCAATTCCCATGAAGGCGAAGGAAGCCTGACAGGAGGGAACACTTTCTTCAAGCCTTCCAAAAAGTCTTTGATCACAGGGATCTGGAAGAAGGAAGTCTGTGAAGGGCTTTTCCTGTAGGCAGTCAATGCAGCGAGATGAACCTTAATGGAATGAACATTAAGGCCAGACCGCGCCAAATGTAGAAGGTAGGGAAGGATGACATCTTCCTTGCACGTCGTAGGATCAAAGTTCCTGGACACACACCAGATACAAAACCTCTTCCACTTGTAAGCGTAGGACGTCCGAGTGGAAGGTCTCTTAGACTCCTTCATTATGTCCATGCAATCATCGGGCAGATTCAAATGGCCATATTGCACTATCTCAGGAGCCATGCCGCCAAACTCAAGGACGAGAGGTTGGGATGCAACATCTGCCCCCCGAACTTCGTGAGAAGGTCCGGCCTGCACGGCAATCGTATGTGTGGAAGGAGGGACCGGTGTAGAAGGCCCGTGAACCACCATTGTCTGGGCCATTCCGGGGCAATCAGGATCATCCGTGCCCTGGACCGGGACAGCTTGATGAGCACCGCTGGAATCAGGGGAAAGGGCGGAAAAGCGTAAACAAAGCTGTTCGACCAGTTGATCCAGAGTGCATTCCCCAGCGTCCCTTGCTGGTAGTACCTGGAGGCGAAGTCTTGGCATTTGCTGCTTTCGGCGGTGGCGAACAGATCCACGTCTGGAGTCCCCCACCTTGCGAAGACTTCTCCTAGTACGTCGTTGTTTAAGACCCACTTGTGGTTTTCCTGAATCAGTCTGCTCAGTGCGTCCGCCTGAACATTCTGCACTCCTGGCAGATGGGTAGCCGTTATCGTCAATCCTCTGGCCAGAAGCTAGTGCCAGATCGTCTGCGCCTCCCGAGACAGGGTGCGCGATCTCGTCCCCCCCTGCTTGTTGAGGTAATACATCGTGGTCGTATTGTCCGTCTGTACAAGCAGAGAGTTGGTCCGGAAGGATGGATGAAAAGCCTTCAGTGCCAAGTGAACAGCTCTGAGTTCCAGGAAATTGATGTGATACGTGGACTCCGTCTGAGACCACGTGCCTTGGATCTGCAGTCTCCCGAAAGCGCTCCCCAGCCATGGAGAGAAGCATCCGTCACGATAGTCTGAGTAGGAATGTCCTTGTGGAAGGGAACCCCCTGGAGGAGATTCTCCGCCGAACACCACCACTTCAGAGACTGAAGAGCATGCAGAGATAGTCGTATCCTGTCGTCCCAAGATCCTCTCCTCTGGTCCCATTGGTCCTCCAAGCACTCCTGCAGAGGTCTCATGTGTAGTCGTGCATGAGGAGTGAGGAAGATACAAGAGGCCATCGACCCCAGTAGAGAAGACACCGTCCTCACTGTTGTAGATGGAGCGGTCATAAGAGCCTGAGCCTTCCGAAGGATCGATCTCCGTCGCTCCTCCGAAGGAGACACACTTGCCGACAGCGGATTGATGGTGGCTCCCAAGTATTGAATGCATTGGACCGGGATCGGGACAGACTTGGGCATGTTCATGTGCAACCCCAACTTGTTCAAGCGAACGCACGTCTTCTGGAAGTCTGCTTGAGCTTCTGAGAAGGAGGAGGCCTTGATCAACCAATCGTCCAGGTACGGGTAGACAAACACCTTGTCTTTCCTGAGGTGTACTGCTACCACTGCCATGCACTTCGAGAATGTCCTGGGTGCAGATTTCAGCCCGAAGGGCAGCACTGTGTATTGGTAATGGTTGGTGCCGACTTGAAATCGCAGAAACTTCCTGTGCTTGTACGCGATGGGCACGTGGATGTACGCATCTTGTAGATCTATGGCACAAAGCCAGTCCCCCTGTTGCAACTGAGGATAAATCTGATGCAACGACAGCATGCAAAACTTTTCTCTGCGAATCCACTTGTTTGCCTGCCGCAAGTCCAGAATGGGCCTGAACTCGTTCTTGTCCTTCTTGCGAACCAGAAAGAACCGGGAGTACAGACCTCTTCCTCTTTGAGACAGAGGTACGTCTTCTATCGCCCTTTTCCTTAACAGGATATCGGCCTCCGCCTGGAGCTCGCGCAGTAGATACTGCGAGCTGACCGGAGGGATCGCTGGAGGAGGGCTGATGAATCGAAGACTGTATCCATTGCAAACAATATTCAGCACCCACTTGTCCTGAGTAATTTTTCTCCACTCTGCCAGAAAAAATTGAACGCTTCCCCCCACCGGAGCGGGTAACGGATGACGGGGAAGTAACCGCTCAGGGTCGAGACCCGGCCGGGCCCTTGTTCGCGGTAGAGGACTGCTGTCCACCTCTACCCCTCTGGCGTTTTTGGAAAGGTCTTCGGAACTGCTGCTGTTGTTGCTGCTGCTGTTGTCCTGAAGACTGTCCTCTTCCTTTCCCTTGCGAGCCGAACCGCCGTTGGAACTGGCGGTAGGGTTTCTTGTCTTTGGGCTTCTCCAAGCCCACCGCCATCAGGGTTTCTGCCTCGGCCTTCATCCGGGCCATTTCGTCATCTGCGTGTTTACCGAAGAGCGTGTCCCCGGAGAATGGCAGATTGGCCACGCGCTGTTGCGCCTCACGCTTGAGCGATGTAAGCCTGAGCCACGCATGGCTGTGTTGGTTGATGCCGTGGCAGTAGCCATGTGCAGCCAACAAGGAGATATCCACCGCAGCACTGATGGCCTGGTTCGAGACCAGCATCCCCTCCTTGACGATTTCCATGAAGTCCTCCTCCCTGTCACGCGGCACAAGGTCCGCGAACTGCTCCATGGAATCCCAAAGCGCACGGTCATATCGTCCCAGTAATGCCGAGTCGCTGGAAGCCTTCATTGTGGTGGAAGAAGTCCCACATGCCTTCCTTCCCGCCGAATCAATCCAGCGGCTCTCCTTGTCCGGAGGCACTGTGGAGGACGGGGAGGTAGAATGCTGCTTCCTGGCCGCCGTCACTATCACTGAGTCGGGCACTGGGTCCATCCTTAAGAAGGCAGGGTCCGAGTCCGGAGCCCTGTATTTTTTCAAAAGTCTGGACGGGGCAGCCTTCACCACCGCAGGTGTAAGAAACAGCTCCTGTGCCGGTTCAACCAGTCCTGGCACCAAAGGTAACAGAGGGCGAGACAGGTGCTTTTTGTGCAAAGTCTCGAATATCACGGACGTTGTAGGTGTAGGAGCCGTCACCGTGATACCCAACTTCGCAGCCCCCCTCAGGAGAACCTCCTGGAATGTACCAATGTCGTCGATCGGAGACACTCTAGTCTCCGGGGAATCGGACAAAGTAGGTGAATAGGAGCGGGTCCTAGAAGTCATATTGGACCTGGATCTATGCCTCCTATGGCGTCGTCTGGAACGGGTGGAGGACCTGTGCCTGCTCCTCGATTGTTCTCTCCGTCTGGAGCGCAATCTCGATCTCCTGGGCCTCGGACGGTCAGCCGGAGTCTCCGGGACGGTTGACTTGGGCTTATGTGGTTCCTTAGACTTAGGAGTCTTCTTGGGAGGGGTCGGGAGCCTGGGCAACAAGACCGACCTCGGTGGAACCGGTGGAGGCTTTACAGGCAGCGGAGGCAATGGAGGAGGGGTAGGAGCCCTTGGACGCGGACCTCTAGGCAACGGAGGAGGGGGTGAAACAGACTTCTTCGGAGTATACACCTCCGAGTGCACCGATCCCGGTGACCCACCATCCTTCCCGGACTGAGGGGAGCCCCCCACAGCCCTAGGCCGCGCATGACAATCCCTCGACGCCGACGAACGGTGTGTTGAAAGTGAGCCCATAATTCTATCAATGCCCAGGCTGCTGGCGCAAACCGCCTCTTAGTTTCCATTCCGAATAATTTACCAAATAAAGAGACGGGCGCTGGGAGCAGGAATCAAGAACAGAGTTTATTTCTCATGAGGAGAGCCAGTCATTTCGTACACGAAACACAGTGTCTTTCGGGAGGTGCTCTAACAAGTGAGCTTGAGACTCTGGCTTTTATACATTTGCAGAACATTTGATGATACAATCAGGTCAGTGTGTCGCAAAAGGAAAACATTCCTATAATCCTCGTGATGATCCTACTCCACATACGTTCACAATGGGGACCCTTGACCTGCTGATAAGAAGGAAGGGCGATCGTGCAACTGAGTGTGTCGTAGGATGTGTGCGCCTGATCATGGCCCAGGGGGTGGGGTGGCTAGGCATACAATAAGGGCAGTAAATGGTATCTCCTGGCTTAGGCGATGGCCTCGGACATGTGTGGTCAGCCGAACTCGGGGGAAGGGGTCATCAAAGGAGTGGTATTCATGCCTGCGTGGACAATCGAGCGCGGAGGGAGGGCTCGTCAATAGAGGGGCATTCATGGAAGGGAAGGAGGTGCTGGTCAGGCGCGGCCGTGACTCTCAAGGACAGGGCTTTGCGAAAGAAGAGGGTTTATGACTTGCTCATATGAGGAGAAGGAGGGGGGGGGTCAGGGTGCATGCAGGGCCAGAGTCGCGCAGAGAGAGAGAGAGAGAGAGAGAGAGAGAGAGAGAGAGATCTTATGACCTGTACATGAGAGAACAGGGGCAGTCAGATACAACTGGGGGGCTATGTCAGCTGAGGCGAAGGATGCCTCTTCAAGAGGGAAATGGGGGGGGGGGGTGCCTGGGTCAAGCAGGAGGGTTGCCTTTCATAGCAGGGTCGCGCAGAGTGCTGGGTTTCATGGTCTATGTATGTGAGAGTGGGAGAGGGGGGGTGCTCAAATGCGCGCAGGAGGGAAGCCAGTGATTCTAATGAGTGGGCAAGAGGCCAAGGTGCCTAAAATGGCTATCATGTACACATGGGTACAGGCCTTTGCGGGCTGAGGGATGCAGTCAATGCTTTACAATATTTCATGGTGCGTGCAGGGAGGGGAGTGGGAAAAGGGAAATGAACGTTGCTTATGTACATCAATACTTCTTATTTTCTACAGTCGCCCCTTTTTACATAGCAAAGTTCATTTTTACAGTCGATGAAGGTACATATAAACAGGTGCGATCGAAGAATTTGCATTTGTCAATACTAACATATGGCATATAATCATGGACAGTTGATGTGTTTGGCAGAACGCAGCACATAGGGGATGGCATTTGTCGAGTTCCTATCATTTCAAATCACTACATAGCATAAATGTTTCTGACTTAAAAATGTGACCAATGAACATTTTGACCAAGTAGTCAAGGGAGGAATTCAGTTCAATACGCAAGATCTCTTCGTCACAGTGTCTTTTATCAGTGAGCCATCACTGGTAGGCTCTAGTCCGTGTCCTTTCGTTGGCGCTGTTGAGCACCCGCAGTGGAGCTATAGGTCCAGCTCGGTTCTATCCTTACGCGTTGCAGGGTGCGGTCAGTCCTCTGCTGTTAGACCACAGTCCTGTTCCCTAACCAATCCTTTGAGTGGCGCCTTAAGCTTGGCACCTATATTTCCGTGGCGTAACCCCATTTCCATCTAGATGCTGTTCTTCCTTTCAGCAGAGAGTTGCATGGAAAAGAGGGTGTGCGGTTTCG
Source organism: Lissotriton vulgaris (assembly GCF_964263255.1). NCBI lineage: Eukaryota > Metazoa > Chordata > Amphibia > Caudata > Salamandridae > Lissotriton > Lissotriton vulgaris. The sequence continues at coordinate 884,547,232 of NC_141689.1, read as the reverse complement.
TTAGTCGATGGGAGTGAGAGGGCGGAGTGGGGGCAGATTTTCCCGGGACACACCAAAGGGACCAAGGGAGCAATGGGTAACAAGCAAGCAGGCCCACCAATCGGGCTTGAAAAAGAGGGACGGAGGCTCCAGGCACACGTGGGTTGGCGGACAGAGAGCTTCAGGACAGCCCTTCATTCTTTCTTTTACCGCCTTTGAGAGTGCTGCCTCGTCCCGTTTCTTGTTGTCCTGCGGCTCCACCTTTGGTTGAGGTCGCATGTGTCTCATGATCTGCAGCCACGCTGTGCGTCACATCCGGCCCTTCTCCTCCGGTGATTGAGTATCTTTAAATGGGTAAAAACAAGTTTTAGAGAACTGGCAGGAGAAGAGATGTTTACATATGAATTCCACTCGCAATCCTAGCACCTGGCGTTATGCTCATTGGTCATAGTCAGAAGTCTATTACCATGAAGTAAGTAGGTGGGTATTTCTACTGCGTTCGCACCAGGTCTAATCGGCGTTCGTTCATGACATATATGGACAGAGGTCGGACTCTTATCACCTGCGTATTTCAACAAAAACCCCAAGATTGACAACATTCAGGAGAGACTCGTCCTTCTAATTCGAGCCTTAACAGTCTTACATTTCCCTTTAGAGCTGGCTAACTCTTTAAAACAAGCGGGGGTGCAATCATTGAAAGACAGAGTCAAACATGTTTTTCTCGAGGGGCGGCAGTTACTCATGGTCATCATATATATATATCGGGGACAGTAGCTGGGGTCGATCAAGTGGGGCGGGGACGCTTCGGGCATTCGTGCTTGGGTGCAAAGGGGTGGGGCAATCTGGGCATTGGGGGTCAATCTGGACCTTGGCGCTTGTCTCTAACAATAAAAATTAGGATGCCATTGACATATAGTTCCCCTATAAAAGGCCAAATTGGGGGACCTTAGCCGTCTTACCTGTCCTTTCCTTCTCAGCCAATTCAAGTTCATTCATTTTGCAGAAAGGAGAGGCAGTAACATGGCGAGATACAGTCATTTTAGTTTCGGTCAATTTCGCTGAACACCTTCGTGTTCAATATGTATCAAATCAGACTGGTGCCGGTGGGGCACAATTTTACCAAAAAGAGGGAGAGAAAATAGGGAGACTCTCATAGAGAGTGAGAGTCGTCCGCAATCTAAACGAGCCATTCGGTACACGTATGACATGTAGAGAGAGAGAGAGAGAAAAAAAAAGGGTGGAGAGAGAGAGAGAGAGACGTGTACGAAAATAGGTCATTTAGTGCGCTCACAACACAGAACAGCAAAGGTCGGGTAACAAGCAGATATAGACAGAGGGGAGACATATATTCGTACGTTACACACACACAAACTCAGACAGGGAAGACGGCACATGTATTACACATATACAAGACATTCACAACAAGACAGGAAACAATTGTTAGTCTACAACATCTGTTTTTATATATATCCTACGTATCTTTACTATCCTATTTATCTACGTGCTTAGCTCTTTCTGCCCTTCCCCCCTTTTCCTTCTCGTTTGTCACGCCTGCGAGCGTTCCCAATTACCAATACTCACACCTCGGTTGGTTGATCGGAAATTAACCTGGTCGCGCTAGTTACCCATGGTTGGATCTTAAACCATTTTTCTGTTCCCTCCTTTGGTGGGAAGTTCTCCAGGCTGAGGCAACGGCAAGTATTGATCGGGAAAACAGTCGGACAGCTTGGCTATATCTGTAAGAGTGTGAGAAAGGGGGCAGTGCATTTTGAACATCGGCAACATTTCTAACTTCCTAGGCGGGTGGTGCCGTGGCAACCCTTACCCGTACAATTTTTCTTTGTCCTTTCCCCACCTAGTCAAAACGTCCAGTTACATTATTTAACGCGTCGTTTCTAGTCAAATTTTGTTTTGTCATTCAGTACTTGTCCAGTCTCTATGTCAGTCCATCCTCCCGTTGCTATGTTCTAAGGAGGAACAGTCATGTTTAAGTCTACGTCTTTTTAAAAACTTTTATTTGTCCTAAGGACCATGCTCACATTCCCCTTTTCCCCCTCTCATCGGCGGTTCGGTCGTCGTCCATCCATACATCAGCCAGTGTTCTGACATGACCTGCAGAAGGGAGGAAAAAGAAGGGGTGGGGGGCAACATTCAAAACCTTATCAACGTGCAGTAATCCGGAAATGCTTTACCTACCACATACTCGACCTATTTTCACGTAGTGCATTTCCCTACTACCACGGCGTTTTAGCCCAGATGGACCAGAAAGGTCAGACAGATAATCATTGACGATCTGTGCGACATGAGCTACTTGGTCGTAACCCCTTTTGATCGGGTACAAGGGTGGCGGTCAGGTGGCATTTCTGTGGTGTCGTTTTAGGGCTTCTAAAGCACCTTTCCGGCTGCCTGTCACACATAGTGTGGCTGCTAAATATCGGGTCCTTTTTAACCTTTAGCCTTCATCATACTTTCTCGTTGCTCATAGTAGTAATACATTCAAAACTCATTAATGCAATCCGCTACAACTATGCTTTCGTTTCCAAAATACCTTTAATAAAGAGGGTTGACACATAAATACAGGCCTACAACCCGGTGGGCTAGCCACGGAGCAGATTGGAACTGTACATGGGAAGAACGAAGCTGGTGGCAGTTCATTGCATAAAGTGCGGCAGTGCAATAAAATCATATTAAACTCCCCTACAGAGCAAGCATGATGCATGTCAGTAATTCATCCTTAATACATTCATAAATACATCATCCAATGATCATTCATTACCTTAAATTACACCAATTCATTTTCCAACTCATAATCAGTACCCACCCTAAGTCAATTCATTGTCCAAGCACATGCTCAATATCCTTCATATCTACTTTCATTATCCAAAACGTTATATATATCTCGGGGCAAAAAGCTTGCGCAATCAGGGTGCAACAAAGTTCATTAAAAACGTCTCATTTTGTGTCGGCGCCATTTTGGGTGGGGTCAGGCAAGTTCCAGCACAGTCAGAGTGTCTCTAGTCTCACATGGTTGGCTCAGACTTTCCGTTGGCAGTTCAAAAAGTCTCGGGCTATGTGGTTAACAGTCTAACAATATGGACCATGAGTCAAAGAGTGGGAAGGGCGGCAACAATTTTCCTACCGGGTCATTCTGGTGTTCCTCCGGAACTGAACAAGCCTGTGCCGTGGCGGCATCTTAGCCATTTCCGATCCGAGTCTGGTGCCGGCAGGAGTAGCACCGATGTCGTGGTTCCCAGTGAAGGGGGCGGGGGCACCCATGCAGAGGGTCGGGGGCCCCCCGGCTCTTATAGAATCTTCAAGGTCGAGGAGAGACGATATGGAGCGTGTGCCCGTCCTGGGCAGAAGACCGCTTTTTGATGTTGACCCTCTTTAAGCAAAGAGTGTTGGGGTGTCGCTGGAAGCCTCCACCTGGAGGGAGGTGGGGGAGGGTCGTTCGCGCCACCTCCCCCTTCCAGCGACCCCGCGCCGTTCCCCGGCTCCATCGTTTTCGACATTGGCCGTGCCAGCCATTGATGATGGGGGGGGGGTGGTCGGCGGCTGAGGCAAGACAGCCCCCCCCTTCCCTTGGCGACATGTGGCGGGACTACCTTCAACTCTCCAGGGAGCGTGGAATGTGGCGGGACTGCCTGCACCTATGCAGGCAGGCGGCGAATTTGGCATCTGGCGGGACTACTTGATTTGCCGCCGTTCCTGCCTTGGCTTCGGCTCTGGACCAGCAGGCGATGGCATGCGGCGAATTTGAAATGTGGCGGGACTACTTGATTCGCCGCCGTTCTCGCTTTGGCGTCGGCCTTTGGCAAAAGCCGGATCAGGTGAGAGAGAGGGGTGGTCGGTGGCCAAGGCAAGACAGCCCCCTCTCTCCCCGCGGCCTGCAGGGCGGCAGAAGGGAGAAGACGGAGAGGTCCTTGTCATCCTTTGGACCGCCTGCCCAACGTCATCTCCTCCTGACCGTGGCCAGGCGAGTCCCTCGTGCCTCCAGGCCTCGCCTTCCGGATGGGCGTAACCGCGGACCTGTTGCACTTCGGGAGCTTCCGGAACGGGGGTAGGTGCCTATCGAGTTGTTTCTATTTCATGTGACCGTTATTCGGGCGGGGCGGGCAATGAGGCAGACATGTTGGGAACAGGAACAGGCAGTGAAGCCTAGCTACCTCGTGGCTATGTTCTGATATCGAATCTTTTCGCCATTTTACATTTCTTATTACGAATTATTTCTAATGTTTCTTATTTTTGGTGAAGTCAAAAGCTCATCAGGGGGTTACTGACTTAGCCTGATTTCTTTTTATTTTTCTTTCTCTTCCTTAGCGTGTTTCGAGCTAAAGCTTTCTGTTAGTAGGGAACGGTGATCACTTCATATTTTTATGTGTCCTTTTCACTAGGGGGGGGGTACATCTGGACGGACCAGACGAGTCCCCTCCAATAAATGGTCCGGGGTGGAACGAGATTATCGATCAAAAAGGGGAACATATATTCCTTCATTAGGGTATCATCCTGGACAGACCGAGCGATGTACTTCCACTTACTAGGGTAGCCTCCTGGACGGACCAGTCGGTCTATTTCTATTAAATGGCCCATGAGTAGAGAGCATATGTCCTCCATAAGAGTAGTCTCCTGGGCGGACCATGCGAGCTACCCCACAATAACCAACCAGTGGGGAGTGGGTAGGACTGACGAATTCACAAAGGGGCATAACCTACCCTTTTCTACTTGCAAAGACTAGACAGAGTGTTTCTATTTCACGTTGTTTGCAAATAGAAAATACCTCAAACGAAACAATTCCTGGAACAACAATGTCCAGGCAACCAACCAATCAGTGGGGAGAAAAACAGGCATGACGGATTACAACGGGGACAAATGTCTGCATTACCTGCCCTTCGCTATCCAAAAAGGAAGACAGAATATTTCTACTCGTCTCAGTTTGTAGACAGGGAAGATCTCAAAGAGCAACAATCGATTATTAATCGACTTCAAACAATCAGTGGGGAGAAAAGTAGGCATGACGGATTACAACGGGGACAAAAGTCTGCATTACCTACCCTTCTCTATCTGCAAAGAGGGACGACGTTCCTATTCGCCGCTGTTTGCAAACAGAGAATGTCTCGTTCTCAAAAGAGAACCAATATGTCAAGTAGCCCTCAAAGCTAAATGAACCAATACCAACCAATACAATATCAGTATACAAATACCGATTTCAATACAATCAATCAATCAATCAGGTGGATAGAACCACCCTACCAATCAGGCGTAAAAACACCCTACTTAATCTTACCCGGACCGGACCATACGGACAGTTCTTCGACTCCCTCCTCCAGCGCCCGATCGTTCTCTTACTCCATGTAGCATTCCTGTGGGATTCCAGTCAGGACAATAGGTCACTCAAGAGAGGTCCGTTCAGAATTGGTGAAGTTCTGTCGATCGGCAGCCGGGCTAGGGCCCTCTCAAGGCAGGTATACTCCGATCATTTTAGACGTTCACTTCTTCGTCTGGATCTCTCTTACCGAACCCTATGTCACTGATGGACCCCGCGTTGGGACGCCAATTGTTGAAAGTGAGCCCATAATTCTATCAATGCCCAGGCTGCTGGCGCAAACCGCCTCTTAGTTTCCATTCCGAATAATTTACCAAATAAAGAGACGGGCGCTGGGAGCAGGAATCAAGAACAGAGTTTATTTCTCATGAGGAGAGCCAGTCATTTCGGACACGAAACACAGTGTCTTTCGGGAGGTGCTCTAACAAGTGAGCTTGAGACTCTGGCTTTTATACATTTGCAGAACATTTGATGATACAATCAGGTCAGTGTGTCGCAAAAGGAAAACATTCCTATAATCCTCGTGATGATCCTACTCCACATACGTTCACAATGGGGACCCTTGACCTGCTGATAAGAAGGAAGGGCGATCGTGCAACTGAGTGTGTCGTAGGATGTGTGCGCCTGATCATGGCCCAGGGGGTGGGGTGGCTAGGCATACAATAAGGGCAGTAAATGGTATCTCCTGGCTTAGGCGATGGCCTCGGACATGTGTGGTCAGCCGAACTCGGGGGAAGGGGTCATCAAAGGAGTGGTATTCATGCCTGCGTGGACAATCGAGCGCGGAGGGAGGGCTCGTCAATAGAGGGGCATTCATGGAAGGGAAGGAGGTGCTGGTCAGGCGCGGCCGTGACTCTCAAGGACAGGGCTTTGCGAAAGAAGAGGGTTTATGACTTGCTCATATGAGGAGAAGGAGGGGGGGGGGTCAGGGTGCATGCAGGGCCAGAGTCGCGCAGAGAGAGAGAGAGAGAGAGAGAGAGAGAGATCTTATGACCTGTACATGAGAGAACAGGGGCAGTCAGATACAACTGGGGGGCTATGTCAGCTGAGGCGAAGGATGCCTCTTCAAGAGGGAAATGGGGGGGGGGTGCCTGGGTCAAGCAGGAGGGTTGCCTTTCATAGCAGGGTCGCGCAGAGTGCTGGGTTTCATGGTCTATGTATGTGAGAGTGGGAGAGGGGGGGTGCTCAAATGCGCGCAGGAGGGAAGCCAGTGATTCTAATGAGTGGGCAAGAGGCCAAGGTGCCTAAAATGGCTATCATGTACACATGGGTACAGGCCTTTGCGGGCTGAGGGATGCAGTCAATGCTTTACAATATTTCATGGTGCGTGCAGGGAGGGGAGTGGGAAAAGGGAAATGAACGTTGCTTATGTACATCAATACTTCTTATTTTCTACAGGTGACCAGACGTCGAACGTCGGTCCCTCGACGTCGAGCGTCCCTTCGGCATCGACCGTCTTCTCTGCTTCGGCATCGAACGCCTGCCATGTCTCGACGTCGACCCGGACAATCTCGACGACGATCCTCTGTGTTTTGACGGCGATCTCTTGCGCCTCGAAGGCGACCGCGACCGCTTCGACGTCGCTTTCAAATGCCTCGACGTCGACTTTGTCTTCCTCGACGTCGACCTCGATCACCCCGACGGCGATCTCTTCTGCCTTGACGGCGACCTCTTCCGCCTCGACGGCGAACGCTTCCGTCTCGCCGACGACCGCTTCCGCTTCGACGGCGGTCTTGACGACGAGGATCCCCTCGACGTCAATGATGTCTTGTCTCTAGATCGGCAGTATCGCCTCGACGGCGAGCGCCGACGCCGGACCCGCCGACGCCGAAAGCTCGACGTCGACGTCGAAGACAGCGACGAAGACAATGTCCCTGGGGTCGACGGCGGCCTATGCAAGTCCCTCAATGTCGGCGGGCGACGTTTTCTCGACCCAGAGCCCTGAGGAGATGGGGAGCCGGCCTTGGACTTCCCTTTTGACGTCGTGGTGGGTGCCACCGACCCAGACGGAGAATGGGGACGTGAGCTGGACTTCCTGCCCCTGGGGAGCCCCCCAGAGGCCTCAGCATGGGCAGATGGAGCCCCTCCAGACCCACCTTGCGCCTTCAATCTTCTTTCTTCGAGTCCCTGAAGCCTGATTTTCATTCTGTCTTTCAGGGTCCTGCCAGAGAAGCCTTGGCAGATTTCACACTCCTCAGGGATGTGGGAAGAGGGAAGGCAGAGGATACAGACCTCATTGGGGTCTGACTTGGCCTTCTTCCTGGAGCACTCCGGGCATTGTCAAATAATGCAGGCATTATAGACAACAAAAGGGGAGCAAAAAACCAAGAAGAAAGCCAGCAAAAGTACTTTAAAGTACACAAAATTGAATTTAGTGAAAAAACACCAACAAACCCCTTGAAAAGGGAGAGCTCAATGCTCCAGGGTCCTGCTTGCAGGAGCCGGAAAAAAGATCTGAAAGTAAGAGAGACCTGCAGGGCATTCTGGGATACTGTGAAGTTCTGGAAAGTTCTCTTAAAGGCAGAGTATCTTATTCTGAGCCACATAATGGCAGCCTATGGGGCTTGTCTGTCCATGTCTTCCTCTCTATCTTCCAGAGGGGTTTGTGCTGAAGGCAAGGGAAATCTGGACAGGCTTTGCTGTTTTGTGGATTTTATGGTGGAACTTCTAGATGAAGTACTGGACAGTGTAGCCTGTTGTAGGCTGCATTATATGTCTTTAAGTTCTCTCTTAAGTGTCTGTGCAATTCTGCATTTTTTCAACACTTTTAGAGATTATTTTTGATTGCTCCGGGGTCCACGCACATGGGCGGGACTATTCACTAGATTATGACTATAGACAGAGATCCCCTACTACAGAAATATGTTTTCCAACAACCTCCAAGCTTCAGAAGTGCACTCCGCAAGGGATTAGTTCAACAGAGCCTTTATTCAGGAAGCGATTACGTGACCCAATCAATTGAAGTCCCTGGCGCGTTTTGGTACCACAGGCACCTTAATCATAGGGCGGGGCAGGTCGGAAACCCAGTGATAGACTGCCACATATTTTACCCTTTAGCACCCGCCCTCTGGTGAACAGCATGCTGGGAGTAGAAGTCCCGATTCTTCCCCTTAGGTGGGGTCTGTTTTCCGCCATCATTTCAAACTACCCATATTACCACAAAGCGTGTATATATATACATACATACATATATAAACATATATATAATCTGCCTATCTATATTAATACAAATATAAATGCATGCATACATATACATATACATATATGCATACATATGCATGTTTTGTACATGAAAGTTTGAAAAACACTAATAAAAGCAAAGCTAAAAAGCCACCTAATTACAAACAGAATTGTTTTAACTTAAACGGGGGCGAGACCTATTGCATTTTCAAAGCTTCTTTACTTTGATTCCATCAAGAAGGCATTCAGACGTGTCACACATTTGCCATGAATTCTGAATGTTAGCTCTCTAGTTGCTCATTAGATCAGGGTAGTAAAGCTACTGCTCACCAGGGAAGTCTGCTGCTGGTATTGAAAGTACATGTTTCAGTCTGCATGTCAGAATTTTTTTACTATAATAGAAGAGGATTTGAGAAGTCACTCAAAATGTGCCCCAATTTTTATTTCTGCAGCACTAATCGTAATTTCTTTGGCCAAATGAACACCCTCATTTTGTTCCTTTTTAAATTAAATGTTTTAAGAGTAACCACTTTATTCCAATCAAGATGGCTTCAGGTGTGCTATAATTTTGTCATAAGTAAGGCTGTTAGCAGTCTAGTTGTTCTTTAGAACACTCTGGGAAGCTGCAGTAGAACACAAAGGAATCAACTGACAGTCTTTGCCCTTATTGGATGTACATGTTTTACTGAGAATGTCAGACTTCATTCTCACATGACTGAGAAAGATAATGTGAATTTACAGAGAATATGCTCTCATTTTAGCTTATAGATCATCTTCCAAACCTCTGTGGGAAAAGCCTTAGAAAATAATTTTCTCTCAAACATGATTCATGATTTCCCAGCAGAAGGCTTTTTCACATGGTAAAATCACCTTAGAACACACCACAATTCCTAAAATGAGTATGGTACCATCAACAAATGATTAATAATGTAACTAAAGTCTTAAAACCTTCTATTCACTGCAATGCTTTTTAATGAGTTGATATCATCTATATTGGTCCCAAGATGGCTGCCAACACTTCTTGAATGAAGTGCTGACAGACAATCAGATCTCACGATGAAATGTGTCGTTAGGCTCCGCCCAGATACATATATGTGTTTTTTTCCTTTAATATCTAAACAACTACTGAACAGATTTATACCATTTAACCAAAAGGCACAAGTGTGAAACAAGGACTACCTCTTTGCCAAATTTGGTGTAATTCCGTTCAGCAGTTCCGGCTGTAGCTGTGATTAAAGGTTCCGATGGAAAATTGCATGAGGAAAACACGTTTTGGGACCCCCCTTTTTTCTCGTCCCCCGCTTGATGAATCACCCCGAGACTTTCAGGGTAGGAGCAAACCGGAGCTGGCCATAAGTTTTGAAAATGTTGCGAAGATTTGACGACCGGCGACAAAGTTATTCCAAATAGAATGTTGCGGATTTCCTATGGAAAATAAGTCCCTTATTTTTCCATTCAATGAGTTGTTCTTGATATTTGCTATTTTCACAATCAACTGTCTTTCTAGTACTCTTTTCATATTTTTCAACATCATTTAACTGTTTCATTCCTTCATCAATGTACATTTCACGTGATAAGATCACAATATTACCACCCTTGTCGGATTTTTTAATTACAATGTTAGTGTCATTACTTAAGTTGTCAATTGCTAGTCTTTGTGCTTTGTTGAGGTTGCTTCTACCTTGCTCCTTTTAACTACACTCAAAGTAGAATAGACCTCTTTCAATTTACCAGAAAACTGAGATTAAAAAAATGGTTTGCCACCAGAATGAACCAGGAGTCTGACAAGAGTATACCATGTCCAAGTACACTAGAGATAGGCGATGCAGACATGTTACAAGTTCTGCATGACCTAGGGGGGTGACCCGGAAGTCATTGAAAACGCAACCCTTAACTTGATTAATGAAAACATTAGACTTGATCTTAATAGTAACAGTGGGTTTCAACCTAAATCTATTTTTTTACCAATGATTTCCAACGATGCCATTGATGTTTTTGAAAAAGGTGTTGTGGATGAGTTTAAAAAAATGGCCAAGAGAAATGAACGAGGTAGAAGCAACCTCAACAAAGCACAAAGACTAGCAATTGACAACTTAAGTAATGAGACTAACATTGTAATTAAAAAATCCGACAAGGGTGGTAATATTGTGATCTTATTACGTGAAATACAGTTGATTGTGAAAATAGCAAATATCAAGAACAACTCATTGAATGGAAAAATAAGGGACTTATAGAGTCTGATGAATTTAATTTCTTAAAATGTAAATTCCCAAAATTACCGGCACTCTATCTGCTGCCTAAATTGCACAAGAACCCTACAAATCCCCCTGGCAGGCCCATTGTTTCCTCTAGAAATAGCTGCCTGGAGAATACATCTAGGTATGTAGACTTTTTCTTGCAGCCGTTAGTACAAAATCTCCCAGCTTACCTTAAAGACTCAGGAGATTTTCTGCAGAAAATTGCTAATATTGAAACCAATGACAAATGTTTACTCATGACCCTCGATGTGAACAGCCTGTACACGAACATCCCACATGAACAAGGAATCAGGGCTTGTAGGTATTTTCTTAACAGCAGATCAGTCTCCTATCTTTTTCATACGGAAATGCTTCTGGATATGATCCATACGTGCCTTACCCAGAACTATTTTCTTTTTAACTGCAATGTATATCACCAACTACTTGGTACTTCAATGGGTACTTGTTTTGCCCCCAGCTTTGCCGGATTGTATCTAGGCTTGTGGGAGGAACAAGTAGTCAGACACCTACCCCAATACCAGACCGGAGTTTGTACGTGGCTCCGGTACATTTATGACATTTTTATCATCTGGGAGGGGAGTGAAGTAGATGCTAAAGAATTTGTAGAAACCCTCAATGTCAATGACTATAACCTAACCTTCACAAGCCACATTGACAAAACCACAATTGACTTTTTAGATTTAAAAGTCAGAATAGATGAAAACCACCTGACGATAGCCCTCTTCAGAAAAGAAACGGCGAGAAACAGCCTACTGCATGCTCAGAGCTGTCACCCCCGGTATTTGATCAATTCTATCCCCTTGGGAGAACTACTCAGGGCGAAGAGAAATTGCACAAAACAGGAAGATTTTTAGAAAGAAAAAACAGTCATGTGCGAAAGATTTAAGGCTAGAGGGTACAGCAAGAAGTGCATTGCAACAGCAATAAAAAAAGTGTACAGCAAAGATCTTTCACAGACAGACACAGAAAGTGAGGTAGTGAACCAGGAAACAGTCAGGTTCATTACTAATTATAATTCACAACATAAAGAAGTAAGAGGCGCAATTAACAAATTTTGGAACGCCCTGCAGACAGATAAAGATATCAAATCTAGTGTTCTTGAGTCCCCACAAATAACCTATAGAAGACCCATGTCACCTAATGATAAAGTATGCCAGACCTTAGTGGCAAACAGAAAGAAAAACAACTCAGTTCAGGGATTCTATGTCTGTGGCCGGTGTAAGGCTTGTAAATACAGCCATAACACAAAAGAAGTGAAACTGTCAGAACACTGTGCACCGCACAAGATTCAGAAACATGTCTCATGCCATACAGAGTTTGCTGTCTATGCACTTAGATGCCCATGCAACAAATTTTACGTGGCAGCACGATTAAACCTGCAAAAGAGAGAGTTTTACAACACCTCAGAGCCATAAAAAACCTGGACAAACAGTATCCTGTTGACAGGCATTTTGCAACCCACCACCAAAGTAACAACAGCCTGTTATCCTTCACCGTCCTGGATCACATCCCGGTGAGAGACAGGGGAGGTAACAGAGTACAGGAGTTGAGACGCCTTGAATCGAGGTTTATCATTAAGTACCAAACCATGCAACCCCTAGGGCATAACTGTGATGAGGCACTGGGGGTTCACCTAGGATGATATTGAAACTGTCATTTGTTGCCTTTTATTTACAGCAGCTAAATGTCGAACTTGGTTTTAAATGTATGTATGTGCACAAAACACGGTTGAATGCTGAAATTATATTCACGTTTCCCCGTTTATTTTCACCACAGGTACCTGTCAACCTAATTTGGGAGAGTATGAGACACAACACATGAAATGCAGAGAGGCTGAAAGTTTCACCGAATAACACTGTTTCAGTATGAATGAGTGACTCAAGGGTTTTGCTTAACTGTAAGCAAACGAAGCGGCACAAGGACGAAGCACCATTGATGTAGTATGAATTGAAACACTTAAAATGACTGATAAGTGTGGTACTCTGATAAAAGTACGCCCACTAGGGCTAGACAATCAATCAAACACTTAATAGTTAATGCACGACCCCACGGACAGGCCTGTAAGCCCGTTTAGGCATGTAAATTCAAAATTGAAAGTGGCCCAGACTGCTAGTGCACCGAACGCCTGTCCTGGAGTCGGAGGTTCGAATCTCGTCTCTGGCAAAATTATTTTTTGATTAAGACTCAAAATACTGTTTTATGTGTTAACAGTTTAAATGTTTAAAAGAAAACGTACTTTATTTATTCATCTAATATATTATAATTTTGATTTTCGGTGTAGTCTGCTGCAACATAAGAATGTGCTCATAGCTCCAGATACTTCGTGACTGAGTAGTCTGTTGTTTATGTTTATGTAACTCACAGGTCACATGATTTACATTTAAATGTACTGTCACTTTGCACCAACACTCGTGAACATGGGAACTTGTTTCCCGAAACGCGTCGAGTGCGTTTTTGAATTAAAACACTTTCTGAATGGAACTGTGGCCTGGATATCGTTCTTGTGTGAAAGGAAGAACGACTCTCGAGTGGATACGGGGGAGTGGCGATCCCGTCCCGGCCCGCCGCTGCTAGCGGCCATCAAAGCTTTTTCGCTGAAACAAGGTGGATATATATATATGTATTGCTTGAAAGGTAAAAAATAAATAACATCTTGCCTGAAGCCGTGGGGTCCGTCTCTTCTTTCGCCACGCTCCGTGGAGGTCTGAGGAATTGCTCTATATATATATATATATATATTTATATATATATATATTCAGTCCGATCTCCTGCACAAGCCATGCGATGCGAAGGAATCACGAGCCACTCCAGCCGGGTAGGTTCAAGGTATTTTTAATGGGCAAAAAACAGACGCGTTTCGAGCGCACAGGCTCTTGGTCACATATATATATATCTTCATGGTACATAGATGTGGAGTTAAAACTAGTAAATCTATATTCACCTAGGTGCACTTACCTTCTCAATATTTTGGTCCTCGATATTTTTAACACAATACTATGCTCAGACAATATTTTTGTTTCTGATATTCTGTCAGTGATTGTTAACCAGTATACGCTCTCTGCCTGCACAGAGTTCTGGTAATAACCAGCAGAAAGAGTGTTTCTGTCGATTATTCCTCAAAATAACCACACATATTCTTAATATTGTGGAAATGCCTGTCTTTAACATTAATACCAACCCCGGTATATCTGTAATATTTTCCAGACATGTTCTGTACATCGACCTAAGCTGGATAACTGTAAAACAAAACCAGACCTTCCCAGCCAATTGTAAAACTATTGTGAGATTGTTTCCTTGTTTTTTTTTCAGTGCAGTCTATACCATGAACCACATGAACAGTCCCAAATGAAGAAAAAAAGGTACACTCTTTGACTTATATTTTTCATTGTGTAGTGTTATAGATTTCCAGTTTTATTTTGAACCATGTGCACAAACACTTCATTTTTACCTTTACAAAAAGAAAGACTGCATGAAACATGATAAAATAACTTATGATTATAAGAAACGTAACTGTGATAAATCACAAAACAATATACCTATTTTTTAAAGGATTTGTAACATGTAATATGCAACGGGCGTGCTAAGGTATAAGAAATCGAACAAATATGCAGCATGATAGGTGCATGTAGTTTACATTTGCATATGATTTTACAGTATATAAATATATACAAAAGTTACTAAGATTTTATGTAAAACGTATTCCCCTCCCCAAAGTGCTTTGCATAAACCACATTCCATATGATGTTCGGCTGACTGTACAAAATAAACTTTCTTTTTACACACGGAATTAATTACTTCATTTTGTGGGCAATCGTGTTTCATTGCTGAAAATAACAATAATAAGCATGAACAACTTCACGCAAACAACAAAAAGTGCTGTTTTTCTTTTTTTTTTAAAGCGAATACAAAAGTGTAATCAAAATTATAAAAATATTACAAAAACCTTTTTGTACAAAAGTAATTCACAATAAATTGAAACAGTCTCTGTGGCCTGCTGTTTAATCATAATCTGCATTGTTTCCATTCTCTGATCCTCTGGAAGTGAAGTGGTATTCCAGTGTAGACATAAATTGATCCTAAATTGCCGCACGGCAATCCAAAGGCACATATTATCTTCTGTGAGCAGTTTCACACCAACCAACATGTAGGCGTGGATAATAAAATAATTTCCTGGTTATCTCGTTTAATCTCTTTCATGACTACAGTAGGGTGGTCAATTAGAGCTAGCCATGAACAGCAGCTGCTGTCAGAAAGGTTGTCCTTTGGTATAAGGCTTTCTTGCATACATAAAAGAATACAGGATTAGAAAGGACATCTTTAATTTCAGTAGATTCTGTTTTTCCCCCCTTTGCCTACAATAGCATAAAGTAGGCTGTTGAGCGTCGAAGCGTGTTAGATGGGGTCAACACTGTAAAAATCATTGCAGTCATATCCTGTTTTTTGAGTTCCATTAAAAAGAGCAATTATCTCTGAATCCTCATAGATCATGTTCATTTATAATTTCAAAGAATTGTTAGGAATATCCTCAGCACCCAACTTCATAAGAAGTTGTACTTGGATGACCAACATATATAAATATATCCTTTGCCATATGCTCGTCTTTTACATGCTGTTCTTCTTTACTGTGCAGGCTTTTCTCCTGGCTCATTTAGGCCATGGTTAGCTGTTCCGATTAATTTTCTCTCTGCAATTTTTTCATGTGCCATTTGTTGTACTGTTTTCCGGAAGTGTTTCTCTTCCTGCGCAGCCCTCTTAGGAGGGGTGATGACTCAATGAAATGGTTTAGAATACAGGTCAATGGTAGCAATCCTTAAGTTGCAATTCATAAGTAAACAAGATGGCCTGCAGCTCGATGAAAACCTCTGCAGCTCACTGTCACCTACTCTTCCCAAGATAGACGCATAGCATATTTTGCAGCTCATTGGTATTTAGTTGGGTAGATCAGCTTCGGAGCATAGTCCTAGAGATATGTAACTCAGTTTCTTGACAGAAAGAGCTCTTTTATAATTTCTGATTGTGGCACTTTTCAATGTGCAGCATTGATTGGACTACCCCAATGAGTTTTTGTAGAGTTGAGTTGTGCTCATTAAGCATCGCAAAATTAGATGGTATAGAGATGTGTAACCCAAAACCAGAAATTCTCAAAACTGGCACTCTAGAAATTCATAATTTAATGTAAAAACATGTTTATTGTCTGTGGTTCTCTAACAATGGGTGAATGTCAGAATATCGAACACCAAAATATTGGGATACAAGAATATTTTAGTGATAAAATTGACAACCAAAATATTGTGGAGGTAAGAATATATTGCTAACTATAGATTAATTATTATTACTATTAACACCATTTATCCGTATATTTCATATATACATAATATGAGCACGAAAAATGAACAGTAGTTTTTAGTCTCTGTCCACTGAGTTAAAGTTCAAAATGAAATCCTCTAGCAGGGAACATCCTTCACTAATTCATAAGAACGAAAAACTTCTTACATTTATTTTAAGTTTGATAACCAATAAATGACCAATGAAGGATTTCTGCCTGGTGTGAGATACCCATAAATACAAGAACACTACCAGGGGGTTTTATCTGCACGCTTATTGGGGCATTAGTGGATATAATTTATTTGCATAATGCTTTCGTTGTCAGTTGTATTGCTTGTGTGATGAAAGCAGACTTTGAGTGATAGCTCTGAAGGGTAAAGAAAAAGTACAGCAGCATTAAAAGTACTTCTCCTTGTACACGGTACCTACGTAATGGAAGTGTTATGCATATTTTATTGATGAGGTCCAATGTTTTTTTCCAAAGTGGACATTCTTTTTCACGCAGAAATATATTGCAGTTCATGATCCATACAGAGTAATTCACTTTGACATTAAAGAATACATTTTCGAATAAATAGTTAGGGAGCATTGGTAGAAAGTCCTCAATAAGGGGGTGCATCTTTAATGTAGTGCACAAATAGTACTTTCAGTGTGATTTTCCATAGCAGTTATGAGCCCTAAAAGTAAGTGGTGCATAGACTGTAATGTACTATGAACTGTCCATGTTGTGGGAATGGTGGGGCCATGACTCAGGAGAGGCAGGCCCTCGAGTTCATCCAAACTCGCATTTCCTTTCACAGTCAACAATATATCATTCTGTGCATCTCTATATATGGTGTGCTGTTGTCTGCCTACAATCTAGCTTTGCACCATTCTCGGCTCACTGATGTGCCCTGAACACCTAATTCTTGGGGTTCCATTGCAGTTCGGAGTCAAAGTCAATCGTCTGTGGTCAGTTAGTGATGACATGCTCAGTGGGAAGAGAGTGTGTGATTTTGGTGTCTACATAAGAGTGTTTTCCAGTCTTGTACGATCCATATAACATACTGTATGCCTACCATCTACAGAGCCGGGCAACATCACAGGAGTCTTTAATTTCATGAAGTAGCCCACATTGATCAATGTTATTCGGGTTCTCTTCATTTTTGTTCATGTCTAATCATTAATACATTTTTATTTGCAAAATCTAATTTGGAGCCAGGTAGCACTCACAATTCTGTCCTTTAGGTTGTTCACCTCAGTCACCCGTGATACAAATCCAATTTGGTGCTAAGGTGCTTTGTATTTCAAAGGTCCAGTAAGGCTGCACATTGATGGTTGCATTGCCCCCCAAGTGGGATTTTTTCTTGCATACATACGTTTTCAAATAATCAGTCAAGCTCATGGCTGCCAGGTCCCCCAGTTGCAGTTCTGTGGACAGTTAACCCTTTCAACAGAGATCTTCTAGTTCCTTTTTGGGCTTTCATATGTTAGATGGAACATGGCTAAAAAAAACTGTAGGTGCTCAAAAGCTCTCTATCTATATGTGCATTGTGGGCATAGAAATTGCAAGTTATAACTACATGAATCCGTTTACAGAAAGCATTGCAACTTCTATGTGAGCATCCTCATAACCAGTCATGGTAAAAGCAGGCATCTAAAGATGTAAAGCTGCTTGTTGTGTATAACTCACTAATGTAGTTAAGTAAGTTGCTCTGATAGAGGAAAGATAAAACAATGACGTACTCCTAAAGAAACAGAACGAAATGGATTCCACAACAGGATTTGCAAGCCATTGAGACTGAAGATGCAAGTGCAGGGTTTTGAATTGTATTTCTGGTGTTAAGAATAGTATAGAAATGTGTACCTTACAACGAAGTGGGTGGTCGATGTAATGGATATGATATTGTTATAGGATGATATTAATGATCTTGATGAAGTGTCATATAAATTTAACTACACAAATGCAATAAACTCATTTCTGCAATGCCACGTAAGTACTAGTGTTTAGTTCCCATGCGCAGTCTAAAGTCATGGTACACATGCAGCAAAAATCGAAAGCTCCAAAGACAACTTTCCATTGGATAGAAGGGTGCACAATGTGTCCCTTAGGCACGTGCAAAAGTCTTATTCACATGCATACTTTTCCATGATAAAGCATCATGTACTTCTCTATCTACACTTGCATGTTCAGTATTCATGCTTGTTTTATGTCTTCCGGCAGAAGCTCCTCCCTTTATTCACCAGAAGAAAGAGCCCTAGTCCAGAGGGAGGCACACAGTAAGGAGGGAAATCTTGGATTCGAGTACTGATGAGGAGAGGATGATGATTTGACAGAGGTTGAACATGAAGTCCTAACACTAGGTAGGTAATCAATATGAACTTTGAAAAATGTTGCGTACCACAAGGTGTCTGACAGTGGCAGATTAATCAGTACTGTGCACTGAAATTGTTGTAAATATGGTGCAGCCCTGCGTTTCAGAAGTGGCGGAGCACAGCGTTAAGCCAAGAAGGCTAACGCTGCGCTCCGTCACTTCTTTGTAAATATGGTCCAAAGTGAGAGCCAGAGTGGGACAGGAAGTACGCCCGAGCACCAAAATAAAAGTGGACCCCATTACTGAATCAGATACCTTAAAAGTGGCCCTCATATCCAAACCAGGACCATTTTGAACTTGTAAAGACACACTCTCCTTGTGTTTTGGGAGGCATTGCATGCATTTGTACTTTCCGCAGGAAAAGTTTCTGGAGATATCAGGAAAATCAACAGAATTTTTTTTTCCACTAGCCCATTAATAGGACCACAAAGAGCTAAATAGAAAAAGTCTGACACACTGACCTGCCAGCCCAGCCCTTCTGGCACTGCCAGATTGCCCTGTAGACCAGTATGGCACTGGTGACATATTAACACAACCCACCAAGGGGAAGCCCTAAATTGACACCCTGTAGAACAGCGCATATGATATTTCATTCCCTGGAAGAAGTAAACAATATGGGTCAGACATACATGCTGACAAGTCAGCTGTGCCTTAGCGCCCATTAAGGGTGAAGTCTTAAGGCCTTTTTCACCTTTCATTGAAACACAATACTGATACTGAACAGGCTCATGCTTGTGCTGACCTGAATGAAAGTGCAGCATAAACCACTGAGAGGATATCCAAAACAGGCTGCGTGTTTCTCTCATGTGCATATCGGCTTACTGCGTGAAATACGCACTTCCGGCACGCGCTTGTCCTGAGCGTGCAGTCAGCCAGCACTGGAAAGCTTGTTTCATTAAGCCTTAGTGAACAGAAGACATCATGCCGAGACATGACTCCTAAAATGTACCCAGTACATCAAACTCAAGACGTCACCACTGCAGTCCATCAAGCTGGCCTTAATAATATGTATTTATTAACAGCTGTTTTCCCTTTACTTGCTTTGGAAAGAGGCAGACCGACTATGCATGAACCTTGCCGTACAGGTTTGATCCCCATGAGTGTTTCAAAAACTGCGTTTTTATTTTAAATCATTTCCAGTGATTCAGCCAGAAAACATCAGTAGTTCAAGTGCACTCTTTGCATTCCCTTTTCTGCAGATAATGCTGTCATAAGGTGAATAATCAAACAATTTTAAAAAGTGGGAGATGTCTTTTTTTCTCTCATTTAGTTTGCATTTTTTCCAACATGTCTCGCATGTTAAATGTTGAATCAAACTTTTCTATGCATCGTGCTGACTGGAGCCTTGTAGATAAGTCTTAGAGACCAATGCACATGAAAGGTGGCATGTAGAACTTTAGAGTCAAGCCGCCTTTAGGTCAGCCTTCAGTGTAGATGGAGGACAGCTGGCTTGGGCATCGGTCCACCGCATTAATTTGAAGGAAACTGGTGTCCTCACCACCATTTCTCATCGAGTCTCCAAAAATCCCCGTCGGTCCATGTGGAAGATCATACACTGGAAGAAACGGAGGCAAGAACATTGAAATTAATATATAGGTTATTTGGTAACTTACGGGTAGTAGAGACCTCATGGCGCATACTGAAATGAACTACAAAATAATGCTAACCATGTACATGCAGACTTTAATCCCTTCGACATATCTAAGTTATTCACTAATGGGATAAGTAATATGAGACTTATGCTTCCGACCTAGAGGACCTAGGTCCTTATCACATAATGGGCACACACATCTGTGTTCAGTACACTGTTATTTGGGGGTGTCTGGTGCAGACGGAGACTGAGCGCCCAACCACAAAAAATAATAGTTCTCAATGCAGGACCAAAGTTGTCCCTACAGTGAGAATAGTGCATTAAGGAAAGATTAATCGGAGGTTTAAAACTTCCAGTGACTGTAATGTGGGAGTGCAGTCTAGTAGCTGGGTGTGGGCGGAGCTAGGGGGCTAGAGGAAGAGGAGGAGTGGACACAGGAAGTGGTTAGTTAGAGTAGGGACAGGGCACAAGCAAGATGTATTGAATAAAGCTCCAGTTTAGATAATTCCAAGTGTCTGTATTTATTGTAGCACGATGCTACAACTGGCGACGAGGGTGGGATGACACTGACTGCAGCCCACGAGACCACACACAGGCACCCTGTCCCATGCAGCGTCGAGGGAAGAGCTCCGCTGCCGAGTAAAGCTGAGGCCTGATGATTGTGGCCCAGAACAAGTGACCGCGACCCCAAAGAAGCCAGGGAACCCCGAGGAAATCCAGACCTGGGAGCGCTGAAGCGCTCGGTCGAAGAAACCCTGTGGCGCTGAAAGCGCGAGTCCTGCCGAGTGTGTGTAACCCAGCAGCCGGAAAGAAACAGGAGTCGGGAGCCCACTCCGACCCTGGACAGCGCCACACAGTGTGTGAAGAAGTGCCCTGGTGAGGAGGACGCTGCCCCAGAGAGCCTACTGCCGAGCGCGATCGAACGCGCCAAAACCGGAGCTTGAATGCTGGTGAAAGTAAAACCTCACGCCCGATGCGTGAGGTTTGGCATGCTGTCGGCGTAAGAGAGAGCGGGAACCCAGAAAGTGAGTTGGGAGCCCACCCCAATCTCACCTGATGACTGCTGTGGCCAGAAATGAGTGAATCCTGGTGTGGACTGCCCCGCGAAGGTCCACTGCCAAGCGCTGCTGAGCGCGGTAAAATTGGGTGCCCAACGTCGGAAAACCTCACGCCGATGCGTGGGTTTTGGCACGCCGCCGCCGATGGACCCTGCAAAGTGAGGCGGGAGTCCACCCCAACCTCACCTGACTGTAGCCTTGACCAGAGGGAGCCAAATCCAGAGTATGCTGACCCTGGGAGCAATTGCCGGTGAGTCCTGTGAGTAGAATTGGGTCGAATGAAGAGAGAGAAAGTAGTGCCTGCAGATAACCACGGCGGCCATCTTTGAGTCAGGCAACTTCTAGGACACCTTCCCTGTGCAAACTGTAGGCGGCCATTTTGAGGTCAGGCGAGCTGAGTTTAGCAACAAGCATTGGCGAACATAATAGAAACAAGCATTGGCGAAGACCAAACAAGCCTTGGCGAAGACCAAACAAGCCTTGGCGAAGACCAAACGAGCGTTGGCGAAGACCAAACAAGCATTGGTGAAGACCAAACAAGCGTTTGCGAAGACCAAACACGCGTTGGCGAAGATCAAACAAGCGTTCGTTGGCGAAGACCAAACAAACGTTGGCGAAGATCAAACAAGTGTTGGCGAAGACCAAACAAACGTTGGCGAAGATCAAACAAGTGTTGGCGAAGACCAAACAAGCGTTGGCGAAGACCAAACAAGCGTTGGCAAAGATCAAACAAGCGCTGGCGAAGACCAAACAAGCATTGGCGAAGACCAAACAAGCAGTGGCGAAGGCCGAACAGGCAGTGGCGAAGGCCAAACAAGCACTGGCGAAGAACCAACGAGCATTGATAGGAGCAAATAAACAAACATTGGCATATGCAAATAAACAAGCATTGGCACGTGCAAGTCAACGAGCCTTGGTATGTGCAAATAAACAAGCACTGGTAAATGCAAAGAAGCAAGCGTTGGTAAGGCAAATAAATAAGCGTGGATAACGGCGCGTGGACAACAATGAACAAGTCTTGGCAACCAAACAGAATAAGCACATGCTAACCTGAGAGTGAATCAACTAACAAGCAAGAGCAGCCACAAGAGTGACTTAACAAACAAGCATTGACAAAACAAAGGTCGGCACGGGTGGAAACCCTAACAGTGAGAAACGCAAGCGAAAGTGCAGGGGCGAATGTAATGAAGTAACGCGTGTCCATAAAATAAAAGAAGCAACAAGCAACCATAAATAAAGACAACTCATAAATAATTACAACGGAATCAGCAACGAGCACGAGCCAATGCAAGCGTGGAGTAGCCAATGAACACACACACAACAAGCAAGTGAAACCCAACATTGTCACTAACCATGGGTAAATCCAAGGGTGCAATGTTAACCAAACACGAGTGAACTGAAGGAAGAACTGACAATCTAGCTCAAGCTAAAACACAAGCAGAAGCAACTGAAACCCGAAGAAAAGTGTACAGCACAATGCCCCGCGTCTACGACAGATCAAAACCTCCTTCTCTCATGGCGGGAGGAGACGTAACTCAATGTTTCACTCCACACCTTGAAGCATCGCCCCCAGCGGCGCAGATTGACGATTGGATCAAGGGCCTCAAACGGCACTGGTGGCTGGAAGCATTGGACAATTTCTTGAAAGCCAATGGTGAGCAAAGAGAAAGACAATGTCTGGTGCTACTCCTCCATCTGGTGGGTCCCGGGGGCCGATGCCCAATTAGAAAATTTTCCAGAGAAGGAGCGGACATCTATGATAGACTCCAAGAGGAGCTCTGTGCCCATCTCAATGCACAGGCAGATGTGGATCATAATCGCATGGTCTTCATCACAGCACGGCAGGAACCAGGCGAACCATTGCCACATTTCATCACTCGGTTGCAAAGTCTGGTACAGGGCTGCCATTTTAACACGTTTACAAATGAGGATGCTGTTCGGCTCCGAATAATTGAAGGATGTGAAAACCCCGAAACAAAGCACAAAATACTGAGAGGGCATTGGTCGCTAAAGGAAATTATCAAAAAAGCCGAAATTGGAATGCAAGTCCAAGCAAGAGAAAAATTGTTGGATGTGCATCTGAGTGCAAAACTTCGAGATACCTGGGAAGAGAGAACGCAGATATCCAACAAACACAAAAAGAGAGAGAGATGGCAGACCAGCGAAAAGACAACGGGGGAGACACAGTGACAAGGAAAGTGACAAGGAGTACTCAGAGGCAGACTACTCAGCGTCCGACCACTCAGAATCAAAGATCACTCAGAGTCAACCATCCAAATAACAACTACCAGGAGTTATTCATTCTCCAGAAGTCCCTCAAGGAGTCATTCAAAGTATGACACACGCTACTCTGACGAGGAGGGAGCGTCCAGTGGGACAGATTGCACTCCTGGACAAGATGGCCTTCTGCACAAGTGGGGGAGAAAGACAAACCATAGAAGAAGGGGCCGAAATGGTCAACACCGGAAATTGACGCCGGAACATCAATCGCCAAGGAGTGAAGATGAGTCCGAGGAAACAGCTGGCAGGACCACCAACAGATCAGAGATATTAGAGCACCAAACAATTGGGAAGAAGAACCAGATCGCACAAGATGGACTGGTCCCTCACAACAACAACAAACAAGAAAAGATCCATGCATCCATGGGCCCCGCGACAACGAAGCAACAGAGCGGAGATGGTTGACCTCAGGCGAGAAGGACGAAGAGACAAAAGCTTGGGATCAAGCACAAGGAACAAGCACGGAATCATCAGATAACATCCCAAATGAGACAACATTGAAGATGTTCCAACAAAGACACACGGAGAAGCCTTTCAAAGACAATTCCGAGGTGAAAAGCAGCTCAACACGGACTACCCGGTTCCAAAGACCACCTGGTAAGACATTCTCAAAGGAACACTCACAGAGGGAACTGATGGAGAACCCCTCTGATTCAGAAAGCACGTCGGTCCGGTCCTTTGAGTCGGCCGAGTCGTGGTCCCGACAACGGCCACGCGCAACATTCTCAAAGGAACTTTCTCAGAGGGAAGTGACAGAGAACCCCTCTGATTCAGATAGCATTTCGGTCCGATCCTTTGAGTCGACGGAGTCATGGTCCGACAACGGCCGTGGCGCCAAGCACCCGAACACATCAGAGAACCAAGGGATACTCTTCCCGTCAAAAGCGACACGTCTCACACTAATGTCAATGCACATTCGATCACTCCACCAGCCAACCTGTCATATCGATCCCAGAAGCATCGCGACACAAATACTACACCGTCACCCCGGATAGGGGCAGCAAGATTGACTCGAAGGTCCTGGTCCTGGTCCTACAAAATGGAAACCGACATCGTGGCCATTAGCACCCAAATAAAAACGGACCAACCAGCCGATCTGCAAAGGAAGCCGGACATGTCAGGAGAGCCAAGTCATCATCGGATGAGAACGAAACACACAAATACCCAGCCGGTTCCAGGGTTTGCCTGTTCTAGGCGCGAGCAGGAGTGGGAGAGACAACCAGAGACAGCAAATCAATCTCCAAGCCATACCAAGATGACCTCCACAGTTCATATCCCACCGGCTGGCATCCCAGACTCAAAACAGGAAGACAGTGCTGTTCTTGACCTGACAAGGCAAAAGGAAGTAAAAATACATGCAGACACTCGGAAAGGAACTAGAATAACATCCCCTTGGAAAAGAGGCCGAGCGTCATGTGAGCAAGAGTCACCAAGGAGGACAGACTGCCGATATCAAACTGAGCTCTCCATAGACACCTCAGACACTGAAGGTGAGTGGATCACTCAGAAGTTGAGAAACAAACATCATGAATCTGAACATACGCACATCACAAGAGAAGTCGCGCAAGTGCAAAGATGTACTCTCGTAATAAAAGATGCTCTCGTCGAGGAAGCAGAAGGCCACACAACGCAAGCTGAGATACGTCCATATATCTCAAGCGAACAGCCCGTGGACTTGTATGGCTGACCCAGAAACTCTAAATATGTTAGACGTTAAGTTCATTTCGTTAACAAGGGGGGAGATGTAATGTGGGAGGGCAGTCTAGTAGCTGGGTGTGGGCGGAGCTAGGGGGCTAGAGGAAGAGGAGGAGTGGACACAGGAAGTGGTTAGTTAGAGTAGGGACAGGGCACAAGCAAGATGTATTGAATAAAGCTCCAGTTTAGATAATTCCAAGTGTCTGTATTTATTGTAGCACGATGCTACAGTGACGACCCGGACTCAGTTTCTAGGGGTCGTCAGGGATCCCTCTGCAGGTGGGTGGTGTGTTACTGCACCCGCTTGTGGGATGAGCCATTACTTCTTCAGAAGATTTCTTTCTTTCAAGGAATACCTCATTTGCCATCATTAAATCACTTTTAGTTCCTCCAAGCCCCTACTAGATAATCTTGGCTTCTTTGTACGTGCTCTTGAATTGGCTTTCTCCCTCTTCTACGTATATAGCTCATTCACTGGCCTGTCTGTGGGAATCCCAACTTAAACATAAAATACAAGCACTTCTGTTTGTGTTGTTCCTAGCCGTGTATGCCATCTGCCCTTACTTTCAACAATTTTGTGTTCCCAACGATGTAAATGAAATATACTCCCTACAGTGTATGATCTTCTCAAAATTTAGCATGAAGTAACTTAGCACAGGAGAGATGCTTTTTAATCTAACTGTCCATAAACAAATGATATGCTTCATCTTCCGTGTACAGGGTTGTCCTTTCCATTTTATGGGATCTGAAAAAAAAACACTGCATACACTGAACTTTATCCCCTGTCTGAAGAGGGGAAGCTCTAAGGGCCAGATGTAGGTCGCCCAATACCGGTCGGTAACGGTCGAAATTACCGAATTTCGGCCGTTACTGACCGGTATTGGGCTTTTTAGATGTAGGTGGCATTTTTTTAGGATTCGGTATTTTACCGAATCGGTCATTTAAGAATTCAGTAAAATACCGAATTCTTAACATACCGATTCGGTAAATTACCGAATCCAGGATGTAGGGAGCACTCAAGTTGGTGCATTCCTCAGTTAAGGATTCTTTATTTACCACCAACTACAAGTTGGTGGTAAATAATGAAAACCTTTGAAAAAGCATTTTTTTTGCTTTTCCAACAGTGCGATGTGGCAGACATACATGCCCTTAGGGCATGTATGTGTGCCACATTGTGCACCCATACACAATTGATTGGTGCAACAGCGTGTCAAAGTGACACCCTGCCACCCTTCAATGTTTTCCCCCTTTTACCGAATCAGTATTTACCGATTCGGTAATTGCCATTCATTCCTATGGGCCTCCAGGCCATAGAGATAAATGGCAATTACCGAATCGGTAAATACCGATTCGGTAATTACCGAAACTTAATGATTCGGTAATTTTTAACGAAAAATTACCTACATCCCATTTACCTATTCTTAAATACCGAATCGGTATGATTCGGTATTTAAGAATAGGTAAATTGAGATTATCTACATCTGGCCCTAAGAGAGCAACTCATGGCACTTTTTGTCTTGTACACATAGGGTTCAATTAAGTTTGAGCAAGAGGAACCACAGGATGGGCTTGCCGGCACTATGTTCTCTGCCGACATTTTTTTCTCTATATACACCTCGCCACTATCATTTCCTCTTTTGGGATGTCTTCTAAGCTGATACGTTTCTAATGTTCATTTCATTTCTTTCCTCCCCTTCTCCGCAATACAATTTCTTCTTGTGTGCCTGCCATCACCATTTGAATGTCCTCTCACCTTTTACACCTCAATTGTTCCAAAACTGAGATTCTCATTTTCACTCACTACATACCTACAGCCAGCAAGACCTCAAAGTTTTCAGTTCTGAGTATCATCCATGTGTAAACCATTAGGTAGAGGCAGCCTCAGAAACAAAGACCAAAATTGAGCATGCAATAGCCGCCCTTATTGAGGTGAGGAATCCCATCTGTGGTAGCTGACTGTGGCAGTCCAAAGAGCAGTGTATCCACTGGGCCCCCATACTTGACAGAATTCACCTGACAAAGCCTTGCTATTTTCAGAGAAGGATCAAAAGCATGAAAGGTAACTACCCTATGAAAGACCCACAACCCTAGAAGACAATTTGGGGTATATTTACTAAGATTTTATGCAGTGTTTGGGTCACAAAAGTGACGCAAATGGACAGGAAATCTTTTTTTACCTATTTACTTTCCGGCGCTAAACTTGTTAAGTGCTGGAAAAGCATTTGAAAATAAATTTTACATTACTTAGTACCAAGGGGGCGTTTCATGGGTGGTGCATGGGCATTCTCATGCAACCACCCAAGTTTTTTACATGAAACCCTATTTACCGAAAAAGGTAGACAGGGTTTTTACAGCAAGGAACTACACCCATTTCACATAGGCGCTATGAAGGAGGAATGCTTTTTTATCTCTGCTCTCTTTTCTGGCTTTGCATGTGAGCTGCACTGCACAGAAATCATACAAAGTGGGAAAAAGTTTAAAGTTAGTCTAAGCATGGAATTTTGTACTGGAAGGGTATTCTTCCAGTACAAACCTATGCTTGACTCATGGAGACACCCTTGCACTATGGAGCAAAGGTGTGTATGTGACGCTTGGCAACACAATTCTGCACCAGCGCTAGGGAAAGGGAAGGAGAGTGCCTGATTTCTGTAAATATTGTGCTCTCCTGCTCTCTCTTTCTCACACAGCACAGCATTTGCGGCTGCTGTACTGCACTATGTGATACTCTAGCAAATTGTGCCACAGCAATATTGTAGGTGACTAAGAGGGCACACAAGCACAGCCCCCACTTCATGAATTCAAAGGCATGATGGCAAAAGACATGTGGAAGTGAATGAATTTGTACGAGGACACAGATTATTGACATTTTTATCAAATATATAGAAAAGAAGCCACAACGAAGGACATGAAGTAAAACAATATAATACACATTACTGGTATGTTCATCTTACTGCAGAATGAGCTAGCAATCGTTGCACTAACAGCACAACATATCATTGTAATCAACAGAATTGTGATCTACTGTGTGACTTTACTCTCATAGCAGAAATACTGGCATCAAATTAGACTACGGGTACTCATAGTACGGCCAGCGGGCCGCCAGTGGCCCGGTAAGCCTTCCTTGGCGACCCGCGGACCTTGCAGACATCCTACCTGTGTTTAAAAAAAAAAATTAAATAGTGTTAGCAAACACCACCACAGCAGCACGGACTCAGAAACTCTGCTATGTGGGGGTCGGGGGATTCCAGTGATTGTCAGAGTGGAGATGCAGGGGCACTAGGAGGTGAAATACAACAAAGCCTCACACACACGGGGTGAGATGACAAAGTGTGAGGAAGGGAGAGGGAGACAGAGGGAGAGGGAGGGAGGGAGGGAGGGAGGGAGGGAGAGGGAGACAGAGGTGGAGGGAGGGTGACAAAGGGAGGGAGAGGAAGGGAGACATTGAGAGGGAGAGAGAGGGAGGGGGAGGGAGACAGAGGGAGAGGGAGGCAGAGGGAGAGGGAGACAGGGAGGGAGAGGGAGACAGGGAGGGAGACAGAGGGAGACAGTGAGACAGGGAGGGAGACAGAGGGAGAGAGGTGGAGGGAGAGGGGGAGACAGAGGGCGGGAGACAGAGGGAGGGAGAGAAACAGGGAGGGAGACAGAGGGAGGGAGAGAGACAGGGCGGGAGACAGAGGGAGGGAGAGGGAAGGAGACAGAGGGAGAGAGGCAGAGATAGAGGGAGGGAGACAGAGGGAGGGAGAGAAACAGAGAGGGAGAGAAACAGGAAGGGAGACAGAGAGAGGGAGAGAGACAGGGAGGGAGACAGAGGGGGGAGAGGGAGGGAGAACGAGGGAGGGAGAGAGAGTGGGAGACACAAAGGGAGGGAGTCAGAGAGAGTGGAAGACAGAGCGGGAGGGAGACAGAGAGGGTGGGAGACAGAGAGGGAGGGAGACAGAGAGGGAGGGAGACAGAGAGGGACGGAGACAGAGAGAGGTAGACAGAGAGAGGGAGACAGAGAGGGTGACAGAGGGAGGAGGGTGACAGAGGGCGACAGAGGGAGACAGACAGAGGGAGGAGGGCGACAGAGGGAGGAGAGCGACAGAGGGAGGAGGGCGACAGAGGGAGGAGGGAAACAGAGGGAGGAGGGCGACAGGGAGGAGGGCAACAGAGGAGGGAGGGAGACAGAGGCGGGAGACAGAGGGACAGAGACAGAGGGAGACAGAGAGAGTGGGAGACAGAGAGGGAGGGAGACAGAGAGAGTGGGAGACAGAGAAGGAGGGAGACAGAGTGAGGGAGACAGAGAGGGTGGGAGAAATAGAAGAAGGGAGACAGAGGGAGGGATAGGGAGGGAGGGAGAAGGAGGGAGGGAGAGGGAGGGAGACAGACAAAGGGAGAGAGACAGAGGGAGGGAGACAGAGGGAGAGAGACAGGGACGGAGACAGAGGGTGAGGGAGACAGAGAGGGAGACAGAGAAAGACAGAGGGAGGAGGGCGACAGATGGAGAAAACAGAGGGAGACAGATAGAGGGAGACTGACGGAGGGAGGGAGACAGACGGAGAGAGACAGAGGAGGGAGGGGGAGGGAGAGGGAGGGAGAGAGAGGGAGGGAGAGAGAGCGAGGTAGAGAGAGGGAGGGAGACAGAGGGAGGGAGCGAGAGGGAGCGAGGGAGAGAGAGGGAGCGAGGGAGAGAGAGGGAGGGAAAAGAGGGAGGGAGAGAGAGGGAGGGAGAGAGAGAGAGAAAGATGTGTGTATGCTGGGTCTGGTGGCTTAGTGGATGAAGGCGTCTGCTGCAGGGACCTGTGTTCAATCTCATGGTCACAATTTTTGTTTTGCTTTAGTCCAGCCCCCTCCCCCTCTGACCGCACCCCCACTGGTGCACCCTTGTCCACAAACCACACAGTAAATCTGATCCCCGAGAGAAAGATTGTGAGTACCCATGAATTAGACCAACTAATAGCACTGTTGTTTGCTGTAAGGTCCAGCAGTTAAGAGTGCAAGAATAGCTTTGAATAAATCATTTTCACCCAGTTTCTATTCATTTCAACATGTATCCATAAACATGTTTTGTGAGTATAAAGATACATTTCATATGTTCATTTTTTCTACCACTGCCTTGTCGGCCCTTGCCCTGCCTTAACAGTGCCTAATTTATTAAAAGTGCAGGGTCCGAGTCAGGAGGCCACCACAGTTTATACCACAGATTGCCACTGTACTTTCACAACTACTAACCACAAGACTGAAATGTGCCAATTCAGACTGTTGAGGACGCCAAAGCTTTAAAGAATGGCTTGGGTGGTAGGTATTAATTATTTTAATGTATATTGACTCAACAAACATCTGTTTTTTTGCTCATCTTTAAACTACAAAAACAGTAACAGCAAGTGGCAACTGTCATAAGTGCAGGTTCAGGCAATTAAGTGCCAGTGCCGAGCACTGGCTCAAATTACGCACTGTGCCTAACAAAAGCCTTTTGCATGTTTCCAATGCTGCATTGTGGTAGCAACCGAAGCAAATGCTCACATTTTAGATGAGAAAATGCATTTATGTTACAGTGCTACAGAATTGTGAGAAAGCACCTTCAGTGTAGTTTGGAATATAAAAATCAGACGCATTTAGAAAGAGGAAAGGTTGTTCCCTTGAAACACACAGTCTTCAAGTTTACATATGTTCTGCTTTACCTGTAATTCCGGAATGCGCTGAGAAAGCTCTGTGAAAAACATCAAGACCTGCCTGTCCCACAGAAGTGGGCACAAGGCAGTCCTCAAATGGCGGGACCATATTGTAGGAGTTGCTATGCTGCATATTCCTCTGAGTGTCGTTGTAATGCGGAGGACAGAAGGTTTGCAGTTGGCCATAAAAACCTAAAAGTAGAAAAATGCAATATATCATCATTTCCATTCAAAATCAATTTCACAGGCGGTAAGGTGCATGGATGTAAAAACAAACGTGTGCATTAGTCTGTAACCGGCAACTGAGAGGCAGCAATTTGCAACTTCATAACAGCACAGTGCACAATACAAGGTCTCCTTGGGTCAGATTTATTATTATTTTTGTTTGATGGGGTGGGTGAGTGCTGCCAAGGTTCACACATAATGGGACATGACACAATTCTTACAGAGCAGTAACAAACTACAGGAGGTAGCCCATAAACCCAGTAGAGACCAGGGTAGAGGTGTGTAACATTCAACAGTGTCTCAGACGGTATTATTTGTAAGGCAACTTCTAAGGGAGCACAATTAATTGCTGTGAGCACGGAAGGGAGAGCAGGGAGACAATAATTTGCGAGACATGTAGCAATTGACTTTTGTTTATATTTAGTCATATATTTAAAGATAAACAAAGCACTGTGTTACATTTAATGACATCACGAGTGACCCTCTCTCATGATGCCCATTTAAATTACCTTGTATTATCTGCATTCATTGTATGGGCAATACTACGAATACACCTTGTATATATAATTTGTTTTGTTTGCGCCCCTTGTCCTCTGTACATACTCCCTCATGTGTCACCAGCGCGGATCACTACTTCACGAGTACTTGTGCACAGTATAACACAGGTTACATTTCATTCAATGTAACACAGTGCTTTGTTGATCTTTAAATATATGACTAAACATATACAAAAGTATTCCAATTGCTACATGTCTCTGCGAATTATTGACTCCAATTCTTAGTGTGACACAAACCTATCAGGTGTATTCACCCAAGGACCACCGAATGTAAGGCAATGGTTTTCAAATTATTATTGGTTGTGCCTTATGTATATGTACAGGACCCTGTGAATAAATGAATCCCTAAGTCTAATGCTGCATTTAAATATCATTTTTTTGTATTTATTAATTGTCATAAATACACGTGAACAAGAGAGCAAAAGAGCAGCACACTTTGGGATTTGTTTTTTTCCAGGAACCTGTATATATACCTAAGGCACAAACCAATCATAGTTTGAAAAACAGATTTAAGAATAGCCTTTGCATACAGTAAGAAAACACTGTGCAAATTGCCTGACTTTGTGAATCCAAAGCCCATCTTTGCAAAGTACAAAATGTTGATTAGAAATCACAATAAATACACTAGGAAGAAAAGTGAGCTGCAAGTGAAAAAAAAGTGGCAAGAGTCCGACCCCAGTTTTTGTGATTCACAAGAAAATGTATCAGTGCCTTGCGACAATCCCAAAGCATGTAATGGTTACTACCTTCTGTGTTGGAGCACTTCTGCTGCCTGGGAGCATTGTTCGCCATGGAGGAGAATAGGCATCATTCCTCTAGGATTGCTACATGTTCATCAAAATGTTTGTTTGTGTGTATATAATCGTGCTTTTATATCTCAAATCTGGTTTGGAAGCAACAGACTACTGGAAAAATGCAAGAGCCCAGAGAACAATACGGTGTTTACAAGAGTCAGCAAGCACCAACGCTCTAGTGTATTATAGGGGTAATGTCCTCAAAGAGAGACATTTTAGTTTCTACTTTCAGGGAAGATGGAGAAGTTTTGATGTCATACAAGATATTGTTCCGTTTTTGAGTGCATAGATGGATAAGGCTTGGGTTCTTCTTTGTTCTTCTTGCACTTTTTCATGTCCAATATGGCAATGTCCTGGATCCTGGTGTAGCATTGGCCACAAGAGGAATTTAGCTTATAGGCCTGGTTTGCCAAAGTGCAATTTCTGATGCCCTTGTAGGTGGTGCAACAAATCTTGTAGGTTATACGGCTTGAAGGGGAGGCAATGACATTTCTACAGAGTTGGGGTGATGGGGTTTGAACTTCTACAGACACTTGATAAGATTTGATGAGACTTGCCACTGTGTGCAGGATGCATTTGCGGAATGTTAAAGTGGTGTCTTGGAGGTCATTGAGCAATGCATTGACTCCATCAAGGTGGGAAAGAACTAAGCCATACACAGCTGTGCTGAATTTGAGTTCTGGAAGAAAAGATTTCATTTTCTTTAGGAGGGACAGTTGGTACCAAGCAGTTATAGTTTTCCTGGTGATTTATTCTGTGTGGCGGAGGCATTGTCCAGGCGAGGTAGTGACCTTGATGACTGTTTGACTATAGGTGCTCCTTCCCTCCTGTTCTAAAGGCTCATGGTGCATTATAGGGCTAGATTTAAACGCTTATCTGCATTATACCTACTGGGGCATAGTATACTGTGCACGTTGATTGTTATGTACACCACTTGGTATTGATCTAACATAAATAGATTTTTCCAGTAAAAAATAATTTTTTTGAGTGTAAAAGGGATCTTTACTGGTCCTGAGGAGAAGCTAGGGGAAGGCTTGGAAACATGTCGACACAGTAAGTACAGCCTATTGAAGCATAGTAGCTCCGCCTGACTCCCCACTTTTACTAACAATACCAGCTCAAAAGGACATTAAAGTTTTTTCTCCTGCCGAGCCAGGTATTTTTTAACCCTATACCACTTTTCACTCACTTCTGACCCTTCCACTCGCACTCCTACACCATACATAGTTTTCTAAAAAAAAATACTCCAGCGTATTTCTAGGTTTATAGCACGCCCCCTCCTTCAGCGGGCGGGAAGACCCCGATGATGAAGCATGCCACCAAGGGTCCTTTTGGTGGGCGAGGGGTATTTAAACAAAAGCTGTGTGCTTTCCAGCACTGTAGGATACATACAAAGTCTCGAGGAACATTTCTTTGTTTTCCTTTAGGGGTGGATCCCTTTGTTTTGTTAACTATTCCAGTGGTAGCCAGAGAGTCAGAAGACTTGATTCTCCAGGTAGTGGTGAATTATCGAATTGACTGTTATCTAACTGCTTATTGCTGCATTGTGCTCTCCTTTAGGATTGTTCTAGAATTAATTATCCTCTAGTAATCACAAACGGTAGATGGTGTTTACATCAAGCACTGGTTATATCACTGTAATTGTTACTGCATTTCTTTTCCATGTTATTCATGAATTGCGTACTTCTTACGAAGCATTGATCCATGTACTGTGATATTGCTAAAGTGAGGTGTCTGTACAAAAGCTCAAACGCCAGGTTAGACATTTACTTCTTTGTTGCAGCTGAAACATCTGTGATACAAGAAGTAACTCACTTCCACACCACCTTCTTAGAGCTAAGATTTGACTGTTCATCCACAGCCATGCAGAGTCCAGAAAGATTGTAAAGTCTACTTTTGGAGCAGACTGATTACCCTGGGTCTTGGTTATTGGGAAACACCTGCACTGGTACCTTGGAAATAGCTCTGTTTTCACTGCATCTCGGGATGTGAAGCCATGCTTAACAGATCACAAATATGAGTCTAAGAGTTATCCCAAAAGCCTGGAGGGTAGTAATGACATGATGGAGAAGAACTTTTGATAACCACATTTTTTTCATAGAAAGCCATTGTCATACAGCTTTTGCATTGTCCAGTGCATACTTTCAAGATGTAAGAATTTACAGTGCGCATCATCCTTCAAACATTTATATTCTAAGGGCACACACTCTTTATTTTCCTCCAGATACATGGCAGTTGTGATTGGAAAAAGATATGCCAGAGAGATCGAAATGTATAATATCAAAGTAGCCGGCATTAATCCTGTCAGCTCCCATTTCATCTGCATAAAAGTAGATGGTGCTGATGTTTTAGATTTTAAGATGGTTTAAACTGATGATCCTTATTCTCAGATGACTGGGAATGATGTCCTAAGATCCAAGGTAGTTACTGTCAATGATGTTAACACTGAATAGAGAAGAAATATAAGCACCTAATGTCACCATGATTTGACCTGATGTCATCTATAGAGGAAGCCAGTATCAAAAAATACTTCTCTAAAGAAGAACTTTATAATAAAAGAGGCTTGAAATGAAAAAGATGAGGTAATATTTAAACTAAGACAGCCTCCTTTAGACAGCTTCCTTGAACATATTTGCCTCCAAGAAGGCAGCATACCTGCTGGGATTGAAGGGAAGCCTTTGAAGATCATTGGTCAGAGATCGTCAACGTCTTCATCTACTAACCTATAAGCAATGTAGGAAAAAATATTTAAGTCAGGCTGGCTGAAGTTGACCTGAAACATCTCCCTCGGAAACGGATTTTAAAGAGCAAAAACTTGTTTTATACAAAAAGATACCTGATACAGCTCTTGTTCCTTGTTGTTATATTACCTATCTAGCCAGCGTGCCATTTAATTTCCAATGCAAACTCTCATTCTGTTCTCCATTCACATTCATTGAAAGATAGTGCACCTTTTGACAAGTACATACCCCTTCTAAGTGAAAATAATTGCGCATATTGAGTAAAATGGGCTATAACATCTATATGAGAGAACAATAAAAAATAGGAAAGCTTAAATAAAACAAATAGATTGCGAAACCTGGGGCTGCATTTATGGGAACCTGAAGAGAAGGCGGACACGTTCCATCACCAGGATGTGATGTGAGGTTTTCGGGCAAAGTTTGGTTGAGGAAATTCGATATCTACCTGACTCTCTCTAGGCAGAGAAATGTAGCGTGTGCTAATATTACTCGGCGAAAGACCTGGAGGCAGGAGTACTGTTCAAGGTTCAGGCTTCACTCAAGTCCTCATTGTTCTCAACTGTCGTGACGGAGAGGTTGGGATCCGACAGTGTGGGCGACTGACAGTAGGGCAGTAGGACCCTGTGGGTCCTCAGGCAGAGTGACCAGGTCACCGGACACCAGATCCGGTGGCAGGGACAGGAAGGGGCGGACAATGACCAGGACAGAGACGTGGACGGACGTGGGGACGAGCAACTGCATGATGTAAGAATAAAGAAGAGTTAAACTAACCTGTGTCCTGTGTATGGTGTACACCCCTGCGCACAGCATGGACACGACAACTGGCGACGAAGGAAGAAACGATCGTCACGATGTGCGAGGAAAATCGTCGTGTGTGGATTAGCATCATGGAAACATCAAGGTGATGCCAGGAGCTACACGGGAGCCCACCCCGATCAGCGTCCTACACAGAGTGACAAAGCGCAGTAAGGAGCGCTCAGGAGCAGCGGAGCAGCGTTAGTGCCGAGCAAAGTTATGAGGTGATCGCGCTCGCGCGTTTAAACGCGAAGTCTCGCGGGACGTGGAAATCCCGGCGGCCATCTTTGGATCAGGCAGAATAAGCCAATGGGAGCACAGCAATAACGTGGCGGCCATTTTTAAGTCAGGAAAGCGAGATTTAGAGCGCGAAATCTCGCGAGAACAAGGGGCGGCCATTTTAGATGGGACAAAAATACTAATAGCAAGAAAAAAAGGACAGCGGCCATTGCAAGGGCAGGCAAGAAAAGAAAAGAGCAGGAACACAAAGGAAAGTGAAGAATAAAGTGGAGAAAACAAAGAGAGATCGCCCAAAAGCAAAGAATAACTAACCTATCAAGAAGAAAAAAAAAAAAAAAGAATAAGAGGCACAACAAAGAGTGTCACAGTAACAGGAATACTACAAAAGAACAGAAAGGAGAAGAAAAAGAAAACAAAGGGACAAGAAAAACAAAGAGAAGGATAAGAATAACAGAAAGAGAAAGAAGAAAAAAAATTATAAATAAAAGGACAAGGAAAAAGGGGACACAAGAGAAAAGAAAGTAGAAAAAGTTAAATCAAAGCACAACACAAGAAGAAGAAGACGAGAAAGACGATAAAAGGTAAACACAAGAAGACAGAACAGATAAAAAGAAGAAGGCGAGAATGGCAGATCCAAAGCCCAGCGCGCAATACAGGAGACGAAATAAGGACGAGAAGAAAAGACAGAAAGAAAACGAAAATAAGAATGGAAAAGGTCTGAAAAGAGAAAGAAAATAAAAGTTTGAGTGAAGAATAAAGGATAAATAAAGCGCAAAAAGGGCGCACAAGTGAAAAAGGGCAACAAGAGAAAGAAAGAAGACAGTGCAATAAGAAAAAGGAAAACAACAAGTGAAAGGAAGAGAAAGGACATAAAGAAAAAGACAAATCGACAAAGAGAAAAGAAGAAAATAAAGAGAAAAGAAGAAGAAAAGAAGAAAGAAGATAAAGAGATAAGAAGAAAATAAAGAAGAAGAAAGAAGATAAAGAGATAAGAAGAAAATAAAGAGAAAAGAGAAAGAGAAAGGAAGAGAGAAAAGAGGACAAAGAGAAAGGACAAAAGGAAAGACATAAATATAAGAATAAGACGCAGGAAGGATGCAAATATAAGAAAACAAGGAAATAAAGAAGAAGAAGACTAGAAAAGCCCAGAAGAGGCCGAATAAGAAAAGAAAAAAGGACGAATAAGAAAGAATTGAAAAATAAAGGAAAGGCCAGAGATAAGGCCAAATAGAGGAAAAGACAGAAAAAGAGAAATAACAAAGAAAAGAGGGACAAAGATCACCAAAGAAACAGAAAAGAGAAAAGGAGAACATAGAAGAAAAGAAAACAAAAGGAAAGACACAAAGACAAAGAAAATAAAATGGGTAGAAAGGAGCAACGTGACAGGACTTTGGCGCAGGAGAAACAGCAACAAAAAGAAAGGATAAAGACATACAATGAGCAGAGCGGACAGGCGCTACCAAGGAAGATCAAGGCAAGGGACACTGCACGACCAGGACAAAAGGTGGTGAGACAGAAAGAAACAATATCGATATTAAGACAACCGTTTCTCAAAAGATTCACTGACGGTGACGAAAGTGAAAGGATTGATGATAATGGCTCTCTCCGACCGACAACAAACAACAAGGAAAAGATAGCGTGTCAAGGAGCTAAAGGCGGATGAAGAAGAAATGGCAGCGGCAACTGCAGCCACATAGAAGGAGGAAGATAGAGGACAAGGAAGCGATGGAAACACTAGATCACGAAGGACATTCAGTAAATAACAGAGACTCATTGAAGAGATGTAGAGTGACAAGCTCTCTCTCTCTCTCTCTCTCTCTCTCTCTCTCTCTCTCTCTCTCTCTCTCTCTCTCTCTCTCTCTCTCTCATTCTTTCACCTTCATCAATATAACTGTGAATAAGGACTATGATTAATGTGTCACGAACTTTTGTTTGCAACAAGGGGGGAGATGTCGTGAAGGAGAGGTTGGGATCCGACAGTGTGGGCGACTGACAGTAGGGCAGTAGGACCCTGTGGGTCCTCAGGCAGAGTGACCAGGTCACCGGACACCAGATCCGGTGGCAGGGACAGGAAGGGGCGGACAATGACCAGGACAGAGACGTGGACGGACGTGGGGACGAGCAACTGCATGATGTAAGAATAAAGAAGAGTTAAACTAACCTGTGTCCTGTGTATGGTGTACACCCCTGCGCACAGCATGGACACGACATCAACTAGGAAGTCTCTGATTGGACAGGTACAAGTAATACTGACAAGGAGCTTAGGGCCTGAAAAGAGAGACGATCTAACCAAACTTACTGAGTTTAATAAGATGACAAGGGTAAGATATTAATGAACTGCAGCGCCAAGAATGTAACAAAATCATGACATCAGCAAACGACCAGAAATTGTCACCTAATCAAAGGAAGAAAATAATTCACTTTATTCTCGGTTCCATCCAGGGTGCCTATCACAGAACCTTGAAAGTTTCTTTTTAGATGGAAACTCACAGTGCAAGTTAAGGAAGAAGGTAGGTGGAAGGGAAGCTGCTCCCTTAAGCAATTCTCAAAAATAGCGACTGCCTTTTGTCGTCAAGTGAAAGCAGTCAACTGCAGAACGCTACCCGCCTTGCCAAGGCGATGACGATATCGCTGACTGCGTCGGAAATTTGCCATAGTCACGCCTTTGGCTGACAAACGTGAACATGATATCCAAGCTCAGCTCAGCATATCAGTAATAGGATTCTGAGGTTAATAATGGGTATGCCTGCTGATGGAAAGCATTGTTAGAAAAACAATGAATGCATGCCTTAAACTCCTGCCCTATTCATGGCACTACACACTTTCTGTGCAACGCTCTTTGCGTATCAACAATGTCAGAATAGAACGTTAGGGCGGAAGTTCCCACAGATCACATTTCTGTAACAGAAAAAAGATCTTTATTTGACGGACATTTCATTTTGGCACTGATACGTCGAGGTAGTCTAGAGCCACAGATCTGTATATAAAGCATTATTCACTGAGTATAAATTACACATAAACACGGTACTATAGTTCAGTTCACATCAGGCTCCATTGTAAAGAATATCACACTTGCATAAGGAATCAAGGCCTATCCCATCATTGTAGCCTAAATGAACAAACGGCTAATTAATTACTGAACTGCATGACTACCTTTAGCAGCGAGTAAAACTATGATAGATGGAATTCAGAATTGAGGTGGTGGGTAAAATTATAAATGTTTATGGAGCAACGGGGAGAAGACCTCTGTATCTGTGAGCATGAGTGGCTTTTTCACCTTATTATATTTCTTTCGGAGTGGAAGCGTGGCTTATATTCATTATTCACTACAAAGACACTAAGAACAATGTAAATTATGTTTTATTTATGTTTATTTTGAGGCATTTTATACAGCATAATACACCGTATGGGCCTCAGAAGACTGATGATAAACCACTTTTTAAAAGAGTAATACAAATGTATGCAAATTATTTTAACAGAAGAGGCTATTGGAGGTGAAAAATATGTACTACACAGAGCTAAATAAGCCACAGGCTGAAAAAAAGTAATGTGGAAGTGTTCAAATTAAATGCAGGTACGATCTGTAGCGAAACTTTAGCCCAGAAGTTTGAGAACAAATACTAAACGATTAACTAACTGCTTGTTAGGTTGAGGAATACTTGCCACAGAGGACTTTAAGGCTTAAATCCAGTAGCAGTGGCATATACTGGTGAAAGTTAGTGTAAAGTAAATGTTAGAGATAGACTGTGGGCCTCATCTACAAGACAATAATGCAGCACGGCGCTGCAAGCCATTTCGCTGTGTCATGCTGCGCAGCTCTTTGAAAGCACAGGGATGAGTCTCTATTAACAACAATACGATGCATCCCCGTGCTTCCCCCTGTTCTGGCCCACAATTGGCTGCCGTGCACCAGCGCAGGCATCCTTTTGTCATTTTGCAAGGGTTCCTGCGCTGGGGGATGAATGTTTTTGTGAAGGAAGGAACCCCTTCCTGTACAAAAACACTCAATTGCATTTTCCTCTTTCTATGCGTGCTGCATTATGCACACATAGAAAGAGGAATAAACGAGGAGGAATAAAAGTATTTCTCCTCGTTGCGCTATTCCTAAATATTCCCTGGGGAGACGTAAGATTCTGATGCATTTTTAGTTTTACAAAATGTTGTACATCTGGGAATGCATCAAGTTCCAAGGAAGTTGCGTGGAAACACCCACAGCAACAGCCATGGAATGTCCCTATCACACAGAGCAATGTGTGAAAGGGGCCTATATTTATAAGGCCATGAAAGGTCACGCAGGGTGACGTTACGGGCCCTTGTAAATATGGGCAAGTCCATTGCACCACTGGTGCGTCACTGAAAGTGACGCACCAGGAGTTCAATGGGCCTGTAAATAAGCCCCTGTGAACTTCCAGAGAACAAAATGAAAGTTGCTGGCACATGAGGGGCATATCGCGTGCAGTGAGAGTCTTGGGGTCCATGGATATCAGGTCAAATGAAGTCTAGGACTTGAATTTCGGGAGGTGAAACCCATGATAATGCAAGCTGGTGTTAGAATTAAGTCAAACAGAACCAGTGCTGGGGAGAAGCTTGGTCTTGCAGGGTGACAAGATCCCATCATTGAATGTAAACAAACCCACATCCAGTAGAAGACAGGCACAAATAGGGATAACCCCTTCTGTGAGGAATTCATAGGATAGTTTACATTGGTCAGGAGGAGGTTAATATGCAGATTTAGGATCAATCCAAAACTTCTGAAATCATCCTGAAAGAGCTGAAACTTTGACAGGCAACAAAAAATCATAAAAGGAAATAATGCTCAAAAAATGATCAATATGGACTGTCAAACTTGTGTTGCATACACATATGAGTTATACAAAGCACAACATGCTAATGTTTTCAGAATGCCCAAATTATTTCAAAGCTACTGAAGGTCAGGAGGGATAATGTTTTGTAATATGGATGTCACTAGATTGATTTCCTCTTTCGGACCTCTGCTTATTGATCTTTGTGGGTACATCAATAAGAATTTAAATTTGGATCACATTACAGGAGAAACTCTATCAATCTGAAAGTTGGCTCGGTGATTTGGAGATTGAATGAATAATCTCCCTTTAACAAGACAAGTGCTCCCAGTTCTCAGTACAAGTTCACTGGGTGTGTTCCCAATAGGGAAAACAAGTCACACGGACCACCAATCTGCATTTGCAGCACAAAGTAAATGTCCACCCGGTGCCTAGATTTGTCAGATCACCCATGTGTAGAGGGGAAACAATACTCCAGTCCCGGGTCTTCCTTTTAAAAACCATTATGAGTTAATAATTCACTCAATTTGATTCTGTTAATGCGCATCAAGGCTACAACTCTCAAGGGTATTCTGTTTTTTTACAGGAAAGTCTAGGACTAGACTATTGAGTCCTTTGGGACATGGAGTCTTCTAATAATCCTCCCTATAATTTTAGTTGTCTAGGGATTGTTTTGTACAATCATATATCTCGAGTGGCCTGTGGAGAGGAGAATTGATGGGTCAGCCTTTATTTTCAAGGTAAGTGCGAGAGAGGGAATATCCCCGCAGATGCTGAATTGCTAAACACAGCTTTAAGCATGCATCTTAAACTTTAGAAATGCTTATGAGGAATGTGAAAACTTATAGTGAGGCAGTCCTACATAAGCAGTCAAGTAGCCAAAAAGATTTTAATGCAGTCGGGAACCTTTGGCGATCAACCCAATTACTCTGGAGTGGCCAGTGCAGGTAAGCGCGGTGGGGTAGAACTCGACAGATGACGACGAGGGAAAAATAAATAAATAATTAATTTTCCCTCGTCGTCGTCTGTCAAGTCCCCCGACCCCTCCCCATTGCCCCACTCCTCTTACCTGCATGGACCACTCCCGGGTTGTCATCACAGTTAAGGCAAGAAGATGCAGCAAATAATAAATATCAAACAACTGCAGCCAGCTTCTGATAGCGCATGCCAAAGATGGGGAGGAGCCCGTTAATAGGTCAGTATGTATTGATCGATCACAGCTTTTCATTGAGCAGGCACTGACATTTTTCTCTCCATATTCATATTCATACCTAAATTCAGAAGATATTTAGCACAAGATGATACATGCTCTTCCATGCTCTGCCAAGCCTCATGGTAGAAAGTATTCTGTATATATATCAATAGGAATAGAAGAAAGGGTGAAGATAAATGCAATCATCTCTGTGATTAGATGGTATACACTCACCCACGTAAGAAATGGTTTAGTATTTGCTAGAAGATCATCAGAGCAGTGCTGGGATCAATAATGAAAAGATTTTGACATGCCGAAGCTAGGTCATTCGGAACGAGATGGCTCAGAACAAAAGGCAAAAGTGGAGGAGGCATAACATATTGGAGGGGTCTTCTAGTGCACAAGGTGATGAGCCTGTATGGCTGGAATTTTACAAGGGATGATTCTTCTCTAAGCTAACTCTCAAGATAACAGATCTATAACATTTGATTAGGGAAACTAACTCAGCCACAGAGTCTATACGGGGCGCTGATATAGGGTGGATACATCAGTCTGGGTAAACATGATTTATGTGTCTCATACAGGCCAATCTTGCTGCTAAATACTGATTATGAAATATACTATCAATGTACTGACCTCACATTTGGAATCTTTAAAGGCATATCCGTTAGCTCCCAACCAATTGGGGTTTATTGTATGCAGACTTTTGATAATATCAAGCGCGTTCTGCATCTAATCAAAATAGCAAACTAAAGAAAATTATGTTAAGAATTCTCCCCCTTGATGAAGGGAGAGTCTTTTTCAAGGTCTTCTGGTTGTTTTTGAAATATGTCCTGGACAGGATGTGAGTGGGCTTGGTCATACAGGCGCATTTCTGGGCAAGTCTCTCTGATCCCTAAGATGAGGCATATAATTAATGGAGAACAGACTAGAACCTTTCAACTTATTAAGGGCACCTGAAAGGTATGCCCCTTATCTACACTTCTAATTGCTCTCTCAGTGAACACCCAGCACAGAATGTTTGGTGGATTACAGGATTAGAGGAGGTGCCCTTTGGTGACCCCAAAATAAGATACAATTATTTACAGGCTTCCTCCTATCTCGGGTCAGACCAGAAAGCTTCCTCCCATATGTATTGATGATCCTACAGGAATATGGCTCCAACTCAGGCTTCAAAGTGAAATACTGGGAGTATCTCTGGGACCCAGATTGCAAAGGTGATTATAGGGGCTATCGTGATCTCTTCCACCCCCCCCCCCGTGATCTCTTCCACCCGGTCACCCTAGTTGGATCTGTTCTCCAGCAAAACTCTGGTAGAACTATGAATAAGACTCTGATCCAAAATACATTTCTCCTCAAGTCAATTACACAATTAGTCACTGTTTACTCTGGTTCTCATCCCCAGTGTTATAGTGGGTAGGATATCAGTCTTTAGTGCACTTCCTGTAGCACAATAGTCCCACCGCAGAGGGAGGCCCCCAATGACCAAACACAGATTCCGCTGCAGAGGAAGTTGGCCGTGGCTCGCATCATTTATGAGCGTGGTAATCCTGGGTAGTCTGGCGTTGCTTGGCACTTCTGGGCTGACGCAGATGTTCATCATGGAGTTTCTAAAAGGATCCTGGTCTCCATACTCTTCATTTTGGTGCCTGTCTCCACACCCTGGAATGCAGACAGCACACTACAGCTGTCTGCAGAAGCTGTACTCATTGTGACAGTGTACCCCAGAAATATACAAAATGGATTCCACTTGTTTCAGTGTTCATATTATTACACAGAGTCTTACCCCTGTGCTACCCCCATAGTACACATACAAACACACTCAACATACATACAGGATATCAGTACAAGGTTCTGAGATTTCACCTAACAGTGGAACTTTACACATGAGGGGCCAGAAGGCCACACGTTCTCACAGTCACAGATAAAAATGTATGGTAAACTAATTGGGATCCCAAAACATAGAATGCTGCCTCCTCTGCCTTATATGCTAAACCTAAGGCAGGGGCAGTAGTTGCTTGCCTACTCTGAACGTACATTTGGTGCAACCCTCCAGGTCACAGGACAGGTCCTAGGTCTCAAAATGTCAAAGACAGGCTTAGGCCTCTGTTCGCATGCTAGAGTAGTGTAATGCCAATGTTAAAATCTGTGACTACGATGTCATTTCACACCACGATACATGCAGGTCCGACTACGGCAATACCAATAAATGCAATGTTGATGCTAGTCATAAAATGTGCTCGCATAACAATGTCGATACCAGTAGAAACAGTCAATGTATGCCATAATGTATGCATGCATAACAATGTCAATATAAGTAAAGATAATATCTATGTACGCCATGACAACTCTACGCACAATACTGAGGATATCGGTAATAATGATATCATTGACCATCATGCTAGCT
The DNA here is from genome assembly GCF_964263255.1 of Lissotriton vulgaris. Taxonomy (NCBI): domain Eukaryota; kingdom Metazoa; phylum Chordata; class Amphibia; order Caudata; family Salamandridae; genus Lissotriton; species Lissotriton vulgaris. The sequence goes on along the minus strand of NC_141689.1, from coordinate 884,502,785 downwards.
GTGCATAATCCAGTGAACTCATATAATTTCTGTTGAATTCACCCAAGGTGACCTCTCCATCAACCCTGAGTCAGATATGCGTGGTCAAACAGGCCCTGCGACCCAAACCAGAGACTACCGATTAACAGGTCACAGGTGGGGTTACACTTCGTCCAAAGAAAGACGTGCACCCATGGAAAACCCTGATCAAACCCACAGATCGGCAGCTGCACCACAAAGATGCCTGAGGAAGTTGGCCCCAATAAAAAGCGATTGGCCAAAGGCGCACGTTCCCAAAGTACTGCAAACATATATGCCACATGCAGTTAGGAACACTTAGCCAATCAGGACACAGCATACACATCACATTTAGTGATCATGCGCTGTCTATTCCTGACATCTGGACACATACATATTGGCCCACTTTAGTTCTTCCTGAGGTCGAGATACACCTGTGTCCCCCTAATCAGCTAGTAGTACTTGTTGTTTATGACTAGGCCAAGAACGTTGTATCGATTTATTGTACCTCATGAGCATTATAAATGGTGGGCCAAAACTTCTGTACAATGAGAGATTTTCTTCATACACTACTCTGTCAATACTCTCCCTGTCGCTGATTTTTAATTAAACCAACTTGTCTTTTCGTTATTTTTAGGTAAATTCATATCCTAGCAACACCGGAGCCACATATAAAAGCTTGGATACCACATTCTCATGCAGTCGGGAACTCAGGTTAGGTTGCATGCCCGTATAGCATGCAGGGGATATTTCTGTCCCAATAAGGAGCAAAACCAAGCATTATCGGACAATAGCCGGAAGACAGAGAATATAATGAAAGTTAAAAAATGACACCTATTCATGCAGGGAAGAACAAAATAATCACTATAAAGGCGGTGCATCACGTACACTCTAGCCCCTCCATCTTCCTTCACACAGGTCCCATTTGTGAATCTGGACCTGCACTCTCTCATCAGCGAGAAGAAAACTGCTCTTCATGCATGTGAGATTTCATGCAGAGAATTGGCTCTAGGGCTATCTGTTCCACCACTGTTTTTGCTTGACAATATCTCATTCATTCCAACCCACCATTATATATTTATTTTCGAAATTCAATTGACACACACATATCTATATCTATATCTATATCTATATATATATATATATATATATATATATATATATATACACACACACACACACACACACACACACATATATATACACCCACACGCATATATACACGCACACACACACACACACATATATATATATATATATATATATATATATATATATATATATATATATATATATATATATATATATATATATATATATATATATATATATGTATGTAAATCAAAAATGGAACCTCTGTCTGCTTTCCAACGTCGTGCACGCCGCTTCACCCCACAAAGGAACCACGAACCACAGTCTTCAGGCAAGTAATTTATTTACTGCTGTTTTCCTCCTGACGCGTTTCGGGCACTACTTGCCCTTATATATACACACACCACTAACATTATAGATATCTTTTACAACGGTAAGGCAGTGCTAAAATCCAAATGCTATTACCTCTCCACACAATTTACGATTTGTGAAATAATAACTTCTTCATATTCTATTTAGTTCAAGCGAATAACACCTCAGTGCAGTCGCTTGGGTTTGGGCTATCCACCAGGCCCCGAGCCAGCGTGTTTCCTGGGTGCTAAGTGAAGATGAATGACTTGTTCAGAAATGTATTTGAGGCAGCCATAGCTGCACTCTGCGGCTCCTCCTTTGTGTTCTTACCCACGGCGCTGTGAAGAAATCAGAACAGTCAGTACTTGGGAACCCCTTCCCGTAAAGTGAACACAATGTCACTTGCTGGGGGCTCATAGTTTCAATAGATCTCTGCAATGCTGATTCGGTTTAATTGGGAGCAAGGACTGCCAGCCTGGTAATCGTGATGTCTTTTTACAGCTCTCCAGGCCCCTCCCACTCCCAAGAGATGCCAACCCGGAAATGACTGTTGGGAGAACAAGTGGGGTGCGTTAACTCTTCCAGGAACTGCTTGTAGGACATCTTCCAGCAGGTGTAATGGCTTGTTGATAGCTTCTGGTGCCTTACGTTGCTTGGAGCTGTTTTTTCACTTACCTCTTAATAGGTAACAGACTGGTAACCTTATATGTTTGGTAGGTTTGCCAGCCAGCAGTACTGTGATGTCACATAGAAAATACAATGCTTAGCTCTCGTGCTTTAATTTTTGTCCACAATAATGCTAATGCTTCCCAATCTTTGTCCACAGAAAATACCACCCTGATGTTAAAAATTGTGTTTGAAGTGCAGTGGCCCTTGAAGGTACCTTTCAGAACAGATATGTCCACCTCTTACCTGGTGGTACATTTAAATGTAGGTGAGCTGAGGAAAACAACACACCGAAAAAAAGCGGGGACCCAGCCATACACGTGTCTGATCAATGTACTGAGCGGATGACTTAGTATAAGTTACGCTATAGAGGCATTATGTCATACGTAATCTGTGGCAATAAACTCCAGCAATCTTTTTACTTACTTAATGTCTCTTTTTTGGGTGACTGTTGCTTTTAGAGTTTGGTGTCACAAAATCATAACACAATAAACAAAAAAGTGTACCGTTCTGGGATTAGGTTCCAAGTTACTATATTAGATAATTGGGTCCTGTCAGGTCAGTAGAAGTGTTAGCTTATTGGAGCACAATCCTTCAATCTACAAACCCATTTTCATCTTGGTATAAGACATCAATAAAAAGGCTGCCCTAAGTTACATATTTTGTGAGAACCCCTTGAAATTGTAGACCAGACTCCCTGTGTCCGCTGTTAATATCATATATTGCACACAAATATCAGATTTATAGTCATAGCGTGTAGTGCAAACAGGCACCCAAGCAGAATCAGAAACAATCCCTGTGCTTTAGGAAGTATTTAAAGACCCTGGCCTTTATCAGAAGAAGCCCATAAAATATAAAGACATATATTTTCAATCTAACTGCACAATTAAAGATTGCATAGTGGTGGCGATAGCCTGCTGCGCACCACAATGTAACTGCACAATTAAAGATGGATTAGTGGTCGCTATAGCCTGGTGTCCAGCACAATCTTGCTGCACTATAAAAGAATGCATAGTGTTGGCTATAGCCTGCTGCGCATCACAGTCTAACTATATAATTAAAGATTGCATAGTGGTGGCTATAGCCTGCTGCACACCACAATCTAACTGCACAATTAAAGATTGCATAGTTGTGGCTATAGTCTGGTTGGTGCACACCACAATCTAACTGCACAAATAAATATTGCATAGTGGTAACTATAGCCTGCTGCACACCACAATCTAACTGCACAATTAAAGCTTGATTAGTGGTGGCAATAGCCTGCTGCACACCACAGTCTAACTGCACAATTAAAGATTGCATAGGGGTGTCTGTAGCCTGCTGCACACCACAGTTTAACTGCACAATTAAAGATTGATTAGTGGTGGCTATAGCCTGCTGCACACCACAATCTAACTGCACAATTAAAGATTGCATATTGGTGTATATAGCCTGCTGCACACCTTAGTCTAACTGCACAAATAAAAATTGATTAGTGGTGGCTATAGCCTGGTGCACACCAGTATAACTACACAATTAAAGATTGCATAGTGGTGTCTATATCCTGCTGCACACCACAGTCTAACTGCACAATTAAAGATTGCATAGTGGGTCTAAAGCCTGGTGCACACCACAGTCTAACTGCATAATTAAAGATTGCATAGTGGTGTCTAAAGCCTGGTGCACACTACAGTCTAACTGCACAATTAAAGATTGCACAGTGGCGTCTCTAGCCTGCTGCACTCCATTTGGTGCAATCTGAAACCCATAGCCATTGAATACCTTTTTGGTAACAAACACATGGGTTAGTAAGAACCATCCAAAGGAACTGGGCTCTTAGAATTAATTATTTTGGATCATGAACTTGGATGAAGGGACACTAGGATACAATACTGACCTCAAACTCCACACTACGAATTTTAATATTGGTATTTACTACCCTGTGGCTGACGGAAGCTTTCTTCCATTAGCTATAAGAGCCGTTTAGAAATCATTGTTGAAACAACTTTTGGGACATGCCCAAATAGTAAATAATGTTAAGATTCGTTTTTAACTATGTGACAGAGTGTTACAGTCCACCCTACTGCGGGCAAGTTTAAAGCTGGTGGTGCTATTTTAAGATGGGTCTATAACATGAGTAATGCAGCCCCACATCCGTTAAGAGCAGCCATTAAGGACGAACTTAGGTCAGATGAGTCGAGAGGGTACAAAAGACTGAAAAATCCTGTACACATCTGTCGAAGTTTTAAAATTCAAGACATAAAATAGAGCATGTTTAGAGTTTAAAACTTTGTCAATCACAAGCATGCTTCTTAAATAAGGACACCTTACATTATGAAGAGCCGAGCAGACAAATAGAAAATGCTTTACATCTTGAGTACTGAGTCTACACAGGGGACACGTCACACAAACTGTTGTTTTTATATCATTTTAACCAAAAGATATAAAACAACAGTTTGTGTGATATGTATCTTGCAAAAGAAATCCATTTAAGAATGAAGATTATTCTACGTCATCCTTTTTTAACTAAAACACAAATAGGGTTGCATTATTTTCGGTTCAAAAGAGTCCCTAATTGATTCGTAGAACTGAGTTGGTTTAGATAATTTGATATCGGAAGAAAACTATTAGCTGTCAACCTTTTAATTAAAGCTAAATATAGATTTTAACTTTTTTTTAATTTCTTTTAAGATTTTACATCTTTTTTATTGTCAATTTCATGGCTTTGTTTACTGTCTACCTTAATTAATGCAGTTTCATCAAACTAATACATAACATTGAATTGAAATCAAACTTCAGATGTCGTTAGTAGATACATTTGTGCAATTTATTTTACAAGCAAATACTGTTATTTACTAACCAAGATAGGCTGAGACTTGTTACAATGTGTAGTCTGTTTGCTGTATTCACAACGGGAAAGGAATCATGTTTACTAACGCATGTTTACTTAAAGAATTATATTTCTGTCCTTGAGTCAGAGCCACTTTCTGAATTATAATTTCTGATGTGAGGTGATTTTTCACAATGTCATCTTCGCCAATATAGGTGAAATGGCCACTTCTGAAATAATGATTTACCATGCTCTTTGTCACATAACTATGCTTAGATACCCAAACAACTTGGCAGAAAGCAGTTTCAACATAACCAGTTATTTACTCTTGGCAACATAATTTAATCTTCTTCTCAAACAAACAGCATACCATATAATGACGTCTATTTCTTCTTATATGCTCACATGAAGATGAATCGCCAGTTTCACAGAGGGAAAGGGGAGAATGTTTTGAATTTACTCTTCTAGAGATTCACAAAGGTGGAGTAAAATTCTCACTTTTTAGGAATGGTACAAAAGGGGGTGGTGATGGACGAAGCATCTGAATCAATCAAACACTCACACCCAGTCAAAAGATCTGGGTTTAATCCATCACCGTTCTTTAGCCCACTCTGCCACCCCAGTTCAGACATGGCTATATGCAAATCAGTCTGACCCTGTGCCTCATGGGAACAGTCCAGCTCAAACTGCCAAGCCATGTCTTCCCTGGACCGGAAACAAGCATCCGAGGACCGGTTTCTGGCATTCCAGCCATCTTCAGCCCGGCTTGCTTGAATCCAGTGGCAAAGTGAGCAAGGGACTCACGTCTGAGCATACCCTGCCACACTTATGGCGGCCAAAAGCGGTACAAAAGGGGGTGGTGATGGACGGAGCACCTGAATCAATCAAACACTCACACCCAGTCAAAAGATCTGGGTTTAATCCATCACTGTTCTTTAGCCTACTCTGCCACCCCAGTTCAGACATGGCTATATGCAAATCAGTCTGACCCTGTGCCTCATGGGAACAGTCCAGCTCAAACTGCCAAGCCATGTCTTCCCTGGACCGGAAACAAGCATCCGAGGACCGGTTTCTGGCATTCCAGCCGTCTTCAGCCTGGCTTGCTTGAATCCAGTGGCAAAGTGAGCAAGAGACTCACGTCTGAGCATACCCTGCCACCCTTATGGCGGCCAAAAGCGGTACAAAAGGGGGTGGTGATGGACGGAGCATCTGAATCAATCAAACACTCACACCCAGTCAAAAGATCTGGGTTTAATCTATCACCGTTCTTTAGCCCACTCTGCCACCCCAGTTCAGACATGGCTATATGCAAATCAGTCTGACCCTGTGCCTCATGGGAACTGTCCAGCCCAAACTGCCAAGCCATGTCTTCCCTGGACCGGAAACAAGCTTCCCAGGACCGGTTTCTGGCATTCCAGCCGTCTTCAGCCCGGCTTGCTTGAATCCAGTGGCAAAGTGAGCAAGGGACTCACGTCTGAGCATACCCTGCCACACTTATGGAGGCCAAAAGCGGTACAAAAGGGGGTGGTGATGGACGGAGCATCTGAATCAATCAAACACTCACACCTAGTCAAAAGATCTGGGTTTAATCCATCACCGTTCTTTAGCCCACTCTGCCACCCCAGTTCAGACATGGCTATATGCAAATCAGTCTGACCCTGTGCCTCATGGGAACAGTCCAGCCCAAACTGCCAAGCCATGTCTTCCCTGGACCGGAATCAAGCATCCTAGGACTGGTTTCTGGTTATCAGCCATCTTCAGCCAGGATAGCTTGACTCCAGTGGCTTAGTGAGCAAGGGTCCCACATCTGGGCATACCCTTCCCACATAGGGTGAACAGCAAAACACACAAGATGATGGACGGAATGTTGCACAATGGCAAAACATTCACCCCCAGTCATAGATCTGTGTTTAATCCATCGTTATTTTGCTCACCAAGCCACCCCAGTTCAGTGGTCCTTAGTTGAACGGCTGCTCTCTCTGTGGGTAAATATGCCAGATGTGGCCTCTGTGGTGGGCCTCTGAGATTGGAACGATGCTATGGATATGGGTAGAGACAGAAGTAGGATGGGAGGGGGCCCGAGTAGCAAGCACCCCACGAAACTGCACTCCCTAGTTACTGGCCTGGATTGGGTGGACACTTGGCGACACATACATGGTGACAAGAAGGAATTCACCTATCTTTTGGTGAACATAAATTATTCTCTAGGCTGGACTATGTCTTTGTTCCCCCGGGCAGCGGTGACGAATGTGGTGTCTGCTGGGATCCTCCCCAGGGGGCTGTCGGACTACTCTCCGGTGTTTGTGGAATTGCGGCTGGGTGAGGGCGACAGTCCTTTCGCTGGCATCTAGCGGTATAGCATTTTCAGAATGCTGAATACGAGAGACACATGCGGGAGGTGATCGCGGACTATTTTCTTGTTAATGTGGGATCAGTTTCTAGTGCGGTAACGCTCTGGGAGGCACTGAAGCCCACTTTACAGGGGTGGATATAGCATGGTGTACGGCAGCCTGTAAACAACGTTGGGATGAATTGGTCAGGGCAGAGGCAGAGGTGGGGGCCCTTGAGCGTCTGAGCCGGGAAGCGAGCGATGGTCTGGTGGTACGTCACTTGCTGCAAGCACAGCAGTCATATGCCTCACTCCTACTAGATGAGGCCCGTCAAATCTGGCTGGCTACACGAAGCAGAATCTGCAAATGGGGCGATAAGTCGAACAAAATGCTACATGGGCTCTGTCAGGGCGTTTTTCACCCACAGGTCCTTCCAGGGGTGCTTGATGAGAGTGGGGCGCCGCTAACATACCCCAAGGCCATAGAGGAGAGCTTCGCCACTCATTACGCTGATCTATGTGTGGCAGGGTATGCTCAGACGTGAGTCCCTTGCTCACTTTGCCACTGGATTCAAGCAAGCTGGGCTGAAGACAGCTGGAATGCCAGAAACGGGTCCCACCCCCTTTTGTACCACTTTTTAGGAATGGCCTTTGAGACAGCTTGAGCTGTCTTGTCAGGCTATTGTTTTCCCCAAACATATATATATATATATATATATATATATATATATATATATATATATATATATATATATATATATATATATATATATATATATATATATATATATATATATATATATATATACATACATATATATATATATATATATATATATATATATATACGTATATATATATATATATATATATATATATATATATATATATATATATATATATATATATATATATATATATATATATATATATATATATATATATATATATATATATATATATATATATATATATATATATATATATATATATGTCCAAACTCCTCTTTTTGCAAAAAGGCTGAGACCCACAAGAAGATTCAAACGGAAGGCTTTATTGCAGGCTTCACAAGAGGGTGTAACACAAATGTCTCATCGGCGTATGCATTTCGGCTCCCGCCTCGTCAGCGCCGTTTGTGTTCCTAGGGGAGGGACGTCATTGATGGATTTAAATATCCCGCCTCCTCCCTTACAACTCGAGCTGCTCCGCCCCAGGTGGTGATGTTTAACCACCTGTATTCCTCCTGGCGCGCCTTTCGCCAATGGCGCCTCCAAGTCCCAGGGTGCATTGGTGTTCTTGCCTCCCGGGTGCAAGGTCGGAGTCACGTGCTCGCACTGGATCCTCCTGCTTACAGCCCCAATTCAGCCTTCCGAATCTTCATCACACCAACCTCCAGATCCAACAGGAATTATGTCCGCGGGGGCCCAAGCACAGTGCTTTACCCATCAGGCAGAAAGAATCTGCCGTATCGCCTCCGTCCTTCCCGATGTCTGTAGGTGAGTTCACGGCACATCCAGTACCCTAGAAAGCCAAAGTCCACATAAAGCGGTTACCAGTACAGCCGGACTGCTTGAGGTGTGGAGGTCCCAAAGCGCGATTCTGGTCACTCGCGCAATTGTATGTCCAAACTCCTCTTTTTGCAAAATGGCTGAGACCCACAAGAAGATTCAAACGGAAGGCTTTATTGCAGGCTTCACAAGAGGGTGTAACACAAATGTCTCATCGGCGTATGCATTTCGGCTCCCGCCTCGTCAGCGCCGTTTGTGTTCCTAGGGGAGGGACGTCATTGATGGATTTAAATATCCCGCCTCCTCCCTTACAACTCGAGCTGCTCCGCCCCAGGTGGTGATGTTTAACCACCTGTATTCCTCCTGGCGCGCCTTTCGCCAATGGCGCCTCCAAGTCCCAGGGTGCATTGGTGTTCTTGCCTCCCGGGTGCAAGGTCGGAGTCACGTGCTCGCACTGGATCCTCCTGCTTACAGCCCCAATTCAGCCTTCCGAATCTTCATCACACCAACCTCCAGATCCAACAGGAATTATGTCCGCGGGGGCCCAAGCACAGTGCTTTACCCATCAGGCAGAAAGAATCTGCCGTATCGCCTCCGTCCTTCCCGATGTCTGTAGGTGAGTTCACGGCACATCCAGTACCCTAGAAAGCCAAAGTCCACATAAAGCGGTTACCAGTACAGCCGGACTGCTTGAGGTGTGGAGGTCCCAAAGCGCGATTCTGGTCACTCGCGCAATTGTATGTCCAAACTCCTCTTTTTGCAAAATGGCTGAGACCCACAAGAAGATTCAAACGGAAGGCTTTATTGCAGGCTTCACAAGAGGGTGTAACACAAATGTCTCATCGGCGTATGCATTTCGGCTCCCGCCTCGTCAGCGCCGTTTGTGTTCCTAGGGGAGGGACGTCATTGATGGATTTAAATATCCCGCCTCCTCCCTTACAACTCGAGCTGCTCCGCCCCAGGTGGTGATGTTTAACCACCTGTATTCCTCCTGGCGCGCCTTTCGCCAATGGCGCCTCCAAGTCCCAGGGTGCATTGGTGTTCTTGCCTCCCGGGTGCAAGGTCGGAGTCACGTGCTCGCACTGGATCCTCCTGCTTACAGCCCCAATTCAGCCTTCCGAATCTTCATCACACCAACCTCCAGATCCAACAGGAATTATGTCCGCCGGCGCCCAAGCACAGTGCTTTACCCATCAGGCAGAAAGAATCTGCCGTATCGCCTCCGTCCTTCCCGATGTCTGTAGGTGAGTTCACGGCACATCCAGTACCCTAGAAAGCCAAAGTCCACATAAAGCGGCGACATATATAGCGGGGTGTTGGTCATCAGGCTTCATTCATTTGTATGTTGAGCTATCATTCACACATTTTGCTTACACCTAGCAAACAACATAGTGTAATGGGTCAGCCCACTTTATCCATTGGCCTCATTAACTTTGAGTGACTTAAGTTGCAAAACTAGTTTAAAATGAAATTTTTAATTTTTGTTTACTATATCAACTATAAATGCCAGCTATGTATTTTGCATGCACTCCTCATTAAAGTTTATGTTATAAATTGTTTATGTGACATTATAACATTGTAGCGATTTGAGTAATTGGTTATGTGGTGATTTATTCTTGTTTCTTTCACAATTAAAAAAATAAAATACATAGCACAATTGAAAGACATGTTTAAAAAAACACTAGTAAGACAGCTGCACCTCCACGTTTGAAGTAATATTATCTATTGAAGAAGAACAAACATCCTAAAACATGTGTCTTAATTTGCTTATAGCATAGTGGCACGAACTATGGTGACAACAAAAGACTTTCAATGGAAGTAAGTGTTATCAAACACTGCATTTACCACACTGCATTTGGGCAAAATGTGTGATGGTATGCAAGGCAGTGTGCTCCCTCCCTCTTGTTGTGAGTGGTCTTGGAAATCCCAGTTTAGATTCCCAAAGTACTCAGGTGCATACAATTTCTGCATATAGAATATGTATTACACACTTTCATATGTATAATCAGAATGCACATTTGTATATGAATGTTTAACTTATTTCTTCTTCTAGTGAGAAAATAATTTTGCAGTGTATAATGCCTTCTCCTTTACAACCACTTAGTATAGAGGTGTTTAGTAATCACTTCAGTCTTTAAATGCACTTACTCGGGCACTCGACAGAAGCAGATTTGAGTGAGTATCCAGGAAATGAAACAAGCTACGAAATGTTTTTATGTGTTCACTGCATTTTGCTCAGTATGTCTACAGGGATGCCCATATTTCTGCCAACAGTACTAAACGTTATACAGTTCCACTTCTGATAACAAATCGCAAACATTCCTGTGTCTGTGAATTCAGATTGAAATTTTACGTTCGTAAAAGACTATTATGTACCCCTAAAATGTACAAAAATGAATGTAGGTACACAAAAACATCTAAGAATAGGGCTTGATATGTTCATCTAGTTACAATATTTCAAACATACTTCGTTAGCTGCATAAAAATACAATGTGAAAACACATTCCTACCTGTGTTTCTTCCTTTGTGTTTATTTTTTAGCCTTGACAAAGGCCCAAACAAGTCAGAAACAGACATTGGACTTTCTGAGAAGCACGATAGATATGTAACTTTCAAATCATGAACTAAACCATTACTATAATTTTGCACCAAGCCGAGTGCAGCCTCATATTTTCAAGCACACCAGTGTGAACTACAGCTTTAGAATGCTGGAAGGTGTAAAGTCTGCCTTTCAGACCAATAATTATTTAAGTTTGGAGCATTCTAATTTTCAGAAAAAATTAAACTGTAAAAAAGTAAGAATACGTGGTTGACAAAGATCACACAATTTGGTTAATGGAATGGTCAGAATTTATCTCATGAATCCTAATTCCACATCTTGCAAAGTAGATTAGCTATCACCATTCCTCCCTGACCCCAGCCCACCACCACATTCACTTTTAGTCAAACCAATTGGCGACACGCTATGTTCTTGAAAAGCAAAGGATGCCTGCATGGAGCACTTTATGCAGTCGAGCACCACAAAAGTGGCACAGCGAATGTTCAGAAAATCCTTTTGAGGCCTTGTCTAAACAGCGCATGCGCTGTCTCTTTGAGACATAATGTTCTCTAACAGTGGGCTTGTATGCTACCCCTTACTTACCATTGGTTAACTTTATTGCCAATCTAATATCCTTGCTTCTTATTGTACAGCTGACATAGAGTTCCTTCCTCTTCATGTTTTTGTCCCTCCCCAGGAGCAGGTACTGCTCATTTACCTCCCTTCTGTGCTCCTCCCGCCCACTAATATTCTGCTGTCAATCTGTTTGCCCCAGCCACTCTGTTGTGCTGTTGTCAGTATGCTTGGCCCCAGCCCCTACTATCCACTCTCCATTGTCAGCTTGCCCCTAGCCCATGCTTCCCACCCTCCATTGTCCTCAGCTTGCCACCAGCCTTCCTCCTGAACCTCCATTGCCATCAGCCTGACCCCAGCATTACCTTCCCTTCTTTATTCATGTTACCCCGCAACTCACTCGACACACCTCTGTTGCTGCAATTAACAAAAAAAGGGTTATGACGCAGTCAGCTCTGCTTTTGTATAGCCCTTTTATTCATACGCCCTCACTCTGCTCTACCCCCCCTACCAACACAAACAACCTTGCTGCATGTTGCTTCTCAACCCTATGCCACCCCACCAGAAGTTATAGCGACATTGTTGCACTTTTTTATTTGCATTTTTATTTCAGCCATGATGCACAGCCAGGCTAAAAAACATTGACAAAGCCAATAACTCTCTCCTTTTGGTTTTGTCAGTGGGTTTTACATATTGTTCAGTAAGAATGCTAATGTTTTGTTACTGTGTGGAGAAGTGTGGCTCAATGGTTAGAGCAGGCAGACCTCGATGCAGAGCTCTGGCCAGGGACCAGGGTTCGATTCCTGCCCCGGCGGGTCGCGGGCTCATTAATTCCCCTGACCGGATATTCTCGCCTCAGTGCCTATTCTGATCATGGGTCCCATGCTGCAACTCTGGGCAATAGCTTGCTTAGTCTCCACAACGGCCCCCACAACGCGAGGGATGCCTGGTCTGCACCATGGGGGTGCCCAGGAGTGAACACTTCACAGGGAAAGCCAGGAAAGGTTCCCTTGCGGTATTCGTACAAGTGCCGGGAAACCCACTGTGGGTAGCTGTGCGCTATACAAGTACAAAAACATTTACATTTACTGTTCACCTGTTACATATGCTGGGTAGGATGAGTGATGTCTGAATAAATGCAAGCTCTCACTTATCTTAACTTCACGGCTTATGAAAGGTCAACTTTATAATTTATCCTGATTAGAAGTCACAGAAAATAGATTTTGAGTTCACTTTTGAGAATCTGCTTATTACTAAACATTGTATGTAGTACAGACTGCAAATGCTTCCCACTCTGCCCAATTTGACATTATACACAGTCTAAGGGGCCAATTCACAAACGTATTTCTGATCATGAGAAGTAGTACCACAGGACTACTCTATTACATACTATCCAATGCTTTTGTAAAACTTTGACAAACTTCCACCTCCTGATTAACAAAAGTGCAAATGAAGCACAGTCCTTTCTATTTCAACTAATTATAAATATCTATTCCCTCAATATTACCATTTTAGATGTTTTGGAGCCAATTCACAAAAGAGTATCTTAAAGAGTACTACAGAAGTCCTACTTTACATACTCCAATATGTCTTTGTAAATAGGCCTGTGTGTATCTATCAGGTCTCAGGTTGTATGCCTTTAAAGCTGGGAAACTATTTACAGATCTTGTGTTGTGTTGGTCCGCACCTGGCTGCGGCACTTTCTTTCTTCTGTGGAATAAGTAATTTAGCCTCAGCTGACAAGTTTAAGACCACATATTGAGATGGAAAAATGCCCCCATTGTTTGGAAGCAGATTGAGCTGAGAGTTCAGTGGCTGTGGCAGCAGCCCTCTAAATCATTTGAAGCAGCTTATGTGAACATTAGCAGGCAAGGCACAAAGTATGAGCAAGTCGTGTAGGTGCATATAAATAAGCGTCTGCACTAACACGGACAGAGCGATGAAATACCTGCATGACATTCCTTTCATATACTGAAACAAGGAGTCAGGGGCGTAACAAAGGCCCCCGCAGCCCATGCAGTGCGGGGGGGCCCCCGAGGTCCAGGGGGCCCCCTGAGCACATTGCACACTGGCTCGAAATATAAGCTTACACTACGGACGCACCAACGACCCAGACATGACAAAATAAACAACTTTCAATTCTGCGCAGCCGCAGATGTCTCCGGGTCTGCGGCTGCGCGTTTTTCACCCTTAGGGTGGCGCGCAATTGAAAGTGCGTGTCTGGTGAGGCGAGGCTGCACGGTGCGGCCAGAGATTACAGAGAGGGACCGCGTGGGCGCAGGTCATCATTTAATTATTTATAGCCTCTGGCTAGCTTTGCATTATTGCCCTGTCTTCTCTTCTGATGCCCGCAGGGATGCATCGTGGGGCAGGGCCGGCAGGCGGCCGGGAATACATCAATACAAGTAAAAGTTCATACAGGCCCGGTTACGACCGTTCTGCTGAGTGGAGACTGATACCATGATTATTGCTCCAGTGCGAGGATGTGGCACCTATCCTGACTGCACCAGCGGTTTCTTTCAGCTCCTGCCTCCGGTAAAGCTTTATATTTTCCAGTCTAAGCTTTTTCCTCGGGGCACTGTTCCCCTTTTCCGGTCTGTTAGCATCTGTTACGTCTTCCTTTCCTCCATAAATTTTCATACAACAATAAAAATATCACAAAGATCGGAATGTTGTCTAGTGGAAATTCTGGCTGATTATCAAGTAGAGCAGAGAGTTAATATGCCGACTGCAAAGTATGTGTTGAATGCAGGTCAGGAGAGCATATCATGTAAATAGGTTAGTGAGTGTTTAAGTTAAAATCCCAGGGAGCAATTAACTGTCGTAGAAGACCTGCATGCAAACTGCAAGGTATAGAAAAGAGTGCTATGATCCCCCCCCAGCCTTTCATTACTAGAATATTGCAAAAAGGGTTCATTTTGTAAAAAAAAATCTGTTCGTATTATTAAAGAGAACTGCCTAACCACAGTGTTACGTTTTAAATTCTGAGTTTGTGCCAGACCAAGCACTCTTAAACTATACTGTATCAGTATGGATGACATGTGGCTCTTACCCCTTGTAGTCCTCTATCCTCTATCCTATGTACCATTCCTATACATTAATTTACACATTTTGATTGTTTCTGTGTAATGTGTTTGTGATGTAGAGTGCTCTGACACCCTACACTGATATGAGTAGCACTATAAACCTAATTAAATGCATCTCAGCAAAAGAGTGGCTATGGAGACTTGAGGGGCACTGTTAATGCATGGTAGTGAGGGAGTCCGTGGCGGAGTTTGTCATTGGTGGCGTCAGCAAACAAACAAGCCGGCATGGGATATAATAATAAACGTACCGTTGACAGCAAGTGGAGTGCTCTTCTGCAATGGCCAAAGTCATACAATTAAATTGAATTATCTCCTGTCTTAGTGACCACTGTTGATTAAGCATTCCTCCAATATTAGCAGGCTTGAGAGCGGCAATTGGCGCCCTGGCTGGCTGTAACCTATGTGCTCCTCAGCCTCACTCTCCTGAGCCTTGCCCGATGCTGAGTGTCCTTGCCCACTGACCGATCAGATTACAAGGGCACTAGGTTAGTTCCCTTCTATTTCTGGTGCTTTTCTGATAATTGTATGTTTCTCTCGTCTTCATTGCTTGATTTTTCTCGCATAGAAGTGCAACTCATAGTCGTTGAATGTCACTCATAACGCCACTGAAATTATGAAAATGTCACACATAGCAGTCTGAAACCTTGGCAGGTAAGGGTGGTTGCATCTTGCACACCGGCGCGTGGCTGCATTAAATCAAAATTTAAAAAATGTGATTTATTGCAGCCATGTGACGGTGCACAAGCCGCAACCATAATCAAAGTTGAGAGCATAATATAAGCTTCCAGACTAGAAATAATGGGCGGCCGCGTAGTCACCAAAGAAGCATACCTTACAGCATACATAGATCGAGGCATGTGCATTGTGACAATTCTGATGTTTTACCTGATTCACTACAACCTTGAAAGTTGGGAATGTTATGTGCACGTTCTTACACTTCTGAGACCACTTGTGCCTAATGCATGCCTTTGGTGTCTAGGTAGGCTCTGCGATTGCAATCGCAATTGAATTGAAATGTCGCACATCAGCAATCTTAAAAACTTGCTTTATTGCAAGCGCTTGTTGGCAAATGCAGCTGGCTTTCTGGCGGCCGTGCTTCTTTGTATCTTGGGGGTAATTTAAAACAGGTGGGTCTCTTCTGACAGTCATATTAGCTGTTGGTTTTGCTGTGAGATTACTGCACAGCTACTGCCTCAGCCTGAGGATAATGGTGCCTGTCCGTACAGTCAGTGTCATACTTAGGGAGCTAAGATGGATCCGTGTGTTGTAATTATTCATGTTGGGCCTGCATCACATCCTGTTGGGTTGGGTCCCATGTGGACAGAGAGGCACTGGAGTCCTGGTGCTCACCTGATTGATTGCTGGCAGGGAGGGGGCCCAGTGTGGGCAATGGCTGGCAATTTTAGGGGCGCCTCTGCAGCAGGCAGCAATCTTGTATTACATAAAAGCACATGGGAATGTGCAGATTAAGTATCAGAAGGTGTTTTAAATATTCCTTTTACCCCCACATACAACATGGGGGTTTCCATACTGGTCATCATATGTACCACAAGCCATGTCATGTTCTTAAACCGTGTCCCCAGCTGCCCTATGTTATAAAACACTCCTAACAGCTTTTGACAAAACACATTTCCAACCCGTAGGTTGGCAAAAACCTTTGATTTCTGTTTCCTGGCATGAGGTTTAGGTATGTTTTTTTATATGTAGGTGGTTCTACGTTGCCAGCACTGCGCCCTGTGTATTGCGGTGCAGTTTCTATGTCCTGCAGTTGTGCGTCTTCAAGGATGGCGCGGCTTCAAAATGTACCATTGGCCTCTGTGGAAGGGAAGGACATGCACAGTACATGACCATCTACTATACAATGAGAGGCTATACCGTGCCATTCCATGACTGAGTTCCCTTCCATTTCTGGTGCTTTGCACCATTCATGGTGTTTTAAGATCTTCTCCGAGTTTCTTCTTGCTCAAATGAATGTAATTTCTGATATTTATATGTTTTGATCGTCTTCATTGCATAATTTAGCATGCAAGAAAATGTCACTCAGAGTCGTTGAAATATCACTCATAATTACACTGAAATTATGAAAATGTCACACATGGCAATCTGAAACCTTGGCTCAATGCCTGCAGCAGCCCCCGTGTTCCACCCTCCAGGGGTCCATCATCGCTGTAGCACACACAGGCAGCACTACACTCTCTCACCGGCCTCGGTTGCACCTGTGAGTTGCTCATAACAGTCCTGCCTCATAAATTAAATGGTGCGTGTCATGTTCGGTGGGTGCAGGTGACCTGAGCTTCAAGGCCCAGCAGCAAGGGGGTTGAAGGCAACTGCCTTGAGGACAGAGACTATTTGCATATTTACATACCTTTGTAAACTGGTTACCAAAGCTTACTTTTTTCTTGTTCCAGTACCCCCTGGGCCCCCACTCTGCCTATTCCTTACATTTGAATTTTACATTTACTGTCCTACTGTCAGAATGCATTTCATGAAAAGGAATATGAAGTAAGGTTGCCAAAAGAAAAATGCCAGCCATGTGTTGTTTAAAGAGCCTGTAAAGACCTTGTCTTGACACTAAATAGGGTTATAAATAAAGTATGTGTTGATTCTTAATGTGAATTTTCTGTCTTCACTTTAATTATCAGCCCTGGATCATTCAGGCAGCCCTAGAACCCTATTAAAAGTGCTTTCTATTCAATTTTGTTGTTTGAAATATGAACAAATAAGTGCTGAAAATACGGCTTTAGGTGACTGCTTATTTTTGTCCCATCTGGGACATCAAAATAATGAGCTGGTGACCCTAATCACAAGACTGAAAGTTTGTTTCAGGATCAGCACATGATTTATATCCTTCACCCTCGATCCCTGATTAATGCCATAATAGCAATAGTTTAACATATATATCTGAAAACTCTACGCCACCATCAATAACATGCTGAGTTACTTCAAGCGTCTGGGAAGGCACCCTGCATTCAGATAACTCACTCCCCGTTCTTGCCCTTCACTTTTACGCTCACCTGCACTCGCAGCAATCACAATGCACTCACTGATCACCATGCACTCTCACCATTCACCCGCTCACCCTGCACTCATAGGGATCGCTCTGCACTCCAAATGCACCTGCATTGTTCACCGTGTACCTCACCCTGCAGTCACACGAGCACACTACTCACCCTGCACTCATGTCACACTTCACTCAGCTGTCCCTCTCACTGCTCAATCTGCAATCTCACTCAGACAAGTCCATCACTAACCATGATTGTTTCGTCCCACTCTGCACATACATCCGCACCCAAATTATTATGGTCACCTCACTCACCTTGCAGTCACTTCTCTTTCCCTACTCTCACACTTTCGCATCACTAACGTGCACTCCCATGGGCACGCCTACCACCCACAAAGCGCAGAGGGTTAATATGCCTGCTACAAAGAACGTGTACCATGTAGATCACAGAACTGAGTGTGAGTAAACTATGTGTAGTGCTATAAAAAAAATCTAATGTTTTTCAGAAAGGTGCTACAGAGAGTTGAGGTGCATTGTTGGTGAGTAGTGGAAAAGGAGGAGGGAGGGCATGCCTAAAAGACTGTCAGATGCCACCCAGATACTTTTTTGACGTGGGCAAAGTGGGCTTCGGCCCAGGGCCCCAGACTTTCAGCGGCCCCCTGATAAAACCCACTTTGTTCTACATTAAAACAGACAAACATCTGCATCAATGTTCTGAAGCATCCAAACAGTTTTCTTCCTTAACCTTGTTTGCCTGCCTGTTTTGTAATGTTTACTAATAAAGACATGGTGGTAGAAATTGAAATTGCTTCATCAGTTCATGTTATCATGCACAATCCTTGACAGTCGCTAGTGTGTGGCATTCAGGTAATTCACCAGTCTATTTGTCTTGCCTTTCGCAGGATACTGAGTTATATCTTGTGTTCTCCTCATGTATATTGTCAGTCGGGTTTTTATGGAATTGTTGATTTGGGTTTGTCTTTCAAAGTTTCATGTTATTGTCCATTAATGTAAATTCTAATTCAGACCCTTCATAGTTATTCTTCAGCCACAGGCAGTTCCTGAGACAATCGGACCGGTCTTTGGCATTGTTCTGATTGTTGCAGTTCCTGAGACAATAGGATCTCTCATTGGCATTGTTCTGATTGCTGCCTCAGTTAAATAATCTGCTTTTGACATTAATGTTACAAATGGCATAGCTTATAAGTAAAGATGGTTTCCCGCTTTCTCATTAGATCTTTGAGAAAGACAATATGGAGGCATTTCATTTAAATGTTGGAGGTTTCAAATCAAAATATGCCAGATTTTGGGCGGTGGGGCAAAGTGGTAGGTGGTGGGCCGGGCGGCCGGGGGGGGGCCCCCTCCATGTGTTTTGCAGGGGGGCCCCCTCAAGTTTCGTTACGCCCCTGCAAGGAGTAAACGGTGGGCTTGATCTTCAGATGAAAACATGTTAAGTGCCTGGCAAAACCCACTAAATCACCTTCATCTGCTTTGATTGTAAGTGTTTAAATCCCTGGTGCTGAACAAATTAAGAGCCGCTGTAGCCTCTGCAGGTAAGAGTGGCGAGGCTGGGTGGGGGGTGTTTTCGACGGGGGGGGGGATGTGGGAAAAGGAAATAAATAATGAACTTTCCCTCTTCATTATCTGTTTTAATCCCTCCTCCTCCCACCCCCTATCGCCCCACCACTCTTACCTGCACGGAGTTAGTGCAGGGATTGAAAATCGAGGGGTGTGATCGCTGGCGGTGCAGCCCTGAGCCTGGGATTTCATAGTACTTGGTGCAGTGTGCTTTCAAAACCATTCCAAAGATGATGGCACCTGTGTGCCTGAATAGAGCATAGTTAGTCTTTCTATGGTGTTGCAGCTCCACATAACAATGACTTACTAAGTGATGGCTACTTCTCCATGCATGGAACACCAACGAATCTACTAGAAACAGAAGATCTGCAAGTGACAGCAGCAAGATTTTCCAGA
This sequence comes from Lissotriton vulgaris, assembly GCF_964263255.1. Taxonomy (NCBI): domain Eukaryota; kingdom Metazoa; phylum Chordata; class Amphibia; order Caudata; family Salamandridae; genus Lissotriton; species Lissotriton vulgaris. Next base: position 884,482,860 of record NC_141689.1, on the reverse strand, counting down.
CTTGGAATATCACTTAAGCAAGAATGCTGTCAGAACTCGCCTATTCACTAGCTCATCCATCTGAGAACACCTTGGAATGATTCAGTTCAGGATGTGCACTGTATATTAATCTCCTTAGTAAACTATTTACCCCCTTGGCTGCGGCGGTAATTCCGCAGCAGCGATGGGAGGGAGGGGGGAGCGCGGCGCCGCCATGCCCGTGATGGAACCACTCCATCAGGAGCCACAAGCGAGCTGTGCTCATGATGGCGTGGTTCCGGCACGACTCCGCCCACTCACTAATTCACCCGCACAGGCGGGGAATCAGTGCTGCGTGTGCGGAGTGGCCGCAGCATGGCGGAACACACCGTCATGAGCACACGCCGCACGTGGCTCATGGCGGCGTGGTTCCGTCATGAGCAGGGAAGGTGTTAATAAACCATAATGTTGCTCCATCTATAACAACAATAAAGGCCTTGTAGAGGCGGCACAAGACATCTGCCTTGTCTTTTTGGTCACTAATGAAATTGTCAGCAGGTCGGGGGGGGGGGGGGGAAGAATGCCACACTCATCCAGAATTTGAATTGTACAATGTTTAATCAGAGAAATTTGTTTGAATTATGGTTTTCAACCATGACTAAACCATATGACTCCAGGCAATTACTTTTCTTCACTATGCCTATTTTACCATCATCGTCATCGCTGAGAGCACCTTCAAATAATTCGTTTTAGATTCACACTGTACAGAAATCTCTGTTATATATGGTTTAATATTCCACAATGTTGTATCATCTATAAAACCATAATACAGGCCTATGTAGGAAAAACAAAACAACTGACTTGCCTGTTTATTCATTAATAAAAAGCAGAAAGGTGTAGTTCACTAATTCTAATAAATGCCACTGAGTGGAGTTACATACTCTAAGGTGCCAAAGTAAAACAATTCAAAATGCACTTATTTAAGTAAACGTTTGTACAACAGCAATAAATAAACTGGCAGTCAGCGACACTTTCAGCGGGACAAGAAATCATGGCTGAGCCAAGAGCTGTTCTCTTCAGCCTCAACAGCTCAGTTTATCCAGACAGGATGCAACAGAGATGGGCCCACAGAGAACTATGGGATCCGACCATCACTGCCTCATTACCACTGCCATGTTTGCGCTGATAGTGAGCAAGGAGATGCTTTGGTATTATGTGCATTGTTTGTGTTTTGAAGGCCTATGAATTTCCACTTACCACACCCAGTCATCTGCAATTGTGGCTTGGCAGCATGGGCATAGCCTGTTTCATAGCGCAGGCCATGATTACAGAGACTCAACCTGTGAAACATGCTGCAAGTGCTGACAGCTTCGCAGTAGTACTTTGCAAGTCCTCTTCAAGGAGTGGGCCTTGAGGAAATGTGCCTCATAGTCACACAAGACTCCCTTCTAAGGCTGGTGAGCATGCCTTTTGAAGCAGGGATTGTTTCACAATTTTTGTGCAACACCTAGATTCCTGGGGAAGGCGCTGGACCCCACAGGGTCAATGTATGGGCACCAAAATATGTCAATGTAAAAGAGAAGTAGGGTCTGCTGCTCAGGCCTCCTGTTTTTAATATGGTGGTAGTGAGACACCATTAAAAAACATTTCAGCTCACCCACATACAATTTTTATAAATGTCTCACAGTTTAACAAAGGCAGAGAAAACTGCGTAAGTGAAATATCCACAGCCAACCTAGGAAACGTATAAATAGGTAATTGTATGAGCAGGGAACAGTAGTACTCTTGAATGCTTGCCGGTGCAGGGTGTGGAACTCTATAATGAAGAATGCAACATAAGGTAGATGAGTGTACTTCATCTTATATGAGTCCATGAATGTGGGGGATTCCATAAGAGGTTTGGCTTGTATCTGCCGTATGTTTATGTCTGTTTATGGACAGTCCTTTGACATTTCTCACTCACTCTTTAGTGTGTTACTTATCTGTGCTGTACATGTCCTGTGTATGTGAGAGAATTATGTGATGTTTCTTCTGCTACCGCCATCTGTCCTTAACTTATTATTTCGGTTACGGGAAGTTGGTGTCCATGTTCTACCTTTATTGTGTTGTGAAGCTTGGAATACAATTTTCCACTTCACATAATAATAAAGGATTCACATTGCCAGTGCTTGTTTTTCTGCACGGTGTAAGTAAGCATGTGAACCCTTACATAATATGTTAGGAGAGTTTACTTTTGTTTTTACATATGAAACAAACAGTTTTTTTAATAGATTAGATGACTTTGTAAAATTTTAAAACATAACTGACAAGTGGTTCCATGTCATGTATAACACCTTCAGCCAGTTCAGCCATTTAAGCCAGGGCCACTGGAATTATGCACCAGAGGAGGACCAATTTATGCAGCAAGTTTGTCTAACTTTTGCAGCAGAAATCAGCAAATTGTGTGGGGGTGGATCTTAACAAGAGTACCCATTATGCGGCATTTGTTGGCCTAAAGACTGCATTTGATATGGTCCCCAATGATAGACTGTGGAGTGCACTTAGAGAGTTAGGTGTCCTTGCTCCCCTTCTGGATGTCATAGTGTGCTTACATACTGATAATTGCACACTATCAGATGGGGTTCGAATTGGGAAGTAACGGATCATATAAAGGTGGAAAGTGTGGGGAAACATCATTTACAATGGAGTCTAAACCACATACTGCCTTTACAACATGGTCACTACAATGACCCGTCTTCACCACTACATTCCTTTACTAAGCAAGTCTTTACAACAACTTGCCATAGGGGAAGTGGCGTTTGACTTCGAAGCCCAAAACTATCCCTACTGTTGCGCAAATGGGAGTTGGATCAGTAATTTATAGCTCTCCAAATGCTGCACTTTCTCTTGAGGCAAAGTGGTTGTTTGTTGGAAAGACGTGAATGGTAAACGAATGCAGTGGTAAGTCAGCCGTTGTAAAGACTATGTTGTTAAGCAATACATTGTAATGGCTTGTGTGGTCTGACATACAATTGTATAGAGGGGTTTGGCAAGGATGCATCCTTGCCCCAACATTATTTATTCTTTCCATAAATGGTTGCGTGAATTTGTTACTGGATTGCAACAACCATTCCTCAACTTTAGGAGGCACAAAAATACCAGCTCTATTGTTCGTGAATGACACCCTGTTAGTGCCTAAAACACCACAAGTTGAGAACCTTTTAACTGGGTTAAAATTGTTTTGTACCAAACATGGTTTGCAAACCAGTACCAAAAAAACTATATTCATACATCCACATAGGCACATTATTCGGGTCGTAAGCTTAGAGGGTGGGAATCTCGAGAGTACTTAGGAATTCGACTATCTAGCAGTAGTTCCTGGGCCAGTCAGATCTTGAAGAGTAAGATCCTTCTAAACTATAAGGAGGCAGCCACTTTGAGCTTTGACCAAAGCACCTCTCTCCAACCTGTATCATCTATTTTAGAAATATAGAGAGCGCAAGATGTGGCTACTGCAGTGGATGGGGCCACATTGTGGGGATATTGCAACATCTTTGGGGTTGGCCAGAAATACATTAGTGAGGGAGGCCCTTAAACTTCCCTAAAGCTCACCATTTGTTTTCAAACTTGACCTCGACATAACTGTATTTATTTATTTATTTGATTTATATAGTGCGTAATCACCCCGGGGTCTCTAAGCGCTTTACCAGGTATATACCAATCAAATTCTACAGCCGATCATCAAATTACAGCACACCCCATGCTTGCTGGAAAAGCACTGTTTTTAGTTTTTTTCGAAATGGCAACAAGTTGGATTCTTTGCGCAGTTCGGTTGGTAAACTATTCCAGACAGCTGGAAAGATGTTAGAAAAAGCACGACCACCTAGGGTGGATAATCTGAAACGCGGTTGAGTTAGCAGGGTAGCATCTGAAGAACGCAGCCGTCTACCAGGTTTGTATGGGGCCAAACGGGCTTTAATGTAGCTTGGCGCCTTTCCATACAGGACTTTGTGCGTAATGCAAAGCCCTTTGAACAAAACCCTCTGTTTGACCGGTAACCAGTGGAGTTCACGCAATAGAGGAGAAGCATGCGTTCTCCAAGGTTTATTGAAAATCAATCTTGCAGCATCGTTCATAACAATTTGCAGACGGCTCAGATGTTTTTGAGGGAGCCCTGCATATAGTGAGTTGCCATAGTCCATCCTGGCTAGGATCATGGCAGAAACAGCGCGTCTTAGGGTGGCAAAGGACAAGAGTGAGGACATTTTCCTTAGTTGTCGAAGGAGGCCATTATCCCTATAGTAAAGCTTAAACCAATTTTATTCGTTGCTGATCCCTGACCTGGAACTATACAGAGTGGGTTTGAAAGACATCTTAGATAGGCAAAAGGATGTGATGTCGCTTCCATGGCTAAAGTACATGAAGATTACTTTAATTTCTCTGGGTCTGGCAGTTTTGGGCCAATCCAGCGCCGATTATATTTTATTCAGTTGCAATGACAGACAGCTTTGTGGGAGAAAGAAGGGAGCACTATGACCCAATCACAAACCTCTGGCTCACTAACAACCAGTTTTCTTGAGATTAAACTTACACCCCGATTTGAGCCTTTTATGGATGAGATAGATCCCCCCTTTACCAAAGCCCTCTATATAAGATTTAGTTTGGGCACTCTTCTGCTGGCACTATTTACTGGTGAATGGAGGGGCCACTCAAAGGTGACAAGTTATGTCCAGCGTGCACTAGGCAGAAGCAATCTGATGAACATTTCTTGTTTATTTTCCAATGTACGTTATGCAGTGCAATTGCTAGATTGTTCCAGTTTGTTGTGCTCTGGGTATACATTAACCATGGGTAGATCTGAGAATGTATAGGTCAGATACTACACCGTATGTTATTTTCTCAGTCACAATATATCTTGAAAGCGTATGGTCTATTCTGTCTAAGACTCTAGCCCATTGATTTGAATATATTCAGCTTGTTTATCAAGTGTGATGATGGTATGGCTCCGTCTAAAAACATATTAAGCATGGGCGAATTTTGCGAATCTCGCGTTCGCGAATTTTGCGGATTTGCGAACTCGCAATCCGCAAAATCCGCGAATTCTCGCGAATTTGCGGATATTTTTTTTTTGTGTTCGCGCGGGTTTCTGCCAGTTCGCGAGGGTTTTTGTACAATTTCGCAAACGCGAACTTACCTGTCGGGTCGCAAGTTTTGCAAACTTGTTGTTTCTACGTGTCCAGCCTGTTTGGGACACTCTTCTTCATCACTGCCACCCTCTGTCACCACTGCCACTCTCTGGTTCACCCATGCCACCCTCTGGCTCACCCATGCCACCCTCTGTTTCATCACAGCACCCTCTGGTTGTCCAGTGTACATTATTGTGGCAAAGCAAAGCACACCTTCCCTGCCTCAAGTGACCTGAATTAATTTGGGGCTGATTAATGTGTCACAGAGTATTTTTTTAGCTGGCACCTGCTTCCTTAGTGCTTCCTGATTAGTGATCTTTTGCACTTGCTAAGTGCTTTCATTGTTGCAAAATTAGTTACAACACCTGCACTGCCCGAACTGACAATAATGAATTAGGGGCTGATTAATGTGTCACTGGATTTGAACTTCAAGCCTGGCTCCTGCTTGTCTCCCTTATCTGTAATTCAGGACCTTTGTGGCATATGTGTAACTGTTCTGAGGGTCAGAGCAGGGTCACATAATAGTTGCAAGTAGGCAACTGAACTCTGGAGGGGCCCCTCAGGAAGCACTACAGGAAATGGCTACTAATGATGAGCTTGAACTTTTGAACCTGGTAAGTAGTTTCAGTTTTGCTAAGATCGTATTTCTGCAATTTAGCGCTTATTCGCGGGGCGCGAAGTTGAACTGGGAAGCCGCGAACTCACGCGAACAGTGCGAGCAAGCCATAAAATCCGCTGCTCGCGGATTTGCGGATTTTGCGGGAAATTCGCGAATCTCGCGGATTGCGAATTTACCGAAAATCCACAAAATCCGCGAGCAGAACGGATTTTCCGCCCATACTTAAAAAAAATATGTATGCCAAATAGATTAACCTTTGCACATCATTACCAAGCACGTATGTGTTAGCACTATAAAATTATATTACAATTTGTCTATTTATGCACTGGTTTTTAAACTGTCAAGTAGCTGTTTTTAGCTTTTATATGCAGCATGTGGTTTTAACTGAAAGTTTTAAATGCCTTTGTATCTCTGCATTGAGGCACTTTATAACCATTTATTTTTTATATTATCGATGTATACATTTGTGAAAGTTGATTGAAATGGAATAAGATCATGTAATGTGTTACATCGTGTTTTATATTGCAAAATGTATCTTGATTGCTGCTTTTATTGTGCTTGACTGAAATAAAGTGCTTAAACTGGAACTAAGGTAGCATAATGCAGCACATTTTGAGTTAGTATTACTTCATTATTTTGTAATTTTTACACATGGTAGGAATGTCTAGGAAAGGATTTCACGCGACTATTACCAATTTAACATCCAAACAAAGCAATAAGAAAACTGAAAGATGACCGGTAACATTTAAGTGTGCAGGAAAATGTGTTGCAATGTTTTAGTAACTTTTCATTCATTTGAGCTAAAATTGTTTTTTTCATAATCTGCAGATATTTCAGCAAATGGATTATTTAGCAAATATGACAAGTCAATAATTATGCAGAAAATGCCAGGGCCACCAAATCGTATATTTCCAGGGACCCTGGTTTTATCCAACAACACCTTATATGCTGGGGTTTTGAGCCCATGATGAAACTGTTAAACTCAAAACTACAAGCCCCACAATGCAACATGCTGTTGGTTGAGAAAAACAACACAAAAGAAGATGATTTTATCCCTTGTCATGAGGCTAAAGTGCAGAGATGTGAAAAGCAAATAAAATGATAAAATGTAGTTCCTGGGTTTCTGCCTTTTTTCTTGTAGGCAGCCATGGGTTAACATGCCCTAGAAAACGAAATTCATTATTTACCAGAACAATGTGACAAGCATCAGTTAGACTGCCAAAAGACACAGAAAAAGTTAAAATTAATAATTGCCATCCCCCTCTTGCCAAGCATATTCTCAGCCTAAATGTTGGTGACATTTAGAGGACGTGCTTTTCACACTAGAATGATACACCCTGCATTGAACAAATGCTGCATATGCGGCGGGTGCAGCCCCACGAGAGCTGCCAGTGTGTGTGATAATTATCGTACACCTGCCATTTTACCTGAAGGGCCGGACTGGCCGTAGCGCCCATCAGGCATTTCCACAGTGGGCCGGAGGGTTGGGGGCCGGTTTTGTGCCCCTGGCGGCCAGTTTTGTCACTAGGAGCCAGTTTTGCAGCAGTGCTGCAATATCGACCCCTTGTAACAAAAGCCACCCCCCGCTCCTCCAACCCCCAGGGCCGGTCGAGCAGCAATCTGCCAGGGCAGTTACTGTTCCCACTCTGGCCCTATTTACCCTGACAGAATTTGCCTGGTAAAACCTGGTAAAAATATATCAGCTCAGAAAAAGTTAAAACAGGCAGTTTTATGTTGGGTAAATAGTTAATCTGCTTGTTATTCCCCATTTTCAAAGTAAAAATTCACAGATGGTGGTGTTAAACATGTGGGGTAAATATCTCACCTTGGGGCATCAGTTTCTAAGGGGTGCTGTAATTACCCCACTCCGTTCTAACTGGCCAACTACCCCAACATAGCCCACCTGTATTATTGGCAATATTTGTATAAAACCATATAGCCTTGATGTTTCTTGGTGTACAAGCTAGAGACTCTTCTGTTTGTTGGTCTTTGTGGGAGTGTCAGATTATGCAGAGTCCTACGCGGGAGATATTGTGCTGCACTGTGTGATGAGGGGCGTAGCTTAGTCAGTAAAATTGGGAGAGGGGGTGCAATTCAGCTTTTTCAACAATCACTCTGGCATGTAATGCTAAAGTAAATGTTACTACTAGAAGGGTGCATGAGAGGGGCTAAAGGGGCAGTTGAAGGGGAAGGGAATACAAATTGGTAAGGGTACTAAGTGAGAGGAAACAATATTTTGTAAAACAACAAACAGTTTTAAAGAAACAACATGTACCCAAATACCAGAAACTACATTTATTAGAAGGGTGTAATACTCCAAACACTCCCCTCCCCGAAAGCTAAGCCACCTGTGCGTGAGTTTGCATGGGTTCTCCAAACGTGTCACAGTGAAATTGAAGCCTACATTTACACATTGATTGAAATGAACAGAAGTAAGAGTGAAATGGTTGCATTTTACATATTCTCACCATCTTTCAGTATGAGGTTAATCTGTTTTCTAAGAGAGGCAACACTGGTGTGTGTTTGTGACCGTTTGGGGCATCATCTTATATGGGAAGCATGTTGGTGTGGTTCATGTGTTCTGGATGGGTGAATCATATGTTTTACTGTGAACAGAAAATTTGAAAATCCAGCTTGATGTAGCAGAGAAGTAGCTAGTCGGGTTATGGTTAGTTTGCTATCCTGATGCAGGCCTCTGGATTTGCAGTCCGCGGTGGAATGGGTAGTATGCTGTGTTAAACTCTGGTCTGTGATTGATGATCGCCTGTTTAACTCGGTAGCTTCTCTGCTACTCTGGCATCTAAGGCAGCCATTACTAAAAGGCAAGATTAAGTCTGTTCTGCTGCTGATGTCCGACAGACTTCGAACAAGTCAGTCAGGTTGAAGTGGACCAGACCTGCCACCTCAATCAACACAGAACTAAATTACCTACGTACCTATCAGGGGGTTGTAAGAGTGAGCCATTGAAAATGGGGATTGAGTGTGTAGGCTAATGTGAAGACATGTAAATTATTAGACGAATGTGAGCAAAAAAGTGTCTATTGCCACGTTTTCATGATGGTGCAAGTGCTACAGAAATTCACAAAATAATAAATAAATCATAGAACAATCTGCTCAAAATTCGATAATGTTTGTACTTAAAGGGCGCAAAAGCCTGTTTCTTTATGTAAGCAACTTGGCTGCTTGAGTGATGACTTTCAAATCCAACTGTGGGTTCTGATGCAACTGTGAAAGCTTTTCAAAGGCCAATGTACAGCCTAACTATCCGATATTATTTCAGCCAAGATGCACTGCTGAATTTTATGTTCTAAGTCAGGCTCAAACCTTTCTGAGATGCTCAGTGCTTAGGATGAAACTATGAATTAATTCCCAAAACATTTGATGGATAAATCTAATAGACATTTATATAACACAATTGTTAGACCTAGCATGCTTGCCGTGGTTTTCCCCCTAACTTTCTCCCTTCAGATCTCCTGTTTGCTGACTTCGTTTTCGCTGGATTTAGGATTCTGGGCACTTCACCAGTGCTAAAGTGCTTCTGCTCTCCCCTTAAGACATAGTAGAATTGGCTTATACCCAACTGGCATATTTAATTTACTTCTAAGTCCTTTGTAAAGTGGCACTATCTGTGCCAAGGCACTGTAAATTAAATGCTGCTAGTCAGCCTGCAGGACTGATTGTGCCGCTCACTTAAGTAGCACTTTAACCATGTCTTAGACCTGCTATTGCAGCCTGTGTGTGCAGTTTTAACTGCTATTTCGACATAGCAAAATACATTTTTTGCCAGGTTCAAACCTTCCTTTTTAATACATATGTCACCCATAGGGTAGGCCCTGAACAGCCCAAAGGGCAGAGTGCAATGTATTTAAAGAGTAGGACATCTGCTTGAACTTTACATGTCGTAGAAATGAAAAACTCTTAAATTCGTATTTCACTAATACAAGGCCTACCTCTCCCATAGGATAATATTGAAGTTACCTTAATACATTTAATAAGCAGAAATTTCCAAATGGGAACATGTATCCATTTCATATTTGGTGTCTTTGGAATTGTAATGAAAATTCCTAACATGGTAAAGTTGGATTTTAAATTACAACTTTGAAAATGCCACTTTTAGAACATTGGTATTTTCTTGCCCTAGCCATTTGGTGCCAGCAGCCAGTCTCTAGGTTCCATGACTAGGTATAGTTGATGGTTGGACTTTGTGTGTTCCTCCTAGACAGCCTAACACAACAGGGAGCTTAGGTGTGCCTGTATGGCCCAACACTGGCAGGGTGGGGGGGGGGGAGTCGCTGGGCACAGCCCCATTTAACCTTGAATATGCTGTGTGCTGCCTCCAAAAAAAGAGCTGCATACCCCCTGTAGTTAGTCTGGGGCCAGGGCAGGGAGGCCAGGGCACCTGTGTACTTCACAGGTATTCCACTAGAAGATTCTCCTCACTTCAAGGGCAGAAACTGGGCATTAATACTGGACCTCAGATACCAACTCTTCAGTACAGTTCTGGACCTGTGGATACTCTACCAGGAAGAAGGACTACCACTCATGCTGATAATTGCACACTATCGGATGGGGTTCGAATTGGGAAGTAACGGATCATATAAAGGTGGAAAGTGTGGGGAAACAGCATTTACAATGGAGTCTAAACCACATACTGCCTTTACAACATGGTCACTACAATGACCCGTCTTTACCACTACATTCCTTTACCAAGCAAGTCTTTACAACAACTTGCCATAGGGGAAGTGGCGTTGGACTTCGAAGCCCAAAACTATCCCTATTGTTGCGCAAATGGGAGTTGGATCAGTAATTTATACCTCTCCAAATTCTGCACTTTCTCTTGAGGCAAAGTGGTTGTTTGTTGGAAAGACGTGCATGGTAAACGAATGCAGTGATAAAAGTCAGCCGTTGTAAAGACTTATGTTGTCAAGCAATACATTGTAATGGCTTGCGTGGTCTGACATACAACTGTATAGAGGGGTTTGGCAAGGATGCATCCTTGCCCCAACATTATTTATTCTTTTCATAAATGGTTGCGTGAATTTGTTACTGGATTGCAACAACCATTCCTCAACTTTAGAAGGGACAAAAATACCAGCTCTATTGTTCGTGAATGACACCCTGTTAGTGTCTAAAACACCACAAGTTGAGAACCTTTTAACCGGGTTAAAATTGTTTCGTGCCAACCATGGTTTTCACATCAGTACCAAGAAAACTAAATTCATGACAATACATCCACAGAGGCACATTATTCGGGCTGTAAGCTTAGAGGGTGGGAATCTCGAGAGTCTTGAATTTTGACTACTTAGGAATTCGACTATCTAGCAGTTATTCCTGGGCCAGTCAGATCTTGAAGAGTAAGCTCCTTCTAAACTATAGGGAGGCAGCCACTTTGAGCTTTGACAACAGCACCTCTCTCCAACCTGTATCATCTATTTTAGAAATATAAAGAGTGCAAGCTGTGGCTACTGCAGTGTATGGGGCCACATTGTGGGGATATTGCAACATCTTTGGGGGTGGCCAGAAATAAATTTGTGAGGGAGGCCCTTAAACTTCCCTAAAGCTCACCATTTGTTTTCAAACTTGACCTCGACATACAGGCCATTATCCCTATAGTAAAGCTTAAACCACTTTTATTGGTTGCTGATCCTGAACTGGAACCATACAGAGTGGGTTTGAAATACATCTTAGATAGGCAAAAGGATGTGATGTCACTTCCATGGTTGAAGTACATGAAGATTACTTTCATTTCTCTGGGTCTGACAGTTTTGGACCAATCCAGCGCCGATTACATTGTATTCAGTTGCAATGACAAAGACAGCTTTGTTAGGAAAAAGAAGGGAGCACTATGACCCAATCAAAAACCTCTTGCTCACTAACAACCAGTTGTCTTGAGATAAAACTTGCACCCCGATTTGAGCCTTTTATGGATGAGATAGATCCCCCTTTACCAAAGCCCTTTATATAAGATTTAGTTTGGGCACCCGCCTGCTGGCACTATTTCCTGGTGAATGGAGGGGCCCCTCAAAGGTGAAAAGTTATGTCCAGCGTGCACTAGGCAGAAGGAATCTAATGAACATTTCTTCTTTATTTTCCAAAGTACGTCATGCAGTGCAATTGCTAGATTGTTCCAGTTAGTTGTGCTCTAGGTATACATTAACCATGGGTAGAACTGAGAATATATAGGTCAGATACTACGCCTTATGTTATTTTCTCAGTCATAAAATATCTTGAAAGCGTGTGGTCTAGTCTGTCTAAGACTCTAGCCCATTGATTTGAATATATTCCTCTTGTTAAGTGTGATGATGGTATGGCTTCGTCTAAAAACATATATATGCTAAATAGATTAAACATTGCACATCACCAGCCACCCAGCGCGTATGTGTTAGCACTATAAAATTGCTTATATTATGCACTGAGTTTTAAACTGTCAAGTAGCTGTTTTTTAGCTTTTATATGCAGCATGTGGTTTTAACTGAAAGTTTTAAATGCCTTTGTATCTCTGCATTGTGTCACTTTATAACCATTTATTTTTTATATTATCGATGTATACATTTGTGAAAGTTGACTGAAATGGAATAAGATCATGTAATGTGTTACATCGTGTTTATATTACAAAATGTATCTTGATTGCTGCTTTTATTGTGCTTGACTGAAATAAAGTGCTTAAACTGGAACTAAGGTAGCATAATGCAGCACATTTTGTGTTAGTATTACTTCATTATTTTGTAATTTTTACACATGGTAGGAATGTCTAGGAAAGGATTTCATGCGACTATTACCAATTTAACATTCAAACAAAGCAATAAGAAAACTGAAAGAAGACCGGTAACTTTTAGTGTGCAGGAAAATGTGTTGCAATGTTTTAGTAACTTTTGATTCATTTGAGCTAGAATAGTTTTTTTTCATAATCTGCAGATATTTCAGCAAATGGATTATGTAGCAAATATGACAAGTCAATAATTACGCAGAAAATGCCAGCGCCACCAAATCGTATATTTCCAGGGACCCTGGTTTTATCCAACAACACCTTATATGCTGGGGTTTTGAGCCCATGATGAAACTGTTAAACTCAAAACCACAAGCCCCACAATGCAACATGCTGTTGGTTGAGAAAAACAACACAAAAGAAGATGATTTTATCCTTTGTCATGAGGCTAAAGTGCAGAGATGTGAAAAGCAAATAAAATGATAAAATGTAGTTCCTGGGTTTCTGCCTTTTTTCTTGTAGGCAGCCATGGGTTAACATGCCCTAGAAAACGAAATTCATTATTTACCAGAACAATGTGACAAGCATCAGTTAGACTGCCAAAAGACACAGAAAAAGTAAAAATTAATAATTGCCATCCCTCTCTTGCCAAGCATATTCTCAGCATAAATGTTGGTGACAATCAGAGGACGTGCTTTTCACACTAGAATGATGCACCCTGCATTGAACAAATGCTGCATATGCGGCAGGTGCAGCCCCACGAGAGCTGCCAGTGTGTGTGATAATTATCGTACACCTGCCATTTTACCTGAAGGGCCGGACTGGCCGTAGCGTCCATCAGGCATTTCCACAGTGGGCCGGAGGGTTGGGGGCCGGTTTTGTGCCCGTAACGGCCAGTTTTGTCACTAGGAGCCAGTTTTGCAGCAGTGCTGAAATATCGTACCCTTGTAACAAAAGCCACTCCCCCCTCCCCCCGCTCCCCCAACCCCCAGGGCCGGTCGAGCAGCAATCTGCCAGGGCTGGTTACTGTTCCCACTCTGGCCCTATTTACCCTGACAGAATTTGCCTGGTAAAACCTGGTAAAATATATCAGCTCAGAAAAAGTTAAAACAGGCAGTTTTATGTTGGGTAAATAGTTAATCTGCTTGTTATTCCTCATTTTCAAAGTAAAAATTCACAGATGGTGGTGTTAAAACATGTGGGGTAAATATCTCATCTTGGGGCATCAGTTTCTAAGGGGTGCTGTAATTACCCCACTCCGTTCTAACTGGCCAACTACCCCAACATAGCCCACCTGTATTATTGGCAATATTTGTATAAAACCATATAGCCTTGACATTTCTTGGTGTACAAAACATGTGCTGGATAAATCTAATAGACATTTATATAACACAATTGTTAGACCTGGCATGCTTGCTGTGGTTTTCCCCCTAATTTTTTGCCTTCAGACCTCCTGTTTGCTGACTTTGTTTTCGCTGGATTTAGGATTCTGGGCACTTTACCATTGCTAACCAGTGCTAAAGTGCTTGTGCTCTCTCCTTAAGACATAGTAGAATTGGCTTATACCCAACTGGCATATTTAATGTACGTGTAAGTCCCTTGTAAAGTGGCACTATCTGTGCCCAGGCACTGTAAATTAAACGCAACTAGTCAGCCTTCAGCAATGATTGTGCCACACACTTAACTAGCACTTTAACCATGTCTTAGACCTACTATTGCAGCCTGTGTGTGCAGTTTTAACTACTATTTCGACATGGCAAAATAATTTTTTTGCCAGGTCCAAACCTTCCTTTTTAATACATATAAGTCACCCCAAGGCCCTGAACAGCCCAGAGAGCAGGGTGCAATGTATTTAAAGAGTAGGACATCTGCTTGAACTTTACATGTCCTGGTAGTGAAAAACTCTTATATTCGTTTTTCACTACTGCAAGGCCTACCTCTCCCATAGGATAATACTGAAGTTACCTAAATACATTTAATAAGCATTAATTTCCAAATGAGAACAGGTATCCAGTTCATATTTGGTGTCTTTGGAATAGTAATGAAAAATACTAACATGGCAAAGTTGGTTTTTAAATTACAACTTTGAAAATGCAACTTTTAGAACGTTGGTATTTTCTTGCTTTAGCCATTTGGTGCCTGCAGCCAGTCTCTAAGTTCCATGACCGGGTATAGTTAATGGTTGGACTTTGTGTGTTCCTCCTAGACAGCCACACACAATAGGGAGCTTAGGTGTGCCTGGATGGCCCAACACTGGCAGAATGGGGGAGTTGCTGGGCACAACCCCATTTACACTTGAATAGGCTGTGTGCTGCCTCCAAACAAAGGGCTGCATACCCCCTGTAGTTAGTCTGGGGTCAGGGCAAGGAGGGCAGGGCACCTGTGTACTTCACAGGTATTCCACTAGAAGCTTCTCCTCACTCAAGGGCAAAAACTGGGTATTAATACTGGACCCCAGATACCAACTCTTCAGTACAGTTCTGGACCTGTCAATCTCTCTACCAGGAAGAAGTACTGCTCTGCTGCTGAAAGGACTGCCACTCTGCTGGACAGTTGCTCTGAAGGACTTCTGCCCTGATGTGCTGACCTGCTGCCCTCTAGCCTGGGTGGGAACAGAACCTGCATCTCTTTAACCCAGAGCCCCAGAGTGACTCCAAGGGGCAGTTGGCTGGCCTCCTGTTCTGAAGGCTCAGGGACACCAAAGGCTTCCAACAACCTTGCACATGCACTTGGATTCTTTCGTCTGTGAGTCCACCCTGCCAAGTGGTGCCACCCCTAGTCCTGGATCCTTGGAAGTGGGCTTAAGGTGCTCTGCCAGCCTCTGCGGATCCCGCAGAACTGACACATCCTGCCTACTGCATGGTGAAACCCCGAGCAGAACCGATTCATTGCTGCTGCTCGTCCATGGAATCTTCCACATTGCAAAGTCTCACATCATAGCCTGCCGCCTCATCAAAACTGCCACTGTGTGATGCGTTCTCATTGCAGCCCCTCACATTCCCCATCGAAGGCTACCTTGATGACAATGACGGACTCTGCATTGCAGCCTCGCAGTTCCTCTGAACCGGTGCATCACCCCGACTGACTGATGCATCCTCAATGCCAGACTTTGCACTGCAAGCCCTCATTGATGGGATCCTCAACAACGATGCAGGACTTTGCAGCGCAGCATCTTGGAACTAACACATTACGTCGGCTGCAAGACACCTCTTTGACACTGACCCTCAAAATGCTCCACAAACCAGGATATAGGGTTCTTTATTCAACTGGCTGAACTGGGTCCCTGTAGCCAGCCTGCACTCCATTGTGGTGTGACCAGACAGCCACAGTGCTTTTTTGGTGCTATTTTCACTGAAATCTCTAAGAGTGTGTATCTCCAGTTCTACTGATTGGATTTTTGTCATTTTGGTCTTATTTATTAACATTTACTCTATTTTCTAACCTGGTGTGTGATCATTTGTGTGTGGTGTGGTGTATTCACTTTGTTACTGTTTGAAGTGTTGCACAAATACTTTAGACATTGTCTGAAAGTTAAGCCTGACTGCTATGTGCCAAGCTACCACAGGGTTGAGCACTTGTTAATTTAGGATTGGCTTCTGCCTCACACTGACAATGACTGTGTTTACTGTTTGACCAGGGCTCACACCCCAGTCAACCAACAGCCCAACTGTAAGATGATCTGTTCTAAATAGACACCTAATGGGAGAATTTGTATGGCTAGTGTATTCCTGCTAGCTGTTAATTAACATTTGAAAGTTGTCGAAGAAGTTTTATAAACATGTTAACTGGAATACTCTGTATACTTCTCACTGGAAACAAAGTAATTTACATGCAGTGCTACACTGTGCACCAGAGGTGGAACAACGTAATGGAATGAGGTATTTTAAAGTCAGACATATCTATCAGATAAGGATTAATGTACTTCTTTCAACTGCACACATGCAGGGGATAAGAGGCCCCTATGCACCTCTGTGCCATGTAAGGTATGTAAACCAACACATAGTTAACTCAGTTTTTCATTCCACTGGCTCTTTATTTGGTACCTTCAGGTTTTTTACTTTTTGTTTATATTGTCATGACTCAGTCATTCATACTCAGTTCTTACAATGCTCTGTTATGGTGCAAGGTACTCCTGTTGCAACATGTCGCAACCAACTTGGAGCAACCAACCAACTTTCTTTCTTTGTTCATTGTGTTTCTGTCTTTCTCTCCTCAAAAGCCTGCTGTCCCCTCAATGAGTGCTCATGGACCATACCTGCAAACACTGTCTCAAAGTAAGCACTAAGGAGAGGAACCACTGAGAGAGGGCATTGATGAAGATTGACATGCGGTTTGGATGAAGGAGTCTTTAGTTCATGTTTCTGATACCTGTGTGACTTTGGGGACATCTATGCATTTTTCTGTGCTTTATCAACTGTATTGAAAGCATATGCACTCCACTTATTTCTAGTCGTAGAATGCAAAATGATGGACACCCCTAATATTTGGTGAGTGAACCCCAATATGTCAGTGGAGGGGTCAAGCTTACACCCCTGCTTCCTTATAGTATTAGACACAGCCAAGAAATCTGCAGCCCTTTCATGCTGTTGGCCTGTATCTCACCCCATTCCACAGTCTCCTTTCGGACTTAACCTTCTCCCTCCACCATGCTTCGCTCCTACACCATGTTTTGAGATTTTTTTAAAGAATCTCTATGAGGAATCCTAATTACTATCAGAAATGTTGGATCTCCGAACACCTTGGAAACAGTTTCTCGCGATTTAACAGCGATTTGAGCAGGCAAACAAGATCTTTGAATGGCTCAGAAAATGTTACTTTTGTCACATATATCCTTTGAGATTGTATTCTGAGCATATAGTTACACTTTTCTACATCGTTACTTTCCATTTAGGTTACAACTGCAGATCAGTATAAATCAAATGCACAAAATGTCACTACCAGAGTAGTGCAGTGCTTTCCAAACTTCTTTGCATGATAACCTTTTGTGGCTCCCCTAGCTTTAAAGGACTTGAGGCAGTGATTTTGTAATCTAACTAAAGCATCATATAGTAGCACACTGTCATTACATACAGCACACTTTCCATTGAAATGGCCACTAAATTTGCACAGACATGCAGTTTGAATAATGAAATTATACTGTACATTATACTGTGTCGAAACCGGGTTTCAATGAATATTTATCGTTTGCCCATCGCTAAGATAAAGTGTCTTGATTTGTCTTGATCCTATTTTTTGTTTCCAATACACTACAGAATTACAAAAAATGTACTTCCTTTTTGCTTTCAATTAATGTACAGGTATGTACATTTTGGTTTGTGTTACAAAAAATGACATCCTACAGCCTTTCCTTTTACACTCTCTATAACCAAGCAAGATAGTCACACAATTCACTTTACTTTTCTTTCTCTGACTGCAAAGTGAGAGGAGTTTGTAAACACTACTCCACATGTAAAAGAAAATAAGCAGCAATTTTTCAGAAGACAGCCTAACATTTGACCTCTGTCATTGAAGTGAAACAAATGCAACAAGATAAATACAGAATTTAATTGCATCTTTATTTTTTACTCAGACTTCCAAAATAGGCTTACTGGAAACACTGGTGTAGTGTTTAAAGATGCTCCAATAGTTGGGATTTTCAAACCTGCTTCAAGAGAGTTGCAGTGTGACAAGATGGAGCTACTCAGGGGGGTTTCTGGATGCGGGTCTCTCCTGTAAGTCTTTGATGCACCATAGCAAGGGTCCTATAATGTAGACGTTTTAACTCATACAATAAACGTTACCCAATCCTTTCTCAACTATGATGGATATCCTCCTTGGCATAAATAACACTATGGTCTGCCTATTAGCGTCATAATGCTGGTCAGGCAGGCTCACAGTCTGCACACTCTTGTATTGTTGCAATATACCACTTTTTTTTACATTGCAGTGAGCGATCTAGGCATCAACAACATCACTGACACTTTGATTATTTTTAAAACTGACCACTACATAGGTAGCGACCAGAAATTCGCATCATCAAATTGTCAGGACATTGTGGTGTCTCATACTGCAGTGGGTGGCTACAAGCTGGCTGGAATGCAAAAGAAGGGATGGGGGCCCCTAGGAGAATTGATTTGGAGATAAGGGTAATCCTAGAAGCTAGTTTCATAGAGCTGTAACCATGGTGGCCTTCTCTTTCTGGGAAACTTTTCAACTGGACTCTAGACACTGGCAGGGAATCCAGATTAGTTCCTTGTGGCAAAGAAGAATGAAGATCCTTCACATTCTTTAAAAAAAAAAGCTGGTACTAGGACGATATGACATGATGGTAACTCAATCCTTTAAATTACCTAGCCAACCTTGCACTATATGTTGAACATAGTAATTATTAGCTTAAAGGGAAATGCGTCATGAATGTCACCTTCCTGCTTCCATTTTAAGAAACACGAGAGGGGTTAAGAAAATGGATTTTGTACCTAAGTAAAGTAACTCATGGGTGAGACGTGGATCAATATTAGCACTGGCTTTCTGCAACTAGGCCCAAAACAGATTTGACTGATAGGATGTGAATTCTAATATATGAAAGTGTCATTCTCACTCATTAAGTACCAATTTGATACTCCATAAAAAAGCAGGATTGGAGCAGATTTTCACAACGCATGTACACACATATCCACTATGAATAGGTTTCACTCAGTTTCTCAACTCCCCTGAAGCATATGGATTTTTTACTGTGGTTACATATGGGAGCATTGCTCCATTGAATTGTATTCATCCTGGATGAATTTGAAGCCTTTTACCTGCAAATCTCGAATACTATTTGTCCTTGGCAAGGTGATCAGGAGTACTGTACTGACCAGAGGTCACTCACATTGCTTGGTAATGGGGTGACGGAGAGGCATAACTATTTAAACAAAATATATAAATCTCTTAGCTGAATTGGTAAACCGAGTCTTCGAATGGAAGATTCTTGGTGCTGGATTTAGCCTTGGCTAGAGACACTTGGTAACCCCAGGCTTGGCAACACCAGCCGAAAGGCGATCCGCCAATGGAGTACCATGAACAAAGTCTGTCAACCAATGCTCGAGGTTGATTATTCTAGAGAGCACTCCACCTACTGGTCCACAGGGCCAGCTTTAGTGCTGGTGGTGCTCGGTGGGACAATCATTTTTGGTGTCCCCCCCATGACTTCCTCCTCCTCAGATTGTCTCACTACCACCCTCCAAAAGTGCCCCTCGTCTCCCTATAGCTCCTCTCTCACACACATTTATAGCACTGGTAAAGGCAGGCTTTACTAATCCACTCAGCTATCCACATAAAATACAGATCTGTTCTTTGCAGCAGGCATATTAACCCTACCCGCTACTTTATAATGAGTCAAAACTGCTACTAGACAAAACTCCAATCTCACTCTGGCAGGAACATTAATCACAAAAGTTATCTTGACATTTTTACTGCTGCCTAAAAGGTGGACTCACAATGAACTCTGCAGCAGGTGCTTTTAAATCGCAAGTGCTTCTAAAAAGGAATTTAGCGCCCCCTCAGGTCAGCGTCCAGTATGACAGTACCAGTTGCACCGCCCTAAAGACGGCTCTGCTGGTCCAGGGTACAATTAAAGCTTGGGAGCAAGTGACAAGTTCCATCTGTCTGGAAGCCCCTGGTACGGAGAGCACCTGCTTGCTTTAGGTCGAATTTTCATTATCCCACCAGCAGGGTGGTGCTAGTTCAAACCACAGATTACTAAATTATGCAGGTCATGATGTTTGGTGATTCTCGAGAATCATTACAACATTAGGAAGAAATGTTGTCCTAAGGCGTGCTTACGTCTTACCGAGTCGCATAAATAACGTGAAACTCCGTCTTGCTGACGGTGTGGTCTATTTATTGTGCATAGGGTGACCAACTGGCATAGGTGCAAATTCAGGATGGTGAGTGTAAAAATTCAGGACAAAGGGTCAAAATTCAGGACAAAAATTCAGGACAAAAGGTCAAAATTCAGGACAAAACTTTGGGACAAAAGGTAAGTTTTACAGATACGTCAGAGGTGGTCGCGCAATAGTATATATGTAAGTAAATAGACAACCATCTTAGTACAAGTCAAAATAGGTTTATATTAGGTTGAGACAATCAGGCACTTCACAGTTTTTCAGTATGGCTGCAGCTTGCTGCCTTAGACAATTCAAAATTCGCATCTCGCTCCAGCAGGTACATTAATCATCAGACAATGGTGAAACACACCTGAATATAAGTGAAGCCGCTTTTATTGTTGATTGAAAACTACTGGATATATAAGGAACTTTGCAGTGCCAGCCCCCAGTAACAAAACCGCTCCCCCCCTTTCCAGCCTCCCAGGGAAACACCCGATGCCCGGTCCGGCCAGTCCAGCCTTGCTATCACTCTTCAATGGTGCCCCTCATCTTCACTTAGACCGTCTCTCATGTGTATTTAATTTTTCTTATAGTGTTACTCATCCCAATTATGTAGGGCAGGGTGTCGCAGTGCGTCACTTCACACACATTATATAGAGACAACGACTCATATTAACGTGAAAGTCAATGTATAGGAAAGGCTACTTAAGATAATGGGTGCTACAAGGTGTAATCATTCTTTTATCTATTATTCAGTCTTTCATAATTTATTATGTCCTTTCATCTATGTACCCATTTATATCCAAACATATTCAACCATTTGCAAACCTATCCACCATATATCCTTCCATCCATCATTACACTCATCCATCCCTCCATTCACCCTTTCAGTCATCCATCCATTATTCATCTATCCACCCTTTCACCCCATCCATCTGTACAGTCATCCATCCACTCTTTCAGCCATACTTCTATTCACTCATCCATCCAGCCATGTATCCTTTCACCCATCCAGCCATTCATTCATTCACTTACTCATCCATCCACCCAGTCACTTATCCTTCCACCCATTCACCCTTTCAGTCATTCATCCTCCCTTTCTCTCTCCATTCCCCTTTCACTTATCCATCCATCTACTCATCCATTCATTTATTCCATCCATTGATCCTATTACTAATCCATCCTTTCACTCATCCATCCATCCGTTCTCTCATCCATCCTCCCTTTCACTTCTTCACTCATCCTTTTATCCATCTACCCCTTTGACTCATCCATCCATACATTCACCATTTCACTTATCAATTCAATCCATCCATCCTTTCACTCATCTATCCACCCATTCACTCGCCCATCATCTAAGCTTTCCCTCATCCATCCATCCATCCATCCATCCTTTCATACACCCATCCACCCTTTTACCCATCCATCTACCCTTCCACCTATACATCCATCTATTTACCTTTTCCCTCATCCATACTTCCACTCATCCATCCATCCTTTCTTTTATCTATCCATTCACCCTTTCATTCATCCATTCATCCTTTCAGTCATCTATCTAGCCATTCACACATTCCTTCACTTATTTACTCACCCACCTTTTCACATTATGAGCTGAGCCTTTGTCTACAGAGTTGCAGACAGAAGAGGCCCATCAAGAACTTCACCCTCGCTGTAGTTCCTAAAGCAAGGGGTGGGGGAAAGTTCCCTATGCCCCTGCACATTGGCAGTCTGAAAACGTAGAAGTCATGAGTCACACATGATGCACAGTGCCAGGATGTGAGGTGACTGTGACATGGTGTTGTTTCCAGGGCTTGAAGTGGTGTAAAACAACTGGGGGTCTCTTCAAAGGGGGTGTTCGATGTAATTAAGGGCGTAGTTTAACCCCTCCCATGCTTGTGACGAACCCCAGCCGTCACGCTCCGCCCTGTTCTTTTGTTTACCGCACAGCGGAAAAATCACGGCCGCAGCGAAGGGGTTAAAACACCTAGGCTAAAAATCAGCGCTAGCGTAGTGTTCCGCCCGACTGGTATTATGTTGTTTCTATCATTGTATCCAGATATATAATACAGTAAGTATCATTACACCAACAAAAACCAGGACTATTGGCTTTGTCAATGGTTGTTAGTTGCTTAAAATAAAAAAAAAAACAACAACCATGGCTTTGTTGGATCTAATATTGAAAATACTTCAGTTAAAAAATGATGAGACAGTGAAAGAACGATAACCCGTTCTTTTTAACTTATTTTACAGGCTTTTATATATAAACTGTTTTCTTACGTTGCTAAAGTTGCAGCATTAGCGTTTTGCTTTTTATTTTACAGAATGCCCTGCTGTACACTGAGGCAGGAGGAGGCCGCCACATGATTTACCAGCCCAGACTGCCCCATTGTCATTCTGTATATGGCAATCATCAGCCACACACAGAATAACAATGGGCGGGGAGGGGCTGCTCTTGTGCTACAGGAGGAGCGCGAGGCGCCCTATCAGGAAGGTGAGGCCTCTCACAGGGGAGCAGTGCTGCTCCCTGTGATGGCCAAAATTACGGACAAAAGGCGTCCGTAAAAGGTTTCCTCACGGACAACGGACGTGAGGTTCAAATTACGAACTGTCCGTGAAATTTACGGACGGTTGGTCACCCTAATTGTGCATTGTGTCGTGTCACATCCCCCCCTTCACTCTCCGCAGGATGCCGCCGCGGTTACCCGCTACGTGAATCCACGCACGCCTAATCCTGCTGCCGCAATCTGTGCTGTCTGCCAGGATCACTCACACATGCCCACATTTATCTTAAGGCTAGATCTGAAAAATTTAGTAAACATTTTGCAAAATTAAAATATTTTTCTCGCTCCTGGATTGCTTCAAATCCAGCACTAAAAATACACCAAGTAGGGAGCACAGAAGTGCATCACCAGTAAAAAAAAAGCGTGTGCCTGCAACAATCTGATAGGTAAAGTCGTGCGACGCAGTATTCTCAGAACAGCGAACTGGTAACACGCTGTTCCACTTGGTTTGCTTCCAAAGCTCACAGTTCCAGACAGCTTAAGTTTTAAATTACTGTAACTATTTAAACTTCGCAGGGCTTTTAGAAAAAAACAATAACCCGGACTTAATTATTCCGCACCACGCTGGCTGTCAAAACCTGCCACTCTCGTACAATTCACATCATGTTTTCCCAACAATCCACATTCCCCAGTTCAAAAGTTTGCCTGGATAATGTGGCCACAGTGGGTGTTGATGTGATGCAATGTTAGAGTCGCTGACAAGGCACAATAGCAGGGCAGGGGGAATGACGTTACGCCACGCACTGACGCCAGCCTGAATGCAGGCTCGTTGCGTTCCATTCAGAAGCCATCCATGCATGAGAGTCTTTCTTTGTGAGCTGCTCGCTGTGGACGGGCAATAATACACTCGTGTCTAGTGTCAACGTATCTAATATCGCGCACCCCCTTCACTCCTCTCTACACCTGTACCTCACCTCTCCCAGATCACAGGCTCTCAAAGTGGATGGCGTCCTGTCTGAACCAACACGGAAGATAAACAAGCTTTTACAATGCAACAGGTCTCGCAATTGCGAGATTTTGAGCTATTGGCATTGTAAATGTTAATGACTTTAATATTATAAAAAGGCATTGTCGTTCACAATACCAATAGTTCAAACTTTTGCAAAAGCGATACCTATTGAGGAGCGCGATGTCCATTAAGTGGGTACCGTGCTCACTGTTAAAGTAAAAATTAAAATAAAGAGACAGAGCACAGTGTACCTGAAGTGAGCGCTGCGCTCAGTTTTAAAGTAAAAAAAAAAGAAACAGAGTGCAGTGTCCCTGAAGTGGGTGCCGGGCTCAGTATTAAAGTCAAAAAATAAATAATGAAACAGAGCGCAGTATCCCTGAAGCAACGCCGCGCTCAACATGAAAGTTTAAAAATAAAAATTGAAACTGAGCGTGGTGTCCCTAAAGCGGGCGCCGCGTTCAGCATGCAAGTTCGAGCGGCATAGCACTTTATAAGAAAAGCGACTGCCATTGTCGTGTGTGGGTGCACTGAAAATACAAACAAGCATTTACAATGCAATAGGTCTCACAATTACATTGTTTTGAGCTACTAACCACCACTACCACCACCACCACAACCAACACAAGTACCACCAGTACCACCTGCAGCACCCCAACTTGTCCCAGGGGATGACCAGGCCAAACCAGTACTGAACATATGGGAGCCCGGCGGTATATATCCAATGGTTTTGTCTGCAGGTGTAATTCCAATAAGCAGCCCAGAATCTAAGCCTTCATTCAGCTTATTCTGGAAGCTAGTCTATTCAAAAGTAACCTTTCCTGCGTACCACCAAGAAACAACAATGAAGGGGGCATCCATATTATCAGCTGGGCATCTTGTGGATTTGTGGTAGCCAGTCTTCACTCTATCTTCTACTGTTGGAGGTACTCTTCTGTTTGCACTCGTCTAAGATGCTGTAGATGGGTGCATGACTCATGCTGAAATGTAATGTTATCCAATGTGTACAAGCAGCAAATACCCCTAAGGGAATTTTGGCAATAATAAGGAAGAGAGGGTATACAACGGAACAAGGGCACTCAGAGGATAACATTAATTAATTACCTACATTTTGACTTTTTTCCTAAAAAGAGCTGAGTTTGGGGTTGTTGTAAGAGAAGGAGGCCTGGATTTCCAAAGTTTTGCAGCGAGGTACTAGATGGAGCAGTCACCCATCTGGGATTATGTTGGTATGAATGACTACCATTTGCATGGTTAAAGAGGAGCAGAGTGTAAAAGGTTGGTAAATTAGAAATGTATTGCTGAAATAGGTGGGTCCAGGGTTGTGAACAGCTCTATATACCAAGCTACGGGCATTTTTGATGGGATTCCAATGAATGTCTTTCAACGGGAAAAAAACAGATGAAACAGGTGGAAAATTCATGATCTGACACATTTTGAACAATCTGAAGCTGATGGGTGGGACAGTCTGGATTTCCAAGGTAGATGAAAGTGCAATAGTCCATCCATGATGCAATAAGAGAGTGGACCACTGTTCTCCTAGCTGAGACTGATAGTAGAGGGATGATTTTTCCAAGCATTCTCAGAAGACAGAAGTGATTGCAAGATTCCTGGTTCACTTGTTTGGAGATTAAAAGGTTATACTCTTAGACTGTGGCCCAGTCAACTGGATCTCCGGAGTCTTCCATATAAAGAGGGCACCAGGATAGTGTGCACTTGGCTGACTGTTAGCCAAAAACAGTCCCACTGTTTTGTCATTGTTGAGCTAAAGATGCTTTCCTTAATCCAGAAGGCCACCACACTCAACACACTCAGACAAGACCAAAATTTCAATTGAACAGAGACAGGAATATTGGAAATGGGCATGATAATTTGAGTACCATCACTTTAGGCCATAATGAGAAGTCGTCTGGAGAGGTGAGGAGCATCATAAACTCTCTAGCTGAAGCGCTGCTGTAGCCGTGGAAAAATGCAGAAACTGGGCAACCATCCCAAGCTATTTTCATTATTATATAGCTCTCCACATGCCTTGCAAGGTTGGACAATAAGAGCTTTCCCTATCAGCTTTTGTCCGCTGTAACATAATACAACTACTGCAGTACTGTGCACTGTACTATTGGTGACATAAACCTTGTAGGGAAGTGTGGGTAATGAGGGCACCACCTGAAAACTGAGAAAAGAAAGATGAGAAGTCATATGGGGCCCACTCTCCTCTGCCACAAATCTATGTTAGGTCTAACGCAGATTGTGACCTGGAAAAAGGGGACCCAGTCCCTACTATTCACACCGACAAACACGCTTGGCAAATTTAGCGCTCACTGAATTTTAGTTATTAGAAACTAGACACAAGTTAGCATGAAAAACCCAGGTTCTCCCACCTTCAAAGGGGCAGGCAAGATCTACATTGCCCAAAAATCAATAACACCCATTGAATAATGTTTTATACATTTTCCAACATTTAAGTGAAAATTATATAGATTTTGATGGTGCACTATGAATGGGAGATCACAAGAGGGAATTTACACTTGTTAAATAAATTTGTCACTGAAAATAAATATATATGATTAGCACAAAAACCATTCCTATGGGTGATAAGTCAAGTCTTGGGGGGACCGAAACGTGCCTTCAATGATGTCTCATTCAATTTCGATGTGTTCTTCTCCATCCATCCCTCTAGGCGCCTCAGTCCCTTTGCCACAGAGCAGCACTTAAATGGCTATATATTTATGAATTTAGAATTTACGGGACATTAAAAGCACTAGGTGCACGTTCATGTTATTCTGTGACACCCATTTGTACTCAAACATGTAGTTATGCACTGACAAGATCTACAGGAGCCATTGGAGTGATTGTTAGATTGTGTAAAGATGCATTTACTTAACACTTTTTGTGACAAAAAAGCACATCATTTATTTCTCATGGCTTATCTTGCTTCAGGAAAACAGATTTGCTTTGGTGAAAGGATGGCTACGATGGAACTGTTTATATACCTCACTGCAATCCTGCAGAACTTCAAGCTAATGTTTCTAGGTGATTTAAAGGAAATCGACCTCACACCGCAGTTGGATGGTTTCATTAGCTACCCAATGCAATATGAGATTCGATGAATCCCCCGTTAACAATGGTGGGGCATTCTAATAAGCGAAGGGAGACCACTGAACATAAACAAGCATGTTCTTCCATTAAGAATTGCCTGTACAATTTATGCTTCAGTTTTATGTACAATGAGCTTGTTGTCTGCTAGCCTATATGTCTCGTCTGTTTTAATAATGGTTGCTGTGTAGTTAATTGCATTTTCTTCTATAATTAGAAGCCATTTTTGGGTCTGGCGTGAGACAAGACCTTTTGATTTTACTATAATAGGTATGAAATATTTACATATAGGGGCTTTCAATCACTTCTCTTCATCCATTGGTCTGTTATTTGCGTCATTCACATGTTGCTTCTACCCACTGCAGCATTTAGCAAGGAGCAGTGGGTCACCTACTTAATCAACTGGTTACCTTCACTTGAAGTGATTGCATTTTGCTTCGCCTAAGGAGCCCATCCGCACACAAGTTAGTTCCAGGCAATACCAGTGGTTTTGTTTTTACTTTATATTGACTTTATTGTTGTATTGGTCTTCAGTGCCTAATATGATAGCAAGACACCTGCTTGTTTAGGTTAAGAAGCTCTGACTGGGCCCCAGATCATACCTCCAGTTGGCCTAGGGGTGAAAGCTCCCTGCCCTGGCCTCCCTGCTTAAGCCTGCAGTGTCTCAAGGTGTCCCATACAGGGTCCCGCAGGCACCAGGAGGGCTCCGCTGCTTGTCGGGGTTAAGGAGCTCTGACTGGGCCCCAGGTCAGAGTTCCGGCTGGCCAAGGGGAGGAATCCTCCCGCCCTGGACCCCCTTCTCCAGTCCGCATTGTCAATTAAAGCCCATAGAGGGACCCCACAGGCTCGGGTCGGGTCCTTTGTTTGACTAGGTGGAAAAGCTCTGACGGGGCCCCAGGTCAGAGCTTCAGCTGACCTTGGGGTGGAAGTCCCTAGCTCAGAGCTCACTTCTCCAGCCAGCTGTGCCAGTTAGAACCCTGGACGGGGTCCTGCAGGCCCGTGGAGGGCTCCCTGTCTGGTAGGGTAAACAATGCCCTGATCAGGGCACGGGTCATACCTCTCGCTGGACCTGGACTCCCTTGTCTGGCCCAATTGTTTCGGAAAGTATCCGGAAAGGGGTTCCACATGCCCCACATGGGTTGCCCTGCTTTACTGAGTTGAAAAGGTCATCCAGGCTCTGGGTCAGAAATCCATGAGGCCCTTGCCCACAGGCCCTGGGCATAAGGCATAGCTCCGGGTCTGGGAACCCATCCCAGGGATCCCCTAACTCCTCCCAGGGTGAGTGGAATCTGATTAATAAGACATTGTTCAACTAGATGACTGTCCTTCTAGCCTGGCCATCTGGTAACTCTTAGCCCGGCTATCTGATTGCGCATAGCATAGGTATGCATCACATACCTAGATGGCGGGACTGCTCTGGAAGTCCTGATGAGGGCTCCTTTGACACATTGAGCTCAGCCAGGATTTCGGGATGTTGCATACATTTGCTTTAATGTCCCCCTCTTTCACTCAATGTGCACAAATTACATGAAAGACAGGTAGGCTTCCTCTGGATTAGCAGGGACAAGACACTAGGGACCCGTTTGCCATCCTACTGAATTCCCCAGGTGCTGGGAAGGCCAAGGCCGGCCTGTCCTGGGCCCCTACGGGGCCAGGGGCCACGGCTGCCTTTCTGCCTCCAAGTCTGCCTTCCCAGAGAGCAGGCAGGGATGTGAAGATGACACCCCAATGCAGAGGCGCCTGCTTGGTGACAGGCTGGCTAGCACTGTAC
Source organism: Lissotriton vulgaris (assembly GCF_964263255.1). Taxonomy (NCBI): domain Eukaryota; kingdom Metazoa; phylum Chordata; class Amphibia; order Caudata; family Salamandridae; genus Lissotriton; species Lissotriton vulgaris. The sequence goes on along the minus strand of NC_141689.1, from coordinate 884,454,194 downwards.
TCAAATCGACTGAGCATACTAGGTCCATTTAGTGAAGGACTGCTTGGCCAGCCTTGGCTGTTACTTCAAGCCCAATGCTTTCACCATTCTGTGGGGTATTCCTGTGGAGTGTTCCAGAAGTCATTATTTGCAACCAGTATTTGTGAGCCCAGTATTCAATTTTGCCAGCCGATTTATGTACTAACAGTTTACTTCAGAAAATTGAGAATGTAAAAACGTTTCCTACATCTGACCATATAGCCTTATACTGGATGGTTGGTAGCATGATCTTCTCTGGGAAAATACTCGTATGATTAAAATCTTTATTATTTTTAAGATCCTTTTGTAAACGAACTGAAGCACCCATTATACATGTGTGACACTTAAACTTCAGTACATTTAAAAGACTGCTCCTTTTATTCCCGATCAATGTACCTTTCCACTGCCGTGCACATCCTATTAAATATTAACAGCATATCTATGGACAACATTATTAATGAGGTGGTTTATCTTCCTTACCTTGAACTTGGATGTTATTTGGTTGCACAGAGCTATCCTGTAAAGGTTGGTACATCTTTAGCAGGGGAGGCATTGCCTGTTGTGCGTGAGGTGGCTGTGGAGTTCTTCTTTGCATCATGGGTGGAGGGGCAGGTATTCTCCGGGGACTGATATGATGGGGAGAGTGAGCTGCGGTTGAAAACCTATGAAAAGAAGAAAAAATTACGACACATTTATGAACAATAGAGAAATATACCAATCATCTTTAATCCCTTGCCTTTATAAGCTTCCTCATCTCTTGTGAACACATAGCACACTTGAGCAGAGCTCCTTTAAACATGAATGTAATGATTCAATATTTATTAGATACATTGATTGATATTAATATTAATAAAGGGCAAACGTTTGCCCGGAAACGTCTTGGTGCTGCTCATGACGGGAAACATCCTTTACATCGCGGTGATTACACCGCGACGCATTTAGAAGGCTGCCATTACAACGCAAGCGCTACACCGATTTGCACTGGAGGGCGCTATAACCTAAGGCAGTGTAGAAATTGGTTCAATGCCTCAACTGGCTGATTCCAGATGAGGAAGATGTCATCTATATAACGCCTCCACACTCTGATGCCAGAGAGGAAGGGGTTAGATTGTGTCAAAATGGATCTGATCTCGAGTTGGTCCATAAACAATATGGCCAGGTTAGGGGCAAAAATAGCCCCCATGGAAGTACCCTTGATTTGCTGGTAGTAAATATCTTCGAAAAGGAAGAAATTCCTTGTCAAACAGAGTTCCAGTAACTGTAAAATGAAAAAGGTGGGGACCCTATGGGGGCGTGGTCATGTCTCAAGGGTCTTTAGGATGATTAGTAGCGCTGCGGATTGAGGGATGTTCGTGTATAACGATTCCACATCCAATGTACACAGGGTCTCATGGAGTGGATCGAATTGGAGGTGTTCTGCCAGGTTGATCATTTGCATGCTATCTCTCACATATTGTTTATGGACCAACTGGCTCAATAACAATTGCTGCGGTATGAATTTTACCCTAACTTGGGACAGGTTTTCCATACCCTTCTTGGATCTCACTATCTACTCTTCAGAAGGCGAGCTCTTGACACGACTCTCCAGGAAACCCACTGAGCGTAATACGCTCTTAAGCTATAAGAGTAACCACCCCAGGCCTCTGCAGGATTCGTTACCCTATTCACAGTTCCTTAGGATCAGACGGAACTGCTCCTGCAGAGAAGATTACTTCAGGGAATCAGCAACCCTCTCCAATAAGCTGAAAGACCGAGGCTACCCGAAAAGGATAGTAAAACAAGCCTTAAAACGAGCTTGGTACTGCCCACGGGAAGTTCTGCTTTCTCCCAAAGACAAACATCAGACAGATAGAATTGCCTGTGTAACTACCTTCTCACCAATCTCCAACAAAATTGGAAAGTCCATCATAAAACATTGGCCCTCAATAAATGCTGGCATCATAAACATAGAGAGACCCCTCTTTGCATTCCGCAAAAGTAGAAACTTAAAAGATCACTTGGTCCGAGCAGCACTGCCAGCTTTAACACAGAGACCCACCATAGACTCAGCCTGGGGGTTACCCTCAATCACAGGGCATGTTAAGTGTGGCTGTTGCAATGTCTGTGATTACACGGTGGAGGGTAAAAAATTCACCCACAATAGCATCACGGTTGAAAGACGTTCATTTTCAAACTGTAATACAAGCAATGTGGTGTATATCATAGAATGTCCTTGCCCAAAACTATACGTTGGGCAAACCACCCAGAAAGCGCAGACCCGCATCTGCCAACATCGGAGTCGAATCAGATGCCGAACTGCCAACGCCCCTTTGGTGGACCACTACATCTCAGCAGGGCACAACGAAAATGATATGAAATGGACTATCCTAAAGGTTGTGAAACTGCCAGCAAGAGGAGGCAACATAACTCAAATGCTGAACAGAGAGGAGATCAGGACTATGATTCAGTTTGACACTATCCAAAATGGCCTTAACCGTGCTGAGGATTGGACCACATTACTATGAAGTGACTACATATCCAAGCCTTGATAAGTGAAAAACGTATGGATTCTGTAGAGACTGTTGTGTATTCATGCAATTTCAACTGAGAGGATTGAGCTGGCCCTATGGCACTAGCTATGCTCACAATGGACATTAACTTGATTCAGTCAATGCGACTTGTGTTTTAATTAATTTAGCACCTTCACTACTGTTGCGTCGCCGCCGCCAACACGATTTATCAATGCGACTTTTGTTTTAAATAATTTAGCACCCTCACTACCACTGCGCCGCTGCAGCCAACACAGTCTAACACGCACTTGGCACTTACCACTTAAAACTGGGATGTAATTATGGTTCACATCCCTTCACATGCGCCGTTCTCTTTTCCAAGACGGCCGAAGCCTCCCTCAGAGCAGTCCACATATTCATACATAATATGTCCCCATTCCAAGATGGCAGCCAAAACCGGTGGTCCTTCTACCATTGCCACTATCTGGGTGCACGTGCTGGCCAGTCAGCTCGTCGTAACTGTGATCCTGCAGTATACGAATGGGCATTGTTCCTTGGAACATTACGGAGGCATCGTACTCCTAAGGTAGCCGCTTTTCGACCCCAGCCCGTAGAACCTATTGGACCCGAAAACTTAGCCTAACCACTAACTTAAACTTACTATTGTTACTTGTTACAGATCCCCACGGGTCCACGGCCCCTGGCACACCTCCGAGTTATTTTTACTCCATAAGGTAAGCAATCCCACCAAAAATCCCACCTTTGAAATCACTGTCACAGTATCACTCCCTCTGATACCCCTTCCCTTCCCTCCCTACAGCCAGGCTCTAATCGATCTGGTATCGCTCAGATACCGCCGCAATTCTACCAAGATTGCCTTGATCCCCTGCAGGTAATAACGCTGCATGCCACGAACTTCTCCCTTAAGAGCACTTCCTCTGACCCCATATCCGACAAACCAACCTTGTGTTCTCTCCCCACCCTACTAGGAGTTAACCATACCAGAGATTCCCTCAGCTTAAGATCCTATATTATCCCTGGGTCATTACTCGCCGATCAGGGTACGATAATAAAACTGCCTCCAAACAACCCCTTAATCACAACAGCACTGAATGAATGAGCAGGAATGCGCGCACTGCAAGAGGTGACATGTTTGAAGCCATGTTCCTTCTTAAGAAAAGCGTTCATAATTAACGGATCCCCGTGAATGTTAATTGTTATTTTTGCATGGAACTTAAATGTATTCAACCCGATGTCACGACACAGCGCAGCACTTCTTGTTTAAATTCTGTTTACAACACAACCCACACGATATAGAGCTCACACTAAGTCGGATCAGAATGAAATGCTACGCCAATGATTTTCAGAGTATAATTCAGCTATCTGCTGTTCTCCCTTCTTTCTCCCCTTTTTCGTCCTTAACAGGCGGTTGTAAAATGACTATGCCAGGCAGGCAAATGTTCAATTGTCAGACCTTATGATGATCCCACATATTAGAGCATAAGGGATCGAAACGTCGATTTGTTTATAAGTGTTTTCACAACCCGACTATTATGTGTGATTAATGTTGTGTCTAGCACTTTTTTGGCATTACTTAAAACCAACACTGAATTAAAAGTGGCCAATAATGCTCTCCCTTGCCTGAAAAATTCCCTTCCCTGTGTGTCCCCAGTATGGTACAGGATTTTGCCTTACCTACATTCCTTTATGTGCTTTCAATTGATTGAAAAATAAAATACCCTGTGCGGCTGGACAGTGGACAAATATAGTTCCCATTGTGGCCTATGTTGTATCCCAATTTTGATCCTAGATATACTAAGGACCTTTGTTTCTTCATAAATCATTGACACCCACGGTCCTCAAGTAACTGAATGGGTTCCCTTGTTTACTTAAAAAAACATCTGGGAGATGTGTCATGTTGTGAAGCCCTGTGCCACATGTGTGCGTTCCGGCATGGGGGAGGGGTGCGTTCCGCCGCAGGAACCCCTCGGAAAAGTGGCTGAGTGTTTCACTCAGTCACTTTTATGGCCATGCTGCGCCAAAACCCTGCGCCTGCTTGAAGCAGACGTAAGGATTGATGCAGCATGTTAGGCATATGGGCACCCCGAGCCTTGCAATGCGCAGCCTTTCTGCTGGGGATGAGACACGCATCTTCCCATCCGTGTGCCACGGTGCGCCGCATTGTAAATGCGGCGCATCAGTGGTGGGGCACGGGGGGTTTGGCGTGTTGCAACTGTTCTGGCACATCCCTGCTGATTAGCAGAGATGCGCCAGAAGTTGTAAATCTGCCCCCCAGTGTTTAATGAAATGCATATATGCTATTCTCATTATTATTGGTTTGAGAATCCCAAACCAAAATTCTTAAAAGAACAGTGTCAATCATGAGTCGGTAATGATGGAGAAAAGTATTAGTTGCTGCAACAAGATGTCTGCAACAGGAACTCCATTAACTTCGGCCCATGAAGCAGCAAGACTTCTTGTTGACCTTCCCAGAATGCCCTCTGGAAGTGGTTATTTCATTGTGTATGAAAGAAAAATGAAAGACTTACTATTGTTAATGATGAAGCTTTCTTCCCTTACTTGATGCTCCAAAAGTTACGATAAAAGAATCACATTTCCTAAAGGATGAACATCCTTTGATATGAATAAACAAATCCATTTTCACATATAGCAAGTGAAACTTTCCTTCTTCTGAAGAAGGAGAATTTGGGAAAATATCAAGTAAGATTAGCTCCTGTTTTGTATTAGTAGATGATGCAAAATTTAAGAGAAAGGCGGGGTTAAACCTCATAAATCGGTAATCAAAAATATTCAACAAGGGAAGCTAACGTAGTAAAGCTCCTAACTTCTCCACTCTCTTGGCTGATGTAATAGCCAGCAAAAAATAACTTTCAAAGTCAGAAACTTGATAACAGCCAATTCAAAAGGTTCAAATGTATGTTCCTGAGGTGCTCCTAGAACAGGAAATAAATTGCCAGGCAAGAGTCTAATCTTTTTCTTAGGTTGTTCCATTCCAAAAAAAAACTTTCAAGCAAATGAGAAACCAGCTTCTCACCATCTCCCGAATTTCCTGATGAATTTTAAAAAGCTTTTATTAATGCCCGCCGATATCATAATGCGGCTTCTGAAACGTTTTTATTGAAACAGTCCTATAAAAAAGCATAATAGAAGAAATTTGGCAATTTAACAAGGAAAGAGAATGTGTGGAACAACATGACTCAAAGCTTTTCACATACTTTGGATGAGCCTTCTATGTGATGCTTTACATGATCTTGGAATAGCTTTTGCTAAATATTAAGGTATTTCTTTCCCTTGCAACCCTGTCTCTAAACTTCCAAACTGAAAGATGTAGATGGTCCCATAACTGACAAAACACCATCTTTGTTGCGAAGGGATGAAGAGAGAGAGGGAATCCATAGAGGTATTGCTGCCATGGATTTCAATATGGGAAAGCACAACATCATCAGCCAGAATGCAACACCCATGATCACGTCTTGAGATTGATTCATTGCTCTCTGCAAGACTTTTGAGATTATAGGAAAGGGAGGAAAGGCATATGTGAGTTTCTAAGTCCACTCCATTGCCAAGACATCCAATCACCCATGCTCTGTCCTCCGAAAACTTGTAATAAAACCTCTGAATTTGTTTGTTGTTTCTGGATGAAAAAGATTGAGGAACAGTAACTCAAGCCTCCTGCAAATACTTTTCCTTCCCCTGGTATACACAACTCTCAGTGAAAGAATATGTATCTTCAACCAGAGATTGTTCTGCTATGTGATCACCCTCAAGTATTTTGTCTTGTTCCTAGCTGATGTTCCAAGTATGATACAGTGACAGTATTGTCTGAACGTAAAAGAACATGATTTCCCAGAACCAAATCCTGAAAATGTTTCAATGCCTTTTCCACAGTAATCATGTCTCTTCAAATGTATCATCGAATGCTTTGAACCCAAGACAACTGACACTGCAATGCATAGTCCTTCGATATTTCTCCCCACCCTGAGGAACTTGTGTCTATTTTTGAAATACATGGTGTTCCAGGTTGAAAGGAAATCTCTTTGTTAGTCTGTCATGCCAAAGGCAACATTTCAGAACCTGCTTAATTTGAAGAGGGCTTGGAACCATCCTGGTTAATTCTTGAAATTTCAAAGACAATTATGAGTTCAGACGGAGTGCAATTAGGTCTAGATGCAGATGGGTCCGGTTTTAGAAAACCACAGAATGCAATTAAACAAACAGATATAAAAGAAACTTTACCAGAGCCTCTAGTGATCTTAGGAAAAAGTCTTACCAAACCCTGGCCAACAACTGTCCTATGAAGGAGCACCACTCCCTTCAGTGTGCTGCAATTTGCTCCTATAAAAATCCCCTTTTGCATTAGAACCAGTTGACATCTTTTCAGATTCAACAGAAAGTTTTATTTTTTCAGACATGACCTTACAACTTCCAAGCCCTCTAAAGCTTTCACCTTCATCGTACATCGAAAAGTCCATCATTTATAGTCCTTGAAGATATTGTACAGCCACCAGGGGTGCAACCGTCTTTCTAATTACGTAGGAGGATGACTTCATTGTGCTATTGCCACATGAAAGAATGACTCCAAGAGGTTAACATTGTTATGAGAAAGCTTTTCTCGAGGATCAGCAGAATTATCTTATGAAGGGCTTCTATCCTGAAGGATATTAAGTTCATCGCCATATTAAGGAATTTCAAGTCTACAACAATCCTGCAAACCCCGTGAACCATTGGACGCTAGGATGATCATTGCGTACACTGCAGTTCCTGTCTCTTTCTCTGATACTGGTACAACTGATACCTTCATTTGAAACACCTGGATGAATGTTTTTTAAACCTGCTCACTGCTCAAGACATTACAGCCAGGGTACTATTATGATCCCATAATCTGGAGTGGAAGATATGGAGTCTATCAGGAGACACTTCTCTATGGCTTGTTGCCTGTCTGAAGGGGATTTGCCCCCTTACTGGGGCATAGTTAGAATCATGGTTGTTTGGCTTGAGAGGTTGATTTTTGCTTCGAATTGGACTTTCCTCTGAAGCTTTCCCTTGTTACCGCCAGATCAGGATCAAACAACGTTGCTCCTTGAAAGGATAACCCTAGGTGCCGACTTCTGAGAGACTTTTGTGTGCCAATCTTTAAGAACATTACTGCTTGCTGATATTACTGCTCCTGCTGACAAGACTGAGGCTCTAACAACATCAAAGGACACTTCGATAAAAATTCTATTTGCAATTCCATATCTTCTAATAGAACTGAACATTATGTTCCTTTTTCAATTGCTTTCAATAAAGATTTGAAGTATGATATTAATGACGAAGCCTTGTAAGTGCCATTTACTTCAGCTCGTAAAGCAAGGTGAGAACCGAAATGTGCTTTTATTCAGGGCGAATTGATCTTTTTCATCTGTTGAATCTTTAATAATGGGATCATCAGACATAGATGTCCTTCCTACTAAACTGCCCACAAAGGCATCAATCATGACAGACAGTGTCAATTTTTCATCCTTATGGTCCAATAGATAAAGCCTTGAAATAAACCTAGGGCCTAAAATCTTATCTAGGTCTTTCCAGTCACATAACACTAGATCCATGCAGAAGAATTGGTATATCCACATGTGTGGATTCCCTAAATAATCTTAATACAGATTCAGAAGTAAGGATTGAAGACTCGCAAGCAGGAAACCCCATATTCAATCTTCCATGATCCACTACTAAAGATAAGGTTTTTTTCCAATGTATTTCTCCTTTTGATCATATGATGTAGATACCCAATTACAACATGAACAAGAAGACAAATAAAATGTCAAGTGATACACAGACACACTCTCAGCCTTTTTGTGCTTATGTTTTTTTTTTTTTTTACGACAGTTACGGTTTCCTTCACAAATCTTTTCACCCTGTCACTGTGTCATCCTCTGACTTTTGTTCATTCTAACAGGGGAGAAGAATGA